>NC_082594.1:78310992-78935992 GCF_030936135.1 Gavia stellata
AATCAAACAAATAGCACTCATCTATATATAGATCACAGATGAAAACAGTATTTTAGCATAGATATTTCCATTAAGAGATACTTTTTTTAAAGTACACTCTCATAACCAATCAAGTTCACTGAAGCAAATACAAGCAAGATCTCTGTTGTGTAATCTCAATCGTTCTTTGCCTTTAGAGATACCAGGATCTAGCCCTTCATTCCTATCTCTCTCTATCCCTTCTCCCTGCAGTATTTGGGAACCTACTTTCGACTTCACACCCTTCTTGAAGAAAGCTAGACCACTGATCTTCATGCTGTGCATAACACCCCTTGTTTTCAACAAGGCACTCAAGGATGCTAGGTGAGAATAAAATTCTTCAGTGTTTATTGACTTTATTTAAAAAAAGCAAACAAAGCCAACTAACCAAAATCAACAAAAGGACCCCCAAAGAAAACCAGATGTGTTCAGGGTATAGTCTGAAATCAGATTTAAAGGAATGACTTGATTTTGCCTACTGTGAAGGACGAAAGCAAGAGATGTAACTCTAATGCGGTGTTGCAGAAACTTCAGAGTTTCATGGCATTCATTGGGGCTGCAGTTTGTCTCCATTACAATAAACCTTGTAACAGTGTCCACAAAGAGCCAGACTGTGGAGGAATGGCTTAGTAACAAGGGACACGATCTGATTCCCGTGAGCAACCCAGTCTCTGATGAGGGGGAAGGCTCAGAGGAAACGGTTAACTGTCCTTGAAAGCCTGTTGTGATAAGAGACAGTGGAATGGTAAACAAGAAGAAGGAACTACATCCGCGAAGAGGAAAAGTACCAATCACACTCGCCGCCTTGGCGTGTGAACAGAGGCTGTAAGCCAATCATACAACTGTTGCGGATGCGTGTTCTTGGCATCTGTCTATATATACTCTGTAAGCTTGAATAAAGGGGAGAACGACTACACTCATATTGAGACTCCATCGTTACTCTGGGTCCGTCTCCCACTCCAACACCAGACAACTTTAAATTCTTACTAATTTGAAGACACAAGTATGATTAGAGTATAAAGAAATAACTACTTTAAAAATAAAGGAAAAAAGTGTGATAGGACTAGGGAAAAAAGGTAGCTATAAATGAGAATTTTTTTGTGCTTGATCTGTTCAAAACAAGTTGCCCCCTCAAACAAATTGAATATAGTAAAAATTATCCCAAATAGTCACTCCCCAAATACTATGACCTGCATGCTTGCAATATCCTGAACTCAAATGTATTTAAGTTTCTGAGCGGTAATATTCCTTGCAAGTATTACAATAATACAACAATAAAAAATATGTGAATTAATCCCATTTTTTTGTCATTGGATTCTCCTCTGTTACTTTTTTCTCTTCTTTTACTTATTTTGCTGATGATTGATCATACTTACTTACTGAAGCTTGATCATACACTTACAAAACTTTAACTTAACTAAACAAATTCTGAGTAAATAAATATATAATTTATCAAAACCAGCTCTTTCCAGTGAATATTTTTTTAACTTTCACTTCATTCAAGCAGTCCACCTGTCAGGCTGTTTAATTTATGTCTATAGTTTAGTTGTTTGCTTATTATTATTGCAAGAAATATATTGTTTGCTTGCTCACTAGAGTCACAATAATAGCCAGGGAACTTTCTGTGGAGTCTTACCTAATTTTATGTCAGGCTTGATTTTTACTATTCTGCTAGTAAAGAGAGTATGCTGATCTGATGCTGAAGAAATTTATGAAGAGGCAACTAATCTAAATTTGGAAACTGATCATATAGTAACTATGACAATATTTTCTTTTGACAACTATTATGGGCTAAATGCCTTCTCATAGATTCAGCCCACTAACAGGTATACAAACTTGATTTTAATAAAATGAGTAAGTTCAATTAAATGTCAGAATACAAATGTGTAGTTTCAATCTTTTCTTCACAAATCGCATTTCCACATACTTATTTACTACTAACACCGGCTTTTAAATAGTATTGGAGTTCACTATTTTAATCTCTTTTACCATTTATTACTTAGCCCAAAGCTATTTTTTCAGTGAAGTGAGGGCAATCCTATCAAGAATGAGCTATATTAACATTCATCCTAGGTGGAGGGGAAAATAACTGTGCTGTAATGTAATACATTGATCTACTCACAAACTTCATGTCAATGCACCAATGCATTTTTACTTTTTCTAGTGAGATGTTCACTCTCTTGAGACTGGGCAAGACACTTCCTTCTTCCTATTTCTAGTTCCCTTTTTATAGCAGGGACAAAGTAATACATTCTTTCAGTGATTTTTTTTCTCAGTTTATATGGTATTGTCTTCAGTGCAGACCTGATCTCCTTTTATTCAGTATTTTCATAGACTAGCCCAGCTGTCTTTGTTTTTCTATATTGGAAACACTGTAGGTTGGAGAAACATCAGTGAAATCATCAGGCTGAATTGCCACCCATCAAAAGTACTTGCTGTGTGACATAAGGCAGCTGTAGTAAGGCACCAGCCACCTCACTCAGGGCCTTTGAAACTCTTGTCAGAGATTTTCAGAGTACCCTGTTCTTTAACTTGAATCACCTTCTCTGAGCTAAAATTTATTTGTAGTTATTTCACTATCATATTAGGCATATAAAATGCAGTAATTTCATTATTATCTGACGTTCTTTAGATAGAAAACCCAATATGTAGTAGATTAATGAAACAGTTGTTTAAAAATAGTTATACAGATGCTTACTGTCACTTTCAAATATGGAAAATTGAACTCACATCTTCAAAGAAATTCTGTTATTTGAATACGTCTATAAATCTGCCTCCTTTTGTTTTTATGGAAACATAAAATGATTAGCACATTTGGAGAACTATTTAAGAGTCTGTATTTCCCTTAGCTCCAACACCCTAAAGATAAAGGACAGATAAAACCAGCTAGACACAGTCTAGAGAAAACCTTACCATGCATTTACATTCCCCAAAAGTATGAACAAATTGAGATCTAATTGTGGTTGTGATATATTCTTCTCTCTAATTAATCCCTTAAAATTTTCACTCTCTGCCTAAAAAGCAAGGCAGTATAAATTTCATGTTCTTCTTAGAGTCATATAGAGGAAGGACCTTCTTCTCAAACATTTTCCATGATTCAGAAAATACTTATTCAAAGAGGCATAATTCCTCTCACTCCAATGTAATTTAAAAAGAAAAATAAAACACTTCCAGGTTATTCAGAAAAAATATATTCTACCATTGAAACTAAAAAAAGTACAGAGAGTTAAATTTTCACATTAAAATTTTCCTCAACATTGGCATCCAACTATGAATCTTCTTAAAACTGCATCTTTATCAAAAAGCTGATTGGTCTTACTTATTTTCCAATTTAAAATAGTATCACTGAGCCTATAGGGTTTTTTTACTAATATAGCAGTTACAATACTGATCCAAAAGAACAGCAACACCCAACTGAGTCATTTTTGCATTAAACTGTTCCTGTGTATTAATTAAAAACAATAAAAGCTATAAGCATACAGTGACTGCAGTATAGTGCAAGTAAGGTGAACACACTACTGTTTATTGTATTTTGGAAGTCAAGAATAGTTTCAGCATGTGTGATTTTTTGCTATTAAAATTAGAACCTTCACCCCCTTTTTTCTTTCCAGAAAAGTGTTAAATTGAACTGATAGGGTCAACTTCCAGCTATATGTTGTTCATAATCAGAGTGTGGATTAACTACGCTACAGCTGTAAAGACATATCTAAACCAGTTTGAGTTCAGGAATGGCTTATTTATGTTTGATCAAATTCTTCAATGTGGATTCACTGTCTTAAGTAAGTAACATACATCATGCATAAGACAGAATAATGGGCTTTGTTTACAACAAAATGAGAGATGCCATGCATCTTTAGTAAGTCTTTTGAATTTGGAACACAATATTGATATAATTTAAAAAAGGAAACATCATATCAATTAAACTTTTTCAAGATGAATGCAAAATTGTTAAAAAAACCCAACACCACCACATTAAAAGGATAGTTACTGTTCACCATGAAAATGAAAGGAATACAAAATTTTTTTTCTTGGGGAGAGGAATTTTTATTAATCCAGTTTGTATTTGATATTTTTATTAATGACATAGATCATAGAAGAGCCAGTGTGCACATTAAATCTACAGATTAAAATTCTCCAGTGGCCTGAGTCTACATTTGAAAAGGAGTCCTTTATTTAGCATGTAGCATCATACTACCAGATCAACCATGGATCAACTTAAGAGTGATCAGAGAAAACATGAACAGAACAAAAGCATCTTAAAGACTTTATAATAAAGAATGTATAAACTGGTATTGGTTAGAAAAGAGAAGTTTCAGCAGATATATGAGAAAGCATTTAAAACATATAAATATGTGCTAAAAAAAAGGTAACAAATCTGTTCTACATGTTAATGGCAAACTATCAGATGCAGTGGGTTTAAAGTATAACAAGGAAGATTCAGGTTATACATTAGGGTGTTTTTAAAATAGTAGAGAAAGTAGATTACCAGAATAAATTGCCTGGAGAAGGCATGCTGTCTCTTACACTAGAGGTCCTCCAGAAAAATTTAAAACAAAGTTTGTCACAAATAAGGTGAAAAGAGATGTAGGAAATGAAAATGTCAAAAATAGAAGGAGGCAGGAACATAGATGATCTCTCTTTGTTTCTTTCAACTGTATGACTCTAAACACAGCTCCACTATAGTCTTTTCATAGTGACAGGATGACTTAGATTTCTAGATTGTTTAGGGAGATATGACTGTAAATTCTTCTGCTTTACCAATTTCTTATGAAATATGGGTAACTCACTTAGCCAATGTACCTAAATTAGAAGACTAGTTGACTTGGCCCAGTCTGTAGTCAGTTCAAAGAGAAATGCCCTTCCAGATGATTAATATGGTTACAGGAAACTCATAGAAATGAAAACAAGCTCTATGCTTCAGTCCTTTCTTCTCTATCCATGTAACTTTCATGACTAACAAATATATCCAAAGGAAAAAAAAAAATTAATGTTCATGTGTAAATGTATAAGCCATTGATAATGGCTTATAACAATCTGCAATCCCTGGAAGGATCAGGCAATTTATGTTAAAAAGTCAACCCATTTTTCTGAAAAATGTGTTGAAATATAAAAACAAACAAAACCCCAAAAAAACAGGTCAATGGATGATTGAAATAGTCTTTACTTACTTGGCAATGCAAATAATTTTCAAATTGTCTTGTGAATACACCTATGCATACTAGAAAGGCAGGACTTTGTTCTACTTGGATGAGCCCACAATAGACTCAAATACTTCATAGGTATGTTAATACGAAACTCTGTAGAACCATGTTTAAGTCAGAGTCAGGGAATGGAGAAACTTCTCACTGATTTCCACACAGGGAAAACTTGCTTCCTTGTTTGTTGTTTTTTTCCTTGAGTAAGGACAAGATAATTGTTATAGACCTTTGGTAATAATCTTACAAAAGATAACTGATAACTCAAGAAAACTCTAAAAAAGCATGACGCAGTTATTTGTGAGTGATGTGAGAAAAGCTGTCATTCACAACTGCCGTGTTGCATGCAAATGATCAACTGAGTGTAGTAGCACTTTGGTTAAATTTGCATTGCTGTTTGAAAACTGTTTAATATGCAACTAAGGTAAAAGAAACCAAGTTACATCCCTAGGCATTTTCTTTCAAAGAATTATCAAAAGCATCATGACATGGGTTGTAATATTTGTGACAATACAGATTATAATATGATGCAGTTTGTTAAAATAGAACATTTTATATTCCAAGTAGAGAAAAAGGACCATGCAGCTATTTAAGGAGAGTCCAGGCCCTGAAAAATAATTCTGCTATTCAGTAAACTGATTTTTTCAGCTGTGTTTAAAATCTATATTTAGAAATATAAATGGCAATTTCCCATTGTTAAGAACATTGCTATAGTACATAATTATGTTACATCCTACAAAGATCCTGTTCAGTGCATCCAAGCTTTCCCATTCTGAACTTCGGTAAAAGCATTGATCTCAGTAGACTTCTACTCAATTTTACTACCAAAGAAAATAGTAATCTATCATAATTTTAGATTTGCTATTTTTCATGAATGAGTTAAGATAAATTTGCAGTAGCAACCCTCTGTCTTTTAATCGTCCTTATATATGAAGGAGAATTATGAATCCTTATGAACTCAGTATCTAGTTAAACAGTGTATGTTTTTACTATAGTTACTACCATTTGAAGCAATACATAATACCTATGTAGTATGGTATCTATCCAGTGCTTCTTTTTTTGAAAAAAAAGTGTAATAGTTCTACCATATGGCACAAATGATCTTAAAATTCTCTGAAATAACTTTATGCATATATATAAATGTCTTTGTATGCACGTAAAGCTCACAAGGAAAGAGCTCTAAGGTAAATTTATACTTCTGCTACCATTAATCAGACCCTTCAGAAGGAAACATCCAATTACTGTTCAGCCAGTTCTCGCTGGGACATATTTCTTTTGATCTCTTATACCAGACTCTTTCCATTCCAGCGCCCATTTCCGTATCCTCCCTGGATTATTTTCCACATCAAAGCAGGTCTTTCTTGCCTCTGTAGACTTCTCAATTTTGATCTTTCTACAGTCATCATGAGAGAAAAACCAGAAAAACTAATTATACACTATGTCAACCTCTGTTGTATACGGTATGTTTAAAAAGGCTTCACAGAAATCAGTATCAACTAAACTTCTAAAATTTTGGTTTACCAAAAGTTTTGCTGCCAAGAGAATTACTATGAGAAGAAATAATAGATTACTCATCATTAATCTATCCGTTCCCCTCCGTATTTAACCAACCACTGGTAATTGCTCATTCGAGAGGTCAGTGCCGTGAGAAGGAAAACAATTAAGCATTTTCACCGCTAATGCTTTAATAAATAAACTCAGTTCCTGCTTATGAGCTGACAAGTACGGAATTACTGTGATTTGTTTAGCTGATTAATTTTGATCGACTGTAAATTTAGAATCACAGAATCACAGAATCATTAAGGTTGGAAAAGACCTATATGATCATCAAGTCCAACCATCAACTAAAACCACCATGCCCACTAAACCACGTCCCACAATGCCTCGTCCACACGTTCCTTGAACACCTCCAGTGATGGTGACTCCACCACTTCCCTGGGCAGTCTATTCCAGTGTCTCACCACTCTCTCAGTAAAGAAATTTTTTCCTAATATCCAGCCTGAACCTCCCCGGGCGCAACTTGAGGCCATTTCCTCTTGTCCTGTCACTCGGCACTTGGGAGAAGAGGCCAACACCCACCTCTCTGCAACCCCTTTTCAGGTAATTGTAGAGAGCGATAAGGTCTCCCCTCAGCCTCCTCTTCTCCAGACTGAACAACCCCAGTTCCCTCAACTGCTCCTCATAAGGCTTGTGCTCCAGACCCCTCACCAGCTTCGTCGCCCTTCTCTGGACACCCTCCAGCACCTCAGTGTCCTTCTTGTAGGGAGGGGCCCAAAATTGAACACAGGATTCGAGGTGTGGCCTCACCAGCACCGAGTACAGGGGCATGACCACTTCCTTATTCCTGCTGGCCACACTATTTCTGATACAGGCCAGGATGCCGTTGGCCTTCTTGGCCACCTGGGCACACTGCTGGCTCATGTTCATCCAGCTGTCAATCAACACCCCCAGGTCCTTTTCTGTGGGAGAGTTTTCCAGCTGCTCTTGCCCAAGCCTGTAGCATTGCATGGGGTTGTTGTGGCCAAAGTGCAGGACCCGGCACTTGTTGAACCTCATACAGTTGGCCTGGGCCCATTAATCCAGCCTGTCCAGATCCCTCTGCAGAGCCTTCCTACCCTCCAGCAGATCAACACTCCCACCCAACTTGGTGTCGTCTGCAAACTTGCTGAGGGTGCACTCAATCCCCTCATCTAGATCGTCCATAAATATACTAAACAAGACTGGTCCCAAAACTGAGCCCTGGGGGACTCCGCTTGTGACCGTCCACCAACTGGATTCGACTCCATTCACCACAACTCTCTGGGCTCGGCCATCCAGCCAGTTCTTTACCCAGCGAAGAGTGCACCTGTCTAAGCCACAAACCACCAGCTTCTCCAGGAGAATACTATGGGAGACAGTGTCTAAGGCTTTACTAAAGTCCAGGTAGACAACATCAACAGCCTTTCCCTCATCCACTACGTGGGTCACCCGATCAAAGAAGGAGATCAGGTTGGTCAAGCAGTACCTGCCCTTCATGAACCCGTGCTGGCTGGGCCTGATCCCTTGGTTGTCCTGCATGTGTCCGATGAGCGCCCTCAAGATGAACCTCTCCATAATCTTCCCTGGCACCGAGGTCAGGCTGACAGGCCTGTAGTTCCCCGGATCCTCCTTCCGGCCCTTCTTGTAGATGGGCATCACCTTGGCAATCCTCCAGTCATCTGGGATGTCCACTGTTAACCAGGACTGTTGATAAATGATGGAGAGTGGCTTGGCAAGCTCCTCTGACAGCTCCTTCAGCACCCTTGGGTGGATGCCATCAGGCCCCATAGACTTGTGAGTGTCCAGGTGGCATAGCAGGTCATTAACTGCTTCCTTCTGGATCATGGGGAGTTTATTTTGCTCTCCATCTTTGTCTTGCAGCTCAGGGAGTTGAATACCCTGAGGATACCTGGTGTGGCTGTTAAAGACTGAGGCAAAGAAGGCATTAAGTACCTCAGCCTTTTCCTCATCCTTGGTGATGATGTTCCCTCCCGCATCCAGTAAAGGATGGAGATTTTCCATGGAGAGAGTGGAACAAATAAAATGTCCTACTTTTTTAGGGAGACATTTGCAAAGGAACAAAAATAGCTATTATACTTTTATTGCATTATTTGTTTATCTTAGATTTACAGTTGTCGTGGTTTAAGCTCAGCCGGACTAATCACCACACAGCTGCTCACTCACACCCCTTCCTCAGCTGGACAGGAGAGAGAAAATATGAGGAAAAGGCTCGTAGGTCGAGATAAGGACATAGGGAGATCACTCACCAATTACCATTATGGGCAAAACAGACTTGACTTGGGGAAATTAGTTTAATTTATTACCAATCAAAATCAGAGTAGGATAATGAGAAGTAAAACCAAATCTTAAAAAAACAACACCTTCCCCCCACCCCTCCCTTCTTCCCAGGCTCAACTTCACTCCTGATTTTATACCTCTCCCCCCGAGCGGCGCAGGGGGACGGGGAATGGGGGTTGCGGTCAGTTCATCACATGTTGTTTCTGCCGCTCCTTCCTCCTCACACTCTTCCCCTGCTCCAGCGTGGGGTCCCTCCCACAGGAGACAGTTCTCCACGGACTTCTCCAATGTGGGTTCTTCCCACGGGCTGCAGTTCTTCACGAACTGCTCCAGCATGGGTCCGTTCCACGGGGTGCAGTCCTTCAGGAACAGACTGCTCCAGCGTGGGTCCCCCGCAGGATCGCAAGTCCTGACAGCAAACCTGCTCCAGCGTGGGCTCCTCTCTCCACGGCTCCACAGGTCCTGCCAGGAGCCTGCTCCAGCATGGGCTTCCCACAGGATCACAGCCTCCTTCAGGCATCCACCTGCTCCAGTGTGGGGTCCTCCACGGGCTGCAGGTGGATATCTGCTCCGCTGTGGACCTCCATGGGCTGCAGGGGGGCAACCTGCTTCACCATGGTCTTCACCAGGGGCTGCAGGGGAATCTCTGCTCCGGCGCCTGGAGCCTCTCCTCCCCCTCCTTCTTCACTGACCTTGGTGTCTGCAGAGTTGTTTCTCTCACATATTCTCACTCCTCTCTTCTCCGGCTGCCGCTTCCCGGTTTTTTCCCTCCTTCTTAAATATGTTATCACAGAGGTGCTACCACTGTTGCTGATTAGCTCAGCCTTAGCCAGTGGCAGATCCGTCTTGGAGTCGGCTGGCATTGGCTCTATCAGACATAGGAGAAGCTTCTAGCAGCTTCTCCCAGAAGCCACCCCTGTAGCCCCCCCTGCTACCAAAGCGCTGCCACGCAAACCCAATACAACAGTAAGCCAATGTAATTGATGAAGAGTGGGGAACAAAAGATCGCAAGCTTCGGTTCCAGCCTTACAACAACAGATATACTCTCAGCTTTCTAAGATTTTTTGTGACTGCTCAGTCTGTTCTCCAAGTCATCAGTTGCACACACTCAGACAGAATAGTTGATAGCTCTGGTGACAAAATACAGCAAGTTACAGCAAATTTAGATAAGCTCAGTGACACATACCATTTTACCAACTGTGAAGCATGTGTGACCTTTCTGATTTCCTGGGCAGAATGACTTTAGTAGATCTATGTGGCTGAAGAAATCAGCTAGTCTTTTATTTCTTATAACATACTGGTCATAATTTCAAAATTAAGCCCTAGGTGTCCTTTGTTTAATTTTTCTTATACCGTAAAATGTCTCAAAGCAAATGTAAGATAAAGGAAGAATGTAATGAGAAACAAGATTATGATGTAGAGCATTTGATAAAGTGTCAGGAAGCCAGATCAGGAGAAATAAGAAAGGAAATGTGGGACATGCTGTGGGACCCCTGTTTTTCTAAAGTTCATGCCTCCAATTTAACACACAGCATTCAAAAGAGATTATTATTACGTTAACATGACAACAATATTACTATTCCATCACAATAAAAGCATTTTATTTTCTGCTTATCAGTAATTCTTACAAGTGATGTCTTTATTTGGAGCAAGTATACCTTGACTGAAATTCACAGAGTTCAGCAGGTGTCTATTTATTTTTGTAGGTTTGTTTTGTTTGTTTGTTTGCTTTAGAAATCTTTGGGCAAAAGGTAAAATCTTAGCTATATAGCAGTTATAAGAGCTATAGCAGTTATAAGAGCTTCACCTAACTTCCTAACTTGGGAAGGACTAATATATTTGGACACTTTCTATGTAAGCAAGTTGAGAATGATCTGGAGTCACTATCTCTACATAGTTTATTATAAATAATTATCTTCGCTTTGATGGGATAGTCTGAAATATAAAATCAGAAATAGCATCAAAAAGTCATTGGAATTACAGTAGAGTAAGAAATGACATAAGCCTGCGAATCTGTTTATTACAGTTACCACCATACAACCACTGTAGCAAAAAGCTAATGGAAAGATCAAAAATGCTTGGATTCCTAGAGTGATTGTTTTTCTCTTTACTTGTAAAGACCAATACTTAGGCAATTTAAAAAGTGATCTCAGCTTCATAAGTCCAAACCAGAAGTATTGCTAACCAAGAATTAGTGTTAACAAAATTCTGCATAGAAATATTATTTGCTGTCTTTATACTCTACTGAAAAATTAAAAATAGCCTTCCATAAAAATAGTAAACAAACAAACACACACACCCCCTCTACCCCATGTGAAGAGCTGGCATCAAGAATTAAATACTGTTCTTACCAGAAGAATAAAAACTTCAAAATTATGGGGAGCTGTGTGGAAGTGTTATCTGATTAACTGTTGCTTGAACAATCCTTTTCGGAAAACAGAATCAGATTCATTCATTTAGAATCAGTTTCATTGCAATGGTATACATTTAGCCTTTCTGTCTAAATGGATAGTCAGATAAGATCAGAGCATTCTTGGTAGATACACTGTTTTAAAATATTTTAGACTGATTTAGAGGCAATGGTGTATTAAAGCATACCTCTATGAAAGGTGATTATTTATCCATTATCAGTTTAATCTGTTTGAATGTGATAACAAAATCAATTACATGGTAAGACACAACCAGTTATTGACCAAACACTTCTAGCACAGTAAAATATTTAGAAGAGATTTCTTATAAACAGTCTTTCCCAATGAGTGCTACAGCTGCTACAAAACTGGTACAGGATTACTGTCCTCTCAAGTAGTTTGTACTGGGAAAGCAGACATCTGATAAGACTCAAAAAAGGGTGTGTTGGGAGGGGTGCTGTTGGTTTTTCATTTTTAAAGCTATTTGGAGAGCGCTAAAATAAAAGGCAATCAGAGAGGATTACAGAAATTAGGACTATGATATATAATTCTAAAATCTCTGACATGATAACAAAACCATGAGATAGTAAGTACATAAAATACTGAAGCTCTATATTGTAGAACTTAGCCTGACATGAGAGAAAAATTAGATTAAAAAAACCTAGGCAGGTTATTTATCTTTTCTTTAAGGAACAAGTATGTTATATATAACAGCCTTCATGTCTTTTTTGGCTGTTTCATAATCACTTTTACCCACTGATGAAATAAGGCATTGAAATAGGCATTAATAATTAAAAAAACACCTTGTTTTCAAAATACAGTAATGTGATCCATGATGTGATAATATGATCCATATTTCTAATAATATGACCCATATTTCTTATTCTCCCTATAACTCCACTGTTAGCAGTAGTAATGAAGCTTGTGGTAATAATGACGCTGCTCAGGCTCAGGAAATCTTTCTTTACAGTTCAGCATCAAATAAACTTGTAATAGCTTTTTTACAACTAGATGTTGCAGATGTGTCTTTTTTATTCAGCTAATAAATTCTCCCTAAATTTTGTTTCTTATTTTCATTGTCATAGGACAGATTGCAGTTCCTCAGAAGTTATTATTTGGGAATAATTAAAGGAATTCAGTTTGTACATTTGATTGTAAAAGTGCAGAACCAGAAATAAAAATAAAGCTATTCCAATGCTTTACTGAATAGACTGCTTGATAGTGAGTTTGTTGATATGCCTGGCAATGCTGAATGAGAGTACAGTTTTCACCATAAAATCATGACAACTTTCACACATTTGCAATAGTTAATAAAGTAATTTTGACATCAAATATCTTTATGGATATCAACAAGGACTTTTTTAAATGTCTTAGGCAGATGGATTTATTTAATGAATTTTATTTTAAGTTGTTGTGAAGTATTAGAAACACTGTCATAATGTTTAAATTGTCTTGTTTGGCTATATTGGAATCCTGGTAAAAATGGATTTATGTGTGTTCTGCTGGACTGCCTGTGTTGACAGTACGTTCACTTGATATATTATAAAATTAATATGTGCTATTTGAAGTCTCAGACACAAGTAACAGCATGCAGCAATAACCTATGGTGTAAAATATAGTTTCCTGAAGACTGATGAGATTTTGCAGAAGTGACAGAAATGGAAAATTAATAGACATTTCTTGGTCCTATCAGCAATATTTCAGAAGCATTACCTTCTTAACCAGATATGTGTGTGTGCATGTGTGTGTATGTACATACATGTACGCATATATGTAAGTATCTATCTCTTCTCAGGTAAAAATGCTTTAATCTTAAATTATGGAGGTTTTATTCATTGTTTTATTTTGCTGTGGTTTTTAACACCATGGTATACTAAATCAATGGCTGAATTGATATTGAATTAAGGATTAAGTTTCCCAGTTTTTTTCAATGTGATTTTTATATATGGCATCCTATCACATCAGTACATAGCCAGAAAATACAACAGATAACCATGTGATTTCAGACTGAAATGTAGTAATAAGAGACCTGTAAACCAAATTCACCTACAGAACTCTGTGTGGAACATGCTATATGAGAGCAGACAGACTCTGCGTGGTCTTTTTTGGCAATTCTATTACTGAGAAAGACAAAGAGTTTATAGTGAAGGTATGCATCAACCTTCATTGTACATGCTACTTGATGGACTATTTTTTCCTCCACATCTTATCCAGAAGATGATACTGCAACATGATCACTCCACACACAAACTGAAGGAACAGCAGATACTAAATACTATGAATAACATAGAAAAAATGATTGAAAAAAATGTGTTTGGCCTTTTTTACCACATTTTGTTTGTGGTTTTTCTTGTACAGGAATTCTCAAGAAATTATTGGATCCAATCATATTTTGTATATTCATGTTTAATTGTTATTGCCTGTCTTCTGTCACCGCTGTGTAAAAGGAAATATTAGCAAAATATTAGTAAAATATCCATGGTAATGAGGAGTACTGGCTGAATTATTTGCTAGTAATGGTATCTGTTAAATATTTTGCGACCTATTTTCTTATTCCCAAATTGCTGGGAATAAGACAAATTGACAAAGTATTTGGAAAACATGCTGGTATTCAAAAATTATGTATTGCATGTACTGAGAACGTATTAACTGCAATAACAACAATTGGCATTAGTATGCTGTCTTTAATACATGGTACTTTTAAAGTAGAAATTAAAATTCACTGACAGAATCTTTGCAGAAGTCAAGTAAATACTGTGAGATCCTTCTTTATCAATCCAGTTTTCGCTAAGAAACATGAGGAGCAGTTTTAAAGGGTTTTCTTCAAGTAAAGGGGTTTTTCCCAGTCATTTTATTGTGACACAGGCCATGTTCATTATGCTAGAAGTTTGAAATCTGGATGAAGTTTTGGTCTACAGGGGATTTATGGTGCACATGCATGAAAGTGATGATTGCAACTACTAATCAATTCCTCAAATTTGAGGCAAAATTTAATAGCTCTAGCAGTTCTTTTAGTTATCAAATTTCTTGTATTTGATACGTGTGTTTTGTATACACATGGAGGTACAAATGTTATCCTGAATAATATAATTTTAAAATTTAAAACATCGATTGCAAAAGCACAGCTCAGTTAAAATTAGCAACAATCTTGTATCTAGGAAGGAGATGTAGGATTTGCTTGTATTTTCAATTTTCTGCATTTAAAGTGTTAACCTGGTCATATTATTATTGATTATATTTTATATAAGACTAAATTCTGAAGCTTTCTAGAGCTTGTTAATCACTTAATTCATCAACAGCTTTGAAGAAGAAAGCCAATAGAAATCCAGTGCCCATGTTTGTAAATGAATGTATGGTTTTTTAATACTGAATTCAAGGAGCATATTAATTTTTTGTAAAACCCTCCCAAGATGGCAAAGATGTTATCTGTGTTTAATTTGGAATAACAGAAAGTATCTATTTAATTTTTTATATGAAATCTTGACTTTGTACCTCTAATGTTGTATTTCTAGTAGAGACTATATGTAAAATGTTTGAGGAGTAGTTTCTGTAAACATTAGGCAAAATAATATTTACAATAAATCTCTGACTACATTTCTTGTAAATTAAAGATCAAAGGTTCTTCTCAGATTAGACATTTTTGTTTGCTTCACTTGAGAATGGAATTATTTTCCACAGTTAAAATTCAGTGTATTATACTGTAGATTTTGCAGTTCAGTGGCTTGACCTAAGCAGATTTGAGGTTGAGGTTTGTTACAATGTTAAAATGCATGATACCCTCTCTGAAGCCAGTGATGTTCCAAAAACCAAAAGTTAGGAATAAGCAAGAATTAGACCAAATGTCACAGAATCACAGAATCACAGAAACACAGAATCACTAAGGTTGGAAAAGACCTGTGAGATCATCAAGTCCAACCATTAACAAAAACAAACAAACAAAAAAAACAAAAAAACCCCACAAACAAAAAAACACACCACACACACTCATCAAGCCACGTCTCACAATGCCATGTCCACACGCTCCTTGAATACCTCCAGGGAGGGTGACTCCACCACCTCCCTGGGCAGTCTATTCCAGTGTCTCACCAATCTCTCAGTAAAGAACTTTTTCCTAATATCCAGCCTGAACCTCCCCTGGCACAACTTGAGGCCATTTCCTCTTGTCCTGTCACTCGGCACTTGGGAGAAGAGGCCAACACCCACCTCTCTGCAACCCCCTTTCAGGTAATTGTAGAGAGCGATAAGGTCTCCCCTCAGCCTCCTCTTCTCCAGACTGAACAACCCCAGTTTCCTCAGCTGCTCCTCATAAGGCTTGTGCTCCAGACCCCTCACCAGCTTTGTCGCCCTTCTCTGGACACCCTCCAGCACCTCAGTGTCCTTCTTGTAGGGAGGGGCCCAAAACTGAACACAGTATTTGTCAGCATGTTAAAATGCTACTGTGACATGTAAGAAGGTGGTGTGTGTGATATTGTCAATGCTATGAGACCAAAGCTTGCGTTCCCTCTCTCTCCAATGGGCAAGTGGTCAAAGAAGAAAAATGAGACCTCAGTGAAAATGTGGGACACCAGGACTTACTCTTACAAACTGTAGGGAGTAGCTGGGAGAAGAAGTCAAAGCTAAGAGGATCTCTTCTCTCTAAATGAAAAAAAATAGCTTTTTTCTAGGAAAAAGGAAAGGGTTTTTTTCTATAAAAATTTTTACATTGGTGCAGCTGATGTGTGATAAATGCTTAAAAGAGCCTGAGCAGTGGGCAGTTCTCACACCATAATTTTCTTCCACCTTGTCTCTGTGAAGTTTTCCTTCCCTGGAAACAAAAAGGGCTGGTGCACATCTTTATGGTGTTTTGATGCAGGATCTGGACATGAACAGGAAATCTGTTGAAGCTGAAGATGTAAATCCAAAACCCCACTTCCAGTAACAACTCTACAATTCAAAACAAGGTACTGTCTGAATAAGACCTGTGCGGATCTTCCTCTGGTGGCCACACAGCACACAGGAATCTGGAAAATAGGCCATTGCTTCATTTTTCTCTTAATCACTTCTGATTCCTTTCAACTTGCACTATATTTCCATAAACAATGGCTTCCAGTGAAACTGTACAGGTCAAAAGACATAAAAATATGTTTCTGTGGAGTGCTATTGTCTTTTATTGCACCAGATGATAGAGTTGGGCAAAGATAAATGAGTTTTTAAGCATCTTGTCTTTTCAAGTTAATTTTATGATTATTTATATCACACCCCTCTGTCGTTTTAAAAGAAAATTATAACTTTGTTTAAAAAATAAAAAAACCCTCAATTCACTTCTACTATAAAGAATCACAATCTAATTTTATTGGTATTTTTTTCAATTAAAGAAAAGGGGTTTGAGGTGGGAAGTGTTATCTTATGAGTTCCACTGGATCCAGGGCTCTTCCATTAAAAAAACAGAAATTGAAAAAATTCATGTCACTCTTTCAGATTTTTTTTAAACTCTTTATGTTGACAGTTTTTATTTTACTGCCACCAGAATACAGGTAGTATGATGAGAGTTAGCACAGAGCAAAATTTTTGTTCTAGAATAACCTTTTATTTTCTACTAAAATTTCTGAGAGATACCAGGAGCTAAAGTTATTTTAAGTATTATGTCTTGCTTTACACCACATACAGAGTGGCATGGGACATCTTAGGTATTCAAGGAGGGTGTGGATGTGGCATTGTGGGATGTGGCTTGATGGGCATGGTGCTGTGTGGTGTGGGTGGGTTGTTTTGGTGTGGGTTGTGATGTGTTTTGTGGTTTATGGGTGGTTTTTGGTTTTTTTGTGGGAGTGTGTGTGGTGTGTTTTGGGTTTTTTTCGTTTGGTTTTTTTTTTTTATGGTTGGACTTGATGATCTTACAGGTCTTTTCCAACCTTAGTGATTCTGTGATTCTGTGATCTTATTGCTTTGCATTATGTCTCTGTTTCCTGAATGAAACCAACCATGCACTCTTTCACAATATCAAACCAGCCCTTTTTACACTAAAAATTCACTTTAAAATGCATTTAATTTAAAGCACTGTGTTCAAGCCTAGTTTTTTAAGTTCTTTTACTTTTTAAGTAATTTGTCTTTATTGGCAGGCTGGATTTTTTTTTAATTTTAATCCTTACTTGTTATACATAGCACACAATCGTTCAGTGGGTAAGCATATACAATATTTCTTGGTGTTAAATATATACATTTTTTTCTAGAGGAAACATAAAGACATATCTGAAGAAAATAGGAATATGTTCTGTGCAAATTGTTTATGTAACTACTACGGTATGGATTCTTGTTAGTTGTCCTTATTTTTATTATTCCTTCAGCAAATACATGTTAATATTTTTCTGGAGAGGTTGTTTACTGATGCAGAAAATCTTGTCATTAATAGTCTGATTCACTGATACTGGATTCAGTAGTAAAGCAAACAATTGGCCTGCTGTTAGCAACTTATCTCGCCTATTTAATTGTAAATGACACTTCAGATGAATAATGCATTTTTTTCAGTTAATCCAGCTCTTATTTTTTAATTACTTGACACAGAAGATGTTGTTTGTGTTTCCAAATAATTTTATCTTAAAGCTTTAATAATTTTTTAAAATGGGATCCTATGACTATCTACATAAGCATAGAACTTCTGAATCTTTTAGGAAAATTCCCTGGTTATCAAAGAGCTGTATTGTAGCTTTTGCTAAAACTTTGACTCATTCCTGCAACTAATAACTATAAAGCACATTTTATAAATAAGAGTAAAGCATTGAGAACAAGATTGATGTTATTACTAGATAATTTTTTTTTATTTTTATTTTAGGAATACCACTGGAGTTGACATTAAAAAGAGACTGCTTTAGAAAGCTGAGGGTTAAATGTTTGACATGCCAAATGAACTTTTGAGGCAGAAAGCATGGTATTATCCTTTTCTGGAGTATTTGTAAAATGGCAATAGTAGGGTTCCCAATATGGAAACTAAAGAAAAACAGAATTGTAATTTCCCCCTTTTTGAGTCATGAAGGCTTTTAACCTTAGAATCCATGTTAGACAAAAATATAGAAAAAGAGCTAAATAAAGATATTTAAATACTATTGATGAAATTTTCAGTAATATTTCTTACATTATTTTTTTCATCTACCTACTGCTACACAATCCTGTTCTACATGCATTTTCTGTAAGGTGCCAGTTAAATCAGCACATTATGTAAAGGCAGCAAACACAGATGTATTGCTCTTATTTTGATAATCACAGAATCACAGAATGGCTGAGGTTGGAAAGGATCTCCGGAGGTCATCTGGTCCAACCTACTTGCTCAAGCAGAGCTACCTAGAACCAGTTGCCCAGGACCATTTCTACAAGGCTGTTGAGTATCTCCAAGAATGGAGACTCAACAATCTCTGTGGGCAACCTGTTTCAATGCTTGGTCACCCCCACAGTAAAAAAGTGTTTCCTGTTGCTGTGTAAGCTTATTATCATCCATAAGTGAGAAACCGTTTAACAACATTTAAAATTGTCTGCAACAAAATGAGAAGTATATACTAAGCTTAAGGTCATATTGAGTAAAAATCTCCAGATATTCACCAAACCAGTCCAACACCCTTTCACAAAGGAAAGAAAATTGCAAATATTAATACTAAATTGTAAATACTAAAGTTACAATATAGAGACGTGTTTAAAAATAAATATTAAATACACATAGCAAAATGTTAAAATTAATATTTACAAATATTAAAATAATTGTGTCTAGAGAAAAAGCAGTATGTGATATGTGATTTAATTTTAGTACAACTTTTGCATGAAATTATCATACTCAGTAAAGTGTCATCCACATAAAACTATAGTTTGCTCATGGCTTCATAGGAATATAGGAGCTAGCTCCCTTTTAGATCAAGACCAGTTATTGGTTCATTTGGTAAACTTTCTGCTATATAGCCAGTCTATCGCTAGTAGGAAATAACTAAAGAAAGTAAGACATCCACTGTAGAACCTTCTACCCATCAGAAAACCCAGTTATGGGAAATACAGACTTTTATGGGGGGTGTAATTCTGGGGAAGGTCCTCATGATAACCATCAACACTGAAGGGTCTTGCAGCACCTGCAGATCACTCCAAGTGACTGGCAAAATAAATACATTAAATACTTGTCTACTTCAAATGCTAAGAGACCTCCTCCAGATTTGTATCTTTTACATAACTCTATTCCACTCCAAGTTCAATGCACCTTATCAGCCATCTCCACCAACACGCGACTATCTCAGGTAGTTTTGATTAAGATATGGACTCATTCACATTTTCCTCTCGTCTCCCCCACAGTAACCTGAGGATTACTAATGCATAAATGAGAGGACTTGTTATTTTAATTATTATTTCTCTTACATTGTCTAATAAGGATAAGCATATGAATCCAAATAGGCTTTGCATTAATTTTACTTCATTTAGCAAAAAAAGAAAGGATGACATGCCACCTGAAAAATCCCAAAACATTAAAAATACAGTGTCCTTCACTCTGTGTCCTCTTCCCTTTCAGATTCTGCTGCCATCACCAATGTAACCCTTATTCACTGACTGAAGAAAAATAAGTTAGGATTTTTTCCTTTTGTTTTTGTTTGCTTTTGTTTTAATTGTGGAGGAGAGTGTGACAGGAAAGACTTTTCCAGTAGAATATTTTCTTTTCCTCTTTACAGTCTTCCTTTGTTATCTCTGTCTTGTTTCCATAACTTTCTTCTTGTCAGCTTTCTCCTTTTTTTCACATAAGAGGAAGATGTTTCTTGTCTTTTTCAGCAAATGTGACACCCTAAGATGCTGTAAAAGTAATAATCGCCTGTGAATAGGGACAGAGGAACTTGGATCCATGCTGAGCAGTTCTCATTTTCTGGTTTTGTCTTTATTATTGAAACTTATTTGAAAAATGTAGAATCACAGGAAACTTAAGCAAAAAATTGGTTTGTGACTGCTTTCACACTGTGTTTTAAATCTGGTGAGTCACACTTAGCTAGACAACTATCTTCAGAAAAGATCTCCATGATCCATTTTTTTGAGGGGATGCCTAAAACATAGTTTAGACACAACATTCCTGCTGACATCAGGAAATTTTGGGGAAGGTGTATAATCTCTCCACTGACTGAATAGAAAGCATAAACATCTAATATTCAGAATTGATCTGCAGAGACAAGGACTTAAATTTTAGGTGTTGCAATGCTTAAGAAGAAAAAATTTGAGTAGATACTCTATATTTTAATTGATAGCAATGACTAAGTCCAAGCTTTCATACTTCAGTAAATTTTCAAGATGTCCTTTCAAATATATACACAAAATCTATTCTTCCAATAAAAGACGCATTTTTGGGGGTTTAATTTTTTTCCGTTTCTTGTCTTGCAAAAGCAAATAAAGGTCCAAATTGCTTTTTCTTTTTTTTTCTGCCTGTTGATTCTAAAATTACTGTTTAAAACAAACTTCATAACTGATATTTAATGCTTTTAGATTTCCAAAATGAGTAATGTTATCTTATTAATATCCATGACAATTTACAATAGTGATGCAACTTTATAAAGCATAATAGTTTTAAATTACATTTATTTTTATGTAAATATATCATCATGATTTTACTTTCCATATCCTTTTTTTCCCCAATAATTTAGTCACAATTTCTAGACTTCCCACATCTAACTGTTTAGAAGTTCTGCTTATATTTCATTAGAATTAAAATTACTATTTCGTTGCTTGAATTCAGTTTTCCATCCGTAGCTAAAAGATGCTTAATATAGTCTGGCACTATAAACTTTTGCACTTTCTGGGCTGCACATTCATGTCCTCAGAAAATTAAAAGCCTAATCAAAATCATATTTCGTTATCTAGACCCTTTATACTTCAGGCATCTTCTGATGCACTTCATTAAATGTTATTAGATGCTCTACAGATACACTAGAAATATGTATAAAGAAGAATTTCTGAAAGCTTATGTAGAGTTTTATTACATTAATACAGCTTTTCATAAAAACTGAACATCCCCTGAATTAGCTTTTATCAGTTGCTCTTCAGGAATGTGTTAAGGAGTTGCCAAATCTGGTAGCCCAATGGAGGCAAGGATACCACAGCTCTGTGTCCCCAGGTCCAGTCAGTAGCACAGCTGAGCGTGCCCAGTAGGCACACACACACATGCAATACACACATACACATATACGTGTGGATGAGGGCTTAGGGACGTGGTTTAGTGGTGGACTTAGCAGGGTTAGGTTTACGGTTGGACTTGATGATCTTAAAGGTCTTTTCCCACCTAAATGATTCTATGATTTATATCCTATATATGCAGCCAGCCATACAGAACAACACAAACAGGCACATTCAGCACTGAAACACAAACAGCACCAATGGCTTCATTTTGTTCCCCTCTCTGTCTGATCAGGATGAAGGTCTACTAGTGGGAATATATATATATATATATGTACATATAGGTGCAGTGTGGATCCCTCCAGCAGCAGGGCTCAAATACTCAGTCTGACCAGTAGCTGCCCCTGGATGCCAGTCTCCTCTCCACCTCAGGGCACCTTGGGCTCCTGTCACTGTGCACAGGAATGAGCCGGGGTAGGGTACAATTTGGGCAACCCTATCTGTTGTCATTTCGCTGTGCTCCTTTCTGTGTGTGGAGATTAATTTTTCTGTCATATACCCTACCAGAGTGCACAGGACGTATATTATATTTTGATTTTTTTTTTTAACAAGGCTGAAGAATCTAACCCTCTGGTTTATTAGGAATATTCAGGGCACATAGGAACATATTTTAAAATATAGCTTTATTTATTGAAATTACTTTTCATTTATACCTTTGATAAAACCAGGAAAATTGCAGTATAAGCCTAAAATAAATGAAAAGCATAAATTTAATAGACATTTTTGAAGGCAATTTTAATATCTCTTTAATGTTATCATTTAATGCTTTTAATTATATCCTTTTAATATTATTTTTAAATTTTAAAAATATACAATTCCAAAACAAGCCAAGTGACCATAACCAACATACACATACCCCTTCCAAGTTAGAAATCTATTTCATGATACTATTTAGGAAAGGATTTATAAAGATTTTCTTCAGAGATAATAATCTTGTCAGGCTCCGAATCTGTCAGCCACCACCTTTTTCAGGAAATTCTTTAGAAAAGTACTGTGAACAAGCTCCTGTTAGAAATTTCTCCTATTGATCTTAATAGGCTTTGGATCAACCCCCATAGAGTTCTTATTATTACAGTAAAAGTTTGCTATTTGATGAAAAAACTCTGTGGACAGTTTACAAAAGCAACTAATATATGTGACAATCACTAGCCCTGGAATTGTCCAAATGACTGCAAAAGACTAACAGGCATTGGTTGTGCCACAATAGATGATGTGGAAATCCCCTTTAAACTATTATGGATTAGTGTTATGCATATTCTGACACAGTGACAGAAAAAAAACCGATTTATTTATCTCATCTCCTTCACCATTTAGAGGCTCTGTTTTGCCTTATTCCCTTACTCTCTCCCTTTACCATTATCTCTTTAATGAAATGGAAGAACATCCAATAAAATGTAATTTTCTAGACTTGTTTATCTATTTGTTCTATTGTCTTTTTACTCTGCCTCCATCCTTTATATTAAACTGAGTCTTTTTTGTCCTTGTTCTCTATTTCATTTTTGCTCTTGCTTTATAAAACTTTTGTGATGTTATTTCTTGTCTTCCATCTGAAACAGTCATTTTTACCCAGTTTCCAGTGCAGTCATTGGAAAGCTAAAGCAGTTACTATTCTTTTACAACAACAAAAAAAACCCTGTTCACTTACTTACATAAATTGAGGGCTTCTCTCAAGACATGTAAGTTCATACATCCTTGATCCATATGAAGTAAGGAAAGGCTGGATCGATGGGCCGAGGCCAATTGTATGAGGTTCAACAAGGCCAAGGGCCGGGTCCTGCATTGGGTCACAACAACCCCATGCAACGCTACAGTCTTGGGGAAGAGTGGCTGGAAAGCTGCCCTGCAGAAAAGGACCTGGGGGTGTTGGTCGACAGCCGGCTGAAGATGAGCCAGCAGTGTGCCCAGGTGGCCAAGAAGGCCAATGGCATCCTGGCCTGTATCAGAAATAGTGTGGCCAGCAGGAATAAGGAAGTGATCGTGCCCCTGTACTCGGCACTGGTGAGGCTGTGTACCTCAAATACTGTGTTCAGTTTTGGGCCTCTCACTACAAGAAGGACATTGAGGTGCTGGAGGGTGTCCAGCGAAGGGCATCGAAGCTTGTGAGGGGTTATGAGGAGCGGCTGAGGGAGCTGGGGTTGTTCAGTCTGCAGAAGAGGAGGCTGAGGGGAGACCTTATCGCTCTCTACAATTACCTGGAAGAAGGTTGCAGAGAGGTGGGTGTTGGCCTCTTCTCCCAAGTGACTAGCGACAGGACGAGAGGAAATGGCCTCAAGTTGCGCCCGGGGAGGTTTAGGCTGGATATTAGGAAAAATTTCTTTACTGAGAGAGTGGTGAAACACTGGAACAGGCTGCCCAGGGAAGTGGTGGAGTCACCATCACTGGAGGTGTTCAAGGAACGTGTGGATGTGGCATTGTGGGACATGGTTTAGTGAGCGTGGTGGTGTTACTTGATGGTTGGACTTGACGGTCTTACAGGTCTTTTCCAACCTTAGTGATTCTGTGATTCTGTAAAGCTTTTCTGTAATTTCCCAGAGCATTTTGTTCTCTCTACTGAGTACTTTCTGTAAGTGTCCAGCTTGTGTTTACAGAAAGGCAAATGGGGCAAATATATGTTTTCATGGAATCATAGATTCATAGAATGGTTTTGGTTGGAAGCGACCTTTAAAGATCATGAAGTCCAGCTCCCCTGCCATTGGCAGGGACATCTTTCATTAGATCAGGTTGCTCAAAGACCCATCAAAACTTGACCTTGAACACTTCCCATGATGGGGCATCTTGTGGAATAATTGCTGGAGGTAGTTTGGGAATTAAATTTATATGAAAGGTACAGCATTGAAGAAATCTTCAGGGTGGAGTGTGGCGAATATGCAAGGAATCCATCCCACAGAAGTTCCCTAGGCAACCTTAGATGTTGGCAACACCAGGGGAGCTTGGTGCGCTGACTCTAAGAGAAACTACACGGAGGGTGGAGTGGAGTGAAGACACCACGGCCAGGCTCTGTGATAAGACGGGAACTGGAAGGTACTATGGAACTGACAAGCTGCATATTTACCACCCTGAGCTGCATATTTACCACCCTGAGCCAACAGTCTGTCATTTTTTGACAAAATACTACCCTTTGGGTGAACTTTGCTCATTATAATCTCATTATAATACCAAAAAACACACCTCCATCCCAAAGCTACCCACCTCCAAGGTGCGACCACCCCTCACTGGGCTTGCGCTCTGGATTTTTCTTAGTCCATACCTTTAAAAGCAAAACGAGAAACTTTTACACCAATTATAATAGAGGTATGTATGACTACAGTGACTCAAGCTCAATCTGAAAAGACAAGTAGTATAAAAATGGCTTAAGAGAGGAGGGATGCCGGGGAAGATACCATCGCAGACCACCTCTGACACCTGGGATCAGTTGACGGGCTGAGCCTCTCTTCCCCCCCATAGGGACAACTTTGGGTAAGATTAAAACACTTGGTTATACCGAGTGCTTCCCCGGGAAACTTAGAATCTCTATAGAGTTGTTTTATAGCTTAATGTGTTTGTAGCCAGGCTATATTACTCATATTCTTGGTATTTGCACATGCTTTGCCAGCAGTAATTTTATCACTGGCAATCCAAAAGAACTTGTGTATCTGTTGCTTCAATAAACTGCGCTATTCACTAATCTAGCCATGAGAGTTCTCATTGAATGCCACCAAATCCCTTAAGTGTGGCCGTGCTAGTTCATGGAATGCAACTAGACTGAAAGTGTACGGTGTTACGAGTGTATCCGTAATCGTCACAGTTCAATACATTGAACGCGACCAGACTTGTAACACAGAAAAATTGGGCATCACTCAGAATCTAAGCCCAGCCGCCCCCAGCCCCTCTGATATCTGAGGACAAGCTGGAACGCAAGGGGGTTTATTTTCTGCCAAATTGCCTTGCCCTTTAACGCGACACATCTACAACTTCCACAACTGGGAAACCTGCTGCAGTGCCTCAACACCCTCATTGTAAACAATTTCTTCCTTATGTCCAAGCTAAATCTACCCTCTTTCATTTTAAAATAATTGACGCTTGTCCTGTCACTACAGGCCTTGGTAAAAACGTTCTCTCCATCTTTCTTATAACGCCGTTTAAGTATTGAAATGCCACAACAATTTGTGCCCAGAGCATTCCCTTCTCTAGGCTGAACAACCCCAACTCTCTCAGCCTTTCTTCAGAGGACAGATATTCCAGTCCTCTGATAATTTTCATGGCCCTCCTCCAACATATCCATGTCTTTCTTGTGCTGGGGACTCCAGAGCTGGACAGGGTACTCGGTCTCACAAGAGCACCATAGAGGGGGAGATTCACCTCCCATGACCTGTTGGCCATTCTTCTTTTTACACAGACCAGGATATGATTGACTTTCTGGACTGCAAGCACACATTGCTATCTCATGTCCAAGTTTTCATCCACCTATATCCCCAAGTCCTTCTCTGCAGGTCTGCTCTCAATCCACTCATCCCCCAGCCTGTATTGATACTGGGGGTTGCCCCAACCCAGGTGCAGCACCTTGCACTTGGCCTTGTTGAACTTCATGAGGTTCACATGGGCCCACACCTCAAGGTGTCAGGGTCCCTCTGGATGGCATCCCTTCTCTGTAGCATATCAGCTGCACCACTTAGCTTGGTGTCATCTGCAAGCTCACTGAGGGTGCACTCAATCCCACTGTCTGTCATTGACGAAGATATTAAATAGAACTGGGCGCTCCCACACAGACCAAGGGTGTCAGGGGCCTCGAAACCCCCTCAAACACCCCCTGGAGACCTCACAACCCTTGCACTCTTCTCAGCACGTGTCAACTGCTTTATGGAAGGAGACGTTAGCTGAGTGCTGCTGCTGAAAGTTGGTGAAACCAGCCACTACTACTATTCTCATAAACTTAGCCTATCTTAGCTACAGACAAGAGATATAATATGAAACAACACCAGAAACAAAATGGAGGAGCTAATAAGACCCTCAGGAGTCAAGTATTAAGTTTGCTTGAGTTTTTGTATGAATAAGAATTTTGAATTAAAAAAGGTAATCACTTTATATCACACTTTCATTTGCAGTTATAGTCTAAAGATTGACAGTTTTGATGGAAAGATCTTGTTTAATGTACCCATTCCCTTTGCATTTACAAGGCTGGTTCTGCCACTTTTGTGGCAAACACCCCCACCCCTCCATACAAATGGAGTGGGGAGGGGAAGTGACCCTGCCAAGTAATCAAAACAACATGGCCTCAGGCCCATGCCCCCTCTGGAGTTAAGCCATGAAGCTACCACTATTTCTCTCAATTGTTTAACTTCAACCTGCTGCGGATCACAGGGAGTCTCTGTCTCGGCAGCAGAAGATTCCTGGCCTGATATCACCATATAGACATACTGTAACCTTTTTTTTTTTTTTTTTTTTTTGCAACAATAAAGATGAAAGTTTTAGATACTAATAGAAATCACAGAATAATATTAAAAATTATTCTACCCATTCTAACAACATCTAATGAACATCCTTATCAAAATTGTTCAAGCAGGATCTCAAAGTAGAATGCAATTTGTGTAAATCCCATGTTCACCAAAGTCTTCTTTAAATCACCTTGCTTCTGTTAACAGAAATCCTTTTATTGGCTCTATAAATGTCAACTCTTTAGGCTACTAATTTTCATTTAGCTTTACAATGTCATTTATGCCTCCTGTTGCACAGTGCTGGGCAACGTACTTAACAACGATCCCATCATTACATATTCTGGATTGCAAATGTAGTATGGGAAATTGTTTGCACAATACTTCTTAATGATGTTATTAAGAACTGTTCCCCTGCAGTGAAATGCTTAAATAACAGTGAAACAAAAGTGAATGCTTCCAGAAAGCATACCATAAATGTAGCAGAATGATGATTGTCTGATTCATTCTCTTCAAGGTGAACATGCTTTTTAGGCATTCTAAAAAAATAAAGACTACAACCTCAAAATAATTTTTCCTTATTTTTGGATTCCTCAGTAGACTGTATCCTATTGCTATTAGGACTCCAAGTATTTCTCAAATGCTGGAGATCAGCTGGTGATTTCAGTGAAAAAGTAAGATCTTTTTTAGTTTTTGTTGTTGTTGGTTCAAGCTGTTATCTTCCATCTCTTCCTTCATTAAGCTGTTGAGTAAATTCACCCAGGCCACAATATGGTAAATAATAATAGTCATTACTTTTTAAAAGAAAAAGAGTCCTTACTTTTTAAGAGAAAAACTCATTTATCTGTCATTCTCACATCTCTAAATTAAAATGCCACAGTTTCCTTGACTTCAGACTGCCCAAGATTTTAGCTTCTATCTGTTCTTTCTGAGTATATAATATTGAGAAATGCCTTCAATAAAATACTACCTCCTCCTGATTTTGATTCCTATGAATTTAAAAATAAGCATAAGGTAAAAATAGGGCTAAAATGTTGTAGTTATTTATATTATGGAGGTGCTAAGGACTTCCTTTTTTTAAACACTATGCTTAAAGTTAGAAAGATTGAAGGACTGAGACAATCTAGATATCTAAATAAGTGCAAACATGGAAAGAAAGGAAAAAATAGACGTTCATGCTTTTTGAATGAGGAACCGAGACACACAAAGATTTTTCTCTCTGAATTTTTGACATCAGTAGTAGACCTACATCAAAGATAATTACCTAGACTCCTATGGGAAACTGCTTTGACCTAAAGGGCTTCAATTTCCAGCTTTTTAGCTCATAACATTGCAGTGTCCTCTTTCAGTTCATAACCTTCCACCTATGTGCCCCTACATACCACTGTAACTACTTTTTAACCTTGTACTCCAAAGTATGCTTAATCTTGTTTTGCACTGGCAGGTTCTGGAAACATTGCTATGGCTATAATATCATTTTGCAGGAGGTGGTTGCAATTAACATTTGAATTGCCTTTTCTTTTTCTTCCCCCATTTTACACACCTTGCTTCATAATTATTAGTTTATAATCTTCTACTAGGGAACAACAGAACATAGTAAATAGCATTAGCAAAGTAGCCATTTAGAGAGCCATAAACATTTCACAATAATGCACATGTACACAGCTTTAAAAGTCAATTAGCTCTGCAACATATCCAACTGATCAAAGCATGTTCCCATCTAGCACTATTACTATAATAAACAATCCTGTGGAAACTATGCAGTTACTTTGGAAAAGGTTTTTGGAGGGACCGTTTGTTGCACTGGAGAAGATGCCAAGACAAGGATGTTCATCTAGGCAGATCCCCATTCTTTCTCTTCATTACTGGTCACTGGGAAGATTTTTTCCTTTCCTTTTTTCTTCTCCCTTTCTCCTTTGTTTTTTTTCATGTCCTTGAAGGTAGCTTCTACTGCTAGAGATAATAGCTGCCATCAGCTACAGGCCCAACAAATAAATTGTTGCACATGTAAGCCTATCCCAACATCTTCTGAGGAACATTCCTTTTACAGTTGAAGGAAAGAAATAGACTCTTCTAGGGCTTGAGTCATCTTGTTCTAATGTAGAAACCTAAAACAGATTAGGTAAATTGCTCCAGAAATGCTTATTTTTCTTCTTTGATTTTAAAGGAAGTTCTTGGTGACTGCTCAAGATACAAATATATCCACTACAGACATCTGAACTTACATATCATGAATGTAGAAATGTTCTTTAACTTTATGTAGTCTTTTGATTGTAGTAGACTGCTAGAACTTATATGTCCTGCTCAAAATAATCTGTAAACCACTTGCATGGTTTATCTCATAGTGTTTATGGTAGATATAGTACTACATATACATGTTCTATTGTTTTTTTCAAATGTATGTAAACAAACAAACAACTTACAAAAGTAACAATGTATTCTAGCTAAAATGTAAGGTTTTTACTTTTTCTCAAACTAAAATTTTGTTAATCAGTACACATTTTTTATTACATAGAAAAGAAAACTATACTGGTGCTAAAAATTTTAAACTTTGAATTTTTTTACAAGAAAATTTACTTCTTTATCCATGGAGAGCTCTGATTTTTTTCTTAATACAGAATAAAGCTCAGATTATTTCCTATAATGTCCTTTCATATATTTAATAAACTCTAACCACAAGTTTTTTATCTTTTTTGGTTTAAGCTTTTTTTCCTAAATGAAATGAATAATATGCTTTATTCTAACACTCGATACTTGGAGAACAACCAATGAGGTACAACACATTTTGTTAGATTAATGGCTATTTTATTCTTATGACTTTACTTACTTTATTTTTAAAAAAATATAAATCAGTTAATCATTAGGAAAAAAAGTGCCACCACAATTGAGGATGTCTGTAATTGATGATATCCAAGAAATGGGGGCAACAGCATATTCCTCTGCAAATATAAGCCTTTTAGGAGTATAGAGCATACCATTATAGAGCAGGACTTTGGTAATTATCAAAAGAACAATGCTGTAAATTCTGTTACAGTCATGCAAAAATTATTACTGATGTTAAAATGATTGTTCAAAACATAGTTACTGACTTCCCTTTTGTCAGAAGTAGTTTCAAGTTCCAGGACAGAATTTCTGGTCAAAATTATATAAAGACAGAAAACAGACCTAAAAAGACAAAGATCACAGTGGTAAGGAAACTCGTATTGGACATCACAGAAACTTGAGTTCAAATTTCTGCTTTGCCAGATTTAAACCAAGCCTAGACTTCTGTAAGTCATAGTGGAAGGGTTCCCCTGATTTTGACCAGAATTCCCATACTGAGATTCAGAAAATTTTCCTAATAAGTGTTACCAACATGGCAAACCAAAAAGTACATCCTTGGTCCTGAGCAGCTGCCTGGAGTACAACTTGAATTTTCACCCCCTATATTGCAGCTCAGTGCATTTACCAAAGGCTATAACTTTGGAGGCAGTAGGACCTCTAAAATCTGCTTTGGACTCTCTGTACACATGATGTTCACTTTCTTTTCATATTCAGACTAAGACCAGTGGAATCTGAGAAAATCAACTCTCATTTTTAAAGTACTCATAAGGAACCTGGAAAACACTAAGTCATGTAAAAGGCCATCTAATCTACTTTCCATGCAGAACATGAGATTTGAGTAGATTTCTGAGTGACTGGTTGAACTGTCTAGTCAAGACTTTCAAAATGGATGTTTGGATCCTGGGAGTTCCTTGATCACATCAAGTTATAGATGTGACAGTAACCTCCATCCAGTTTCCTCCAATATCTCTACTTGCCTCCCAAATGTAAACTTAGTACAGTTTTTTTAGCTCAGATGTTGATATCTGAATTGTACATGTATAAAGTTAGGACATACCATACCTACCCTGTTGTTTATGTTTGGGTAGATAGGCTCATTTTATTCTTTTCCTCATATTCTGATTGGAGAAATTTTGAAAGATCTTGATTATGTTTCTATAGAATGAGATTTTTAATTATCGATCTCAAAGTCTTAAAGGTCAGAAAAAATATATCCAGCTTTAAAAGAATCCAAACATAAATGAGTAGGAATTAGGACAACTCAGCATAGATTTAAGAATGGCAAATCATGCTTTACCAACTTGATTACTTTCTGTGAGGAACAGATAGGTTAATTTAATGAGGGGAACATAGTAGACAAAGTAATATTCCTTCTTTTAAGTAAAGATTTAAATCTCAGAAACTGGGATGGATGAGAAGTTAATGGGATTTAAAATTGACTGGACTGTTCCACTCTGAGGGGAACGGTCAATGATTTCACTCATTGGCAGCCCTCAGTGAGCAGAGGTACACCAAGAGTCAGTCCTGGAGATCAACAAGAAGTTGAAACTGAATTAGAGGGAACGGTTAAAGTGAAAAATGCCAGAGTGTCAATCCAGAGACACCCTGACCAATCTGAGGGCTGGGCTAGTGGAAACTCATGAAGTTCAACAAGGAGAAGTGCAGTGTTTTTATCACTTTTCTCATACTAACTTTGGAGAAGCCATGCTTGTAATAGAGTCTGGTTTTGCTGTCCTTCCTCCTATGCAGGCTGGTATAAGTAGCAAGGCTCATTTACTGAGGTGGTCAAGAACCTGGAGCATATGACCTAAAAGGAGAGGATTGATTAGCTCAGTGAAGCAGAGTCTAAGGGGCAATGCAAAATCCACCTAAATGTTCTTGAAGAAATGAAGGTGAAGAAGCCAAACTGCTCTTGACATTGACAGGCAAAACAGAAAGGGGCAATGGACACAAATTGTGGTTTGTGGTGTTCAAACTGGACAGTAGGAAACAAAAAATTCTCCACTAGAAGGGGAGTGCAGAAATGCTGGAGCAGGTTACCAAGAGAGGTTGTGGAGATCCACACCATTTGAAGTTTTAAAGTCTTGGCTAGAAAGTCCTGGCTATAAAGACTTGGATAAAAAGTCTAGTCTTGGCTAGACTTGGGCCTGGCTGAACTGATCTTGAGTGGTGATCATTGGTGACAGTCCTGCTTCAAGCAGACAGTTGGACTTGGAGATGTCCTGAGGTCTCTTTCAGTGATCATTTATATGCTTCTATTATTTTATGATTCTCTTATTTGTTAATACTTTTTTCAAAACTATTACATCATTGTAAAGTAACCTTTCACCATCAGTAGTTACACCTTCACCTTCATGCAGTGAAATCTATGAAGTGTTCCTCATACGGGGAGAGACAACGCAGGAGAGATTTAAGGATAGAACACAAGTCCTTCACAGTATGACAAAATATTCTGTACATTACTGTTTGGAAGAAAAGAAATAGAGCACGGATGACAGGAAAAATGTTGTCCAGAGGAACTCCAGATTGATTAACCTAACATTAGGGTAACTGAACAGTTAATTAGGGATTCTTATTACCAAAGAATTAGAAAATAAATATTACAATTAATGTTTTTCAGGAACATTTTATGAAAATTAAGCCTCATCAAGTACACTTGCTATCTATTTGTTTCTGGACAGATTATAAATATGTGTAAGAAAGTGTGGTGGCGTAGAATACATCTAATTAGAAATACGTAGTAATTTTTTATATATATCTATTCAATTGTGTTAATCAGTACTTTTAGATGAAAAATAGGCTCACTGACAGATCTCCAGATGCAGTTGCTGGTAATAACACTGCTCTTTTATCTTTCCCAGTGCCTTCACTGCTACCCAGTTTATAAAATGCTTTTGCAATAAAGTTTTCATGTGACACACATTTATAGGCTAGTAAATAAAAAGTGGGTATAAATTTTGCAGAGTAATCCAAACTATTTTGATAAATGAGCACTATTCAGTCAAACATATTTTAGTAGAAGAATCTTGATGTAATAACATCTTTGGTGGAAAGAACATAAGTAACTATTTTAGGACAGGGAATTGCAGCTCAGGTTAGCAATGACTCCGAGAAGGATTTGAGGGTGTTCATCTTCACACAAATTCTATGTGCAGTGGTGTAGCTGGTATAAAGGTTAATGTAATCCTTCTGAGAATAATTAAAAAAAAAAAGGAAAAAATTCACAAGGAAAAGAACTGAAGAGATTATTAGTAGAATATTATTTCTGATTCAGATGACTAAACTTCAAGAAAAAATACAGAAGACAGTAAATAGAAGAAACACAAAGAAAATTTAAGTTCCAGGAGAAGGCTTTAGCTGTGAGACTTAAAGGCTTCCATCTGCTCATTTTGTCAAAGAGAAGTGTGGGAAACATATAGCTTGGTCACTATGCACTATGTATACGTAATCACAGTCTTTTTTCTGTCTGGAAGATAAAGAGATGACATGATCCAATGTCTTGAATTTGAGGTTAGATAACATTAACCTTTAAATAAGATATTATTTCCTAGCAGTGAAGATAATTAAACATTGAAACAGTCACCAAAGGTGGTGGGGGATAAGCCAAGAATTGGAACTTAAAATGAGATCAGATATCTTTCAAAAAACATAATTTTGACTTTTGGAAACATTCTGTAATCTGCATACAGAGAAGGTAAGTTTTGATGATCATAGATTTACTTTTGGCATTGATGTCTGAATATAGGTTTTCATCTGAAGTGAACGGAATTTTGTAACTAAATGTATTGAAAAGGCATTATGTCATCAATATTTAACTGCATGCAGTGCTCCCTTCTAATTTGATCCAAGAAGAGAGTGTCTACTGCTGTTACATCTAAAATCTATTAAGTTAGGTTAGTATCCTATCCTTAAGTGGAAAATCACAGGTTTTGTTTTTGCTGAGAGATTTTTTATAAAATTTTTTATAAATTTCACAGAGTTTTATAAATTCCGCAGAGAATGGATGTTCTACATAGCTAAAGTTTATGGTACAAATGTCCTGTAACAATAAGCATAGAGGTCAGTGACTAAATATGTCACCGTCGGGATTCTTCTAGTTCAGCCAACCACAGTTATTATTTAATGAAGTTTGCTCAAATATCACAGAATCATAGAATCATAGAATAGTTTGGATTGGAAGGGACCTTTAAAAGTCATCCAGTCCAACCCCCCCTGCAATGAACAGGGACATCTTCAAGTAGATCAGGTTGCTCAGAGCCCTGTCCCACCTGACCTTGAATCTTTCCAAGAATGGGGCATCTACCACCTCTCTGGGCAATCTGTTCCAGTGTTTTACCACCCTCATTATAAAACATTTCTTCCTTATATCTAGTATAAATCTATCCTCTTTTAGTTTAAAATCATTACCCCTTGCCCTATCGCAACAGGCCCTGCTAAAAAGTTTGTCCCCATCTTTCTTATAAGCCCTCTTGAAGTACTGACAGGCTGCAATAATGTTTCCCTGGAGCCTTCTCTTCTCCAGGCTGAACAACCCCAACTCTCTCAGCCTTTCTTCACAGGAGAGGTGTTGCATCCCTCTGATAATTCTTGTGGCCTTCCTCTGGACCCGCTCTTTCTTGTGCAGAGGGCTCCAGAGCCGGACACAGTACTCCAGGTGGAGTCTCATGAGAGTAGAGTAGAGGGGCACTGCGACCTGTTGGCCACTATTCTTTTGATGCAGCCCAGCACACGGTTGGCTTTCTGGGCTGCGAGCACACCTTGCTATCTCATGTCCAGCTTTTCATCCACCAGTGCCCCAAGTCTTTCTCTGTAGGGCTGCTCTCAATCCCTTCATCCTTCAGCCTGTATTAATACTGGGGGTTGCCCCAACCCAGGTGCAGGGCCTTGCACTTGGCCTTGTTGAACCTCATGAAGTTCACACGGACCCACTTCTTGAGCTTGTCCAGGTCTGTATGGCATCCTGTCCCTCAGGCGTGTCAACTGCACCACTCAGCTTGGTGTCATCTGCAAACTTGCACTCGATCCCACTATGTCTTTAATGAAGATTTAAACAGTACTGGTCCCAATACAGACCCCTGAGGGACACCACTTGTTATTGATCCCTGTATGGACATTTTGCTGTTAAGCACTACCCTCTGGATGAGACCATCCAACCAATTCCTCATCCACCAAACAGTCTATCCATCAAATACATATTTCTCCAATTTAGAGAGAAGGATGTTGTGGGGGACCTTGTCAAAAGCCTTGCAGAAGTCCAGATAGATGAAATCCATAGTTCTTCCCTTGTCCGCTAATGTAGTCACTCCATCATAGAAGGCCACTAAGTTGGTAAGGTAAGACTTACCATTGGTGAAACCACGCTAGCTGTCTTGAATCACCTCCCTGTCCTCCATGTGCCTTGGCATAGCTTCTAAAAGGATCTGTTCCATGGTCTTCCTAGGCACAGAGGTAAGGCTAACAGGTCGGTAGATCCCAGGGCCCTCCTTTCTACCCTTTCTAAAAATAGGTGCAATATTTCTCTTTTTCCAGTCACCAGGGACTTCACCTGACTGCCACGACTTTTCAACTATCATGGAGAGTGGCTTGGCAACTACATCAGCCAATTCCCTCAGGACTCTGGGATGCACCTCTTCAGGTCCCATAGACTTATGTATGTTCAGGTTCCTTAGGTGGTCACAAACCTGATCTTCTCTTACAGTGGGAGGGACTTTGCTTCCCCAGTCCCCATCTTGCGGTCCATCCACTCGAGAGGTGTGGGAAGAGAGGGTGCCAGGGAAGACTGAGGAAAAAAGGTTGTCGAGTAGCTCAGCCTTCTCCTCGTCCGTTGTTCTCAGTTTGCCAGTTGTGTTCATCAGAGGGACTATGCTTTCTTTGACCTTCCTTTTCTGGCTGACATACCTATAGAAGCCCTTCTTACTATTCTTTACATCCCTTGCCAAGTTCAGCTCCAGCCATGCCTTGGCTTTCCTGACCCCATCCCAACACAACTGGGCAATGTCCCTGTACTCTTTCCAGGTTACCTGTCCCTGCTTCCACTGTCTGTGCGTTTCCTTCTTGCCCTTTAGTTTGACCAGCAGGTCTCGACTTAGCCATGCCAGTCCCTTGCCTTCCTTTCCTGATTTCTTACACCTGGGGATCGAGAGCTCTTGCACTGTGTGGAAAGTGTTCTTAAAGATCTGTCAATATGAGAGGTATCTCTTTAGGAAATGAAGGTGTTTAATTTTTCTTCTTTACCAACCTAGAAGAAAGAATCTTCCATTAACCATGGACTTGAAACTGAAGACTTATTTGTGTTATATATTCTGCCCAATTTTTTTTCCTCTACATTTTTTTTTCTAAACAATGGAACATCCAGCAATATTACCTTCAGTGACTATGCCAAAATCTAGAGAATCTTAAATACAAACATTTCCTGACATTCAATTTAGAATTTTTATTTTATTTAGTTTACATTTTTGGTCCTTATTTCTATTGTAGTGTCTTTTCAGTGTAACACTGAACTGATTTTTTTCACTTTTGATCCAGTGGATAGCCATCAAGAATATTCATTCTTCTTGTGAAGAAGCAGTGTCATTCATTTTTACTACCACACAATAAGTGTGGGTGTCATTTTACTTCTTTGTAGATTTCTAAAATTTGGATGTTCAGGGCATGATAAGGATCTCAATTCTCTGTGAGTGGTGGAGAGATTCAGGTGATGCTTCAGTTCATTCAAGTCAAGGTGTCTGTTTTGTTCTTGTAGCCATTTTTTCAACTCTGAAATGACAGGAAGATGGCTAGAGACTCTTACGAGCTTAGAGTATATCCACAAAGACACAGAGTCTGTCATCTTTTACAGAGATCAGATCTTTTGATAGAATCTGACATTTGCTGAATAACCCATTTTAATTTTAATTTTTAAATCATGCATTGTTATTCTATAACTGAATTAAATCTGAAGTAATATATCTGGCAGGCCTCCCAGCGTTTCTGAATATTGATAAACATTAGACTTTAATCAGATTGGTTTTTGTTCCCATAAGCTGATAGCTTTTTACTGAAATCCTATTTCAGAGAAGCAGACAGGATGCTAAAAATCATATCAGCAATTTGGCATTGTGAGAGAACAGTAGGGCTAATGAAATGGATATAAGGAGAAAAAGGAATTAAGAAGAAAAATGGGAGTAGTTTCAGACTAAACAGAATTTCTTAATGTTTAGTGGTATTATAATACATAACTGGGTTTTTGTTTGGTTTGTTTTGTTTTTAAGAGTTTTGATATCAGATCTGTGCAAGCAGGATGGACAATTGAATGCGATCTTAGGCCATAATTGGTAAACAGTTATAAACTGTATGAAACTACGAAAGCACATAAATCTTTTATGCTCTAATTGCATAAGTAGCAAATAAAGGTTTGATAATTGTAAATGTTTCAGGAGAATAGTCTTGCTGTTAATACATGCACAGTATAGTGAAACTAAAGTTGATTGTCTTGTAGATGATGCATTTTTGTCTTAACTTAGTTCAAAGTTACAGTGATCTGAAGTTTTTAAAAAGACTAACTGATAAGGTGACTTATTTTACTTTATTTCTTATGCTGTGTTTCTTAATAAAGTGATCAGACAATAATCCATTATTCTTCCTATCAAAGGTTAATGAGTTGGCAAAAAATATCTTGACTCTGAATAACAGAGTATCAAAATTATTCAGTTAAGAGAAAGTTATAAGAAGTGATGATAGAAACATTAAGGTTTGTCATGGCCATTAAAAGATAAAAAAGATTAATTTTATATACTCATGAACAGAAGGAGTACTGAGATTTAAATTTAGTAACAAAACCAAATATATGACAATATTCAAGATTATCCTAGATTTACAAAATAATTTCAGTGGGGAAAAAAAAGAAAAAAAACCTCTATGCTTCAGTGAAACCATCTGGTTCAATGTACAGACTAAACACAGATAGATGCAAATAAAGTGATTAGAATGACCTGCCAGTATGGTCTGTGGTAGGTCAGATTCATCGTATCCTTTGCAGCAAAATGTATTCATGGCAAGACGACTTCGTAAACTAATTGCTGCTCAGGGAAATGGATCTTTTTTTTCTTTAAGGGTTCATAAAAAGCCTTGAGTATAAAATGTGAGGCAATTTTTCAAATAGTCAGTCTTTTGCCCAGCTCAGTCTAGATGTTAGGCACTTCTGGAGACCATGTCTGCATCATAATGCTTTGATCATCTTTATCCAAGTTTCAATGCATATTTTCAAATCTGAGCTTTGGATGTATTTTCTGATGGTGGCATATACTGTATGTATTTCACATATAAGCTGGTCTGGGGGCGGGGGAAGGGAAGATAAAATGATTTTTCCTTTTGCCTAGAAAGAAATTTAGTATTTTTGTGAATAGAATTCTGTATACTTAAGTTAGACAAGTGACTGTAGGAGAATATAGGACTGATTTTAACTTATTAATCTCCAGCACAGTCTAGGCAGAATGGTATAATTCTCAATTCTACCAATTCCTCAGGCTGTGTTTGCAATCTAAACTCCATGTTCTTGCAGATACATTTCTACTGGAATCCGTCTCCTGCATGGATGTCAGTATCTCATTTCCCTTTAATGAAACACTTTCTGTTGCTGTGTTAGGAAGCCTCTTCTATACTCACGTCAGCCTTCTAAAAGACAAAAAAACTTTTCATTTGCTCAGAAGAAAGTATAAGGTAGACTGGTTTTTTTCCCAATAATTTTCTTAAACAATGTTGTATATAGACTCTAGAGCACTATACCAGCATGTGTGCTCTTAAACTCTTTCATAATGTTGAAGATGTGTGTATCTCAGGAACTATATGACACGGAATTATTCTGATTTAGAGAAACGAAAGAAAATAATTTATTGATCTAAATTTCAACTTCACAGTTGCTCTCATTATGTCAAGAAACTATGGTTAGCAAATCCATTCTGAAGTGAAAGATTCTTATTTAGTCACGGTCCTGTGGCATGAAGAATATGGATTCATTACGTTGTAGAATGAAATTTTCATCTCGTTATTAGCAAGAAGAGTATACACAGGTAAAGAGGAAAAACTTTTTTGTAGAATAAGCCACCAACTCTATTATTTAGTGCCTTTTGCTGCATTCACCACCTACTGTGAAGTCTATTTTACTTTGCCTTTATTATTGTTTTTTCCCAGCTTCTTTCTCTGCTTCTCTTCCACTTCATGGTCTTGCTGAATATCTTCTCTCTACATTTTCCTTCCTACAGTTTCTGTTTCCATTTTTTTTCAGGAAACAGAGGCCTTCATTCCTCCAAAATATCTTCCAGATGATTTGCAGACTCTAACAGAAATCATTAAATCAGTAACAGTCCATAAAAGTATGAAGTCTTTCTTCATGTGAACAAGGTCATAGTTACAGTAATTATTTTGATTCCTATTAAATTAAGAATTGGTTTGCTTGAACATGTAAAACACTGGCTCTTTACTCCACTGTATAGAAAATGCTTCCCTCAGCTAAATTTACATGGACTGAGCTATCAATGGGTTTGTGTCTCTTCATACATTCTCCTTAACTCTATTTTTATTGAAGCGTCCTACTCTGGAAATGTCTATTTCTGGAAAACTCTATATTGAAGGATCTATGAAAGAGATTCTCAGGGTATTCTACTATTTTGAAAATGAAGGCATTAGTACAGTGATCACTTCTGCATTTTATTTTGCCTTATTTTTAAACAATTCAGCTTAATTTCTGTAGAACATTTATTGACTAATTAATTTGTTATCTGTTAACGGCTAACCAAGACTTAGCATCGATTAAAGCCTCCTTCTTATTGCACATGAATTTGATTTTACTTCCATTTCTGTTCTGGCCTTGCCCTACATTTCTTTAAAAGCATTGCCCTTCTCACATCTGGTATTTAGAGATTACAAAGGATTGAAAATGGTCAACATAAGAGATTAGAGATGTGTCATCTCAATTTTCTTTGCTTTCTTCATCTTTCTTGTGCTCTTTCTTTCTTTCTCTCTTTCTTTCTTTCTTTCTCTCCCATGACTCCAGTTATTTTGGACTTCAGGAAAAATACGAGCTTCCTTGGAAGAACCCAATGCAGAGCTTAAAATAAAAAAATGAAATACTATTTTTGGAAGATGGAACTCTGATGCCAATTAAACATCCTTAAACATTTGCTTCACATCATTGGACTATTCTAATTACCTTATGGCAGAAGGAGAAGCTCTGAAAGGTCATAATATGCGCAAGTAAAAAGAAGCCATCTCATGTCTGATCTTAGTAAGCTCTGTCACTGATTTAAGAATAATGTCTTATGCATTCATATGATTTGTGCATTCTATGATTTTAATATCATCATAAATTACGCAATTAACCAACTTCTAAACTGCCCAGTTATACATATGTAATCCAGATTGTATGTAGCATGAGTGCCATATAAAACAATATTGGCAAAGTTTCATGAAAACAGAGTAAGAAGCACTGGCAGCATTATACATATAAACTGAGATAGGATGGGGCAGATCCAGAGATGTAGATAAGGAGGGCTCCAGCTTTCATGGCTGAAGGAAAGATTTGTTGATTTCCAAAATGTGAGATTTTAGAAACTACATCATCTTGCCTGATGGATTTTCAATCCCTATGCCATTTAGAGGTATGAAAAACTATCATGTGTCAAAAAGATAAGCAACAATTTGAGTATATAATAAATTAATAAATTGTAGCTTATGTCTGTGTCCTGAGAGCTACATTGCTACTCCTATTATGCCAATGGCTATATTACTGGTTTGTAATACCCGAATGCTATTAAATACATTTCTTTGATATCATGTTCAGGGACTTAAAACATTTCTCTTCATAGTACTTAAAAGTGTAATCTGTAAATAACCTGGATCTTCAGATGATAGAAGGCAGCACAGTTGTTTCAAAATAAATAAGTACACCTGAAATGCCTAACCACGTCTCAGAATGTGGCCCAGTGTTTACCATGTGGTAACCTGTGAACCCAATGAGCTCTCCAGAGCCTTTTCAGCAATATTCTCTTTGATTTTACGGATTATGTATTATTGCAGTCCCTTGCTAATGTATGAACACATTCAGAAAGATACGCAGTCCCTTCCTGGAGAACGTGCAGCCTGACTAAATCAGGGGAAACTGAACGGTCAGATGACCTGCATAGTGATATAAAGCATATCAGGAGGTAGTTATAAAATGAATACCAGACTTCACATTATTTGTACATGATCTCATTATATTGCTTAAGCTGTGCTAGCAAATAAGCAGCAGGACAATCTTTATTTTGTCATTTATTCTGTTTGTAATCTTTTTCTGCAATTAATTAAGGTTCTTATTGATCATATTAGCATTGTTTAGGTGAAAATAAATGTTACTGCGCTGCTGTATTTGTATTTTCCTCAGTCCACCTGTGAATAATTGCTGGAGGTAACTTAGGAATTAAATTTATATTCGCATCTTAAGGAAAGGTACAGCACTGAAGAAATTTTCAGGGTGGAGTGTGGCGAATATGCAAGGAATCCATCCCACAGAAGTTCCCTAGGCAACCTTAGATGTTGGCAACACCAGGGGAGCTTGGTGCGCTGACTCTAAGAGAAACTACATGGAGGGTGGAGTGGAGTGAAGACACCACGGCCAGGCTCTGTGATAAGATGGGAACTGGAAGGTACTATGGAACTGACAAGCTGCATATTTACTACCCTGAGCTGCATATTTACCACGCTGAGCCAACAGTCTGTCATTTTTTAACAAAATACTATCCTTTGGGTGAACTTTGCTCATTATAATCTCATTATAATACCAAAAAACACACCTCCATCCCAAAGCTACCCACCTCCAAGGTGCGACCACCCCTCACTGGGCTTGCGCTCTGGATTTTTCTTAGTCCATACCTTTAAAAGCAAAACGAGAAACTTTTACACCAATTATAATAGAGGTATGTATGACTACAGTGACTCACGCTCAATCTGAAAAGACAAGTAGTATAAAAATGGCTTAAGAGAGGAGGGATGCCGGGGAAGATACCATCGCAGACCACCTCTGACACCTGGGATCAGTTGACGGGCTGAGCCTCTCTTCCCCCCCATAGGGACAACTTTGGGTAAGATTAAAACACTTGGTTATACCGAGTGCTTCCCTGGGAAACTTAGAATCTCTATAGAGTTGTTTTATAGCTTAATGTGTTTGTAGCCAGCCTATATTACTCATATTCTTGTTATGTGCTTTGTAGGCAGTAGTTCTATCGCTGGCAATCCAAAAGAACTTGTGCATCTGTTGCTTTAATAAACTACACTATTTACTGATCTAGCCATGAGAGTTCTCATTGAATGCGACCAAATTCCTTAAGCGTGGCCGTGTTAGTTCATGGAACGCGACTAGACTGAAAGTGTATACTGTTATGAATGTATCCATAATTGTGAGAGTTCAATACATATATTGAACGCAACTGGACTTGTAACACAGAGGATTGGGCATCACTCAGAATCTAAGCCTAGCCGCCCCTATCCCCTCTGATATCTGAGGACAAGCTGCAAGGCAAGGAGGTTTATTTTCTGCTGAATTGCTTTGCCCTTTAACACGACACCACCTTATTCTTAGAAACTGGTCCTTATCCAGAAGCAATGTGGAAATATTGGAATTCTTTAAGGATAAAACAAAACCTTATTGTAGCAAGTTGGAACATGATAAATGTTTTACACTACTCCTAATCCCACATGGGACCCTGGAGGATTCTGCACGAACCCCATGCTTGAGCAAGGGAAAAGGAAAGGACTGTAGTGGGTTAATCTCCACTGGCTGCCAGATGCCCACCGACCCTCTCTCACTCCCCCTCCTAAGCAGGACAAGGCGGGGAAATAGGATGAAAGAGCTTGTGGGTTGATGTAAGGACAGCGAAATCATTCACCAATTACCATCATGGGCAAAACAGACTCAAATTGGGGAAATTAATTTAACTTTAGTCAGTTAATAATGGAGTAGGATAGTGAGAAACAAAACCAAAATTAAAAACACCCTCCCTCCACTCCCACCTTCTTCCCAGGTCTACTTCCTCCTTCCCCACCTCAAGTGACACAAGGAGCAAGGGGAATGAGTTTTGCTGTCAGGTCATAGCACTTCACCACTGCCACACCTTCCTCCTCACACTCTTCCCTGCTCCATGGGACACAGTCCTTCATTAACTTCTCCAACATAGGTCCTTCCCATGGGATGGAGTTCTGCAAGAACTGCTCCAGAAAGAATCCTTTCCATGGGTTACAGTCCTTCAGGAACAGACTGCTCCACTCTGGGTCCCCCATAGGCCACAGTTCCTGCCGGAAAACCTGCACCTGCATGGGCTCTCCATGGGCTGCAGTGTGGATGTCTGCTCTGATGTGGTCCTCCATGGACTGCAGGAAGACAACTTGCTTCACCATGGTCTTCTCCCTGGGCTGCAGGGAAATCTTTGCTCCAGCACCTGGAGCACCTCCTCCCTCTCCTTCTTCACTGACCTGGTTTTCTGTAGGGCTGTTTCTCTCACATTTTCTCACTCCTCTCTCTCACAGCTGCTGCGCAGTATTTTTTACCCTTACTTTGATATGTTACCACAGAGGCACCACCAGTATCGCTGATGGGCTCAGCTTTGGCCAGGAGTGGGTCCATTTTGGAGGTGGCTGGAACTGGCTGTGCCCAACCTGGGAGCAGCTCCTGGTCTCTTCTCACAGAGGCCACCCCTGCAGGCCCCCCCCCCCAAAAAACTTTGCCATATAAACCCAGTAAAGGCCTAAAGTAAATGTTTTGGACTGATGAATATTAGTGACCTATCCTGGATAACATGAAGATGAGAATAACAGTACAGTACTAAGAAGCAAAACTATTTACAAGTGTCCTACCACTATCTCACTGCATTCTTCACAGTTCAGTTCATCATTTAAGATAAGGAAATGTGAAAAGATTTGCACAGCCTGGCTTAGTTTTGCTGACACTGAGCTCATTGCTACAACTTGCTCAGGTTTGTGCATGCTTTGTGCTGAAGAAATCCAGGATCATTGGGAAAATTTTACCTTGCTTCCCTTGCATAAAGCTCCTAAGACTCTGGCTTTGTACAGATGAAGCCTAAGGAGCGAAAAGCTCTTATAAATCCCCATGGGTCAGGTTTTGGTATGAATTTACTAGAGAAATAAATGCTATCAGGAATTATCTTCAAGGCAGAATTTTAGTTTCACAGATATATATAAAAGAACAAATGCTGTTAATAAATAGTAGGGCCCAGTTATTCCACAGTGCTGTGTCATATTCCTTTATCAAATAGTTACTGCAGTAAAGGGTGATACATCCTACCCTATCAAAACCATAACAGAAAAGCTGGACAAAAAAGTAGTTTTGGAAAATGTCATCAGATCACAGTCAACAAAACCAGATATTTTACAAAATATTTCAGATTAAACTGGGAAAAACAAAAAGGAAGGAAAAAATAAAAAAGAGACAGAACTAATTAATGAAATAACTGGCTAAATGGGTGAAGGATATGATTAATGGACAATATTAATGATGTCCTAAAGCTGATGATTCAGTGATGACTTGCATCTAACATTCCAAGAAAGGGATAAGTTTGCAAGGCCACCTATACGAAGGGAGCTGCATTTAGACTGGAATCAGTGCAGAGAAGGCTTACAGAATAATAAGGATAATGGAGAGTTTATCTTGCTAGAAGAAATAAAACTTTGGCTCATTAAACCTGGAAAATTAAGGTCTAAGTCTAATATGACTGTTCATTCTAAATATATTGGGGGGCTGGAAAAGCGGAAAAGATAAACACTAGGAAGATATGTGAGCTGTTTAAACTACAAGTAATAAGAACAAATGGGTATCAACTGGCCATGAATAAACACAGAATAGAGATTAAATGACTTCTTTACTATCAGAAATGTTATGGAAATTTTCTAATGGATGGGAACATGTTCAACTACTATTAAGAAGCTTGCTTAGTTTATAAACGGCTTTGTATGATATGCTTGCCTGTGAAAGCAGTGGACTACAGTTAGCATCTCAGGAAGCCTTTCCCAGTTCTACATCCCAAGCACCTGACAGGACAGCAGGTCACAGTACTGTAATACCACTCCCACTCACAGCATATAGGCAAAAGTAGGGACTTCACCCCCTTTCCCAAAGTGTGCATATGTCTCTCCAGAGCCAGTAAATAGTGTTCATCACAGGTACTGTAATTCATTTATCATATTCCTGCCTGAATTATTTGTCTTTAATCTGATTGAGACTCATAGTGCATAGAGTTTCTCTGTGCATCTTCTAGAGCCAAACTATTGTATTACATGGAAGGTAAGTTGCCTTTCACTTGGTGTAGACAGTTTTTCTTCTGCAGCTATATGCAATACATAGTGTGTACTTGTCACAAATTCAAAAATTCAGTGAAGAATTAACAAAATCACAGTCTGTATGTAAAATATGAAGCAAAATTAAAATCATATATTAGTCATCTTGTAAATCTGTTGGGGACAAACCATAAAATTACTTCCAAGACTGGAAAAGACTATCGTGGGTTATGGATCAAGGATTGGTTCTCAAATTGGACTTACATTCATAATAATGGGATGAAATTTAAAAAGCCGAAATGCCAGATACTGCTCCTAGGATGGAGTAATGCTGGGCAAAAGTATAAATTGGGAGAGGAGTGGCTGGAGAGCAACCCTGCAGAAAGGGATCTGGGGGTGCCGGTGTACAGCAGGCTCAGTATAAAACAGCAGTCTACCCTGGCAGCCAAGAGGCCAAACTGCATTCTGGGGTGCATCAAACACAGCATAACCAGCTGGTCAAAAGAGGTGATTATCCCGCTGTATCCAGCGTTGGTGTGGCCTCACCTTGAGTACTGTGTGCAGTTCTGGGCCCCACAGTTTAAGAAGGATGTGAAGGTCCTTGAATGCATCCAGAGGAGGGCAACAAAGCTGGTGAAAGGGCTGGAAGGAATGTCCTGTGAGGAGCAGCTGAGGACTCTGGGGTTGTCTAGTTTGAAGAAAAGGCGGCTGAGGGGGGACCTCATTGTTCTCTTACAGCTTCCTGAGAAGGGGAAGTGGAGAGGGAGGTGCAGATCTCTTCTCTCCAGTATCCAGTGACAGGACATGTGGGAATGGTTCAAAACTGCATCAGGGGAGCTTCAGACTTGACATTAGGAAGCATTTCTTTACCGAGAGGGTGGCCAAACACTGGAACAGGCTTCCTGGAGAGCTGGTCGATGCCCCAAGCCTGTCAGTGTTTAAGAGGCATTTGGACAATGCCCTTAATAACATGCTTTAACTTTTGGTCAGCCCTGAATTGGTCAGGCAGTTGGACTTGATGATCATTGCAGGTACCTTCCAAGTGAAATAATCTCTTCTCTTCTCTTCTCTTCTCTTCTCTTCTCTTCTCTTCTCTTCTCTTCTCTTCTCTTCTCTTCTCTTCTCTTCTCTTCTCTTCTCTTCTCTTCTCTTCTCTTCTCTTCTCTTCTCTTCTCTTCTCTTCTCTTCTCTTCTCTTCTCTTCTCTTCTCTTCTCTTCTCTTCCCTTCCCTTCCCTTCCCTTCCCTTCCCTTCCCTTCCCTTCCCTTCCCTTCCCTTCCCTTCCCTTCCCTTCCCTTCCCTTCCCTTCCCTTCCCTTCCCTTCCCTTCCCTTCCCTTCTCTTCTCTTCTCTTCTCTTCTCTTCTCTTCTCTTCTCTTCTCTTCTCTTCTAAATCAATTTACTGTTACATAAAGAAAAGGAAATTGTTAACCAAAACAGACACTGCAATTTGCTTGTTTTAAAACCACACTTGTAAACCAAAGCAGAGCACCATAGTGAAGTGGAAACTGAATGTTTTTCAGTGTTGCCAAATATCAGTATAGGACCCATCAAAAATAACCCTCCCAAGAGTATTTGTGTAAACTGAAGATTACAGTGCAGGTGGAATATGAGGTATTTGTCACGGTTTTGCTCTATTATGTTCCAGACTACACATCTGGCCAACAGACTGCAGCTCTTTAAAGGATGGTGCAAATTTCTTTAATCTTTACCCTCCCCTACTTTTAGTCTAACAAGAAAACTGGAGGGAGAAATTGTCTGCTTATGGTATATGAGTACAAATACTGCAACTTGGCCTTAGCCAAAAATATATTTTGTGATTTTTAGGAGTATGCAAATAGTTTTCATAGTGCTAACAATAATTTAATTTCTCATAAAAGCTTAAGATAATTTCATGTTTCTCTTTGGTTCCAGTTAAAAACCTAGTTTTCTAGGTAGTCATGTAGCAAGCAAAGAAAATGATTCATCATAAGCATAGCAAATGTTAGACAATGTCACAGCAGTGGAGTAAGTCATGGATGCCTAAAGGAAACTAAGTGCTTTGAACTAGATTTACTTATCATACATTTATATATTTAATTTTATTATATTCAATTGCAATTCTCTTTGAAAATCATTATCAACTTTAGATTCCACGAGGTAATTTAGATCTATGAGGCAACTTTTCTGATGCCTTTGTTAATCCTCAAGGGATATTTTCTGCTTGTCTAGAAGTTTCACAGTTTCAGGAGACTTTTCTTACTGAGTAAATACTAATACAGCAAGAAAGAAACTAAATAAAACAAATCCTGGATACCCTGTGTCTTTCGATATAAAACCCCATAGTCTAGCTTTCAGAGACAGGGCTCAGAAACTAGTATTTCTTCTAGTTCTCAGCAGAAATGATCATGACCTTGGGTAGACATTTATCTTACCTACCTGAGTGTCCTTAGTCATAGAAAGAGAGATTCTGTTTATTCCCTTTTCTTCAGTCACGAAGACTCAATTTCAAATAAACCACTGCATGTGGGTATATAGTAGGACAAATTATACATGTGTTTTGTTGCTCAGGGACTTGATTATTTATATATTTGCACATTATTATTTTTTTTCTTGGTCTTTGTTAACTATTCTAAACGTTGAAATTCTCCTTTTCTTTTTAAGGGCAGGATCTATCAAATCTGCTACTGAATTTGCAGCAGAACTGAAAAATGGCAGAAAAGCCATCACAGAAGGCAATGAATGCAATTTCATTATAGGCAAATATAAATTCTATCACTGAGGTAATGTAATAAAGAAGATAATCCTTTACTAGGCTTAACAAACAACTTGTAATTGTTTGTTGATTGATTGTACATTCACTGAGATTCTCCTGTTTGTTCAACAACTAGCTTGGTAATGGCATGTGGACTATAAATAAAGCTGGCAAGTATTGCTGCTCTGCAAATAATAAATGTGTTTGCCACAGGAAGCTTTGAAAATGGAGTGGGAAGAATATACGGTAAAAAGTAGGCATCATGATGATTATTCTGTGCTGTCATTTTTTGAGCCATCAGTCTTTGATTTGGCCAACTTTTCTTACAAAGGTAAATTTTGAAAAGCTCAACAATCGAAGAATGAAACACATTTTCTTCTTTCAGTATTTGAAAGAGCAATTGGGTAAAATCATATATTGTTTTTCTAAATTTTGTTTATATAATAATTTGTTTCAATTTTTTACTATAGCTCAACTTTAATCAGATTCACAAACTTCTGAATTCTGCTACAGACACTACAAATTCAATTACAGCTAAAGTAAGACACTTCTTGAATTACAAGAGGAGCAACTAAAGGTTTTTACGGATCTATCTATGTTAAAATTTTATTTTGGAACAGAATTGTGCTTTCAGAGTAAATCCCTTAATTGCCTCCACTCATCATGGCTGAATCAAATTAAAAGGTGCACCAAAAAGTACTATTCAGTGCTTCAAGTGCTAAAGGACATTCAGTCCATGGGATCAGACCAGAGCTACTACAAAATAACTCCCATGGAACAACTGTAGTGTGTCAGTCTGCAGCACCACCACAATTGCCTCAAAATACAAATTGTTTGCAGTCTGCCAGACTGGTTACCCATCCTGAACAGAAGTGCAATGCCCTGATAGAACATATTCCAGTTCCCTGCCTGCCAAAGAGCACTGTAGCTATCTGTTTCTCTGTCTGTATTAGTACAATCATTTCAAGTTCGTGTGTGCAGAAATTTGAAGCAATAGAAGAAACTACTATTTTACTTTGTAGAACTGTTTTAATTTGTTCAGGCATTTTTACATTTTTAGCTTTTTATCCAAAGCTTCAAGAACATTGTTAAATATATGATGTTTTTGTTATATTTCAGTTAACGGTGTCACCATACCGATCCATATACAGGTTTTTTCACATATCTCACCTCATTTGATTTGGTAATATGATTCCAGTTCAATATGTGCATTTTGCTGGCATTTATAAGACACAACTAGAGTTAAGTGTGTTAGCTCCATAAAATGTTATAGAAGTTACTCACTGTTGTAAAAAAAATAAAATAAATACACCTATCCAACCTGAATCACAGAGGTCTGTGCTGAGATGTTTAAGAAATTAAAATCTCCCTGTCCTACCATCCTCTTAGAGTGTTAGATTCGGGGCTTCCTTTACTCTGCATTACTACTCATAGATTTGGTGCATACGACTTGCCTTTGAAAAAATGAAAACTCTTTTTCTTTTGAAGTGCTGGTGCTGCCAGTTAGCAAATTTTATTGTTGTTGGCCAACAGCTAACTCATTGTAGTTCTTTCCAGTAAGTGAAAACACCTTCTTCTGTCTGAGGGGATTCATATTCATGTCCTCCACTTCTTAAGAACATATCCGAATGATCTATGTATTGTAGCAGGGAAGTAATTCATAAGTGATACCGAACCATTTCTGTCTGTCAACCTTTTGTGGCCAATATTTTTTCTATGGTCAGATGCTATGAATGGGTAAGTTTCAGATACCAGTTTTCAACTTAGGTGCTTAACATCCGGTTTGGGCCTTTCTGTGAAATATTCGCGGTACCCTTAGTGATATTAGTGGCAGTTTATAATTAATGTTGAATTAGAGAATTTTGTAGCACATCAAAATGCTGAAAGAAAATTTGAAAAGAAGCCAATGTTTGTTCTTAGGTGTACCGGTTTATGCTGGGGTAGAGTTACCTTTCTTTATTGTAGCTTGTATGCTGCTGTGTTTTGGATTTGTGATGAAAACAGTGTTGATAATACACTGATGTTTTAGTTATTTAATTATTTAGTGCTTACACAGCATCAAGGCCTTTCCTGCTTCTCATGCTGCCCTGCCAACAAGTAGGCTGGGGGTGCACAAGAAGCTGGGAGAGGACACAGCTAGGACAGCTCATCAGAAATGACCAAAGGAATATGCCATACTATATGACGTCGTGCTCAGCAATAAAAGCTGGGGGAAGAAGGAGGAAGGAGGGATGTTCGGTGAGATGGCATTTGTCTTCCCAAGTAACTGTTATACATGATGGAGCCTGGCTTTCCTGGAGATGGCTGAACACCTGCCTGCTGATGGGAAGTAATGAATGAATTCCTTATTTTGCTTTGCTTGTATGCGCAGCTTTTGTTAATTTATTAAATCGTCTTTATCTCAACCCATGAATTTTTGTACTTTTACCCTTTGGTTTCTCTCCCCCATCCCACTGGGGGAGTGAGTGAGCAGCTGTGTGGTGCTGAGCTGCCTACCAGGGCTAAACCACATTAGGCAGTTGTGTTCCTTAGTGTTCAATACAGAGATTTACTGTACAATACCCAGCATGACTTTTACTTTATTATTCTTTTTGAGGACAGCTATCAAGGGAAGCACAAAACTGCAACTGCAGAAACAGATGGTCACATGATGAAAAGTAGTTACTGAAACCTAATATAATACCAGGTACATTTTAAATTTAAATCCTGATTGTGTTAAATAGTGGTGCCAGCTGTTTCAGCCTGCAGACTACACTTACTTCTGTACTCTGGGAATCAGCAGGTGCTGCTTGCTCTGCTAGTATCAAATTATGGACAGATAGTTTTAAATGGGCATTTCAGATGTCTGTAGCTCTGGGACTAGCAACATATGAGAAAATAGAATATGAAAACTTGAAGAAGGAATTGCACTGATGGAAAGTTTTAGTTTTACTAAATGAGAAAAAGAAATTGGAGTTCAATTCCTTTCTCGTTCATCTTTCCCCAACCTTTTCTACTGCACATTTACCTGTGCATATTTTTGCATGTAAATATGAATAAAGACTTTTTACAATAATCAGATGTAAAATGCTACATATAAGTTGCCATTTTTTCTGTAAATGCCACAAACATAATTGCAATTTCTCTTCAAATACCGTAAAAAGAAAATCTGTACTGTCCTAGCCTGATCTAATTTCTAATTTCCACACATATTTTAAATTATATTAATACATCAAGGTATAGTAAAATCAAACAGCAGCTACTCAGAGGCCTAATGGAATGTGAATAATGATATTAGGCCAAACAGGAAAAAAAAAAAAAGAAAAAAAAACCTCACATCCAAAAAACCCACCAAAATCTCTCTTGAAGCAGGTATTTGTCCTTGCAAACTAGCAATTCAGGGAGGTTCTAAACAACAGTGTTAAGATCTTCTTTTTTGTTTTACTCTGCACATTTTTACCCTGTATTATGTCTGGTAATAACACTCTTGTATAGCTCACTCTTTTTCTTAGGAATCATGAAGAATTCACTAGAATATATGTAGGGGTATCAGAAAGTTAAACTCCTGTCTTAATGAATGTTACAGAATAGTAATGCACTTGTCAGTCAAGGGTAAAGTTTCACGTATTTTAACTCTTCAAGAAAGAAATACGCATTTCTTAAATGTAACCTCTGTCAAATGGAATGTCTGGTTTTTTTCAGGAGAAAAAAAAGAAGTGTGGCTAAGAACTTTACCATTTCAATAGCTACCACTTTTGGGATGCATGGAGGAAAGAAATCCCAGAACACAAATACAACCTCCTCTTCCTTCTCAGTCATTGTTAAAGCAGCTTGCCTAGTGTCATAACAATTTTGTCTCATTCTTTATTACTTCAGTGTTCTTGTCAATCACATTTCAGCACACTGCGATTGTGTCGTCTTTTATTTTTAGAACCTTCATGCCCTGAAGTATTATATGCTCCAAATATTGCATGCAATTCCCTAGTGAAGCTGTTCTGAGAATCTAGAATACAGATCAATCTTAGATCCATCTGGAGGTGACATGGAGGTTTTGGTAATGGAATATGTTTCTACATAGATATGAAAGTTTGCTTATTTGTCTGTTCTTTCACATAAATAAATATGGAAAAATGCATTTTAGGAGGGATAGAAAATATTCTTGAATATAGACTGAATTTGACAAAAATAGGTTCAGTTAAAATAAAAATAATAAAAAAGTCAGTACAACCTTGCCAAAGGAAAAGTTCCAGAAATGTTGAGGCAGTGTGACACCCAAATGAAACTTTTGAATTTGAATTAATATTTTCCTCATAGTAGAAATAATTAATTTAACAGGAGAAAAAGGGGAAAAGGGGAAAGTTTTCATAGCTTCCAGTATGAAACAAAACACTTCATTTCAGTTCAACAGTGATAAGTGACATCAAGATTGTATGTGTAAATATGCCTTGTAAAGATTATCTTTTTTTCTTTGTTTCTTCAAGCTCTTGAAAGTATATTTGGTTTGACAAGAAGTATTCTCTGTGGTTTGGCCATTACCATAATAAATCCAATGTTTGCTCAGCTTTACAACCAGTAAGTTTTCTGCACAATGAAAGAAAACATTTTCTCAACAGGTATCACTAGCAGCCCATATTTGGAAACATTTTATTCATTGTTTCTTTGCCTAAAATTAGCCTATGGTTAAATCAAGTCATAGAAGGAAGGAGTGCAGAAAAAGGGATTGACTTATTTTCTCCATGCAAAGAACATTGTTGATGCCATAAAAATAGCAGTAACACCATGTTTTTTTCTTCCTCCTCCTCACACTGCAATCTATGGCTGTCATCCTCCCTTTGCTTCATGAAGAGTATGGTTTTCCCTACAGAGCACAACAGAGCCACAATCTATTGGTGGTATGGTTGCCAAGATTCACTGTTAAAAGTTGACACAGCTCCTGCATATCAGCTCTTCTAGGAGCACTGAGAAAGAATGACCAAATGTATTTGATGCTTGAAATTATCTGATATTACCTACCTACCTGTCTCTCTCCCTTTCTTTTTAAAGACTTATGGGACATTTTAAAGTTCTGGAAGTTTGAATTTTCAGGGAGCTTGTCGTGGTTTATCCCCAGCTGACAACTAAGTACCACCCAGCTGCTCGCTTGCTCCCCCCACGTGGGATGGGGGAGAGAATCGCAAGAGCAAAAGTGAGAAAACTCGTGGGTTGAGATAAAGACGGTTTAATAGGTGAAGCAAGAGCCACACAGGCAAGCAAAGCAAAACAAGGAATTCATTCACTACTTCTCATTGGCAGGCAGGTGTTCAGCCATCTCCAGGAAAGCAGGGCTTCATCACACGTAACAGTTTCTTGGGAAGACAAACTCCATTAATTCCAAATGTCCCTCCTTCCTTCTTCTTCCCCCAGCTTTATACGCTGAGCATGACGTCATATGTTATGGAATATCCCTTTGGTCAGCTCGGGTCAGCTGTCCCGGCTGTGTCCCCTCCCAACTTCTTGTGCACCCCCAGCCTACTCGCTGGTGGGGCGGTGTGAGAAGCAGAAAAGGCCTTGACTCTGTGTAAGCACTGCTCAGCAGTAACTGAAGCATCCCTGTGTTATCAACATTGTTTCCAGCACAAATCCAAAACACAGCCCCATACTAGCTACTATGAAGAAAATTAACTCTACCCCAGCCAAAACCGGCACAGAGCTCTATTACCACTACCTATTATACAGTAGGCAAAGCCAGAACTGCAGATCCACTTAGCTAGAATAAATTCTGAACAGAAATAAGTTTTCAGTCAAAGCAATTAGCTTGCTATCTCATGGTTTGATATAGAAAGCTCTTGAAACTTGTTGGGTTTTCAGAGCTGATGCCAAATTGGGGAAACTAATGTTGGTTTACTGATACAGATCATTCAATTTTATTTCCACTACACGAGTAATTTTTTTTCCCAAAGAAACCCAAACCAAACAAAAAAACCCCAAGGAATAAAATCACAACCTGGAAGGTTTCTTTGCATATTTTAGTATGGAGATCCCTGAACAATTGTTTTCTTTTGTTTTTTTCATACTGTTTTCCGAGTGAAATTTTAATTGAAACAAATGTACTTAATCACAGAATCACTAAGGGTGGAAAAGACCTGTAAGATCGTCAAGTCCAACCATCAACTAACACCACCATGCCCATTAAACCATGTCCCACAATGCCTCGTCCACACATTCCTTGAATGCCTCCAGTGAGGGTGACTCCACCACCTCCCTGGGCAGCCTGTTCCAGTGTTTCACCGCTCTCTCAGTAAAGACATTTTTCCTAATATCCAGTCTGTATCTCCCCTGGCGCAACCTGAGGCCATTTCCTCTTGTCCTGTTACTCGTCACTTGGGAGAAGAGACCAACACCCACCTCTCTGCAACCGCCTTTCAGGTAATTGTAGAGAGCGATGAGGTCTCCCCTCAGCCTCCTCTTCTCCAGACTGAACAACCCCAGTTCCCTCAGCCGCTCCTCATAAGACTTCTGCAGATCCCTCTGCAGACCCTTCCTACCCTCGAGCAGATCAACATCCCTCCCAACCTGGTGCCTCCTGCAAACTTGCTGAGGGAGCACTCAATCCCCTCATCCAGATCATCGATAAAGATATTAAACAAGACCGGCCCCAAAACTGAGCCCTGGGGGACTCCGCTTGTGACCGGCCGCCAGCTGGATTTCACCCCATTCACCACAACTCTCTGGGCTCGGCCGTCCAGCCAGTTTTTAAGCCAGTGAAGAGTGCACCTGTCTAAGCCACGAGTCGCCAGCTTCTCCAGGAGAATACTGTGGGAGACAGTGTCGAAGGCTTTACTAAAGCCCAGGTAGACAAGGCCTATATTCAAGCTCAAACACTTGAAAGAACCCGTTCTTAACTTTTAGCATTTTGTATGTATTTTTAAATTATCCTCAGTTCCTCACTTTCATGTCAGTTTTCCTCCTTTCTTCTTCCTCCTACATTGTGAGCAAATTTAGTATAAAAGCTGAAACTCTTTTATAAAATAATGTTACCATAGCAGCAAAAAGTAATTTCAGTTTATCACCTACAGTAAAAATAAAAGGTGAGTTATGCAGGATTCTTATCAACTACAGAGAAGGTAATCAGACAAAATCTGCATCAGTAATGAAAGAAATACTTACACAAAGACAAATCTATAAGGGTGAAGAAACCATTCTATTATTTCCTGGGAAACTGGAAGCTGCCTGAAATAGTAGTGAAGGTATGGCAGAGCTTACAGATATAATGTTCTTATTTCTAATATCTGATATTTCAAAAAAATTTTGTTGATGCATTCTTGTTTTCATCATTTGTATAATAAATTAGGGTTTTCTTGCTGTAAGACCTCAGGAAGAGTATAATATTTGTTATATGCTAATTTGTCTATCAAGATATTGAAGTGCTATTTTTTTGTCTGTTATTGCTAGTTAACATGTACAGCATCAGTGACTGGAGACATATTTTGCACAAAGCATCATGATTTTTTGGTTTAATATATTCTAAGAAATTTCTGTTCTGCTCAGAGAGTTCATTTCTAAAATTCAAGTATTAAATTCCAGCCTAGAGTTATCATTCAAACAAGGATAAGTAATGAGACCTTACTGGACAGTGGAGGCACATTTTGAGTGCCAGGTGAATTAATATAGGCTTATAAATGAACGAAAACTTGCTGTGAAAAATAATATTTATGTCATCCATCCTTTCTTGATGTTTCTAGTGGGATAGCGACATGGAAACTGTAATATGTCTTTAGTCATCAAAGGGACACCATATAGAGGGGGTACTTTAAATGAATGCTAATTTTTCAAGGAATCACTGAATTTTATCCATTTTTGCCAAGTACAGAAATTTGAGGGTGCATGAATTACTGTATTGGATTCCCTGTGTATAGACTTTCAGTATTTGACAATCTGTGGGGAGTGAATCAGGCCCCAGTTTTGCCTTTAAGAACTTTTAAAACAGATGTGTGGGGATTGAATACATGTTACTCAGAGCTGCATACATATGTGTTTGCTATATAAAGCAGAAACAAAACCATACATAGGGGTTTCATCATAGTTCAGAAATATTCAATCAAAGTAGATTTAATTATTCAGTACCTTTGTGCTGGAGTTCTTTGTAGAGGTGATGGGTTGGGTAATTATCCTTTTGGGGATTGTTAGCGGAAAAATGACTATTTGGGTCATCATAACTTGCTTTCCAAACACGACATGTTTTTGTTTGGAACTTTCAACTGCTATTAAATTATTACTTTTCCCTGTGACTTGGCACTGAGGAAGGTCTGCTGCTAAATAAGGGTTGCCAGAATTTAAGGCCAGTTTTTACAGGAAGTTGTAATGAAAATTTTCAATTTCCATTACTTCCATTCTACTGGGCTGTGGTGGTTTTTGGTGGTTTGGTTTGGTTTTTTCCAACTTCTATTAGGTCATAATAGGCTATCTCAAATATAGGATCATAGCAAACAGTAGTTAAAAAAATCCTCTGGGACCAAATAGTCTGGCTGATTTCCAACAACCTTATCATATAATCCCATCCACATATTCATCAACCTTCATCTTAGAATAACATAAACTGTTAGCCCCTGCTGCTTCTGCCCTCTCCCCTTCATATTTATTTCACAATCTTACTCAAAAAAATGAAAATGAAAGAAATCACAGAAAGTGATTTCTAGTAGCAATGTTAATTTTGCTTGTTAGGCAAAGTTAGTAGAGACATGTAATTTCAGCTGCATAAAAATAAATCCACAACAATCTTATTACAGGAAGGAGAGTTGAGATATCTGTCTTAAAGATTCTTTCCTCATGGGAGCATGTTTCTGTGATTTTCTAAAAATGTATAAACGGAAAAAAAATTAAAAATTCAAATACAGACATGTAATGATAACGAAAACAGCAAATTGTCTCTTCCTTCCAACTCTTAGGACTCCTTTAAATAAAAAAAACTACTCCTCTGACCTTGCTTTTTTTGGAGACTTATCTCAGATTTTTTTTTTTTTTTTTCTGGTGCAAACTTGCTCTCAATTTCTAAATATGAGCTTAAAACAATAACAAAGTCAAAAATACACTGCCCATCCATTATCTTCCCTGCCATTTTCACATCCTTTCTCACTTTCATCCTCAGATCCACTGACTAAATCTTTGCCCTGACTTTCTTTGTGCTGAAACTCTTTTTCATATCCTCTCTCATCTGACATCTACTCTCTTGGGATAACATCCATCTCAGCCTGTCTGACATTTCTTTCTGGATGGTCCACTCTCAGCTCAATGTGAGTAAGTTAGAGACAGAAATGCCCATTACTTTTCCCGTCTTTCTGTATTTATCTTATTCCTGGAAATTACAGAATCTCTTTCTATTCTAGCTTTCCTGCATTAGATAAAACCTAGCAAATATTTCTTAATTACCTTTAAGTATGGAAAAACAAAATCTCATTAAGAGAAAAATAAAACCAAAACATTTTTCTATATGCTGACATTTTCTAATACTCAGTATACTGCTCTAGACAGCGCTTCAGGTATTCCAAAATGAAGATGACTAAATTTTCCTTGGCTATCTTACCCACATTTCTTGACTTATCTCTCATTTCTGCAGGTAGCTTCTCATTCTTACCTTCAAAGTCCTTCACAGTTTCATTGTGTTTTCATATTAGTTTTGTCCTTTACCATTTAACCATTTTCTATGTAAACAAAATATAAGTTCTGATTTTTTAGCCTGTTTTTCCAAACTGACCAAATGTGTTTCCTGAGTATTATCCTAGGCTTTCCCGTTGTTACATAATAGCTGAAAAGTGGATGACTGGTCTTCCAATGTACTTCCAAGAATTAAACTTTAAACTGGTTGATACTTAAGATTTCAAAATGACCCTGGTTATTTGATACTATTTTAGTCTGTTTTTTCTACTTAAACTCTCTTGGGTTGAATATTACAACATGCTGCTAATCTACATTTCAAAAAAGTGAGAGCTTTGTTTTTATTAATCTTTTCAAATTTTATTATAATCACTAATTTATAACTACCACAGATGCCTGGCAGTGCAATGCAGTAATACATGACAAGATTTCTAATAAGTTCCTGTTTCAGAAAAGTCCTTTACTTCAAAGGAAAATCCAAATAGTGTATTTGCTGAATTTTTTTTTTTATATTTAACTAACTGGAAACATGGTGTAACAGGTGTATTTCATAAACATAAGATATTAAGTGTTACAGCAAAGGACTTTGTCTTTCACCATCTTTCAAACTGATTTCTTCCAAAACACTTTCTATTTCTGGAATCTTATCAGCATCTTTCTTATCGAACTGATATCACAGTACATGTTTCAACACTACTAAGGTACAACATAGTTATCGTAAGTTTTAAATTTTGACATCGTAACACAGATGTGCAGAGTTGGGTTTTTTCTTGTACCTCAGGTAATTAATCAATTCAGCTGGACTAAGCTAGGCTTCTGTCACAAATGAGTGGCTTAGGCCACTTAAAAATCACTGTCAAGGGTATTGGTAAAAGTGATTTTAATAGAAGTTTATAAGAATGTGACCTAACAGAATTCAATGGCAAGGTTCACTCTATTACTTACTAAAACATAGAAAGGAAAATTGAATTAGAATTGAATCAGAATAATTTATACAGAGACACCAGAGAAACAAAAGGGTAAAGAGGACCCTCCTGTTGAGTCACAAGGTTTAGAATGGACCCCCTTGCTTTCTAAACTTCTCAAAGAGGAGTTTAGGTGCAGGTGAATCCAGACTTAGTCTCAGACTTGGTCAACAGTTCATGTCTGAATGAAAGAGTATAAGGAACAAAGAAATCCTCTCATTGAGTCATGAGGTTCAGAGAAGACCAGCCAGGTCTACTCCTAGTCCCAGACTTGGACAACAGTTTATATCCAGTGGAATAAATACAAAGAGTAAGGAAGACCCTCCCATTGAGTCATGAGGTTCAGACTAGACCTCCTTGCTCTCTAAACTGCTGAAGGAGCTTAGGTATGGCTAGGTGCAATCTTAGTCTCGGACTTGGTCAATGGTTTATACCTAAAGGACTATATGTATTTAGCCGCAATCTGGTTCATTCACAATTTAAGGTGGTTCACAAGACTTTAAGAACACTTGATCATTGGTTAATTTAACACTTGCAAAGTGAGTTAATAGAATTTACTATAATCACAACAGTGGCATGATTACAGATTTGAAATGGTAATACTATACTTGCTATCCAGTACTCGAATTGATTCACACACACATGAATGCAGACACAAAGGTATAGAGAGATATATATGTATAAAGGTATACCTGTTAAAAATTCCCCTCAAGTTCTGTGAAATATTCACTTCAAATGTCTCAGCATTTCTCAACGGGCGAGAGTTGAGCCTTGAGGAGGAGAGGGTTTCAGCCCAGATCCCATCACCAGCTTTCAGCTGTGGTCCTCTGTCCTCTATATTTTGCAAACTGGAGAGTTTGTGAACTTTGAGAGGCATCCCACTGAGAGGAAGATGGTGGCTGCAGCCCTCTGTGATCCAGGAGATCTCAAAGGGCCTCACTTAGAACTGCTGTTTATAGGTTCGCAAGATTAGTCAAGGCTTTAGTCATCAACAGGTTACTGGAAAGTTACTGGAATTCCAGTACCACTGGTACCGTCCCACTCAGGCTACGACCTAGGTAAGGGATGTTCCGAGGCTGTCAGGGCATGATTGATTATTCCCGCTCTCATTACCCGCCTCAGCCAGGTAACAGGAGTGCTTGGTACTGTCACCACTGCTCCCCACCTTAGCCATGCAAGAGTTCCTGGTATGGTCAAGGGATGCTTAACTGCTCAACTCATTGCACAAAGGCCAGGGCCTAGCTGGAATTCCTGAGATCGTAGAGTGGCCTGGGGCAGGGGAAGGAATGCACCACCACAATCCACCCTGTCACTAAAGTCAATCCATCTGCATCTCACAAAGTGGTGGTGTGGTTGCCTCTTGCCTCTGTTCCTATAAACAGATTAATGTCACTTTCCAATTATTATTTGAGGGAAAATTTTTGTTTGTTTACGTAATTATCAATGTTTTGTTAAATGTGATTAAGCAATGTTATACACGCTAAGAGGTTTTTATAGCAGTGCTACCCATCTAGCTATTCTCCACACTCTAACATATAGAACAATGTTTAACAACAGGCATAATACAACAAAAATCAATAAAATTATGATGGGATGTAACACCCGGTTCAAAAGTCCTGTTGCTGTGATGAGCATCCGAATAAGGCATCCCAGCAGTGATATTCTCCATTTTTCTTCACTCTTTCTGGGATGCTGTGCATCCTTTCTGCATTACGATGGACAGTAATCAGAGTTTTGTGTCCATTGTTTTGGACAGGTTTTAGCAGTTGACTCAGGTCATTGTTTTGTAGTAGCTTCTTCATCAATGTAAGATTCATTCCTATGGGGGTAGGCAATAAATCTTGATAGGATTGCAGCAACTCATGGACTGTGACAGGAGCTGAATAGTTAAAGCCACATGCTATAATTTCAGTAAAGTTACAAACACAAATATTTGAGTGATTGTTTGTCTCCACAGTGGTATCATCTACAAGTATAGAATCACAAAGGGTTCTCATACAAACACATCCATTTCCAACATAGATAAGTATAGTTTCAGGGGTTTCATCAGGATGTATTTCAAAATGGCAAACATTTTGTTCAGTGTCAAAAAAAATGTCTTGGTCCTTAATGGTATTGCTTTTACAAATGAATCCCTGTTGTTCCTGTACAACACGTGCATCAACATCAATAGTTTGCCATTTGTTCCCACTTCATTGGGCCCATGCTCTATGTTTCAATGGATAGAATGTAGTTCCATGATGATTTAATCCCAGTGCAATGATTGCATGTATGGTGTATACCAAAGCATTGCGTATTGTGAAAACAAAAGCTGTGGCTTTACTATCAGTAGAGACATACGTGAAATTGATTAGATGCCGCCAAGTTTGGAATTCCCTTTCAAATTTAGTTGCATTATCCCAAATTACCTTTTGAATTTCAGTGGGCATGGTGCCCTCATCGCCTTCCCTTATAATTGCTGCCACAGTAGTTTGTATCCACAGTTGAGCCTTAATACAGCTAAGACCGAGGGATACATTAATTTGGGTTGCACCTAGTGCATTCATAATTAGTTAGTGAACTTTTTCCTTAATTCTTTCCAACTGGGGTAATACATTAGACAAAAGCCATTGATTAGTTCCTAATGCCGATCGAGAAGATTGCAATGGATGTTCTAATTCATACAAATTACTTGCTACTGAGCTTATTTTGTTGGCCAAAATTTCAGCATTCATGCTGTTTAATACCCCTAATCCTGTTCCTAAGATACCAGTCACATCTCTCTCTGATCATTTTGGAGAGGTGAGGGTTTGCCCACGCAACCATGCTAACCACCCTGTAAAAGATGTATTCAGGAATGGTGAACAGGTAGGTTTAATTGCAGAGATATCAACCTGCATTGATAGTTCCACTTGTTTGAGGGACCATGATGGGTTGAATAATACTTGTTGTGTTCCAATGTTTTTAATTATGTAGGGACCAGAGTTTTAAATGTGAGGAGACAGTTTGATAGGGGGCTGAGTTGGTGAATATGGTTGTTCGACATCAATTTTGAATTGAAGACCTAGGCTAGAAAGAGAGTTGAGGTCTGCCCAAAGACACATTATAAGCGCTGAATGGGATATAGTAAAAGTATACCAGCATTCATGTTTAAAAGCACGGGTATGTATGTTGTATTTTTCTTTGATGTAGTTCATAACAATGCATAAAGCTGTTGTCATATATTTAGTGTGGTTTTCAATTCAGCATCCTATCGAAATGGTGTCTCCTTTGATTCCCTTTAAAGATAGAATTTGTTGATTTTCATTTTCATCTTTAATAATCCTACGATTTTTTAATAAGCCTATGAAAGGAGATATTGTGTAGTGCAGTTGCAGGTAAATTTAGATCAGGTGTACATCAAAAAGTACATATGCATCAACCCATCGCCATCCTGTCATGCACAAATTCCACATTTCTTGTTTGATAATCGTAACCATAAAATCAAACAACAGTTCTACACCACGATTACTCCAGAAGCCGAATGTGAGTATAGGTTGTGTAAAAGTGAAATTTTACCAACAATCTGGTTCTGGTATCTTATAACAAGATTTCTTGGGGTTTTTTGGTTTAGAAAAGTCGGCATAGTATTTTAATTTTGGTGGGTTTGTCGTGGGTAGATCCATTCATTGTTTGGCATCCTATTTTTATTTCTTTTCCTGGCATGGCCTAAAGTGGTAATATTTGATTAATGTTATTAGTATTGTGAGATATAGATTCATTTTTCTCCTGAAAAAGAAAAGAAAGAAAATGTTTGGGTGGGGAAGGCCAAACAGGTTACCCCTCTTATGATGCAGGATAATCTATCTAGTATTGATTCTATGTTTTATACCACTGCTGTCAGTAGCTTGTGAAGCAAGTTGATGACGAGGTTTAGTTAGAGTCATAGGCACAGTTCTAACTCCTGGTAGGTTTACCATAACAGGTTGTCCTGGCTGTGATGTTATCAGACATTTTCTTCATCAGAAGGGGGAGCATCAGGCTCAGTCTTTGCAAAGAATGCTTGGCTCACAGGACTCCCAGTGGGCCCATACCGATTATTCAATTGGTGAAGTACCTCAGAAAGGCAAGTATCCCACTGGGCTTCATGTGCCTTAAGGTTCTTTTTCAATAAGCCATTAGCTCTTTCTACCATCCCATTTGATTTGGGGTTATATGGGGTGTGGAATACCCATTGAATTTCTTCCTGTTTTGCCCATTCTTGTACCTCTTTGCATGAGAAATGCGAGCTGTTATCGCTTTGTATAGTATCAGGAGTACGTAGAATCAAGAACCAAGATGATAGTCCTTGTACTGTATTTCATCCATCAGCTTTTCGACACTTAGTTGTCATAAGTAGGCCAGAGACTACTTCTACTCGTCTGAGGATATATCAATACCCCGCAGAGGATTTGATGGCCCGACATAATAAATTTGCCATGTTGACCACAAAATTTTCCCTTGATTGATATGTAGGGGTGGTGCTTTAGCAGGATGATTAGTTTGTAGTTTTAATCTACATTGAGGACATTCTGTGAGAATAACTTCACAAGTTCTCCTATCTAGGGGCCAACCCTTGCTCTGTGAAGCAAAATAAAGTGCTTCTTTACCTGTGTGACCTAATTTTTGATGTAGCCATTCTCCCAACCAATACCACTTAGAATTTAATGAGTTCTCTATTTTTATTTTCCTAATCTTTGTCAATTCATCCACCTGTTGGTTCCAGTTTGTTGCTGGCTTATTATCTTTGGCATGAGCTTTCAACCATTCCATCTTGAATGGCATTTTTCTGGCTATACTTAATAATAGTTGCCAATCTTGAGTTCTCCAAATGGAAGATCTGTTTGCTTCCCAGTTCAGTGATTCCCATTGACAGAGCCATTGTGTGGCACCAGCCCATACAGCATAGGAGTCTACATATATAACTTTTGCTCCGTTTTGTGCTGCTAAAACAACTGTCCTTAATTCTCCTACTTGTGCACTACCTTCATCTTCTTCTATAATTTGTTTGCCAGTGTTAATGTTTAATGCAACAGCTTTATATTGTCATTTACCATTTATCCTTTTGTTGAGGCATCAGTGAACCAAATGTCTTCTGTTGGCATTTCCTCAGTGAGGGGGAGGTGCATTTGAAATTGGTGAGGGTTTAAAAGGTTTTTGTAATGCTAATGGGTCTGCATTTATAAGCATCTGTAATTTGGAAACTTTACTATGTCCTTTGGTCAGTTGCATGTCATCTGCTACTCCCATCAGGTAGGAATACCATTTCCTGGTAGTGGGGTTTTGTGCAATTCCTTTTGGTGGAGCAGTTCCTTTTAGGATTATTTCTAGCAAATTGAATGGCCCTCTAGTCTGAATAGGTTGCCCTTGGTGCATTTTCTCAACTTGTTTGGACTTCTCAACTTGATTGGACTAAAGACAAAAGTCCTTTTTCCCATTCAGAATATCTCTGTTCTGTCTCTTTAAATTCAGTTGAACTAAACATCAGACGTATTTTTGGCCCACTTGGCCCTGTCTGGAATAGGTTGTAATAAGTACTGTGTTCTACAAAACCACTTATTCGTGACAGCTTCCAAATATATTTCAACATTTATTTGGGGCATTAAGTTTGTATGTATTTTCTTTTTTTTTTTTTTTTTTTTTTTTTTTGGTCAAAAACTGAATATGCAGACCTATTTTTTCAGGAATCATGGGATATCTGGTAATAAGAAGCAGTAGCTGAAATTTGCATTTGCATGAAATGGAAATAGTCTTTTTAAAAATCTCATTCTTTTAAATTATTTTCAACAGATATTTACATTATGATAGTGCATCCAATTTTCAAGTTTCACATGCATCCTGATTACAGATACCCTGACCGTTTATGGAGTGCACAGATTGTTAGCTGAAATAGCACACTAGTAAGCTTGAAAAGTCTCAATCTGAAAAAACTTCTCTTACCTGGGAGAAGAATTTGAATGAGAGGTCTCACTCCTGGAATCTCAGCCATCCCATGGATATAATGAAACATAGACTCTTTCTGAAGTGGGGGACACTTGCTTCTTTCCTGACGAGCGTAACCAACAATGGTGAAGTCTCAAAGGCGTTATGAGACGATACTGCTGGAACAAGTACATCAAACATACACTACAGTTAAACTTGAATTCTGCTGAACAAACTGCTGTAGCTCCAAAAGATCATTTGAAAACCATACACACATACTGAAGTTTTAGTGCAATGACAGATAAGTTCTACTTATCCCCAGCATTCATATGCTCCGTAAACATATGCCGTGCCTTCAAGCCCCAAATCTATCTTTCTCTAAAGCGTATTTATGATACTGTTTCTCTATTGACTTTTTTAGAATAACCAGTTCCTGATATTGTAATAAGATACTAATCTTTAAAATTTGAAAATTGCTTTGAGAGCCTTGCATGACACCTGTGTAAACTCTGTGCTTGCACAATTACTATTCTTCTGATAAAACATGGTGCAAATGAGCCCATGTCCCAAGTATTGTCATGTACACATGCCAGTCTGAATTGCAAGCCATTTTCGTATCACTTTACACCTGAGAAACAAGATACAGAGAGACTTTTGGTAAGAACTGATCCTTTCGAATGCTGCAATTGTTATTACATAGTTATAAAAGAAAATTAATGACAAACTTTTCATATTTTTACTGGGATTACACTTCCCATTGTGGAGCCACTGGTTCACTCATGCTTCTTACTTCACATTTGAATTCCCAGTAATGATTACGCTCATGCTTTTTACTTTAAGTAGTATCATCATTAATATGTAGCACTGGATAGCAGGAATTACTGTATTTTGACTGCTTTGGTCACTGATATCTCCATTATCACTTATGTTCTCTACATCCTTGTATGATTCCTTGGTAGAGAATGGAAATAAATCCATTCTAAAATCTGACTTATCTGACCTACTTTCAGCCTTGAGATGATGAGAAATATCTACCTTGTTAAAAAAATTCCCTTCATTATGACAGGTGTTTAATAGTTAAGTTTTGATGTGGATATCTATATTATATTTACTATAAAAACTGGCTTCTTGACACTTCAGCTTATTTTTTTTCTATTGTTCTGTGAAATCTTGATTTCTGTCTTTCTAACCATGTCAAAATTTTGCAACGTTATAGTTGTAGATTCCTTACTACTACTTGCATAAGCATAACAAAATCATTCAATCTGTGTCTTCTTTTTCTATGATTTATTTTCCAACAGTATTTAGACTTGGACAATACTGTAGGGAGGTTTACTTTGTGAGGCTGTAATACGTAATTCATGTCTTTGCAACAGACATTTAAACTAGTACTGAATATAAATAGTAGTAGAAACTGAAGTAATCACTGCAGAGATGCAGAGATGTTATTCACCTATAATTTGAACTTTATGAAAATCATTTAAAACCCTTTAGAAAAACATGTAAAACAACACTAAAACTTGAAATAATTTCTAACAAAACTTTCTAGCTCATTTCTCCATACAATTAGCTTCATATCCAGAAGCCAGCAGAGACATAATTATATATGAAATTATAGTTATGATTTTTGTGTTTTATCATGCATTTTTTTTCTTCTACAATTACTATTGCTGTTATAATTATTATTGTTATCATTATTTCTTGATAATCAGGTATGGATAACTAGAATTTGACAAAACACTGCAACTTTTTCTTTTTTTTGAGTACAAAGAGAATGTTATACTAGGAAACATTTTCAACTTAAATACTTAGAGGTTTTACCATTGACAACAATGACCATGAAATTCAGAATCATTAACAATTTCTTCCTTATATCCAATATAAATCTACCCCCCTTCTGTTTAAAACCATTGCCCCTTCTCCTGTCTCTGCAGGCCTTGGTAAAAAGTCTCTCTCCATCTTTCTTATAAGCCTTAAGTATTGAAAGGCCACAACAAAGTCTCCCCTGAGCCTTCTCTTCTCTAGACTGAACAACCCCAACAGGAGTGGCTGGAGACCAGCCCTGCAGAAAGGGATCTGGGGGTGCCGGTGTACAGCAGGCTCAGTATAAAACAGCAGTCTACCCTGGCAGCCAAGAGGGCAAACTGCATTCTGGGGTGCATCAAACACAGCATAACCAGCTGGTCAAAAGAGGTGATTATCCCGCTGTATCCAGCGTTGGTGTGGCCTCACCTTGAGTACTGTGTGCAGTTCTGGGCCCCACAGTTTAAGAAGGATGTGAAGGTCCTTGAATGCATCCAGAGGAGGGCAACAAAGCTGGTGAAAGGGCTGGAAGGAATGTCCTGTGAGGAGCAGCTGAGGACTCTGGGGTTGTCTAGTTTGAAGAAAAGGCGGCTGAGGGGGGACCTCATTGTTCTCTTACAGCTTCCTGAGAAGGGGAAGTGGAGAGGGAGGTGCAGATCTCTTCTCTCCGGTATCCAGTGACAGGACATGTGGGAATGGTTCAAAACTGCATCAGGGGAGCTTCAGACTTGACATTAGGAAGCATTTCTTTACCGAGAGGGTGGCCAAACACTGGAACAGGCTTCCTGGAGAGCTGGTCGATGCCCCAAGCCTGTCAGTGTTTAAGAGGCATTTGGACAATGCCCTTAATAACATGCTTTAACTTTTGGTCAGCCCTGAATTGGTCAGGCAGTTGGACTTGATGATCATTGCAGGTACCTTCCAAGTGAACTGTTCTGTTCTGTTTATTCAACCCCCAGCCTTTCTTCAGAGGAGAGTTGTTTTGGTCCTCTAACGATTTCCATGGCCCTCCTCTAACAGGTCCATATCTTTCTTGTATTGGGGTCCCCAGAGCTGAATGCAGTATTCCAGGTCGGGTCTCATGACAGCGGAGCAGAGCAGGAGAATTACCTCCCTCAAACTGCCGCCCATACTTCTTTTTATGCAGCCCAGAATACAATTGGCTTTCTGGGCTGCAAGCGCACATTACCGGCTCATGTCCAATTTTTTATCCAACAGTATCTCCAAGTACTTTTCCACAGGGCCACTCTGTACAGGGTACTGGTACTACAGGCAACTCTGAATTACAGAGCCTGTGAAAGTTTATATGACCTGTTTTCCTAATTCTCAAGAAGTAATCTTTTCAGTATATTTTGAAAATAGATCTATCCTTGGTTTCTTAATTTTCTTACATAACATAAAATAAAGCATAGTGGTTATATAGTCAGGCTGTTTCCACAGAATCTAGTCACTGTCTCTCGTTTATATATTTGTGTGTATATATATACATAAGTATATTTATATTTAGGTACATATACTTGAGAGAGTGATCCATAAAAAGCAGAAATGAGAAATCTGCATATTATATTAACAGACACAGAAACAATTGTAATGAGATCTTTATTCCAATATTTGTAGATGTAGGATCTTGCATAACAAAAGATATTTGGATAAATGCTGTGATATTAGAAAAAGGATACCTCCTTTATCCAAATTCTAACTGAACAACTCTTAACTTTTCCTGCACTGCAAGGCACTTACACTTGCCCCTTGTTACCCTTTTTATAAGGAAAGGACTTTTTTCAGCATCTAAAAATGTTCTGTGTTGACAAAAATCAGATATAATGCATAAAAAGGTTAGCTGCTGAGCAAAATGAATTATTGTTTTTTACACTTTTTTTAGTATTTCATATAGACTTTGTGTTCATCTGAACATATACCTTAGTGTATACCTTAAAGTGCCTATTTTAAATATGTCAATTTAATGTGACCATTACTACATTTACAAGCCTACAATACTTTTAGTCTATAAAAGAAAATTTGAAAGCAACTGTAACAAATCATTAATTTTTATTAAGAAAGCGTTAATTCTTGTGAGTAGCTTCTCACATATTTGGCTGATTTATCATGTTTGTATAATGTGTTATTACAACAAAAAATGTTGATAATTATAAGTAAATAATTTGCTCAAATTGATATCCCTAATTATCCAAGATAAAGTTCCATGCTGACATTAATCTGAACTATTATCTTTATACAGATCTTTTATCGCTGTAAGTAGCTGCAATTGCAATCCTTACCTTTGCTACTTTTTAATGCACAGTGATTTTTTGGATATATTAGGTTCTTACCGCTGACCACTAATGAAAATAAAATCAGTTTCACTTAACACCAGAAACTTAGACATCTAATCTTCATTAGTACCTAGCTGACCCTTTGTGCAGCAAAGTATTTTAAGTTCTCCTATACGTTTACAACTACTTCTTCTTGACCTTCAACCATACAATCAGATTCCAGGAGTCTGAAGATTGCAGCTGCAAATTGCAGTACTGCAAATTCAGGAAATCAGTGAAACACATAGGTAGTTCTCTTGGACATTCAGAGTTGTTCACTTGCCTTAATATGGTTATACATGCACACACTCATTCACATATGTGCATATATATTTACATGTAAGTCTTGGTAAATCATATTCCTGATAATATGCTATTTTAGTAAATGAATGGCCAGTCAAATACACAACTTAATTTACAAAAAAATGGTCTTCTCTGAATAAAGGGCACAATTCCCTCTGCTATTATTCCATACATCCCTACTGCTAAATAAAGCTGAAAAAAATTTATTTGGTTATTGACTTGACAAAGATAAGAAAATGCCATTTTAGATGGACCAAATGGATGTGAGTCAAATTTTGAAAATAACCTTGTTCAAAAGTTCAGAAAAGGTAAAGTAGTTTTACAGAAAAAAATTAGATATACATACATAAATTTATGTTCTCCAGGCAAGATTCATAGAAAAGAGGAAGAATTAGTAATAGGAATAATAATTCCAACCTTCTTTGGGAAAATACCTTTTCACTGAAACTGTTGGTGTAGTTGCTGTCTAATCCAAGTCTTCAGAAGTTAATTAATCTCATTTCTTAAATTGCTGCCTCGATTTACAAGCTGTAGATTATTCTTAATTTACCCCCTATTCCTTTTGATCTCCAGTGGATCTATTCTTCCTCATATCACACTTTTTAGAAGAAATTGAAGGTGTGACCTTCCCCAGGTGAGTCTCTGACCCACCAAAATATAGATTCACTTTCTGTTTGATTAACTGAATGCTATAAATGTGAGTAAAATACTATAAAATTAAATGGAAGGCTTTTACTTGTCTCAAGCAGACAGTTCATTTAATTAAAAATATTTTTTTCCTCAGCAAAACAGAAAATACAGTAATTTGCAAAGCTTTATATATGCTTTACTTTCCCCTGTATCCCTCCACATAAATAAAAAAAATATTAGAAGTTCTTTGTTATTAATCTTTTTGTATGTATGAAGGGTCAATTAAGGATTTATTTATGCAACATTTTGGAACAGATCACATGATAACTGTGCTGTATCTGGAGACATTTGTGTGTTTCTAGGAAAAACAAAACTGCTTCTCTTTTGTTTCTGCCTGCTACTTCGGTGAAAGAAAGTTCATATATGGCACCAATTTTGAGAAGGACTTCAAAAAGCTAATGTCTTAAAAATTGATCCAAATGTGTGGGTAAATGGAGGACATACAGGATTAATTTTAAGCATCAGGCCAATTTTATTAAAAATTATCAAGAATGACATGTTCTTATTCATTCTGTTGTTCTAGACGTTTAATTAGTTCCAGTGTACAGGAACACACTTCCACCACATAATCAATAAATTATGGCATATCATCTTTAGTTTAATTTCCTTAGAGTTCAATTACTTTTTTAGTATTACATTCTCACCTTGGAGAGTCTACAAATTCAGTTTTTATCCCTCCTTCAAAGCAAAAAGTACTGTTTTCATGTGCTTCTGAAATGAACTATTTAACCCTTTTCTTCTCCAGTAATTGAGCAAAATAAATATTTTTTGTTCATTCACCATCCTTTGTTTTCAAACCAAAAATGTGATTCCACAGTACATCAAAGAGTGATGGCGGGGTGGGTTTGTGGGTGGTGAACCCAATGGCCACTTCTAGATCAGTATTGATTTGAAAAAATGGGGGCAAAATCTTTCAGAATGTCAGAATAAGAGGTCTACCAGACCACTGAATCCTGAGAAAATCCAAGCTTAAGTTGTCTGTCCTATGGAGACAATGAAGTAGAAAAGCAGCATACGATCATTAGTCAAGGTAGAAGGTTTTGTCTCCCATAGTTAAGTAATTATAAATGCAAAAGTATGTAATTGCTTTGTGCTATGCTTCTAAGGAATGAAGTGATATATCCAGTAATTACGGTTATTACCAGCAGTATAAAGTATCTGACCTCTTCATAGTAATGTAGAAAAGTTTTGCTAACTCTATTTTATAGAAGATGTAAAGAAACTAAAGGTAATCCTGTGTCATATGTATCAGAGATTCCTTATATGTTTATGAATTAGTCGAATAAAACCTTGAGACAATAAAACAACTTGCAGCAAGTCTACACTAGTCAGCATTTTCTGGGCTTTTTTGCTGGGTCGTTGTTTTGTTGGTTGGGGTTTTTTTTGGTTTTTTGTTGGTTTGTTTTTGGGTTTTTTTTGTAGTATATACCTGCATTTCAGTTATTCCTAGTGTGTAAGTATATGGGTGGGTGGTGGTCTCTTCTCCCATGTAACTAGCGATAGAATGAGAGGAAACGGCCTCAAGTTGCGCCAGGGGAGGTTTAGGCTGGATGTTAGGAAAAATTTCTTTACTGAGAAAGTGGTGAAACATTGGAACAGGCTGCCCAGGGAAGTGGTGGAGTCACCATCACTGGAGGTGTTCGAGGAACATGTAGACGTGGCACTGTAGGTCATAGTTTAGTGGCCATGGTGGTGTTGGGTTGATGGTTGGACTTGAGGATCTTACAGGTCTTTTCCAACCTTAATGATTCTGTGATTCTGTGACATTTGTATGTTTGTCTCTGTATATAAGTATTTTTGAGTGATTTTCTAGAAAGTTACCTCTTCAGAGATTTTCACTAATACCTTAATAAAGCTGAAATAATGAAATGTCGCTCAAAGCCCTGTCCAACCTGACGCTGAAAGTTGCCAGGGATGGGGCATCTACCACCTCTCTCATTATAAAAAATTTCTTCCTTATATCTAGTCTAAATCTATCCTCTTTTAGTTTAAAACCATTACCCCTTGTCCTACCAAAACAGGCTCTGCTAAATGTTTGTCCCCATCTTTCTTATAAGCCCCCTTGAAGTACTAAAAGGCTGCAATAAGGTCTCTCCAGAGCCTTCTGTTTTTCAAGTTGAATAACCCCAACTCTCTCAGTCTTTCTTCATAGGAGAGGTGTTCCATCCCTCTGATAATTTTTGTCGCGGAATAGTGGAGCTCTTTTGTGTTAGCTGAACATTTGAAAATCTACAGAAGTAGAAGCACCTACAAAATAAAGCTCTAAAAAATAAAATACTTACAAGTTTTCTTAGTTACAGCATCTCATAGTAACATTGCTTCATATACAGCCCCTAAGAATCTGCCCCTACTGGCAAGCAACAAGCCTCAGATGAAGGTGCAAGCAAAAATGGATGGCATATTTGAAAATATTGCCTCTCAGGAGACTTTCTGTCTAATGTCCTGAAATATAGGAGTTTACACTCATTCTGGTTTTGCTGTTTCACCTTGTGGATGATTACATTATTATAAAATACTTAGTGCTGAAAATTAGACTTCTCTAATCTGTCTGAATTTCTGCAAACAAATTCAGGAGAAAAATATCATGTTTCAAAACATAGGCAAGTAGCAACAAACAATTACAATTCAATCATAATATTTATATGCTTTGTTGCTACCTGCTTTATTTGAAATTAGATTACTTCTTTTCTCAATTTCTGTTCCATCTAAGCAATTAGTCTAGCTTTTAAAATGCAGTTATCTTCAATGATAAACCAGCTTATTATTGTGTTTCAATTCTCCTTATTGATAATTGTTATAATAAAAATTGTATGCAATTGGATGATGCAAAGAAAAATGAACTAAATGTTGCAGAACCAAGCAAGTATTTTCTTCTTTTCCATCAAATAGAAATTGGTTTCAAATTTTAGCTGGGTGTATTGGCAACACAAAGGTAAACAGAAGTTTTCTGACAGACTCATATTACTGTAACACTGAGTAACTATTGGAAGGAAGAATAGTTTCTGCTGTGAGGGAAATAATACAGATTTTCTGGTTTTATTTTTCTTGTCTTCTTTCCTTCTTGTTAAAAAAAAAAGGAAAAAGTGTAGAGGCAGATGACTGGATAATGGATGGCTAGAGATCTGCTTCCCCTCAGATAAATGGACTGCTGGTGAAAATGGTGAAAATGTTGCTATCAGAATCAAATATACAATAAATGGTATCACAGCTGCTGAAACAACCCATACAATAGTTTTCACTTAACTATGTGCAGCGGTTTGATTCTAGTATATTGCACCAAACAGTTTGGAGCTCTGAAAGAACTTTGAAGGTTGTACCTCTATGTAAAGAGAATAATTTACAAGCATACTTTTGGCAGCCTTTGGAAGAAAAAGAAGTTAGCAACATGGCTGCAAGTACTTGGTCCAGACATCATGAACAAAGTAGATAAAGGTTATATAATTATGTCCCAAGAATAAAAAGCAGGATAACCATTGCAATCCAACCAACTCCTGATAGATTACTATATTAAAATCTAATTTGTGGGCACCAGACACCTGTATGAAGCACACATTGAATCTCGTACAGTATCACTGTATATCTTGTTCTATAAACTGATGCTTCGTGTTGAAATTCAATTCATTGAAAATTACCTGCTTTCTTCAATGAGTTTTTGTTTCATATGTTACTGATATATTTCACTGTTTGAAAGTATATTAAATAATATAATCATGGAACCATAAAATAATTTAGCTATGACAAGAAAAATTGTGGTAAGTGGACTGAAATAAACCATATATTTATATCACACTGTTCTCATCTCACTTGCTATTAGTTCAGCCACATGAAAATAAAACATGCACAGTATCGACAAATTTGACGTATTTTCAGTGCTACTCTAAAAAGTTAGTAGTTACAATTATATATTACCTGGTTGGCATTTGTATGTTTTAGAAAATTACTTCTTGACAAGTTAAGCATTTCATTTTACAGTTAGTTACACTACTTTGTGTGATGACTTAAAATCTTTCAAGAGTTAAGGCATGACATAACAGTTTTACATGTTGCCAACTTTGCTTTTGTAAGTAATGTCTTTTTACCTTACTCTTCGGTATGGAAGGTAATAAAGAATTCCAAGCTCCCTAAAGAAGAGTAAGTATTTCCAATATTAGTTACACTTCACAAAAAGCAACATCTTTCTACCTACAGCTTTTAGCAAAATATAATAACATTGTAAAAACTACTTACCTGTAATTAATTCTCAGGAGTTCATTTTAAAACTTAAAATAATTCTGAAGACGACAATGTTATCAACTGGGGGAGGGTGTGATTTTTTTTTTAAAAGCCTAATCTGACAGGCTTCTAGAGATGTAGTGTCCAAGCACATTTTACTAAACAATATTAAAAAAACACAAACCAAAAGAAAATTAATTTCTTGCAATGAAAAAAAATGCCTAATTTTTTTAAGAGGAACATCTACAACTATGTTATTCCAGTGGCGAAACTGTCTGTGAAGCTTTGTTTAAACATCTTTATGTATGCTTCTTATGAAACCAAGGACTCTCTCCATAATCCACTGCTGAACATAAAGCATAGTCAGAGAACAAGAAAGAGTTCAATATTCTTTTTGTTGTAGTGATTTAACCTCAATATATAATGTCATACATTTTTTTCTGAATTTGTAGAATGTGAAATGAGATCTATATCTTCAATCCAGGAAGACCCTTTAAGGATGTCAGTGCCAAATACGATTTAATTATGGCATGTGCACAAATGTTGTTGTTGTTGTTATTATTTAGTAATCATTTACTTCAAGATTGAAACTTAACAAAAACTACATCTTCTTTTTTCCTAGAATAACCAAATGCATCAAAGGCCTGCCAGTTTTTAAGTACATGTTTCAGTGCCCTAAAAAATTTCTGTTTCCCACCCTCCAAACTATTGAAAATATATATTTATGTTTAAGTAAAACAACATTACTCCTACCCTTATTCTCATAGTTAATTGAATAAATTTGGCTAAAAGAGTCTTCTTGCTATAACTGATGATGCAAATTCATCCTGAAGAGTTCAAGTTTGACAAAGCAGTTGTTCTGTAACTTTAACTATAAGACTGTGACTTATTGCTTGTTATGTTGCTACAGCTGTAATAAAATAACACATATCTAGGAGGAGAAAACAGAAGCAAAAAGCAGAATATATATCTTTGGACCTTGCCGAAAAGATAATATTAACCTCTATAGTTACATCTCCAGATGTAACTACAGTACATGAATAAATATAGCAGGTATCCTTGTTGTGCAATCCTTTCAGACATCTGCTTGGTATGGCCTTTGGGATCTCTCTTGCCGATGTCTGCAGTCTGGGAAGCAATCCTTGTGCCTTGCAGAAGCTGGTCACATCATTAAACACACTGGAGTAGCTTTTCTGTTTGGTAGTCTACAAAACAATAATAATCTATTACAATTTATACCTTAAAATATTTCCCTAAAAAAAAAAAAAAAGGCACAAATGGGGCGTAACAAACATTAGTTCTATAAAAGGACTGAATAAAAGTGGAGATAGCAGGAGGAAGCACATTTGAGGACCAACCTCTACCAGTCTGTGAGTGCACAGATGCAATTTTCAGCATGTGCCAGAGGTCACAGCATAGTGGTAAAGTCTAATTGCTTTTGAAGCTTCCATTCCCTTCACTAATGCTGAAAAAAATGCATCCAGAAATTTTGTTTGCTTATCAGGCTGGTCACTCTTAGACTGTGACATGTGAGAGAACTTGAGTGTTTAAAAGAGACTGGAAACCGTTCACCACCAAAGCCAATAAAGATGTGCTACTGACTTTTGAATTTTGAATGCTCTGTTATGACTGATACAGGTTCAAGGGAAAACCAATCAGATTAAAACCCCACTCAGACAGCGTGAAGGGCGCACTTGACCAACTTTGTGGAAATCTGTTCAATGCTCGTTAAGTCATTTCCTCCATGTTTCTAGACTATTACATGCTATCTTTGAGAGTATCCAAATAGAAACAGGGCCTGAATTAGCATATAGGTGATACTGTGACAAAAACATTGACAGTGGGTTTTTTTGACAGATAATTTCTATTTATTTTCCCTGCCCAAACTCCTTGGCAGAACCAAATATCATAGAATTGTAGAATTATAGAACAGCCCAAGTTGGAAAGGACCTTGAAAGATCATCTGGTCCAAACTTTGTGGGAAAGGGAGCCTAGATGAGATTATCTAGCACCCTGTCTAGTGGCTTCTTCGAAACCTCCAGTGATGGGGACTCTACCACATCCTTGGGGAGGTTGTTCCAGTGATTGATTATTCTCACTGTAAAAAAATTCTTTCCTACATCAAGATAAAGCTTCTCCCGGTGCAACTTGTGCCCATTGCCCACAAATATTTTTTTTCCCCTCAGACGTAGTGCAGTCATTTCCTTTAATGGAAGAGCAGAAGATTTTTCACTGTAGCCGAGATTAATTTTAGATTTGTCTCTTTCATTTGAGATCACGTCTTTAAACAAAATGGTGACCAGAGTAGATCTGAGTATTTATGTAGGCTTCTACCAGCTACCAGCCAGGCCTCATTTACTTTTTTAAAAGATCCACCACTTAAAATCACAATAAAGTTAAACAAAAGTAAAATACGTTTTCCTTAAATATACTTGAAAGCAGGAATAACTAAACACTTAATTATTCAAAGGACATTCAAATATCGGGGCAATTATTTAAGACCAGTTGCTAATGACTACTGGAAAGGGAGATTTGTTTGCTATTTTTCCATTACTATTACATTATTTCCATTATTGCATTTGCCGTAATTTAATTGTGGAAAGAATTCCATTATGGTTTTAAGCGATATGTACTGAATTTCCTATAGTATCCACTAAATCTATCTGCAGTAGTATGAAGACATCTATTGTCATCAGATTTATAGATCACAACTTGAAACTGTGTCAATCTGAAATAATTATATGATTGTAATTTTTAAGGATCTTGCCACTGGATACTCGGTTTCTATTAACATTTCAAGTAACAGTTTGTGCTTAGAACCTGCTTGAAATTAATTTAATAGTTCTTTAGCACTAAAGATGAGATTTAATGCATGCTTCAGTGTGCAGTATAAATTTGTCTGTCTCATCAAATAAATAAATTTCTTCTATGTAAAAATTAGGTTCGTGCTATCATCAAACCTGGCATGTGTTCTAATAGGAATAAAATACAACAGTGAACTGGCTTACTATAAAAATGTAATATTTAATAGCATTTTAAGAATTTAAATTTTTTTTGTCAAAAATAGTAGCACTGACATTTCATGAAACTAAAAATTGTGAATACTTTCTTTGAGTATGCAATGCATATACTGAGTTTACGTTGACATAATAGTTAGAGGGGTAACCTTGTCTGTATGTCACAGCACTAAACACCAGGAAGTATCACCAATTTTGTCAAAGCCTTTCTATGTGATTTTATACAGATCACTTATGTAGCTTCATTTCTGGTTGTTCTGAATTCCTGAGATGATGCTACAGAAAAGTAAAATACAGATCCAGATATCAGAGAGCCTTAAACTATCTGCAGTGTGGATTCTTTCATCAGCATTGCATTTCTCTTTTAAAATCCCACCTGATTTCCTTTTATGTTAAATTGCTTTTTTATATATATACACACACACACACAAAAACATAAAGACTCTAGTGTTCACTGTAACCAAGTATTTTTTGAAACAACTGAGAACAATTCTTCTAATCTAATTGGGCTTCACTGAAGGCAGGTTTCAACTTTCTCCTAAGCACCTAGATAAAGATTGTCTATATTCCTTTGTTTTACCCACCCCCGCAACCAGTAATTCCTTCAGACTGAGTCCGAACTTGCCAGTCATGGTGAACTGCTCTCTGCCAATGGGAGACATTCAACATGAGTGGTGTCATCCCCTAATTATGTCTCTTTGTGATCTGTATAATGTACAATTCTAGATTAAAAGCAGGCCTGTCACTCTAAGTCATTGAATCTGGTTCCTCAACAAGGATCCTCTCCTAGAGCTGTGAGGAGAAAGAACATTTCTCCTCCACTCTTCCAGTGTGAGCTCCTGTTCCTTCATCCTCACTTCCATTTTCCTCATGTTAAGTGCATAAATAGACCATCCTGTCAATCTGTCTGAGGTTGTTTGATTCACACTGGCAGCCACCATTTAGTCTGCCTGCAATATGCCTTGTTCTATGTTGTATCCAATATGGCACTCTGTTTTCTGCACAGACTTAGAAAAACCTTCCTTCCTTCAGGCTTCTGTTCTTGGGACAAAACTGAGGGCATGAGGTACCAAATGATGAATAGGCTCTGAAACTGATCATTTATGCCAATTAAATTAAAACATTACAGATTAACATTAACATTATATGTTAATGGCTTAGAGAGGGCACTTTCAGTGGCACTTCAGAGGTTTTCTGAATGGTCATGTATCCATCATCAGCTATGCTAAGAAACCTGGGAAACCTGAGACAATGGAGTGTACATATTCTTGTTTTGAGAGTCTGGTTACACGGGGAAGCTAACAGAGAGCCAGCTATAGGAAAATTAATCATAGGAAAGCTCATTATGTGAAAGCTAAAGAAAACATCAATATATTTTTCTGGGCCACCAATGAACTTTTCCAGCAACCCAGAAGCCATCAACTGAGCAATAATGACTGGTAGTCCAGTCATAAGCTAAAAAGAACTTCTAATCTGAACATTTAGAAAGTCTGTCTGATCAGAGGTTCTGATGATGTACAGTGCATTTATTCACTTTACAACTTTCAAGGTAGTTCTTGTAACATTGTTACATTAATTAAAGCCTGAATTTATTTAGCTTCAGCTTCCTACCAATAAGTCTCATTACATTTTCTCTGCCTGATTAAATAACATTTTCTTATTAAAATACTTTAAGTGCTTGAAGGCTGTGATCAAGCCACCTGCAAACCTTTTTAAACAAGCAAAATAGATCAGAAGCTCCGATTTTAAATCTCAGGAAACAAATAATCACTCTGTCAATAGTTCCTATGACTGTTCCTTCTCATCTTTAATTTTTCACAGATGTTTAGAATTGGAGATGTCAGAATCAAAACTAGTGATCCCATTTTGGTCACATATAAAGGAATTAATTTTTCCCCCGTGAGGTTACATTCTCATTCATAAATTCAAGAATTGGACCAACTACTTGGATAATAATGTCACAAAGGAAGCTTGTGTTTGGCTGATTTTCCTAACAACCACAAGTCCTCTGCAAGCCACTGTTTTCAGAGATAAGGTTACTGTACAGAAAATATAGGTGGTAATTCATTAATTTTACACGCAACTGTATTGGGAAAAACCTTGTGCCCCTGCAAATAGCTTACTAAATAATTCGGAGCACTGTGTTCTTAATTTTTCGGTATTTCTGAACACATGCATCATCTCCAAATAAAGTGTGTGGATTATTTTCTTTCACGTCACTGTTAAAAATAATTAATGAATGGTGAAGAACCAACATATCAAGAACTTTTAAAATGTCATGCCTTCAGTTATGTCGCACATTTTCATTAAGACACAAATCATTTAGTCATTTTTAATCTATGCAGGCAGTGTCATTTAAAAGTCCATTTTATTTTTTGCTGAGCTGTGACGAGTACCAGATCAAGTACCTTGTGATAATGAAAGTGAATCACATCAAATCTATTACTAGTAGCAAAAAATGTGTAATTTTGTCAAAAATGTTACCAAAATAGTTCTAAATGATGGGGTTTTTTCATAAACTACATTTCACTGATGTCCTTTAATTCTTTATTCATATTTTCATTTGTAAGGTGTTCCTTATTTTGTCCAAGATCAATACTCTGGTGAGCCAATAATTAACTAAGCTGTCCCTGTAAGCTTTTTCAAATACTGCAACATTAACTGTCTTCCAACTCTTTAGAACTTTTCTACTGTCCTATGACTTATTGAAAACCATTAGCAAGGATTTAACTGTTTCTTTTGAAGCTCTGAAATGTGAATTATCTTATCAGTAAGAATGTAGTGAGACAAAATGTCACATGGGATCATGGTAGAACATAGAGGAAGGTCTAGGGGGATGTTTGTTGTTGGGGTTTTTTTGTTTATTTGGTTGGTTGGTTTGGGTTTTTTTCTACACAAGAAATAAGTAGGCTCATTTCTTTCCCAGGAACTGAAAAGAGTGCAATCTAAGATAAATTGTGCGTCAAAAAAAAGGACACATGTAACAAAACGTAGCAGTTGATGCATACTTCCAGAGTGAATTACTTGCCTCATAATCAGTAAGTGTGCTGCTACTGACATCCATCAAGATAGGAGTCTACTCCTGATCTTTATACAGTAAGATTTTGATGTGTGAGACAGTCTACTTCTCTATATAGGGGTTTTTTTAGCACTTTCATGTATTCTTTGTTCTCCAACTTCTAAAACAATTTATGTTGGGAGCTGTAGGAGGCCTGGGAAGAAACTATATGTATTTCGTGTTTGAACTGTGAATCCTACTTGTTGGAGACATTTTTGTATTTGCATTGGTTTGGTTGGGTTTTGTTTGTTTGTTTTCAAGAATATTGCTAGACATAAGATAGCTACGTGGTGCAGAGATGTTACTGCCTTCCGATATATTTACTTTGCAAAATTATTATAATAATTCAGTCAGTTATACATTTCTTCAAAGTAGTGTGGATTGTTATAATACTACAAAATTATCAATGAACTTTCACGGTGACAATTCAATGAAAATTTGATTATTGATGCCTTAATTTTCAGGTTGATTTCAAACTACTGAATGATGAGAAGAGAGAATTTAAGTTATAACGATAAGTTCTATGGACAAAATTTAATAACTGTTTCATAAGATCAATAATAGTAGTTATACCCAACCAGCTATCTGTAGCTGGCACTCAGTTCAGTCATTATTTGTCTAATATAACATAACTACTTTGACAAAAATTAGTCAGTAACTATCATTAAACCCAGTTTTATTTAATATACAAAAACATTTGGTTAATAAGCTTTATACAGAAGAGATTATTTTCTTAGATTATTACTAAACACACACACAGAGAAACAAGATACCTTATCTTAAAATAAACAGCTATTTAGCCACAACTCTGGAAAAAAAAAGGAAAAAAGAAAAAAGTGAAGGATGTTCTGCTAACATCTGTCATTTTCTCGAAAACAGAAAAGGGTATGAAACTACAAAAACCCATAATATTTTAACATTTAGTGTCTATTTGCTGGCAGGGTCATGAAAAACCCCTTTATTTAGAGTGAGTGAAAACTTTTTAATGGAATTGAAGGTCACAAGAGATGATTTAGTGGTTTTGTTGCCAGTGGGAAGAAAGTTCAGTGTAATGTCAAAATGAAACAGCAGTACAAGTGTAAACAAAAGCAATTATAACATATATGATTTAGGATCATGTTCCTGTGCTACATTTCAATTCAGTTAAGTTAAGCAGCCCTTGGATAGTGCTTATTCCAAACCTAAAAATCCCTAAGGCTAGTCTGACAAGCCTAGAAAGAAATAAATAAGTAAATGATAGTTTAAACAAAAAATTCAAAGTTGAATACAAAGTGTATAATTGCTTTATATTAATTCAAAGCTACATTTGTCACAAGAAAAAGTCCTCACAAAGTCAACTAAACTATAATCATGTTAATAATCTTCTATATAATTATTTTCTTGCTTTGAAATAATGCTTTAGTTACAAAATCCAAGTATGACCAATTTGGAAAGTTTTGCTTTAAATGACTTTAATTCCTACAGGTTTCTAAGTAATTTCCTTAAAACAGTCATCCAAAACTAATTTAGAAAAAGTGAAAACTCAGCCTGGCCCTTGAACAGACTATAAATGTCTCAAGATATTTGGAATCTGGGCAGAGCCAGGTTCCAAAACTCAGCAAATATGTATATACATTTTCAAAGCTAATTGTTAGGCAACGACTTACCTATAGTCACATATAAATTCCGTTAAGGTAAATGAGATTAAAACACATACTTAATATCTATGCTGTATGTAATAGATTTTAGTATTAATATAAAGACAGTCTCTATGCTTAAATTCTTCCAAGTGAAACTTTAACTTCCTAATATAATCATAATCACTGAGCAAAATTATTTTGCTTCTCTTGAATAACTTTTCCAGATTATATCTCATTTAGTTTAGGAGTTGTGATTCATTATAATAATTCTGAAATGGTGTGACTCCCTTGATTTTACAATGGAATAGAATTGGCCCAGAGTGATCTCTGCAAATTAAACTGACTAGTCTTTTAAACAAGAGTTTTGAAGGGAAAGGAGATATTTGTCGGGGAGCAGAACACAGCAGAACCAAGAGTATTTCCAAGTTGACAGCCCCATGACAGAGGCAGGGCAGGGAAAAGCGTCAGGTTTTTCACCTCACAGCCTGGCAAAGTATTTCTCTATTCACTCTGTTTCCCCTGTGCAGTGTTGCATTTTAGCCACAGACCTCTTTGGAGTGTGGGCTCTGAGCACAGGAAAAGGAGGCTGCATCAATGACGGGGCTGAACTAGGCATTCTTTCAAGCCCTTGGCAACACATGCAACACCTGTGGGAATGAAAAGAGGTGCAGACAGCTTCGATTAGCAATTGGTCCAGGGTTCTTACTCTGTTTTGATAGAAAAATTTTGAACCTGTCATGTATTCCTGCATTAATAAGGGAATCAAATTTGAAGCTTGGAATTTTCTTTTTTCTTAGTTCCTGTGTTATGTTCCCACAGCATTCAGGGTTTGAGAGATTTTATAACTTTGTCTTCAACAATATTTTTGAAACACTTATTTCTGGATCTTAGTTGTGGCATTACATCTTTGCCTTTAGTAAAGCAATTTGTTTAATTTTAGAAGAAGGCAGGAGGATCAGAAACAAATACAGGAAAATTAAACTGTGAATAATAACAAACCATATTTGATTAGATAATTAGTTGGGAATATCATACCAAAAACAGTCTTAAAATAAGAAATTACAAGAAAAACTCACACAGATTTCAAGCTAATTTTAGCTTCACACGATGCAATATCTTTTACTTTTATGCCCATGCATGTCTTGGTCTCTTCTTAATTCTTTTCATATAGCAGTGGAGAATATTATCATCTTTAAAGTGCTAGTTTAGGTATTCACACACAAAATAATAAAAAATATTTTAAAAAAGAGGAGAGGAGAGGAGAGGAGAGGAGAGGAGAGGAGAGGAGAGGAGAGGAGAGGAGAGGAGAGGAGAGGAGAGGAGAGGAGAGGAGAGGAGAGGAGAGGAGAGGAGAGGAGAGGAGAGGAGAGGAAGGGAGGGGAGGGGAGGGGAGGGGAGGGGAGGGGAGGGGAGAGTGAAAAACTTGATCTAATCATGCCCAAGAATAAATACAGTAAGTTGTAAAATAATTTTGGTTAGAAAAGATATCTGGAGGTCATCTGTTTCTTCTGCTAAAAACAGGGCCAGCTTAGATCAGGTTACTCTAGGTCTTGCCCAGTGGAGCTTTAAATATCTCTATTGATGTACAGTTCACCTCTCTGGAATATACAAATATTCCAGTAGTTAGTCACTCTAATTATGACTTTTTTTCTCCTATTACATGGTTGGAATTTCCCTTGTTTCAACTTGTTTCTATTGTTTCTTATCCCACTATGTGCACTTCCAGGAAGGGATACGCTCTGTCTCCTCTATACCTGTTTCGTTCTTCCTGGTGTCAAAACTTAGTTTTATTAGCCTGTGTCCAGGTAAAAAATACAAATAAGGTTAAGATACAGATATCTGCAGAGGAATTACGACAGTCTAATCTAAACCTAATTTTGAGACTTCCTTTATGGAAAGGAGGAAAACACTAGACTTCTCACATGAGTATTTAAAAGAGGAAAGATGCATTATGCTCTGGAGGTGCTCACCCCATTCCTTTCTCTTTCCATTGACTGTTGAGGAACCCCAGACAAGCAGCTCTATGTAGATCACTAATATTTAATGATGACTAAAACTAGGTGAACATCAACCTTAATGTATGGCAGCAAAGGAAGAAAAAGTATTACTTGAACATTCTAGGTTTCTTCTTCCATCAAATGACTTATTTTTCATGAACTGATAAATAAACATTATTTACTTTCATTTCTAAAACATTTCGTTTCTAAATCATAGCAATTTTATACAAAAGGCCTTTAAGCAATAAGGCAGGACAAGGAACTAGCAACTAGCAACTAAGCATTGCCATTGCTTATTCCTCTCTTTTTTTGTACATTGAATCTCCAGAGGTCCTCCTCTGCCGAACCTTTTCCAGCTCCCTCCTTTTCTTCTTTTCTTTTTTTTAAGAGCCACATATTGCCTCTGTCAACAAATCTCTGCTGAAAGCTACTATATGGTCATGTGGGACTTTCCACAGAGCAAAAGAACTTGCAGAATTAATAAAACACTGATTCTGAGATGAAAAATTATGTCAGTTAGTTTAGTGTGTATCGATACCATGGAAGAAATTTCAGCAGGGATGTTGATTTGGCCTGTGAACCTGATGTGATTCCCTTACACCAAATTCTGCAACAAACAAGCAAACAAACAAAAAGAAAGTACCCTCCCTGGGCTAAGTGGTTTGTGGCAACTGAATGCTTCTGGCACCTTTTAAACATTAAATTTATGTCATAAGTTATAAATGGAACATTCCTGGCACCAGCATTTGATTATCTATATTTAAACTTCAGCTTCTAGTACACTTTTATTCCATTGAAATTACTCTCCCCAAAAATCCTTGTGCACATTTTGGGAGATAGGCCAGGAACTGCTCTTAGTAGGCAGTTTACATGAAGCCATGGTTTTGTGGAGTCTGAAAGCTCAATGGCATGGCTGTGGGACAGTCTGTGACAAAAGGCTGCAGTGCCAATGAATGGCCCCAGTAACTTTTTAGTTACTAGTGAAATGGTCTAGCCTTAATGGTCCAAAAAGATAATTCATGAGGAATTTCACAGAAGTATGAGTCAAAGATTAAAAAAAAAACAAAAAACCCAAAACAACCCAACACTAAAGGAAGAGAGAGAATAAGCATCTTACAAATTGAAAAATAAGACCAAGTTTAGGGAAGAATTCTTACAGAATAAAGAAATGAGAGAATTGGTCCCATTACCTATTGTTTTCCGTCAAGTCCAGCAACCACGTCAGATAGGTATTTGTTTTGTGTAGGGAATCACAATGTAGATGAACTTTTTGGGTTTCATATAACTTGATGTGTGTATGTGTGTGTGTATATATATGCATATATTATTACATATAACAACATCTTTGTTTCCTAATATTTATCAAAGATAGTTACAAAATAAGTCTTAACAAGAAAGGAAACTGTGAGGAAAAGATGAGAAAGATAGCTGGAGAGAAACAAAGGAAAGAAAGATCAACTTTAGGAGAAGTTCCATGAATTTCTTGTATTTTGAATAGGGCCCTTTATTAAAATGTTATAAATAAGATGGGGAAGTAGTTAAGAATGCGAAGTGTAAAGATACAGCAGATTGAAAACCAAATCCAATAAGATGTGTTGTAAGATTAAAGGCTTCTCTTCTAAAAATCTTCAAATGGAGTACAAATTATTAGCAGATGATACTGTTACAGGACATCTTGAAAAACAAGGGTTAAAAGCAAGTAAGAAGAATGTAAAGAAGATACTTCATAACAACTGCGCCTGGCACTTAGACGTATTAGAGATAAAGACTGTCTTCACTAACTCTCTGCTAACTAGCAATAACGACTAGCACAAGGACGAATCGTAGAAAAATAGAATGGACTGCTAAAATAGTGCCCTAGAGTTAACTTGTCTCATTATAATCTCATTATAATACTAAGGAACACACCTCCTAGCTAGAAAAGCCCCAACCCAATTAAGTCCCCTACTCTCTGAGCATGCGTGGTGAATTAAAAGAGAACTGTAACTTTAAGATGAAGTAAGAAAAGTATTAACCAATAGTTAATTAAGGGGTAGAACCAGTAGGCGTAACTAACTTTGTTAACTGTTTTAAATACCTGTCATGATTTTAAACCTGTGTGCAAGCTTTGAGGAGAAATCCCCTTGCACCTGACACCGCAATAAACATGCCTGCTTTATAACTCTTTATGAGTTGTGAAGTTTGTTTCCGCGTATCAATACAACAAAGATATGCCTGTATTGGGAGGGTGGGGAGCATGTAGATGAGCAGGAAGGGAATCTGTGCCTGAAGATGACTATTGGAGAAGAGAGTTTTGAGAGAGCGTTCAATAACTCATTAAAATGCTCAGGCTATTAAAAGGCCAGCAGTAAAACTAATTTGATTTTTTCAGGGTCTCAGCAGTCTGTGAAGGAGGTGGGAAGGGCAAGATCCCCGTATATTATTTGATTGAGAAATGGGAGTTTCTGTCCTAACTGCTGTCATCCTCAGACATGAGTGTTGATGAGGAGGGGAAGAAGGAATGTACGTGTCCTTTTTTCCTCTCTCGTAACACGAAATGGGAGACACTTTTCCATAACCACATTATTGTCATTGTTGGATGAACTTCCTTATGGTCATTCTCCACTGGAAGCACTGAAAAGTAATTTTTGCTGAAATTGGTAGACTATAAGGGAATAGCACATTTTCTGCCATGCCTGAAAATGGTTTAAGGGTACAAAAAAATCTGCAGAGTGAGAGAGTAAAAGGGGTAGATGGTGGAGGAACTATATGAGAAGTTACCTGTATTTTCATTAAGAATGTTATAGTCAGGAGAGAGAAGACATATTTAAAAAACTGGAAGATTCTGCTTAGAGTTCAGCCTGTTTTGATGTAGAATTGACCATACCTCTATTCATCAAAAGTCACTGAAGACTTTAATCTCTAAAACAGTTGTATGTGATACTGCTTAATTAAAAAAGGCTGTCCCTGTACATTTTTATACTAATGCGGGTATCTTTACAGATTTAATGATTTCTGTTCAAATTGTTCCCTTTACTTTATCACTCTTCAAAGTTTTCCCAGATTGAACTAACTTTACACCAGATATTTGCTTTTTTTATTTTTTTGAGACTCCTTGCTCCAGACAACCATCTTTTGCCAACCACCATAGTTATGTCTGCCCAACTACTCTCAGATAAATAGTACTTTATTTCCTCACTTACCCAGAGATTTACCTGCTAGGCAACAAGGATAAGGCAAAACCAGAAACTTTCCTTTTTTAATCTACTCAAGCCATAGCACCTACACAGTGTAGTATAAAACAAAGAAACCAAAAACGGTAGTTCCGCTGTGGATGCTTGTGGTCCTAGGTGGATAAAGACTATTTCTTCTTTGCATATACACAAAATCTGTGGGTTTTCTGCTTGTCTTCAAATCAGTTCAGCCAAAAATGTAGCATTTAAAAATTGAATAATGTTAATAGGAACCATATTAACTATCTTGTGGGCAGTCTTAAAGCCTTTTAATTTTTTTTTAAGAATCTAAATTTGCAATCTTTACTGCAACATACCTGCCTATTAATTCCTCATGTCCATGTTTGTCATCGTAGATAATGCTCACTCTCTTGCTTCTTTTATATGTCCTGTTTTGTTATGTTGAACTGTGAATAGCTAGATGAAATAACTATATGATTTGTACATTAACTTATATGGTATACTGAAAACAAACAAGCAGCTGATCAGATGAAATTTCATTCTGATCAAGACCTAAATATGCAGTTTTTGAAGAATGGTGTTCTTGGTCATCCATACATCAAGGTTGAACACTGTCAACTAATGATATGAGGCAGGGCTTATGCTCTTGACCCAGTTGCTTTTGCAAGAGTGTACTGGGCTTGGTTGGGATAGAGTTAATTTTCTTCATAGTATCTAGTATGGGGCTGTGTTTTGGATTGGTGCTGGAAACAATGTTGATAAAGCAGGGATGTTTTAGTTGCTGCTGGGCAGTGCTCACAGGCAGTCAAGGCCTTTTCTGCTTCTCACACCACCCCGCCAGCGAGTAGGCTGAGGGTGCACAAGAAGTTGGGAGCGGATACAGCTGGGACAGCTGACCCCAACTGACCAAAGGGATATTGCATGCCTTATGGCATCATGCTCGTCATATAAAGCTGGGGGAAGAAGAAGGAAGGGGGGGACATTCGGAGTAATGGTGTTTGTCTTGCCAATTAACTGTTACACGTGATGGAGCCCTGCTTTCCTGGAGATGGCTGAACACCTGCCTGCCAATGGGAAGTGGTGAATGAATTCCTTGTTTTGCTTTGCTTGCCTGCGTGGCTTTTGCTTTACCTATTAAACTGCCTGTATCTTAACCCATGAGTTTTCTCACTTATACTCTTCCAGTTCTCTCCCCTATCAGGCTGGGGAGGAGTGAGCGAGCTGCTGTGTGGTGCCTAGTTGTCAGCTAGGGCTAAACCACAATGAAGCCTTAATTAACTGGCCATATTCTGTTAGTGGAGTATCAGGTAGAATTATTCTGTTCACTGCTATATTTAACTACTCACAGTTACACCTGAATTTTGTGTTATACCGAAACAGAACTTTTGTGAGCTAAATATATTTTAGAAAGAAAACTAAATCCTGCATTCCTTTTTGGAGTTAAACATACACAGGAAGCCTTTTAGATACATAAAGAGAAATAACTTACAAAGAAATTGTCAACAGATGCAGTCATTTGAAAGCAGAATTGAAAAAAGACTTGAATGATTTCCAAGAACAGTAGAGAAAGATTTGGAATGATTTCCAAGAACAGTAGAGAGTAGATTTCCAAGCAGTAGAGAAAGTTCCTGTCTAAAAGCTCTGACACAATTAAGCGATAAAGCTTGCAACACTGCATCAGCACCTGAAGTTAGGCATTAAAACCAAAGTATTAAATTGCTGAAGCCCAAAGAAACCTGTGTCATCATTTGGAGCATGATCATCATGCCATCAAAATGCAAGGTTTCAAACTAGCCCAGACATGCAACTTAAAACAGTGTATTTGTTAACTGATAGTTGGAATAGCTGTGAAACTCCAGAGTGTACAAGATTCGAGCTGAGAAGGTCTAGCTGTGCAAAAGATGGAAACTGGAAAGAATAAAACAGTTCTTGACAGATGATTTTTTATACAATGAATCATAAACAAACAGCAGAAGCTTGTAGAAATGATTGAAAGAAATTATATGAGAATAGCTATCCAAAAGAGGTGTAGATTTTTGGTAATTAAAGTGTTAAAAAAGTATAAACAAAGTAAAAAAAAAAAATTAAAAAAGGGAAAAAAACCCAAAACAGTGCTTAATGGATAGAATTACCTTTACTGAATATTAAACATTTTTTCTTCTGGTACAGTATAAATTGGTGCCATTTCGAAGCAATTTTACAGCAATCAAAATGGAATCAGAAAGTAAACTAACAAAACAGAACCTGCTGTTGTGTTGGCAGTAACAGTTGTGTTCTCATTTCAGTTGACACCATCAAATAGTACAGCAAGCTTGAGGGCTCAAATGTTACATTTTGGGTTCTTATCTACCATGCAGGGAAGATAAAACACAATATTTACTGTGAAGTACAGTATTACACATTTTTAAATGCTGATCAGAGTTAAGTTTTGAAGAAAGGGCAGGGAAAGAAAATTTTCACACTTCAGATCTAACAGTCATGTTAATGGCAGAGTGAAAAAAACCTGGATTTGATCCAGAATGGAGATTTGCACATCAGAATTCACACATTGTCTTTTCAATGGCAGGTTCATGTGGCATTTTTCAGGATCACTTAAAGCATTTGTTTATTAAGGACTTTTTTAATGTCTGTGTGGCTGAGTAAGTACAGAATAAAATCTAAACTAAAACTTATCTTAGGCCTGTTGCATTTCTCATATTAGTTGTATTTAAAAGCAGTGAAGGTAAACAGAGGTCACATTTTTCATTTTTTTGCTATACTATTTGAGCCATTTTTCATTCATGCCATTCCTTAACACATATTATCATTTCTTCACAAAACTCAGTTTCAAATAACAACTCCTTTATTCTAAGTCTTTCTCATACATATTGAGAATATCACAAGCAATCTTTGAGCAAAACAAGAAGACCTGAATGACAATGTCTGATAGACATCTATGCATTTCTCTTGCAAAACACCATAAATATGTGAAATTTGTTCAAAGTCTTATGTAATTTCAAAACTTATTCTAAACCTATTTCCTGTTCTGGAAAAATATCAACAGTTATATCATAGTAAATTGTCCAGTTTTCTCTGCGCATTCAGATTGTGTCAAACAATAAAACAAACATCACAGAAGGAAAAGAAATGTGTTAAAAAATTTTAAGTAGACTATATAGTCCATATAAAACCCAGATAAGTATCTGAAATCCATGAACGGCTTCTGGTTTAGCTTCCATTAAATAAGTGCATCATCCAAAAACTGTTCAATGTAGCAATATTTAGAGTTGTCCAGAACATTTTCCTTTAAGAGAAATTAAAATGAAATCATAGAATCATATAATTCTAGGATGGTTTGTGTTGAAAGGGACCTTTAAAGATCATCTAGTCCAACCCCCCTGCCATGGGCAGGGACATGTTTCACCAGAACAGATTGCTCAAAGCCCCATCCAACCTGACGAACCTGGGAAGACCCAGGAAACTACAGGCCAGTCAGCCTCACCTCCATCCCTAGCAAGATGATGGAACAGCTCGTTCTGGATATCATCTCAAAGCACCTGGAGGAAAAGAAGGTTGTCAGAAGTAGTCAACATGGATTCACGAGGGGGAAGTCATGTCTGACCAATCTGATAGCCTTCTACGATGGCATGACTGCATGGGTAGATGAGGGGAGAGCAGTGGATGTTGTCCACCTTGACTTCAGCAAGGCTTTTAACACTGTTTCCCACACCATCCTCATAGGCAAGCTTAGGAAGTGTGGGTTACATGAACGGACAGTGGGGTGGTTTGAAAACTGGCTGATAGAGCTCAGAGGGTTGTGATTAGTGGCACAAAGTCTAGCCGGAGGTCTGTAACAAGTGGTTACAGGTCATCAGTGACCTGGATGAAGGGCTAGAGTATGCCCTCAGCAAGTTTGCTGATGACACAAAACTGGGAGGAGTGGCTGACACACCGGAAGGCTGCACTGCCATTCAGCGTGACCTGGACAGGCTGGAGAGTTGGGCAGAGAGGAACCTTATGAAATTCAACAAAGGCAAGTGTAGGGTACTGCACCTGGGGAGGAATAACCCCATGCATCAGTACAGGTTAGGGGCTGACCTGCTGGAGAGCAGCTCTGTGGAAAGGGACCTGGGAGTCCTGGTGCACCACAGGATGACCATGAGCCACCAATGGGCCCTTGTGGCCAAGAAGGCCAATGGCATCCTGGGGCGCATCAAGAAGAGTGTGGCAAGCAGGTCGAGGGAGGTTATCCTCCCCCTCTACTCTGCCCTGCTGAGGCCACATCTGGAGTACTGCGTCCAGTTCTGGGCTCCCCGGTTCAAGAAGGACAGGGAGCTGCTGGAGAAGGTACAGCAAAGGGCTACAAAGATGATTAGGGGACTGGAACATCTTTCTTATTAGGAAAGGCTGAGGGACTTGGGTCTTTTTAGTCTGGAGAAGACTGAGGGAGGATCTTATCAATGCTTACAAATACTTAAGGTGTCAGTGCCAGGAGGATGGGGCCAGTCTTTTTTCAGTGGTGCCCAGTGACAGCACAAAAGGTAATGGGCACAAACTTGATCATAGGAAGTTCCATCTAAACATGAGGAGGAACTTCTTTACTTTGAGGGTTGCAGAGCACTGGAACAGGCTGCCCAGAGAGGTTGTGGAGTCTCCTTCTTTGGAGCTATTCAAACCTCGCCAGGACGCATTCTTGTGCAACATGCTCTAGGTGAACTTGCTCTGGTAAAGGGCATTCTGTGATTCATTCTGTGAATTACACCCTGAAGCTTCGCGATAGTTCTGTGTACAGTTTCAAAAGCAGTCAGGGACAACCAAAATGTCTTTTTCCTATTTTAGTTTTATTCTAAGATAGAAACCAATTCCTTTAAATAACGATTTTACTAACCAATTCTTATGCAGCTCACCTACACTGCATATATGCAAAAGATTCATTTGTTCTAGTGTTGTTACGGTTTTTTTTCCATTTTTTCCCCATTATGAATTATTTTAATTCATGTCTTCATATTTCTGGAAGCCTCTAGTGTCATCCACAGAAGGGAATTAATTTGAATTAAACCTGCTTTTGGCAGGTTTGGTACTTTGATGTACATTTGTAAACATGTTTGTGTTTTTGTTTTGTTTTATTTTTTCCTACTTTCATCTGCAGGCCTCTTAAATTGGGGGAGAGGGGAGAAAAAAATAGAATTTATTGGAAAAAGCAATGACAAAAAGTGTTTTATCTAACCTGGACAGCTTGATTAGTTAAGCCATCTTTATGTCCTCAAGGAGTAGAAGACTAACAATCTTCTGCTATTTATTTTTTTCACAGGAAAAATGTACGAAGTTTTAACAGGGCTTACATTTCAGCTTTTTTGTTGAAGTCATTGATGCTTATCTTGCAAGTGCATGGATAGTTTTTAATTTAGGATGTTCTTATATATAAGGCTTGTTAAATGACAATTGACTGTCATGACCAACATCTGACATTAGAAATCTGAATTCAGATGGTAATTTTCTGGCAGTGAAATTAAAGGTGAATCACCATGGACTTTCAGACCACCTAGCACACACTTGAAGTAAAATCTTTTTGTTGTTGTCTTTTGGTATCTTAGAGCTTCTCAGCCTAGATAAAGAAATCACTTTGAGAGCTTAACATTACTCAGAAACAGCCTGTAAGATATGATTTAATAAGAATCATCCTGTTGTGAAATCTGATAAAAGCTCTTAAGGTAGATATTTTTAGAAGAAACAAGTTTCGTACGAATCTATCATGACACTCAAAGCTGTGTAATAAAGTTCGTTTATGTAGGAAAAAAACCAAAGCTGATGCTAAGACAGAAGACATATTCTAAATCTTTTCATACAACTTATATAGCCCTCTGAAAATAGAGGAATTTTAGTTTGGCTTTAGTCACTAGTTTGCTTTTAAATCTTCTGTTGATTCAGTCTAGAAATGAGGGAATATAATTTATTCACAGTTAATAACTATGACTATGCTTTCTGAATCTACAAACCTACTTATTTTAGACTATTTAAACTAAAAACATTTAAAGAGAAGTAGTCTTTGGTGGCGTTATATTGGCAACTCAATATTCAAGAAGTCCAAAGTTAGTTAAATTATTAGCCTATTCCTGTAAACTTATTTAAATAACACACAGAATACTCCTAATGGCTGTATCTCATATTCATTTTAAACAAAGCTCAGAGTCCATGAACATTTAAGTACATAAATATTTTTTTAAATTTAATTCAAAGGTCCTCACTTTTTATGGGAAGGTCTCAAAAATAATAGAATCTTCATAAACTGTACTAGGAATTTAGAGAATATGATTGAGTTATTTAATGGAAACTATATTTTATTTACTGCATTTGTACATATACTTTTTTCTTAAGACAGCGTGATAAAAGCTAATGAAATAAGGATATGATTCTTAATCTATATTAATTTGCAAAGTTTTGTCTTCTATATACACAGCTGATCTATAATGACTTGAAATAAGTTTCATGAGCATAAGGAAGGGAATAGGGAGAGAAAAAGACTGGAAAGAATTTGCTTGCCTTATATATTGAAAATTTTCTGAACATAGGAAGTAAAATTGTTTTCATATAACTTAGTATTTGCTGAGAATGTTACCAGTCCTGATCTATACAGTAAATCTGTTGTGGTCAATGGAAGTAAAACACTATGAGATAAGAAAATGTAATTTCAGAGGCTTATATCTTCTGTTATTAAGCTGTAAGCTTAAAGTGTGTAATGACACATTTGCATTACAACTTCAATAGTCTGAGTTACTTTACATTTTAACCCAATTTTTCATTGTCTTCTATTGCTAGCCTGCAGATTCATCGTCTACAACAACCTCTGAGTAAGCATTGTCAAAAAAAGAATCTATGTGAATTCTCATGGCTATTAAAAGTGTATCTTAGATTTTTTCCTCTGTATCTACTACAAAGAAATAACACCAGATATAATTTTTTTCTCTCATGGCAGATAGAACATTTTATGGAACCGTAATAAAAGTTACTTGAAGAATGTCATAGCCAAACATAATATAACACCAGAGCTGTATCTTAGCTTGGCTTTTTACATACTTTATTGCAACTAAAATACAAGTTCACTATCAAGACTGAAAGGAAATATGTGTTTTCTCATAATTAGAATTGAATTTTGAAAATATAGTGTCAACTTCTTCACTAGCAAATAAAATATCTGTGATGTACCTTTCATATTGTTGATACTTCCTAACATCATGAGAAAAACATGAATGGTAAAAATTAGTGAACTTATCCAGAGATTCTTGAATGTCAAAAAATCATTCTAAACACAACAAATAATTAGGAAAAATATATTCTTACTTTATTCTTTCAAGACTTATTTGGTTTCCCCAAACAATTTAATCATCACCATATTTGACACAAGAATGAAGTTTGTTACTAAATCTGTTTACTTCAAAATTTGACAAAATTCTTCATTACCACTTGGACATTAATAAGAACAGAAAAGGAAGAGCAAGTCTAACTAATGACATTTTCCTTTTTTTTTTTCCTGAAGAAAAGCAATCCATCAGGATGTAAATTGCATATTGTAATTAACATCAAGATGTACTTCATTGAAGGCAAAGTTCTGCAACCAGAGCTGGTATTCATGACGGTTTTTTGTAGCAAAAACAAATCCGTCATCAGATTGCCATCACCTGTGCACCTCTCAGAGAAAACAAAAAATGCAGGAAACAGGCATAGGATAAAAATAACAGTGCTTTCACAACCTACACACCCAGAACAGTCATCAGTGTAACAATCAACACTTGCCAAACATCTCCAGCTGCTTTCAGTGGCTCTTTAAGTGTAAATAAGCAAATAGGAAAAATAAATTACAGGTAGCTAATAACAAACTTGTCTGTTTTCTCTGTGTTTAAATGCCTTGAGAATAATTCTGGATTAACTGATCCTATGTATGCATAGGTGTTTACATTATTACTATTATTACTATTATTATTATTTTCATAGTAGAGGATGATGAAAAAATGGCATAAATGGAGGTAAAGTTATCACATCCTTTAAATAAATAAATCATTGTAGTTTTACCCAAGTTCTTGAGAAAGAAACTTCAGACGTGTTCATGAATTATTTTTGTCAGTAATAGTTGACTATAGCCTCTGAATTATATTTTGTTTTATGGCAGAACCTCTACCCATATGTTATTTACTATATCTCTAAAACAGCTCATCCTGTAAGCGCCTTGAGGTGCAGGATGGTCTGTGTGTTTGCCAAACACTGTGACGTATGACATGGGGCATCAGTATGCTATCATATTACAATAAAATATTTTTCTCAACTAGGCCTGAAATTGCTTAGTGACCTTGTTGGCCATAAAAATTTGCACATACTTATCACATATTTACTTTATTTTTACTTAAAAGTGAAACATCGTGAGGTATTATAGTTGCCAGTGAAAGAATGCTTATGAAGGAACATTTATTGGCAGGACAATAACTTTTTCTTTTATATTGAACAGTCTTGTCACTTGCCTGTGGGATATGACACTCCACAGCATTAAAGGTAAGGTACCAAAAGCTAATACGTAGACATTTCATATGAACACAGTTAAACAGCATGATTAGACTTAATTGCATGGTGCAACTGGGAGGATATACATAGGGTCTTGTGACTCAGACTTGTTAATGTAACAGTGTTTAATGACACTTTTGAATATGTTCATGTAGAGTTCTGCTTTAAACTGAGGCAGGACTCCATTAAGCAATGGCATCATAGGATTTTCCCAAACATCACTAGGGAACGTTGTTGCACCTGCAAAATCTAAAGGCAAATATTTGCTGAGAACAAGGAAGAACCTTAACGTTGAAAAATATTTTCACTTAATTGCACATAACTATTTCTCTGAACAAAACTTATTCTGAAAACTGTCTAAGATAGAAGATGAAGTAAGTGGTATTCTTTGCTTTAAGTACTACAACAAGTCCTCAGCATTGTTAAAAGATGTATTAGGCTGTGGAATTAATGAATTATCCTTGGTTACTGTGCAGGGACTTCCTGAAAATGTAGCTAATTGCACAATTAGATTTGAACATTTGCCTCAAACTGACGCAAATTTTCCCCTAATTTCTTAAAGAATTTTTCATCAACATTAAGTAATTGTTTCATGACCAAGTGGCATAACTGTGATATCAGTCTTGAGTGCCACATTTGTGTCATCTAATATAAAACATCAACTTGATTAGAAATTAGTATCTACCAGTACCCACTCATTCTGTACCAGAAAATCACTGGCAGACATCCTCTAATGAATAGTTTTGTAAATCAGCCACAGACTTCAAGCATATGTGTACTGCAAAAATTAACCAATTTGGTTAGGTAACACTTTAGTGCCTTCTAGCATAAGCAATCCAGTTTTACTAAAATAAGACCATAAAAGCATTCCTCTTTTTCAAAAAATGGAGGATATAGTAGAACAGAATATTGAGGAGATGAAAAAATATGTTTTATTACATGCTATTCAGTATAAAGATTTTCTTTCTTAGTCAGAGACTTCGTAACCTTTTCACTTCATCAGCATTGTTATTGACAAAGTTTGGATTATTATGCCAACTTTGGCACTAGTATAAAATTTACAAAATAGCCAGTTAGATTGTTGTTATTTAAGGTTTGAGTCCAATGAGGTTACTTCAACATTTTTAGTAATATATGAGAAGGCTTTGGAACGTTGCAAGAGTTCCCTTTGGCCTGCGTAATTATTTCAAAATACAGATAAGAAAACAGTTTGCAATCAGTTTGTCAAAAAGCCTGAATCTTAATACCTATTTATTTTAAGTTAAATTCTTTTCTTGTGACTTTTTTTATGAAATTTTCTTTACAGAATAATTCCATTGACTACGTATTTAACTGATCTCTGTCTAAATTTACTTTAAATTTATTGAATAATGCTTGAAGTTGTTACATAGACAAATATAATTTTTGATCTTTGAGTAAAATGAAAATAATTACATTTGTTGAGGTCTATAACTGTGTTCAACTTACTCTATAGAAGATATATTTGATTTCTCAACAAAAAAAAGAATTACTTATAACATAAAATTCTATTGTGAATTCAAAATAAAAACCAGCTTTTTTCTTTTTCTAAAACTTTAGTTTCTTAAAAAAAACCACAACAAAATAGCAAAACCCCTACACATCAAGTTTGATTTAAGTATGTAAAGTTGAAAGAACACTGTAACATCATTCTCTTAGCAGAAGTTTATTTAATTGATTTTGAATGAAATAGTATTCTTAAGTACATATTTTATGACAGTTCTTGAACTGTTTCTGATAAAATTGTGCAACCCATTATGATTAAGTTAGGAGTGATGGAATACCACATCTGCTGGGTAATATTTGTAGTATTTTAATTTTATTTCTCTGTTATTTCAGTTTCCAAAGGTGCTTCCTAACCTGGTGATCTTAAAAATAGGCATGATTTCTTGTGATATATTCAGACAGATTCTCATAAAATATGATTTCTATCTTCTATATTATAACATTTGCACATTTAGTGTAAGTTATTGTATTAGCATTTCCATATGCCATTCTTTTACAGATTCGTTTGGTCATCGTCTAGTTTGTCTATAATCAACTTCCTTTCTTTTGTCATGGAATTAAGCACTGGGTGTAAGACCACTGTTTTTATTCAGTTATTCAAAAGCCTTCCTGTCACCAGCTTCAGGCAGCACTTGTCCCCAGAGAGGCAGCCTCTCCTGCCTGCTGCATCCTTATGGATTCATTAAACTAAAGACCACACTGAAACTAAAGACAGTAGGTTCAATGCAGTTTGCTGATTGGAACTGGGCATAGACTAGGAATTTATTTCGCAAGCAAAAAAGGAAAAGCATTGTCCACTTAACTTGCTGAGATTAGAACTGATGTTCCTGTTTCTTTTCTCTACTTAGATGTCCTAGAGAAAGAGTACAGGGAAAAAATACATAGTGAAAATAGCTGTTTTCTTCACGTGCAACTCCACTTTGTGAGGAACACAGAAGTTATTAAAAAAAAAAAAAAGCTAATGACATGTTGTTTAAAGCTCTGGTTCGGCAATATCAACTTAAATTTTGAAAGGGAACAACTCTCGATTTAAATCTGGGCTCTTGGTTAATTAATGTCTAAATTGCCCGGATACTATGGTGGTGTGTTGTGGGAAGAGAAAGATCTTAATGTGTACACAAATGTGTGTGTGTGTTTATAAATACAAGCGGACTTGATACATATGAAGTTTTTGTCATATTTTAGAATCAGCTGGTGTCTTCGGACAATCAGTCCATACTCAGACCTATTAGACTTATAAATTAAGCCTGACAGTGCACAGCATACATTGAGGATGTGGGATTAGACTGCAAAATAACTTTTCTTTGTGTCCAAAGGCAATACCCTGTGTTAGAATGGTCACTTGGGACAGGAGTCCATCTCACCGTGTCTGTACCAACCACAAGTCAAGTGGCTGAAGAAATCTTTTCATCAGGGTTCCCTTTTAGGTCTGTGAAGAGAGAAGACCTTGGCCAAAAAGCAGTTCATACCATTCTGAGATGGACAGCTAAAGTAGCTGGTATGAATAGGTGGTGTAAATCATGTTTTTTAGGAGTTTTTCACCTTTTTACTATATCACAAGACTAGACAATTGGATCAAACTAAGCACATGACATTTAGACAAAGAGTTAGAAGTGAACCTGTTTCTTATCAAACAATGTTATAACACACTACTACTACCTCCATAAGATGGAATATGTCCAGAACTAAAACAAATGGATTTGGAGGTTAGGCTTTGTTTTGGTTTCGTTTTGAGACGGAGGAGGACAATGGTGATCCTTGCTTCAAGGCAAACATAAGCTTTTATTCAATTTGAATTTAGAATATGCTGCAAAGAAAAAATTATCATGCAAAGTGCATTCATCAGAGGGAAAATGAACAGATATTTTTCACTTTTTAAAAGTTAAGGAATAAATGACACCATCATTTGTTACAGATCAAAAAATAAATAGTTAATAATTTTCATTCTGCATGCCAAATTTCTGCAGTTACAGAAAATTGTCACTCTAATATATAAATCAAATATTCTCTATGCCAGCTTCCTATGAATGTGGAAATCTTGTAATTATCACTTGCTATTTAAGGTGTTTAGAATATGTGGTTATCAATGCAATTTTTTGGCACTGTATTATTAGAATAATTGCATCCAAATGTAATTTCAGCTTCTTCCAGTTCTCTTTCTTAGTGGTTATATTACTTGAACTAATTCTTTGTCTGAGAACTGCATTCTACTTATTTACTATAAGCTATTTTTTTATCTAGACAAGCTTTCTCAAAAAACATGGATTTGCTTTACAGCTGTAGGTTTAGGAAACAGCTTTTGCAAAGATTTGAAGTTGGTAAAGTTGAAGGTCAGCAATATTTGTGGGTGCAATAAGGAAAATCCTTGGTCTGTGAGAAAAAAATTAGGCAAATGGTGGGGAAAAAATATCTCAATGTGGAGACAGGGAGGAGATCTTCATGTGGATGTGGAAGTGTTTGCATGTGTGTGAATGTAGGAATGCAGACAAGTCCAGATTACAGATCAGGACAAAAGGTATTTTCTACTTCTCCCTTTCCATCTTATTTGTCTTTCTACAATGTGCAGTGACTTTCAGTGTGCTAACAGCCAAAGACAATAAACAGAAGAAGCACCAGCCCACATTTCCACAACATGTGGTCATGCCCAGTGGAACCCTGAAACTGGAGAACCAAATCTTGTGACAGAAATAAACTGTAGCCTGGTTGCTCTGCATGGGATTTTCTCTTTCATTTCTGCATGGTCATGTGCTTTGTTGGTAAAGAAGATGCAATTTTTATGTAAAGTACAAACATTCTACTGTCAACAGTAGAATGACAGTAGGTCAACTTTTCCATTTATTTAACTGTTTATACTCCTAGTAATTTTAGCATAGACTTGTATTCTGTACCTATATTTAAGATAATATTGCGATTACAATATTGGTAGATAATTTCCACACCTTGTGATATTCAAAAGAATAAATATGTAGTATAAAGGAAAGAAAAAAAGACCATGGGCAGCTGGAATTTTATTTGCTACTAGCACCTTTACCAAGCAACCACTAGGACCACTAGTGATCTGTGGATTGTAAACATATACTTACCTCAAACAAGTTTAGCCTTGTTATGCAGCGTGGAAAAGGTTATGATTAAAGGATTGTAGGAAGCACTGACCTTATTTAACTGCATAGGTGTAATTTGCATTTGAGCTAATGATCAAATGCAAATGCATTTCCTTTCTCCTCAATGTGGAATACTAGATACTTGTGGGGCATGATATAAATAACCTGATTAGATGTCTACAGTAGACCAAGTAGAACTAAAACAGGAAAATTCCTGCTTCTCTGTATTCACTACAGTAGGAACGTGAAGTGACTCACATTAGCAACAATGTCTACAATCAAACCAAACAAAGCTTACCTTTGGTGTCTGTAGTCCCAGATTAGTCTCACATTGGATTAAAATAATTTTTAAAGGTCAACAAGAACTATATATTACACATTTTAATATATATCACTTTTACATATATGTGTGTTTATATACAAACAAATATGTAGCTTTCATTTAGGATAGTTAAATATGGTAACAAAACAGAAGTTTTTATTACTATGTTTCTCACTTCAGAACTTAAGAAGAATGTTAAGCTCTGTGCTCATGGTGCTAACTGTTTCAGAAGTAATTAAAACGCTAATATTTTAAACCACAAGGCACTGATATACAATGTCAAATTTGATAAGAATTTGGATTACTTTCAGGGCACTGTTTCCTGCTTTAAAATCTGAACACTTCAAATCAGTTTAATCTAAAACATTAAATGTGCTTGCCCATCAACTTAAAAGGGAGGGAAGTGTGGCTAGGAATTAAGGAAAGGAAGTACTGCAGAATACCATATTGTTTACCTTAAACAGTCTAATTGTGATGGTGCAGGACTTGCTAACTATAGATAGCCAGAGTCTATCTGTGCCATATAATTTTCCTACTATCATTGGGTTCTTTCTTTTATTTTTTTTTAAAAGATGTTGTAACCTCTATTGTTATCTTCAAAATTAGTGTTTGTACAATGCCATTTATATGATCCTTGCTATATGACAACAGTAATATGTGTCTAATATTTTTGATAGAATCAGAGAAGACAAGCCTCTATACAAAATTATTCACACTATATAACTCATATCTATCAGATATGCTATAGACTTGTGGAATTTTCTAACAAGATATTATTAAAAATTATATTAATCATCAGCTGGCTTAAACACTCAACAAGAAATAGCTGACTACTAAATTTATGGTAAAGTATCAGAAATATTTTCAGTTTTACATAGCCATTCTTCACTCATGTGGTTCATTTCTTCTGTACAAATAATAGTTATCCACTGAAAGTATAATTGTAAACAGTTGGACTAAGATAGTTGGCTACTGATGTTGCTTTCTGTCTCAGAGCAATGCATTATGATGAAGAAGGAAACATGAACCTTACAGACCTGGAGGCAAAGGCTGACAGCTCCTTTTATTGCTCAAGAAGTATTAATGAAGGAACATATTTTTTCATCTGAAGTTTTCAAGCTTGGGAGGGGGAACAGGAAAGGCAAAATGTTTGCACATAACCTTTTTTCATGTTAACTAGAAACAAATGCCAGATAGACTTGTATTTGCTACATTATAATTGAAGCAATATTTTATACATCCAACTGTATGAGAAGAGTAACAGCATGGGCTAAAAGTTCTTAATTTGTTTCTTGATTTTCTACATTTTTTTTTTCCCCCTGCCTTCTAAAGGTCTTTTCAGAGTGTACAGAAACTGGAACAATAATCTGACACTGTTATGGATTTCAGTATCATTACAGAAATAGGTTAGGGATAAATTAACTATGCATGTCTTTTCTATAGTAGATTCAGGCTAAAATAAAATCCAAAGTATTCCTCAAAATGATGCAAAAGGCAAGGCTGTTTCAAGATGGATAATGAAGGAGGGAAAGAAAGATGGCAGTATATTGTCTTTTCAGAACAGTACTGTAGAGACAACTTTTAATGTTATAGCAAAATTGCACATATGTCTTATATCCCTAATCATGTAAGCCTGTAATACAGTGGATTCTTTTTAAACAACACTATAAAATAAATAGCAGAAATTTTTGGATTGCTTTCAGGACTTTATGCATATTTTGTCCAAGGCTGCTATTATAAACCAATTACTGCTCCTGAAATGGATATGGGGATGTTCAAAGACCTCTCTGCAGGCAGAATAAGAAGATTTGGTGCACCTGTGGTTTAAACTGAAATAATCACTCAGGGTTTACTCTTCACTGTGATTGTTTTCTCAAGAGAATTGAAGGGATCAATTAATCTGAATGAAAACCATTCTCAAATATCAAGCATAATTTTCTACACTGTTGTGATTAGATATCTTTGGAGGCACTACATTAATATGGATGTACCCACAGAGGGACCAGAATACAACTGTACTGTAATGGTAGCAACCATTAACTGGTTCATCCACAAGAAATTTCAAAATATGAGTGACAAAGCCAAAATAAATATTTCAAAAATATAGGCTATGCAGTATCTTTATGTTTCTAAATTAACTTAGTTTTCATTTATGCTTACTTATTTTGTGAGAGCTTTTCCTTTTCAGTAATTGGAAGCATAAATGTAAAATACACACAAACAGGGAAAAAAGAGGGAGCAACAGACAGGACTGTTGAACAAAGGTCATAGGATCATGTGACGGGAAAGGTTCATGAAGTCAACAAAATGGAGCCTAGGAAGTGTCACCTCCAGCACTTGCATGTTGGTAGGGAGGTGCCTACAAGGCACAGTTGTGGAGAAATACACCAAACTCTCTCCAGGAACTCAATATGCTGGAGTGCCTAAAGTGCCTGTATACTAATGCACAGAGTATGGGGAATAAACACAAAGAGATCTGTGTGCAGATCTGTGTGCAGGGCTACAGTCTTGATGACATCATGGAGATGGGGTGGGATGGCTCCCATGACTGGAGTGTTGTGTTGGAGGTATACAGGCTCTTTAGGAAGGACAGGATGGGAAGATGAGGGCAAGTTGCCTGTTATGTAAAAGAGCAGCTGGAGCGCATGGAGCTCTGCCTGAGGATAGATGAGGAGCCAACAGAGCGCTTATGGGTCAGGATTAAAGAGCAGACAGGCAAAGGGGACATTATAGTGGTTGTCTGCTATAGGCCACCCAACCAAAAACAAGTAGATGATGCCCTGTATGGACAGATAGGAAAAGCCTCACGTTCACAGGCTCTGGTCCTCATGGGGGACTTCAGCTGCCCCATTATCTGCTGGAAGGACAACACAGCAGGGCATAAGCAATCCAGGAGGTTTTTGGTGTGCATTGATGATAACTTCCTCTTCCAATTTGATTGACGAGCCAATGAGGAGAGGTTCTCTGCTGGACACCATACTCACCAACAAGGAGGGGCTTGTTGAGGATGTGAAGGTCAAAGGCAGACTTGGCTGCAGAGACCATGAGATAGTGGACTTCAGGATCCTGAGGGCAGGGAAGAGGGTGAAAAGCAACCTCACAACCCTGGACTTCAGGAGAGCAGACTTTGACCTCTTCAAAGATCTGCTTGGAAGAGTCCTGTGGGATAAGGCTCTGGAGTGAAGAGTGGGCCAAGAAATCTGATTAATATTCAATGATCACCTCCTCCAAGCTCAAGAACAGTCCATCCCAATGAATAGAAAGTCAGGCAAAAAGGCCAAGAGGACTGCATGGATGAACAAGGCGCTCCTGGTCGAACTCAAACAGCACAGAGGGTGGAAGCAAGGATGGGTCACCTGGGAACAGAGAAACATTGTCCACTCATTCACAGACAAAGTTAGGAGAGCTAAAGCCCTGATGGCATTGAATCTGGTCAGGCATGTCAAAGACAAGAGGGCTGCTATTTAATAATCAAACTAGTTTAGGACCTGGCAGCTACATTGAGAAGAAGGAACCTGTTTTTTCTGTGCTTTCAATGTTTTTCCCTTACAACTTCGTTCCATCTTTTTGACATGCACTCACCATTTTCACTTCCTCTCCCAGGCAATACAGTGAAAGAAGCCATCACCAGAATAAAAGGCAGACAGAAGAGGGGCTACACTTTGAATACACTTGGAGACAGCAGACTCCAGAGAGGCTGGGAAAAATGGCTGCTCTCAGGCCACGGTGGAAAGGGCTCCCAAGTCCAGTTCTGAGCTCCCCAGTACAAGAGAGAGCAGACTTCTAAGTTTCGGTTGTTTGGGGCTTTTTTTCTGTGTAGTGTTGGATGGGGGAGGGTGGTACTGTTGTTTGTTTTTTAAATTACGTTAGGAACTATTGACCAAAAGATTAGCTCTTCTGTGTACCCAGTAGTTGTTTGCATAGGAAGATCAGCTGTTTTTTCAGCTGTTTTTAAAGAATCTGTTTCCTTTTGTTACTTTGTTTATTGACTTATAAACATTCACTGCACTTGTTAAAGTATAATTTGGACGTGAGTATTTCTTACTTATGCTACATCATAAATCCTTTACTTTGGGTGAACCTTTATCATTCAGAGAGTACTAATGTGTCTTGACTTCCAGACAGGCAAGGGCGCAGTGGCGTGCTGCCTTGCCAGACTGCACAGCTGCACTGGTAGCAATTGCCAACTCCTCAGTAACTACACTGTAAATAAAGCAGTCTCTGAGAAGTTTGATTTTGTTGCTCAATGTGACAGTAGCTCAGTACTGGAGAGGCATTTGAGCAGTTGTCAGCCTGGAAGGCACACCTGTTTTTTCAATGTTTGAGACTTTTTCTGTTCTCCATATTATTTTTAGAGAAAGGAGGTTCACAGCTTCTTGGATTCATGTTGCTCTCACAGATCATTTATCGTATGTGCTAGCTTTTTACTCTCTGTAAAACTTACCCTTTCATATAAAGCAGGATGTACATGATTTTGAAAATTCAGTAACTCCTGTTTAGTTTTAGGTTCACATCAGGATTGGATTCTGAGTGGCAGCTCTAAAACTAGATCTGCTGCCTTCTTTCTATTTCTGTTGTTATTTATTGTGAAGTCTCTTAACCAAGTAAAAGTTCTATTAATTAATTTACAACATATTTCATTGTAAATGAAATAAAAATTAGTATTAAACTAAAATATATTTTTCTTCTGTTTGTAATTTTTCCACACAATTGTAAAGAAATTAGTGCATCTCTGTTACCACTGAACTATTTGTTCTTTATTACTAAAGCTGGCTTTGCAATGTAATGAAACTATGACATGAGAAACTTGAATACACATACACCTCTTTGTTTAAGGTAGAAATCTGTACACTAGCCATCTTAAAATCTGCAAGCTGAAAAAACTACAAACAAAAATGTGTGAATGTCTTGCTTTTATGTCATACCATTCAAATGTGAAAGGACAAATAACCATTTAATTTCATTTCTGATGGAAAATATTAAAGAAAATTATCAACTCAATGAAGTTAAGACAAGGTAAGTTTGCTACATGTCAAAATATAAAACCACAGAAATGACAGCTTAATCTGCAATAGATACAGGAAGGGAAAAACAAGATAATATAACAGAGAGAGCTAATCAATACTGTAGAAATCTATGACAGAACCATGAGTTGGTACAGATAGAGCTGGAAGTACAGAATAGCTCTAAAGAGTTGAGTCTAACTGGATAAAAGGATGCAGTGAGCAACTGTATATGAAACCTAAGAAATATGAAAAATTTACATCAGAAGGAATATTATAAAATTATAATCTATGAAAGTAAAGGAACAACATAACGTGTCAGAAAGATTACTCTCTGGACATGCTTGCTAGACCACACCTCAAGTGTAAAAGGCTTATGTGATGATTACTGGTAGCTTTGATACTTTTAGCTGTTGGGGAGGCTCAATACAAAGGTTTCTGGTAGGCTTGTATGTGAGAGTGTGTGTTTTTGCAGGGGTGTGTGTGCATCCATGCAAGGCAAAGGATATTTCAAAGAATACTACACAAAACAAACCAGTATAGGTTATTGATTATCAAGATAATGATGGCAAGACTTGGGGATTTTCCTGACTATCTCCAAACTGTCAGGGACTAATATACAACTACGCAGGCTGAGCTTGAGAAGAGGTATGTTGGAGAAAGGTCCTTTGCAAGATAAAGTAATCATCTCCTCCACCCCCCTGCCCCATTTGCCAAGCCAGATTTACTAAATGTTCTTTCCTCATTAGTACTCTCTAAGCAAGGAATAAACCACGATGTTCTTTATTTGTATGATATTTTTCTCTTAAACATCAATGGTGTAATGCTGTTGTTGCATTACTATGTGTTACTAATAAGAGAGTGACAGAAAAGGAAAATATTTTAGTGAGTTTTTTGAAGGTCTGGCAGGGATGGGCCCTGTTATTCTCAAGATAACAACCACCCTATGTAATGATATGAGACATAACACACAAAAACATCAAAAAAAGAGCAGAAAAGTAGTAAGTAATGAAGAGGAGCAAAAAGGATTAAAATGGTGGAGTTACATTATCTACTTAAAATTTTAGAACATGGATAAATGTCCTGAATCTTTGGCAGCAAAGAGCACAACACAATATAAAACATAGTCAGTAAGCTATTTAAAAATATAGGTGGTATAGGTGGTTTTGCAGTTCCTGTTTATACTAGTTGAAATTTAAGGAATTCCTGGTTTTGGTGTTAGACATTTCTTCTCATTAGAATGATATTCCAAAGAAGAAAAGGCCTATTTAATTTCATTAAATTGAGTCCTGCACTGTGGTCACAACAACCCCATGCAACGCTACAGGCTTGGGGAAGAGTGGCTGGAAAGCTGCCCCGCAGAAAAGGACCTGGGGGTGTTGATTGATAGCTGGCTGAAGATGAGCCAGCAGTGTGCCCAGGCGGCCAAGAAGGCCAACAGCATCCTGGCCTGTATCAGAAATAGTGTGGCCAGCAGGAGAAGGGAGGTGATTGTGCCCCTGTATGCAGCACTGGTGAGGCTGCACCTCGAATACTGTGTTCGGTTTTGGGCCCCTCACTACAAGAAGGACATTGACGTGCTGGAGCGTGTCCAGAGAAGGGTGATGAAGCTGGTGAGGGGTCTGGAGCACAAGTCTTATGAGGAGTGGCTGAGGGAACTGGGGTTGTTTATCCTAGAGAAGAGGAGGCTGAGGGGAGACCTTATTGCTCTCTACATCTACCTGAAAGAAGGTTGTAGAGAGGTGGGTGCTGGTCTCTTCTCCCAAGTGACAAGTGACAGGACAAGAGGAAATGGCCTCAAGCTTCATCAGGGGATGTTTAGACTGGGTATTAGGAAAAACTTCTTCACTGAAAGGGTTGTCAGACACTGGCATAGGCTGCCCAGGGAGGTGGTTGAGTCCCCATCCCTGGAGGTTTTTAAAAGATGTGTGGGTGAGGCACTTAGAGACATGGTTTAGTGGAGGACGTAGCAGGGTTAGGTTTACAGTTGGACTTGATGATCTTAAAGGTCTTTTCCAACCTAAATGATTCTATGATTCTATGATTATTTTCCTGTATAAACTAAGCTTTTAATTTGAACAAAATGCACCCTATTTTTTTCTAAAATCCCGTTAATGTTTTTTTTTTACATTATAATCCCATCTAAACTCTGGCTGACAAAATTTCTTTTTCTCTTCTGTTCACTACTAATATTGTCAGAAAATAACTTCTGAAGGCAAGAGTTATCACTCATCATCTAATGTCAATGGAAGACATGTTTGGGGAAAAGAGCTCTATCTCCTCACACCGTTTTGCGTATTGAGTCTGACAGGCTCCCTATTTTAAATATTGTGGGCTTTGTTTTTCTTTTTTTTTTTTAAATCTCTTCACATAGAAGAGATTCTAAGAATAGTAGCATCTTACTGCTATACCAGGAAACAGTAGTGCTCAGTTTTGTTGTTTTTTTTTTTCTTCTATCCATTCTTGGCATTATATTGATTTCTCCAAACACATTATATCCAAATGAGGAATTCAGATGTGTGATGTGCTCTGGGTAGTTTTTGAGCCTTTGGAAGACAATATATACACATGATTTAGTGAAACGACACCTGGAGTACTGTGTCCAGTTCTGGGCTCCCCAGTACAAGAGAGACATGGACTTGCTGCAGAGAGTCCAAAAAAGGGCCACAGAGATGATTAAGGGACTGGAGCATCTCTCCTATGAGGAAAGGCTCAGAGAGCTGGGACTGTTTACGCTGGAGAAGAGAAGGCTCAGGGGGGATTTTAGTAATGTTTGTAAATACCTGAAGGGAGGGACAAAGAAGATGGAGCCAGGCTCTTTTCAGTGGTGTCCAGTGACAGGACAAGAGGCCATGGGCACAAACTGAAATCCAGGAGGTTACTTCTCAACATCAGGAAACACTTTTTTACTGTGAGGGGGACCGAGCACTGGTACAGGTTTTCCAGAGAGGTTGTGGAGTCCTCCTCCTTGGAGATACTCAAAAGCCTTGTGGATATTGTCCTGGGGTACTGTTTCTAGGTAGCCCTGCTTCAGCAGAGGGAGTGGACAAGATGACTTCCAGAGGTCCCTTCCAACCTCAACCATCCTATGATTCCGTGAATGACTTCACAACCTAAACTGATGCCCTTAATAAATAATACATGGTGTTAAAATCCACTTTCATGATAATGTGGGTACTATATCACTGTCTAGACTCCCTGTGGGTGAACATACATTGAACAGATGTTCCACACATACTCAGGAATTGCATCATGTTCAGCTTGTTTATCTATTGCACGACAAACTGTAGAAGTGCTGTAAGAGTGCTCTACAGTTCATGTACCTTTGGTCAAATACCTAGCAGAAGGAGCAGACTCATTGCATGTTAGCTTTATAGTTGATATAAGCTTTTATAATTCCTGTTTTGGGGATTCTTGGGATGTCATCTGTATGGAATGCTGTATGACAAGCAATAATAGGCAAATATACAAAATCCTTAAATTCTTCTCAGATGAAAGCTTGAGATAGTTGTACATATCTGGAGAGATCCATGTACTGGTGGTTCTACTGAAGAACAGGCTATGCAATAGAAGGGAACTATTGACTTCTAGAGGGAGCTGGTGGAGATGAAATACAGCAGCTTATATGCAAAGTTTCTCACCTTGTTGCTTAGAAATTATTTGGAAAACCAGAAACCTCCAAACATCAGAAACTTGGATATTAATGGACTACAAAACATTTATTGTAATTTTTGAGAGATCTACAAATTTAGGTGCAGACGGTAAATAAGCGTTATAAAAAATTATGTGAGAGACACACAATTTATTGTTAATGAGACTGGTCTTTCAAATATATTGAAAATAATAAAGTCTATAGATTAATTTCCTGGTCTTAGCAAATATATTTGAATAAGAGTGCAGCATTTCCACTTGTAAATCCTATTGACAATAAATAAAATATTCTTCTGAAATCCTTTATTGATTTTAGCCATTGGCATAATGGAAATTACTTCCATAGAATATGGTAATGGTGTGTTACTACAGAAAAAACAGTACCAATTTGGGGGTCTGTAGCCAACTGCCTTCTTTAAATCGGCTTAAATATAGTACGTCAGATGTCTTTACTTTATTGTACTATTGTCAGAGCTGAAAAAAGGATTTTCCAAATTATCCTAGCTGCATCTTGTGAAGCCAATTTTTACCCTGCAGTTTCCGTTTCTTGAGGGATACAAACAAAGGTCTGACATGTAACTGGAAGTTCAAATTAAAAAAAAATCAGAAGAAAATACTGTCCATATCTAGATACATTAGCAAAATAAGCTTAGTAAATCGGTATTGCTTTTACCAATCTGGTCAGATCGATAATTTTATAAAGAGAGAATATATCTAGACTAGTTTAGTATTATAATTCCTAATTTAATGAGCTTGCTATATTCAGAATTTAAATATAGGGCCATCAACATCAGTATTAATTACTAATCACTGAAAAATGGAAACCCAAATGAACTCCCAGGAGTTTTGCTGTTGGAATTTAATGTGGCTGAGATGGTAGATACCAGGTAAACTCCTTCTTCAGTGCCTGCTGAGAGTTAAACAAGAAGAAAGGAGATAAATACTAACTTCTCAGCAATTATAAATATTAATATATTTATTAATAATAATATTTACAGTAATGAATATAAATATAAATAAGTATTTGGAACCCTGAGATTGAAGTTCATAGTTTGAACCACAAATAAATTAATCTCAATCTTCCCTTGGAGTTCAAACAATAGCCTCTTATTTTGAAATATGATGAAGAGATATATTGGAGTTTACGGTCTTCTTGTTAGAAAATTAGTCCAAGAAATGAGAGACCTTGCAAAGCTGCCTTTCCATAAGTACAAGATCATGAGGTGGCATCCCTTTCCTTCAACTTTATTTCTGCTCTGACACTCAGACCATCCTTGGAGATGGCTTGTATCAACTGGAAAATGTCTTAGAGTAAGAAAGGTACACCACTTATCACTCACAAGGCTGGCATGAATACACCAATCATGCAGATACACGCTTGTGTAGTTATCACAACAGCACCATTATCACAGGAACTGTATTGATGCTGACTTCATCCTTGTAGTGTATGTAACTGATTTAAATCAACACCCCACAGGGGGGCATACAGATATTTCATTTGTGCAGGTCTGAGTATCAACGCAGGAAGAACTTAGGTTCCCAAAATAACTAGCATCTAATAAAATTAGTTGTGTTATAAAAGGAATATGTTTCTAAAGCTTAAATATTTAAGGAAGATTGTGAAGGTTGTTCCTTAGAAATGGGTAGATAAATTCCATTTGAATGACACTGTATACTTCAATTTTCCTTCAATCTTTTGATTTCATCCATATTGATCATATCTGTCTATATCAATCAGTAAAGACAAATCTGCAGTTGTCATCAAAATTTGGCCTGAACCAGCTTTTCAGTTTGTGAATGCTACTGATGATAATGTTTCCATCTCAACACCTCCTTAGTCCTTTATTACTTTTTAGTCCCTCATCATGTAACATAAATGTAGTAACTTGTAGAATTAATTGAGTGAATACTGCTTGCAAGGCGTGAATAGCACGTATGTATGTGGCCACCTAATTCCTACTCATTTTTAAAAGAGGTTAGAAATTGACCAGTTTGGGCAGTTTTGACCCTTGAAATCCTTTTCCCTCAGCAGTGCTGAGCTCCTGTTCGTGACTGGAAGCATTAGATAGTAAACATAAAAGGAACATCAGTAATACACTAGTACCTATAATTTATTTTTTACACTATTCTGTCCTGGGAACAGTAGCCCAGAAAACCAGTGTTGCAAAGAGGAAGAGTTGCCCTTTGACACATATTAATTTACTCTTTTTGAAGGAGTATAAGACTCTGTGAGAAATCTGGGAACTCAGTTTCTCTTGTTTGCAGTATATATCCAGAGTTAAAATTTCTTTTAAAAATCCTAATAGAAACTATATATTCTGTATGGAACATTAATTGAAAGCTATTCATTCAGGTCTCAATCAGAAGACCTGAAATAATTTTAATTCAAAATATGGAGTGTCTGTTACTATATATCAGTATATTCTGCTCTGTTTGTGTGTGTGTATTAGCAAGCTTTATTTATATTTCTTGTGCAGTAGCTAATGACAAAGAAATACGGGATAAATCTAATCAAAAGAAAGAACAGAGAAAGGTAACCATTTTTCATGGTTTAAAAGCAATTTTATAGTGTTTTATATCAGTGCTGCTGCTGTTTAGAAATCATAAAATGGTCTGAAAACTGTTGGTTTTGTTCTGTTTGTTTTATTGTGCTTTTCATATATGGCTGATTATATAAAATTGAACTTACTGGAAACCTAGAACCTGACAATGACAGTTATGTAACTTGATTTGTAAAATATAATTACTTCTTTACTTTTTTCTGACTTTCTATTTCAATGAGGTTCATTTATGATCATTTAAAATATAGCTGTAGCTGATGTGATGTGATGGTTTTATAAGTTGGTATTTGTGATTGCTTCATTATTTACACAGTAAACCATTTTTAAGCTAGATTATGCTAAACAAAAACTAATAAAATTTCTGCATCACATCATCCTTCATGCTGTATATTCCACATTAGGTACAGGAAAAGGAAGATGCAATTGTTAAGTTATTTAACCTGTGGAAAGTATGTGTGTAAGATCCAGTGGGAGAAAAATGTGGAAAGCTATACAGAGGTAAATTTAAGGAAGAAACATACTAGCTTTCCTAAACATGAATATGTTACAGATTTAAAGACTAGTATCATGGGATATTCAGCTCATATGCAAAAGAAATCCATCTATTAAAAAGAGAGAGACCTATACAGTCTGCAGCTGATTACTCCTAAGTGTCAAACTGTAAACTTTGAGGTTGTCATTTTTGTATTAGGTTCATGTCTTACACCAGCATTTTATTTCTGTCTTGACTTTCAAAATGCGTATTAAACCCCAGAATTTTAGAACATACATGCTTTGCCTTTACAAAAAAAAAAAAAAAAAAGCTCTCCAACAACATAAATAAATGTGATATATGATTCTTTTCTTCTTATGAACTTCTGAATAGAGTTGTTCTGATGTCAGGAATCTGTTGGGGGTTTTCCATATTTATCTATGATGTAATCGTTTGAAAAAACCCAGTTCAGAAGTAGGTATGTCCAATTTTTACAGATTTTTTTTCTACAGTATACACTTTCAATCCTAAATTGCAGAGTTTGGACAGAATTTCATACTAATATTTTCTTCATGGCAGGAAAAATGGGTTTAGGAAGACAGAATAAAAGTATTCTTGTTAATGATTGTAGGAAGTTTACAACTCATTGTAACAGGCTAGTACTTAGGTTTCTGGAGTAAAGGCTCCACCAGCCTTGTTTACTACCAAAAAGATCATTCTTCACTGGTAAACAAAGCATAATTTTAGGTAAAGGCATGTGAAGGCAGCATAAATATAAAAGAACAATTTAAAACATCTGAAATGAAGGGGAAGATTATAATAAACCCCCTTCTTCTTTAGCATATGTACTTTCTATAAATGTAAAAGCCACTAATTTATTTTTATTTATCAGTATTAACTTATATGAGCTACAACTAAAAGGTAGTTTGTATAAACCATATTTGGATAACTTTATATAAAAGTGTCATTTCCAACTTACCATCACCTTTATCTGAACCCTGCAGGAATTTGTGTCTGGTGACATGAAAGAGCTATTCAGTGTGTTACACTGTTCTTGATATAACAGAAGTGATTGCATGGTTTGCTCACTGGCATATTGAATAAGTACAGAAAATGTAATAGGGATACCCTTATATTAAGCATACAAAAGATTCACTTGCTTTCACTAAAGGCATTCTGGAAGTGGGGGAATGGAGGAAGTATCCCGCTATGTATGAAGGGAGAAGGAATAAGCAAAGGGTCCTGGGAGAATCAGGAGAAGGTGCAATTAGGGTGCAGCATATGAGTGGTTTGAACTAGAGGGTGAAGACAGGAGACCATGGAGTGCAGTAAAAGCTGCCAACAAACATAGAGTTGAATGCAGCTGCAAGCTAAGACAGCATGTAAGAGATTGAAAGAAAGCAGAGCAGAAAGTTAGCAGGAGGCAGGGAATGGTTGTAGGCATTTGACAAGAGTAAGGATTAAAGTGGGCATATACACAGCAATGCGGGGCTCCACAGCCAGTAGACTACACACTTCCCTCAAAAATTGGGAGACCACTTTCACTTCCTTTGTGCAGACTCTTTTAACATCAAAGGGGGGGGGGGTCTATGAAGGAGCTGACCTCAGCCTGAGCAGAGAACACTTCAGACCCTGGTATTAAGTTCTTTCATCACTATATGAACGTGAAGTAACTATGCCTGCACTCCTTACTCTCTTCCTGCATGCATAACTTTCTGTCAGCATAATTTGAAATAACAATGTGCAAATAATATAGGAAAAGGCCCTCAAAGTATTATTATACATGAATTGTTACTGCTCTTGATACTGCTGCAGCATACTGTATTTTCTTTCCATAATTCACAGTTAATTGACAGTAACCTGGAGCAAAAAGATTTCTTGATGCACTATATTTAGACATTGAAACTAGCAATATTTTCTATTCTTTTGGCTCACTTCCAGTACATAATAAGAACTACTTCATCAAAACAAAATAAAAGGCTGAATTTTTAAAGCTGTTATTTTTAAAATTTATAATAATAAAAAGGATTAAAAATTAATAATTACTAGCTCAGAAAAAAAGTTATATCCAGGTTACACAATTCAGACAATTTTTTTCAAAACCATTTATTTAATAGATTTTCAAATAATTAAGTGATTTCAAAACCTCTTCTACCCTTCATATTATAGCAAATTTTATCATACTAAGAATTTCCATTTGGTCTTAGAGAATTTGAAGTAAGAATTGTTCACCTTATGAGTAGATATTTTGTTTCTTAGGATCTAGAAAGAAGACTGAAAATAAAAGTGTTTTCTAATCTTCATAAATACAAATCTTGAGAAAATACTTTTTATTAGAAAACATACTTTTATTGAAAAAGTATAATGACGTTTCTACTAAGAAATGTAAATTACACATACTTTACTTGGGAGAAAAATCATTTGAGGTCTCTCTTCCTTTTGGCTAAACTTATTTTTTGTTGTTAAAACCTTACTTGCTGCAACTTACTAGCAATTTTAATTGATTTTAATTTTTAAGCCTTTTGTACTTTTCAAGCTGAAATTTAAATTAGTTCAAACTTATATATGGAAAGTACAAATGTGGGTTGAATGTGAACTGTATGGGCTCATTCTCCCATGTTTTACATAAGAATGACTGGTTTGGTTTGGCAACTACATTACTTTTTTCTGGAAGGCAGAATGGGCAGAAGACATCAATGCGCAGTTTTGCAACTCTCATGTTCTAGTCTCAGGCTTGCTAAAGAGTCTGCATATAATCACGGGCAAGGCCCTGCACCTTGCTTCAGAATTTTTGCTGTAGTAGAATATAGAAAAAATGGTTTTGGTCTCTTGATGTGCTTTCAATAGCACATCTTCTGTGTGAAAGATGTAAAGTACTGCATAATAGCAAATAGAGGTATGTTTGATAGACATTGCTGAAACGTGTATTCAGAATGATCTGATTACTGGGACTTTTTTGATGATCTATTGGACAGAAAAAAAGGAGGATCTGTAAAATCTTTACAATTTTCTGCTTCCTATGGCATAAATATCAATAAATATTGAGATAAGGACAGGAATCATGCACACTTGTTAGGAGGGCAAATTTTTCCCAAAAGATGGATGATTTATTTGTTTTCATTTTGACTAAATTTTGAAAGTTTTCTTTGGCCACATCAAAATTGTTAGCATACAAAAGAAATCAATTGCTAACATTTTTTTTAAGGTTTCTGAGTGTTTTAATTCAGATTCTCAGTTTAATTTGACAAATTTCAAAACTCTAAAAAAATCACTTACTAGAATCTAATAATATTTTGGATTTTACTTGGAGAACAGGAAAATTAATCAGAAGCAAATTTCCTTAAAAAATAAATAAATAAAAGACACCATTTATTGTACACAGGATTTCAGAAAATCTTTTCAAATAGCTCTTCTTTCTACTTCACACCAAAAATCAAGTCAGAAGCAAAAAATGAAATATGGGTTTTGCTGGGTGGAAGCCCTTACGAAAAATAATCTTCAAAGTCCAATTCCTCAAGATTTTACAGGGAATCACTATTTAGCTGATTGTTTAAGACCAACTATTTCTCAGGAGCATTACCTCTGCAAGGCTAATTTTTTGCAGCAGAAAGTGTCTCAATTAAATAATACTTCTTTTGGCTTTCCACTGCTACTTTAACAGTGTGATAAATTTCACAGAGAATGCGTATATGCTATGCAGCTGACAACAAGTAACTGCTTAATAACTTTCCCTTGATATAATTTTAACTGAGATGTAGTTTCAGTGACTTAGAAACATTCTCATTAGGAAAAAAAATTAATACATGAATTTGCAGTCACTAAAAATGATGAGTCTTTTTCACAGTTCATAAAATATCTCTATCTAGTCTTTAGTACTAGTTATTTAGTTTATTAATTATTCATCTTCTGTGTTTACCATTAATTTTAACTCTTATTGTAAATGAAAGTGACAGTGCAGAAAATGAGGGGTGAGTAGGTGAGTGGAACAGAGCTTAACTGTGGTTCTTAGTACTATCATCTAATCACAGGATATGAAATATTTCAAAAAACAGAAGGAAATTATCCCCACTCTTCTTTCCTATATTCCAGAATGTTGTGGTTTAACCCAAGCCAGCAAGTAACCAGCACACAGACGCTCACACACTCCCCCACAGTGGGATGTGGGAGAGAATTGGAAAAAAGGTGAAACTTGTGGGTTGAGATAAAAAAAATTTAATAGGACAGACAAGGAAGAAAATAATAATAATACTAATACTGATAAAAGAATATACAGAACAAGTGATGCACAATGCGATTGCTCACCATCCCCTGACCGATGCCCAGCCAGTTCCTGAGCAGCGGATGCGCCCCCCGGCCAACTCCCTCCCAGTTGTGTTTTGGGGTTTTTTTGTTCAGGATGTTGTCATATGGTATGAAATATCCCTTTGGCCAGTTTGGGTCAGCTGTCCTGGCTGTGTCCCCTCCCAGCTTCTTGTGCACTTCCAGCCTCCTCGTTGGCAGGGCAGTATGAGAAGCTGAAAAGTCCTTGACTGAGTGTAAGCACTGCTCAGCAACAACTAAAACGTCAGTGTGTTATCAATGTTATTCTCATCCTAAATCCAAAACACAGTACTCTAACAGCTACTAGGAAGAAAATTAACTCTATCCCAGCCAAAACCAGGACAATATCCACCCCTTATTCTATGCCATCTACATCATGCCCAGGTCCCACACTAGCTATCACCATGGAAGGAAAACCTTTTTGTCATTATTAAAGAGTTCACAGAAGTTATCGCAAGAACATAACTTGGATCTCTTGGGACATATGAGAAATTTTTCTTTGGACTATTGCTTAGAAATTCTTCCTTTAGAGTAGAGACTCTGGAGAATGAGGTTGGGAGGTAACCACGGAACTCAAACCATCTCAGAATAGGGTCCTCTGTTCTAACACTACAGCCACAGTCCTGCCAACTCCCCCCAAATGTAGCTCCTGAGCTGTTTAACACAGCTGCATCTGACAGAATAAACATACATGAAAGATGGTTCTTAGCGCTGCTGTCAGCTCCAGCAGGTCAGCCCTGAGGTTGTGTTGTTTAGTAGCTTCCTCTGTAAACTCTTGTTTTCGAATTGGGTATCTGGATTCTCTTAACTTCAAGTTAAGGCAAAACATCAAGTCCAGGTACTTGATGTTTTGCCTGTATTTACCTTCAGGAAGATATAATAATCTGAAATCAACTGAACTCTAAAAGCATTTCACAAATTCTAAAAATTATTGAGAGTTACAAAAGTAACAGTCAAAACACGTGTGTGTTTGTAAGGAATACAGCCAAAGATACAGATAAGATTTTGATGTTATCTTTCTACTCTTTATTATGCAGCAGATTAAAAAAGTGTCTGAATATTGTCTTTCATTAGGTTTTCCAGAACTCTAGGTTCAGGTCACTAAGATAGACATCCAGGTACCAGAGCAGCTCACATAAGAAGAGCTGAGCAGGCATCTAATTATGACTGGTTTTCATAGGGTTGTAAAGCTGATCATAACTGTTCAATAGTTGAGAAAGATGGTGAAGATCTTGGTCAAAAATATGAAAGCAAAAAGACGTCAGAAAGATGGTGGAATAAGGTCCTCTGGAGATTTTGACTTTTTTTTTTTAATTATTATTATTATTATTACAGACTCTAATGAAATATTATCTTGCAGTTACTTTTTTCTTTTTTTTTTTTTTTTTACAAAATAGACCTATCCTAAAAAGCCTACTTTCAGACTGAAAAGGGCAGTGTTTTTCTGTGTCTCTGTGTGTGTCTCCTTTCTCTTTCTCTGAAAGTGATAGAAACTCTATCCTATATCTGAAATAATTGCTATTAAAAAGGTCAGCAAAATCAATACAGCTTTTCAATGTTTCAGGTTTTGGTGGAATGTATATTTTGATGAAAATGTTCCATCCAATTCTCGTTTGAATAAGTTTACTGCTAGTAGATTCTCAGAAAGCGTCCACTGCCACTGGAGAGTTGTTAGTGGTGCTCAAAGAGCTACTTTACTCAAAATTTAGGTTGGTACTTAGTTGTGTGACTCCTTTGCATTGCTGTTTATGGCTTAAAGATGGATAGAACCTAACGCTTCTATTTCTTTTTAATAAAAAATTGCAACAAAAATCTTGCAATACCAACAACCTCTAAATAGACTAAATAAATATCTTTTCCTCATAGTCTATGTGGGGCGGGGAGCGTTAATCGTCATTAGCTCTCAGCCACACGCTTTGTGTAATAATGGAAATTTTGCTCTGACTCACAAAACAGGACTGCACCTCATTCCAGTCAGAGACTCAGAGACCTCTGATTTTATAGCCATTTTTCTTTATTTCTGGAGGAGTCAGAGCTTTTGCAGAACATGTCCAAATCTGTAGCGCTCACTTCCAGTCAAGGTACCCAATGTATTTCTTCAGTTTTTTAAATCTAGTGAAAGTTTCTCTCTTGGGAGAGTCTTAAAGAAGAAATATCAGATGACAAGTGTTCGTTGCATCACTTAATGTGACATGAACAGATATCATGAGGACACAGGGCAGAGGATCCTGCATAGATGAGATGCAGGTTCCTGAATAGACCAAAATAAAAGCTTAAAAACTGCTTTACGTTGGCTTATATTTCCAAAGATTATTTTTCTCCCACTAGGAAAATGGCTATAAGATATTTTTAGAATTGAAATTAATGTCAGCCCTGACATTTCTAGGTCTTCTATAGCATGAGCCGGAAGGCTGTCGCTAGTGTGGTTAATTCACATAAGAAGCTTTGTTCATTGCTATGGTGCTCTGATAACATCTTTGATGGACTCCAACAACTTCCTACACTCCTGTATTCCTTTGTCCTTCCCATAGCATCCTCTGGATCTTTCTTCCACTATCTGAAAGTTCACATACACAAAAAAATCAATTTTTCTTTCTTGTTTGCAAATGTAGGGGTTAAAAAAATGGTGTTAATACCTTTTATATGGTTTTCAGCAGTGGGTGCCTATCCCTCCAAATGGACAAACACATATTTCCTTGGCGTACTTGTCTTTCTCCATCCCTGTTTCCCATCCTGATCACCACTGTTTTGTGAAGATGGATTTTAAGCTTGTGGAATTATTTCCACTTCATTTCTAAAAGTTATGGAAGCTCAGTAGAGGTTAATGCAAGACTGTAAATCAGAGATCAGCCTATAGCTATCCATCTCTCTGTCATTACCACGAAGTTTACAAGCAGACACATGTAGAGGGAATAATACGTGGAAAAATACCACATAGGGTTTATTGACAATATTAAGTTTGGGGTTTTTTTATTCCTGATATTTTTTTTATTTTTTTTTTCCCGATGAAGAGATGACAAGTAGAAAATTACTGGGAGATTGTTTTTTGTTTTCTTTTGTTTTCCAGATTTCTCACTAGCTTTAATACAGATAGATATAGCATAAAAGCTAGAGGGTCTTTCCTGAGGAGTAACAAGTAGGTTGACAGGTAAGTACAAATAGGCTTGCCTTTAATATTATGAGGTTCTGGATTATCAAAACTTGTTTGAAGTCCATAGAATTAAACACATTTAAATGATAACTTTAAGTTTCCTGTTTACATCAAACAAATTTCAGTTACCACTATCGCAAGCCCAGACAAAGCACTTGAAATACAAAATTACTGCTTCCTCATCCATAAACAGTGTATTTCTAGCAAAAATATCAATGCTGTATGGTCTGTTGGCCTCATAAGGGCTCTTGGGCAGTTTGTGGAACCAGCTCAGTTGAGGATACATGGTTCTGTTTCCGGCATGACTAATGCAGTTGGGAAACATGCCAAGCATCAGGCTCTTGAGGGAGAGGGAAGAAGAACAGAAAGCTAGAAAGAGCCTGGAGGGGGAAGATCCAAGCAAATTAATACCACTGAGCCAGCAGGCTTCACTGGAACACCATTTGACATTTGCAGGGCTGTAATGTTAGGAAGCCTGCAGCAATACTGAAGCCCTGCTGCTCTAAGGGGCATCACTACTGGAAAGCAAGCAACGAACCCCATGGGAACAAGGTTGAAACACGGACATGAAAATGACCAAGCATAACACATCAATCCTTATGTTTCACAGGGATGTAAAGCAGTAGAGGAATGGAAGTGGTTGTGAGGGACATTTATTTTTCTTGTAAAGAAAATGCAAGGGATTTCAGCTTACAGAAAAAGCAGGTAGCCTTTTGTGATGGGAAACAAAATGCAAAAAACTTAGCCAGCCACTTGCCCTGTGAATTTCATTCTAAAGCATAAATTAATGCAGAGGAACAACTTCCAGCAGCTGGCACTCCAAGTCTGGTCCCTTTGAGTTACAATAACCCAGCAAAATATGGTCACCCATGTTGCTAGAAAAGATGCCATGCAGTTTCTCTGTCTAAATTACCTTGGTGCATATCAAACATAATTCTCCTCTTCAATGGAATGATAATTTATAGCAAGCTGCCAGCCTCAATGTCAAAAGGGTTAGGCTGGTGATTGCCCGATTTGAACTATCATTGTTTGCTTTCTCTCTGTTTTCTTCCCTCTTTTGTATCTGCTCCTGAAATGCCGCCTACCTTGGGAAAACAGATTCTTATTTATAGCGCTGCAAAGATATTAAGGCTGTTAAACTGAGTGAGTTCTTTAAGGTTTATGGCAAAAAGGCTGACAAAGCTCTCAATGTTTTCCTCCCCTAGAGGGGAAAAAAAAAGGGAAAAAAAAGAAGGGAAAAAAACCTCTAAACCTGTATCTTTTGTTCTAGAAGAGGATAAAAACTGCAGTACTGAGCACTGACAGTAATTGTCTGTCTTCAGCGTACTGCATGAAAAATGAATTATATGATCTTGTGACAACTGGCTTTCTGCATGGCTGGGAGGTAGCATTAAATGCTGTAGGATTTCAGAAGAGTTTAACAGTTGCTCAGCTGCAATGCAGGTACTTTGAATGAATTATCCCACTTTCAGTAGGCAGCATGTAGGCATGCTCCTTCATATGAACTGGTCAAGGTTATAGTGCCATGCAGTGTATCATTTCATAATCTAAATCTGTTACAGGACATGCTGACTGAATGCAATTTGCATTGTACAGATTTTTAGGAATTTACACAGATTATGATCACCAGAATACTCTGTTTCTCCTTTAGCAAGGCATTTCCACATTCTCTACAACAGGTTCCTCTCCATGTTCAGCCAGTCCATGCTGTCTCTTAGCCAGACATGTCTGACATGACCTTCAGACATGTCTGGCTAAGATATGCATATTACTCTGCATATGCATAGAAGTAAACGTAAAGCCCTCAGACACCTGAGGGCTTGTTTATGCTGTGTGTGCAAGATGGTGTTTTTCCATATTTTGTTTTTACATTCTCATATTATGGGACAGTAAGTCTCAGATCATACCACTTTCCACAAATAAAGCTATTAATAAACTGTCTTCTCCCCTTACTCTCCACAGATTGTCCTTGGCATTATAGGTCATTTGGGTGTATTCCAGTTTACAGGGAAAAAACATATTATTACTCAATGATTAAAACCAGTGATAATAAAATTAAATCCCAAAGCATAAACATCTAAGTTATTAATCCATTCTTGGAAAACTGGAAAGAAAAAGTTGGAAGTGTTAAAAACTGCAGTTTATTACGGGAAGAAAAAAATATTTAATATCAGTGTTATCACATTTCTATTAAATAAAATAATTTTGTATAAGCAGCACTGGCAAATGGAAAAAAATAAATAATAATTCCTCTCTTTGAGAAATTTGTATATATTTTTGTTGTCTTTAACCTCAGAGTTTCATTAGGCTCATAGTTATACCAATGCTGTGTAAGGAAATGAGCTACTAAAGAAAGAAAATTGTTTTCTAACTTGTATTTGTTTCTGTATTGCTGACATTTCCAGACCCCACTGAGAACTCACCTTCAGTAAAAGGAATGGCTCTGCAGTAATTTATCTAATTTCCACAAAGGGTAAGGTCTCCCCAAAAACTTGTCTTTTGAATGTAACATTCATATAAAGGCACCTCGCCTAACACTCTCTTTGTTAGGCTAATCAATGAACTGAAGCTAGTATGAGAAATTCCCTGCCTACCTCTGAACATTCTTGTTGTTTAAAATGTTGCTGCTAACAGGCACTGATCAGAAACTATTTTACAAAGCTTGTAAATGGCTGAAGCATGCTTTTCTTCTTCTTAAACCTATGCCTGGAAGACTGAAATTTTTTATATCAGTGCAAACTCTCTTTTGGTCGGGTATTAGAGTGGCTGATGTGAAACGTCACACCCAGTTCCATCAGTCATGTCAAGAGATGGGTTTGTCACATAACTGAATGAAACAGCAAGACAGAACCAATTACAGAAAAGAAAATGATGAACGTTGATCTGCCGTGGAAAGGCACCTCAGGTTATAACAAAAATAGACTTTGTTATGTGCCACTGGCAATGAATACTGCAGTGTTCATTGTTTGTGGAAAGGATTTTGCTGATGATAAAACCAAACTGAACACTGAGATCTCTCTGCAGAGCCTTGAAGGCACTTAAGGCATCTTTACTGCAACAGGCTGCAGTCCAAAAAAGGAGGACAAAACGTATCTATAAGCAGTATCCAGCAAAGAAGAAAAGTCTTTAAATTACTATGTTTTCCTCACCATTCCCATCACTTTAACCTTGACCAATTTATAGCACGGATGGAAATACCAGAGAATGTAGTCTTTAATGTTATTGCTATAACAACTTCTATTCCATCTCAGAGTATATCTACATAACATAGGGATGCTGTTTGCCAATGAGTTGTCTTGCTCAGAATAGTATACCACAAGGAAGCCATAGCAGTGATAGCAATGGAGTAAGCACGGTTTTTGTTTTGTGTTTTTTGTTGTTTTTAATTAGTCAGCAAGAGGTAGACTTGGAATTCACTCTTGGTCTTGCATCCTGTCTCCAATGGTAATTAATATAGCATGGTAAACTTTCCACAAAAAAAATATGAATAAACAGCATCTGATACATGTGATTAGGTTTTGTCCAATGACTACGGATTAATTAAATCTGGACTGTCACCTCCAAGCTTTTTTCAACAATAACACCATAAATCTGGATATTCTTTTATCCACATAAACATCCAGTTCCTTTCAGAAACTCAGTACATTCTTGGCTTCCACAGCTTCCTGCAGCAACATGTCACACTGTCTAATCCAGCACGTTTTATGCCAGCATGCTTTACTTTAGTTTTTAATTGCTACCTCACAGGTTTTCAGAACAAACAAATTGCACATATAACCAAGTGAATAAATATCTTTGATCTGCGTGAAAAATTTGCCTGATTTTTGTCTTGTTTTGATAAGTCTTTACATTGTGATAGTTCATACACACTACTGTTGGTGTTAGAACATTAAACATTGCCAAATAGTGATATGAGGAATATGTTAGCTGCTTGTCAGTTACAAGGAGAATCCAAAACAATTCAAAAAAGTGTGCATTTGTACAATCAGATGTATAGTTGTGACATTGCTGGAGCAGTTAAATATAAGCCCCAATGGATATTACTGTCCTTCAGTTAGAATTTAAGGGTTCCTAAGCTCTCACATTACAGGTGATTTGTTAAAATCCAATTTACTTTCAAAGAAAGGGGTATTAGTGCTAAAATGCCGAAATACAGTTTAGATCATGTGCAAGCTCACCAAAGATGGGTTTTTTTGTAGCATGTCATTAAAGATTATGCATTTCCTGCTCTGGGGCACTGCATAAGAAAATAAGAATGTGCTGAAGGTTGCAAGGCTTATAGGATAACATTGAAGGGTTTGATAGGACAGATAAAAGGGCAGTCTCTGTTATGGTCTCATTCTTACTGCTGTTAGGAAATATCCATAGTAAATTATCCTCAGACCTTTCTTGTAGTCGTCTCAAACAGATAATTGGTTTTCTCCAAAGGCATCTCAGAAGCAAAATAAATATAAGTGTCTATGCTACTGCTCTAGTTCAGATCAGGAGGGCACTTTTGAAGCATATATTTCAACGAACCCTTTGAATGTGCTGTGTTTCCCATTGCAGAGTAGCTTTGGGTACAAGCATCATCGTTATTCAGGAACTAGCAGTGAACCAAGGAACTAAGTTACTTGCTACTGTAGATAAGCCAATCCATATACTGATAATTCATTGCAATAAAAATAATTTAATGCAAACAAATGGTGAAGAAAGGTTTGAAGTAACTTTCATATAAATAAAAAAATAGCAAAATTCCATTTTCCCGTAACTGAAACAGCTGAGAGAACAATGCATCTGCAAGAATCCAGATGGGGCGACTTTTTTCATTTCCTTGAGTAGGTGTCATCGCTTGCTTTTTTTGAGGTGCTTTTCCATACCTCATTTAAAAAGGAAAGAATACAAAACTGTACTAAGAGATTGTTCTTGTGAAGATTCTGGGATTTACTCTGGCACACCCATGTAATTGGAGACATGCAAGAACACCAATATAGAAATAAATAGGGCTTTTGAGTGGTGTTTAGTTGGTAAACACAGCTGAATCCAGCTGTGCCTACATAATTCCTTCACATAGCCTACACTTTCTAAAGAGAGAAAGCACAGCAAACAAAAACACTATAGAGGTTGTTAAGTTTTAATCTCTCCCTTGAATTTACTAATTAGAAATCTCTTGTCAGGTAAAACCTTGGATTTCCTAATTTTTATGAGTACTTAATTACATGATAAATTTGAACAATTTTTAATTAATATCTAGAGCATCCCAAGTGATTACTGTCAGGACTCTGAGGGCACCTCCCTAGACCTCCAGAGTCTAGGGATTTAGCTGTCTGGGTTCAAGGATAGCTCTGATGTAGTGCAACTGTGTAGCCTTGAATGAGTCAGCTGTGGGGAAAAAAAAAAATCTGTGAGAAAGAGCTTTAAAAAGAGCCTTGCTAAGGAACCCCCACTTTCGCTTGGGAGCTACCCTTAAGGTCAGCCCCCTCACCTTGTGCCTTGCTCAGCTATGTTACAGGTATGCCCATGCTTGGCAATGTATCTCGCTGGTATTGGCCTGAACCCTGATGCTGATCCCACAGATGGGGAGGTTCATCCACACCAGAACATTATAAACATCAACAAAATCTTTCTGAGTTTTCTCTTGTGCTAGGCACAACAGCATGCATGCTAGCATAAAACTCAGCAACACAACTCACTGAAACAAGAAGTACATAAAAGAAACATACGTTGAAGCAGAAAGTGTACTCTGCCTGTGGAGATTCCCAAAAGCTGGAATGCACTACAGGTGTCATTGCAAAAACTTTACAAGAAATGTCATTCCAGAGGACATTCTCTTTAAAAACATGTATAAACTGAATACCTGCATAGTACTTCTCTTCTGCTATCAAGAAATATTATTCTCTTCAATTTCCACATGTTACATTTATGTTTTGTTTCAATATTTTATAGTGATAAGAACCAACAGAGATTATTAATTTGCTTCACTCTCATTGTGAAACCTAAGAAACCAAACTATTATTTTTCTATTCTATTTTATTAGCAAATTGCAATGGCAAAAACAGTCTATTGTGGTGGAAAGGATACAGTAATACAAAGAATATTAAATTTTGATGAAACAAGTGTATGGAAATTGCAGTTGATGACCTTTTAGTTATGATTCAGGGTTATTGTTTCAGTCTTCTACAATGTTGTTTCAAGAACTAAAGGAAAAAAAAAAGAACTATATTTTCATTTCTCAAAAATAAAAATTTGTGTGTTTAGATCTTGAAAATTTAGTATCTTCTCAATTTATATTTTATTTTTATCTAAAGTCTGAACTGATTTCAGCACATGTATATTTAAAAATATTAATCTGAAGACAATACAGAACTGCTGAATGGGAGAGCGGAATCAGTTTCAATGGCTTCTCTTAATATTAATATTACTATTATAGTTTAATTAATATTATAATTTAATTAATATTATAGTATAATGTTAGTATCCTTAATATTATAGTTTGCATCAGTTTCAGAAAAACTCAGTGATCCAGTAAAGATGCTAGGGCCACCATTACTATCTGTAATTTTCCTATGATTCAAAACATCACATATTACACAATGGTCTGTCAACAATATCTAAGTTATTGTTCATTTCAAGCTCCTTAATATTTAGACTACTTTCAGCGGATCCACAAATTAAACCAATTCCTTACCAGATGACATATCACCAATTCACTTCTGACATGACCTTCATGTATTTTTTCTTCTGATTTTCAGTGGTTCATAAGCACAGTTAAAACAGGAATGCTCAGTAGATTTTTCTCACCTCTAAAGGGAATTGAACACATTCAATATTGGAAATACATATTCATCTTCTTTGAGCTATATTTCTGCCCTTGATGGTTTCATGTCAAGTTGATGTTTTTCATCTTTATGAACAATTAAAAACTTTTTTAAGAGAATGAAGAAAAATCAAGTACTATTATATTTACTCATTGTATGATCCATCATATCACCTGATCAATTATACAATCTATCATGTGAAATCAATGTTGTTTACAAGATATTTCTAAATGGTGAATTGAAGGCTTTCTTCTCCTTTCCCCTCCCCACCCTTAATGTTCAGTAGAATTACTGTTGTTTTACACAAAGGGGTATAGAACCAAGGCCATAGAATGCTATGAAAGATCAGAAGCCATGTTCAAACAAATTTTGGAATCTACCTCTATCCTAACATGAGCATTGGGTGTTTTAGGTAACATCTCCCCTAGGTTTAACAAAGGAGCTACAGTTGGTCCAAAGGGGCACCAGTGAACATCCCAAAAAAAGTTTTGGTAAATTACATTATTCAAATATTATGCGTATGCTTGGTTGCACACAAAAGTTTCTGAAATACTGTAAAAGAATTTATTTTTTAAGTACTCATTTGGCTCCAATATTAATATTATTAAGTAGAATGCTTAGCCTTTCCACTTAGAAAACAAGAAGGTGGAAAAAAAAAGGGTAAATTAGGAAGAACCCACCACATGACAACAGTGTGAATATTTGATCTACTCTTTCACATCACTGAACACATATAAAACTTACATGTTTACAAAAGCCTTTGGAGTTTTGTTTCACAAAGATACTGATCAATAAAACGTAAAAATGCTAACATGCACTTGTTTGTTTCAGGTTGGAAATTGTTGTAATAAGTACCATCTTCACTGGTCCATGAATTAGATAATTGAGTTTCCTTTTATGCTAAATGTAGACAAGAAATGTCTTTATTATTTTGAAACATACTTGATCCTTCACAAAATATTTTATATTTTCCCAATGAAGCATGCAACTTGTCACTCATGAAAAATAGAGTTCATGTTTGCAATAACAGCACTGTGTTAATCACGCTACCTTGGAAGATCTGCTAATATGTTTGCTAATAACTTGTCTGATCTTTCTGAAACCAGCTACTTCCATGAATATTAAGGAATACTGATGTTGTCCTTGTGTGGTATTTTTTTATCAGTAATATGAAGAAACATCGATTTATCAGTATGAAAATGCATTACTAATATTACTTATGATGTATAATACACAAATATGAAATCTACATGGTCTGAATTCATCATTTTACCATTTATGTAGCTTAATAACATAGTACCTGCTATAATACAATACTTAACACCAGGGAAGGCAATTAAGAACTTGCATATTCTCTAATATTTTTCTTGGGCTTGAAAATGATGTATTCACTAGTTTATTTTCATTTGCAGCTTGAGATACAGTAAGTCCCAGGTTCATTTGATTATGCTACATCTGCATTTCATCTGTTCCATCTACATTTAAGCGTTACTCAAATAATCTTATCACAATCCTGAAAAATAATAGTTCCTGGGAGAGCAAGAATTAAATATTCAAAGACAAAAGGCAAGAGGGCTGTTGAACCAAACAGATAAAATAGGTGAGCAAAATAACTAAAATTAGAATTTGAGTAAGAAAGGAACTAAACAAATGAAAAAGAACTAAATTAGCGTGGCAGCAGGACAACTCTTCTGTATGTATTAACATCGAAGTTGTGCAAGTAGCTCACACTTCTTTGAGCTTTAAAATCCATATGACCTTCTTCCTTATTCCTCTGTCTTTAACTTTGATAAAGTAAATGGAAAAACTAAGTCAGAGATGGAAACAACTCAGCAGCAGTTCTGCTGGTGGTGTCCTTCCACTCAGAAACGTTCAGTGTGCTCTGATGACTGGCTGTTATCTCCCATGCACCACAGGTGCTCCCACACTCTGCCAAAATCCTCCCTTCCTCCTGTCTTCATATCTAGTTCTGACTAGAGTGTTTGATAGCATCGTTCCAAACTGAAGGATAATTTGATTCAACCAAACACTGCCTCAGATACCAGCTTATATTCAGAGAGTTATCAGACAGATGCTGCCATGTCTAGATTGGAGGTAAGCGTTTCTTTCACAAGCCTCTGAAGGTGATATAGGCAGATGCCCTGGCATCTGGACAACTATTTAATTTAAGATATTTCTGTTGAAATTATTTTTATAACCAAAGAGAAATCAGAGAATTAATATGAGGCTCATAGCTCATAGTTCAGTGCTCTGGTTTTTTACATATAATATTTTTTTCCCGAGCCATTACTTGCTTTCTCTGTTCTGGTTGTAAGACCTCAGACAGTGACCATCTCTTCTCTCTGTTTCAATATTTTGAAGACACAGAACCCTATTCTGACTGTACCCGCCTTAGTACTGAATACATGTAATAAATACATTTAAATTAATCTAAGACATTATCCTCAAAACAGAATCCTACAAACGTACTGATATTTTTAAGCAGATACCTCCATGGTTATGAAACAGATGAAACCTGGTTTCTTATATATCTGTTTTGTTAGTTCAGCACCTGGAATAGCCAAGCCTTTAATCTTAACTGTGACAGTCCAAATTGATCAATTTATCTACATGGTCTGTTTAGTTATTAACAACTCTCTGTAACTTAAACCAGTTATTCCACCACAAATAATTCTCAAAATGAGTCTAGAACCTGCAGTACTAACCCAAAAATAAGTTCAGACTTCTGAAAGGGAGACGTAAGACATGATGTAAGAATCTAAGACATTGCTTATGGATTGGAGGGAATGAGAAATAAGAATAAAGCCCTATGCTTCCGTAATCAGAAGCTGAGATTAGAAGGCAGCCTATTTCTAAATTTGGGGGAATATTTGATCAGTCCCAAAACCACTGTATGTGACTTCTTTTCCCCAGGCATTTATGGGCATTGTTGTGTTCAGACTTAGCCACACCAAGCCCTCAAGACAACTAAACAGATAAAACAAACAAAGCCAAAAATGCATTGGGGTAGGTAATAAAACACAATTCCCTTTAATAATGGTCCGTTTTGTATAATTCATTCTTCAGAAGAGGAACATCTGCACAGATCAATGGAGCTTACTACAGTCCAGGAGACACCCAGAGATGGCTTCACCTGTGTTATTAGTTACAGTCAATCTTGATGATTCTTCACATGGTTAAGTTATGTGATCCCCATCCAAGCTTCATTTGTCTTCCCACAGAAAGTTCCTGTTTTCTTTAATTTGATATCACTATTCATACTATTTGTAAATATAAATCTTTATAGGTAACTTGTTTGTATCTTGTGAAGAATACATTTTCTTAGTCATTCCAAGGTCATCTTTATACCACCCATCAGGGTATATTTGTCTACAGACGCAGATAAACATTCTTTTAAAACATCATCTTCTGCAGGTTTTCTTCTAAATGTGATTCAAAACAGTCTTAATGCGTATTTGGTCATGCATACAGTAGGCTTCCAACATTTCTCAGGGTCTTTTGAGATTCAATTTACCTTGCAGTGTTAAAAGAGTAGACGGATAGATAGAAAGATACATACAGACATAAATAGATACATAATAGCAACATGTTTAAGATACATATGCATATACACATATGCATTGTGTGAGTATTTGTAATACCTTTCTAACTACTCATAGAGAACATCTTCATATCTAAGTATGGTAGCATTAACTGGCAGCTACTAGACTTTATAACTTGAATTTATTTGATTCTCTTCAGCCTGCAATATGATGATATGTGTGCTCAGGGTCATTAGGTAAACCATAAGTTGCAAGGGACATGCAGGATCAGGAGCTGATCAGTGTAGAGGAAACAGAGAGGCTGTATTTACTGCAAATTAGGCCTCTGAAGGCAGAGTAAGCAGAGGATAAACAAGTGTAGGAAAGCGAAGCCAGAGCAGGAACTAGAAATCGGGGATGAGCAAGCATGAATGAGATGAATGATTGCAACTGCATTCAAAATGCAGACTAAGCAGTCAAGGATGGATTTGTCTTGAAAAGGCAATAGTAACACCATCGACCAGCCTCTGAAAGCTGTGGCTACCTGGGAGACAGATAACCTCAGGTGGTTGGGTGCAGACAGATCATCCAGCTGAGGAGGCAGGAAGGAGATCACAACTTCCATGTTCTTGGCTTTTTCAATCTAAACCTTCCCCATACATCCTAAACACTTCCCACAAAAGTCAAGGCTTCTCTCCTTTAGTGTGTTCGAAAGTGTACGCACTGAGCAAAGCTTTCTCACATCTGCAGCATTTATACAGCTCTTTGCTTTTCAACTGAACAGAAATGGGAAGTATTTTAATTATCTTTGAGTTGTTATCTCTCTATGAGATTTGTTTGAAAGCAGCCAACAAGATTTTAAAAGAAAGAAAAATTAAATAGAGAATGGAATGAAGAGAAATGCCTTTTTTTTTTTGTTTGTTTCTGTAATCAAAAGGCTGAAACGCAAAGTTAGGCATGAAGAAACTATCCTTTGGATTGCAGCAATAGGAGTAACTACGTGCAAAGCAGCCAGATTAAGCATACTTGCTTGGAAGTGTTAAATTGCAGTGTGCACTCTTGACCACGCGTAGTCCATCAGAAGCTGAAAATGATTTTGATATGCAGCCTGAACACTAAAAGAAGTTATATTGCTTTGCAGTTTCACATATTTTTTTTCCCAGTTAAAAATTAATTTAGTAGAAAGTGATCCAGTATTTAAACAACTAAAATTTGTGTCAATATTTCGTGGCAATTAAGTAACTAGGAAAAGCATTGGAACTAAACAAATATATAAAATAATGATAACACTAAAATAAATATGTATATAAAAGAACAACTATGCTCTGTGTGTGTAAAATTTATACACTAGTGGGACAATACCTTCAAACCAATGAAGCAGGGACTGTGACTGTGACTATTAATATTTACAAAATCCTTTATGACATATGTATAGTTTAGCGTTTACTTAAGGCATGTTGATGAGATAATCTTAAAATACCTTCCAATGTGGATTAACCAATTCATCAAATAGATGCAAACTAAACAAAAAGAAGAAACAGTCAAAACATTTTTAAATTAATAAAAATATTTAAATAGGCTACATTTTATTTATCTTTGTTTATTTTGCTTACAAAAATACTGGCAGGATATTTGTTCTCTATATTGTTGCGGTCCTAGCTAGAAGACTATTGCACAACGAGGAGTTAGTACTCCACTGTGTTCAGTTTTGGGCCCCTCACTACAAGAAGGACATTGACGTGCTGGAGCGTGTCCAGAGAAGGGCAATGAAGCTGGTGAGGGGTCTGGAGCACAAGCCTTATGAGGAACGGCTGAGAGAGCTGGGGTTGTTTAGCCTGGAGAAGAGGAGGCTGAGGGGAGACCTCATCGCTCTCTACAATTACCTGAAAAGGGGTTGCAGAGAGGTGGGTGGTGGTCTCTTCTCCCAAGTGACAAATGATAGGACAAGAGGAAATGGCCTCAAGTTGTGCCAGGGGAGGTTCAGGCTGGATATTAGGAAAAATTTCTTTACTGAGAGAGTGGTGAAACACTGGAACAGGCTGCCCAGGGAGGTGGTTGAGTCCCCATCCCTGGAGGTATTTAAAAGACATGTGGATGAGGCGCTTAGGGACATGGTTTAGTGGTGGACTTAGCAGTGTTGGGTTTACGGTTGGACTTGATGATCTTAAAGGTCTTTTCCAACCTAAAGGATTCTATGATTCTATAACAAGTTGACCTGAGTGCAGGCATGTACTGTGCCATGCCATACTGCACATTTCATTTGGTCTTCAGGACTGTGCTGTATCCATCCCTTTATAAGGGATGAGCTCAGCTGGATAATCGTAACAAAAGATCTTGGAGGCAGCACCCAGCTGCATAACATTGAAAAGCAGTAAGAAAGCAGGTGGTAGGGTAGGGGACAGGGGAGGAAATCTCATGATGGTCTTCATTCTGTGTTTTTTATATTTCCCACATCTTAATTTAGGTCAAACATTTTCCTGTGAAACCAGAAGTTTGGTGGAAGGAAAATACTATTTTCATATCAACTCTGCTGAGAATATAATTTGTACTGACTTCATATGAAGATGTTGTTCAGCAATCTTGACATTTTATTTTTTAGAACCAGAACATTAATTTAGGAAAATAATTATTGATATGCAAGCTTGAAAATTTTAACTACCATTTTGAAGCATCATATTTGCATAAAATGTTTCCTTTCAAGTGCTTAATTCTTAAAAGAATTTCAAATAACATGAAAACCATTACTGAAACAAAATTACATTTCAAAGTGATACACGGTGATCTAGCTGCTCAACTGTCACCAGCATTAATAAGAGTCACACAGCTTAAGTCCCTGTGCACCACTTTGAAAGTTTACTGCCATGTGTCTCCATTAATCACATCACAGAAGGAACATCCCATATCAGCTGTTTTTTATTAAAACTGCATAGCTCCATCTAAATATTTCATCCTTATCTATCAATCACTGTACAGTGACCCTCCTTCAAGTAATTATTTGCTATGAAATTTCATATTTATTCATATTAGCTATGCCTTTACTCTTAGTGGAAAGCCCAAGGTAAAATTGTAACATCACTTGGGACAGTAGAAGTATCTGTAGCTATTTTATGATTTACTAGTTTTATAGTAACAGCCACCTGCATTCTACTTATTTGCTTTGGCAATTAATTTAGTCAAACAAAGTTACTTTTTTCTTTTTTTTGGTGTATGATAACAATGTTTGCAAGGAGGATATTGAGCATCTCTGTTCTGTGGATAGTCAGGATACTTGAGACAGAAAAGTGCGTTGATTACAAAGTGAAGAGGAACGTCTTCAGGTACCCCTTTGGCATGTGACTTTTTCTGACACTTCCACCTCACTTATAAAGATAGCAGGAAAAGAGTAGATCTAAGTCTTTCTAAGACTATTAAAGGAAATGTGAAAGCTACTGAGATCCCATTATTACTTGAAGTACTTAAAGACACTTGAGATGGGTAGGCAATAGTAAATATCTTCCATGAAAAATTTCACAAGAAACGAACACCACCAAAACCATCTTCCCTTTTTTCTTACATTTTTCTTGCTATTTTTGATGAAAAGGAACAACAACAAAATCTGTGGTAAATCAGTGGACAAACAGAAATATAACTTTTCTTAGAGAAAAACATGTTAGTCACTTGAATATTCTGCACCTTTAGTAACCATCACTGATTAAGTGTTTTGCAATGCATGTATCTTCTTGGAAAGGAATTTTAAAATATTAATTTCCTCTGTATTGGCTAAGCATATATATTATTCTCGGTTTCGAGCACAATAAACCATGTGTTTGCCCTTAATCACTAAGATAAAATCATGGCTTGATATACAGCAGTACAGATAACTGTATGTTTTATATGATTTCCTAGATTTTGACAACTACCCCCATATGTTCTTACTCTTATTTGACATTTGTAAACAACATCTTCAAAACAAGTTTTGCCAAAATTGGCATTTTGAATGATTGTTTGATGGAGACAGGGTTACTCCTTCAGAGACTTAAAAATATATAGCTCTCTGCTTAGAAAAGGCTTCAAAATGCTTTTGAGATGGATATGGCTACTGAATGAAAAATGTTTCAACACCAGTTCAGACACTACTTATTGAATAAAACATATTCCTATAAACTAAATAAATATAGTATTTACAGCAATTCAGAAAAGGAAAGACTGAACATCAGAGATAGCTGTATTGATTTGTTTTGGTGTGTTAGCTCAGATACCAGTCAGTGCTACTGACTATAGGTGTATGTCCTCATGGATGGAGTACTTTGATCAATATTTTATTGGCTGTGAGCACTTTTGCAGCAAAAAATTGCAGCATCAGCCTATGTACCAAATTGTATTCAATCATTTATCTGTATCTCCTGTTACTGGTTGTCAAGACTTTTTCCAGGAAGGCCTTCAGTATATTGCAACCATATGCATACTTTACTGGATTTGAATACTTTTAGTAAAATTTAGTTCTATTTCATCAAACTGTTTACATTCTGGGGGCCTTTGAATCAATGTTTCCCCTTCAGATCACTTGCACTTCCATCTGACACCTCCCAAATGATGATTTACTCATTTGTATAAGAGGAGGTTTCCAAAAACGTATGTAAATGAATTATTACCTATGTGTATACACACATGGGAAACAGATGGAGCAGAGAGCTGAGACTATGGAAAAAACTCCTGAACTTAATCACAGTAGAATCTTTCTTTCTTTTTTCTGTTTTTTCATTCATATAACCCACACAACACGTAAGTAAAAGTACTACGCTTTGAAATCAAATCCTCAGGAAATCCACATCAGAGGAGAGGATATAAGCAATAAAATGCAATTTCTGGAGAAGTGCCTCAGTGCAAATGGTAACATATATTTCTCATATGTATGTACTACACACAGTCTTGTTAAGTCTTGAGACTTTTTTTTACAAATAAGTAGAGTTTACACATAGGAAAATATCTTCATTAAATTATAAGATAAACAAAAAGTAATTAGGCTATGCCTGCACTTCCTTTGCAATAGGTTTTAATAAGCCCTACTGCTTCACTGGTAGCACTACTCATTTCTAAATACACAGAATATTTCTCACTATGAAATATGTCTCAAACATTTTAACATTCTAAATAAAGAGGATGCTTCAAAGAAATGCTGTAAAGACAAATCTTAAGACAATATTAAATACACAGTAGAAGCAAAGAAATGGCATAATTTCCATCTTTAGTCTGGAAAGTCCTAAAGAACTAAAAGTTTGAAAAGCCAATTGTATTTTTTTCCCATCTTTACCACTGAGTCTGGAAATGAAAATATTTGGAGACACAAGCACATGGCATTCATTAGATTTCTGTCCAGAAATATTTTACTTAATACAGCATTATATTTACAGAGTATTTCAATAATATTCACATTCACAATGTGAGTCATTCTTATAAATTATAATACTTAGAAAAACCTGAAAGTCACATAGCAAATCTATGATGGATTCAGGTTTAGAGCAAAGACTCCTGCCTCTCAGACCTGCATAACAGGTCCCTCTTAGGTAACCAGATACCATTTGTAAAATGTGTCAGTGATAGCTCTGAAAATATTGCTGGTTAGAAGGGATTATATAGCAAACAAGAGATTCATTTTCTTTAAACACTTTCTGAAAAGGAAATACTAATCCTCTTTCATAGTTCTCTAGCCACATTGTTAAAGTATTCAGTAAGAAAATTACAAGTCAGTTACTCCAACCTGTAAAAAGTAGAATCACATAAATAATGTATTTATCCTCTCATAAAGAGCAACCCCCCAGCTGCCAAGATTACTTAAAGCTGAGAGACATTATTAAGAAACTATGATCACTATAAAATATGAAAGGCATTGGTCAGGTGTCTAAAGTTGGATTCCTTATGGTAGCTGCTTAGCTACTATCCAAATAATAGGATAAAAAGTTGACCTGTCTGGTTCCTTAAAAATGTAGGTCAGGTGTTCACTGCCTGAAGAAATTACCTGCATTCAGGTTGCACGGAACATTAGCTCATCAGCAGGCTGGTCATATATCACTGTCATACAGTGGAATGAAGGTGGCAAAACATGATAAAAATGAGGAAAGGAATTACAAAGGAGGACAAAAAGAAGACCTATATTTTAATCAAGCTCCTAAGAAGAGTATTGACAGCATATATATTTGTCAGGAAATGGGGTTTGATAGTGATGTCATAACAAACCAGTCTTTCAGTGCAAAACTCCTACCAACATCGTTCACAACATCAGCTTCTAAGCTGTTTAGCTTAGAAGTTTAGTACTACCAGAATAAGCGTGCCATGATGTGATACATTAAACTACAAGCAGATGTTAACTAGGCTAATACTGTAATAAGAAAACAATAAGAATTATCCTAATATTACAAGATTTTTACAGCTATTTTATTTTTGTAATAAAATTATAACAGATTATAAAGATTTATAGTTAAAATACATATGATATTTGGAGAAGAATGGACACTTGAACAAATAATGGTATTATCAATAATCTTGTTAGCAAATGTGGTTATTATATTTTTTCAGTCCTTGTCTGGCAATTAACTATGTGCAAATGAATCATGTGTCTCACCGGGTGCTCTACTCAAGTCATAGCAGGATAGAAAATGTGGCGTCCTGAATGGAGTGAATGAAGGTGTTGCAGCTATTATGGACTCAAAGGGTTTTAAGCTTTACCATATTGCTTTATGATCTTATATACCTTTATATTTGCTAAATTAAAGATTCTTCCTCTGCCAAGTGACACATTTAATTAAATAACTGTTGAACCTGAACAAGTCATCTTTGATAAGCTACAGTTAATTTTCTTACACCTCCCATTGAAAGGGTTTTTTAATGTTGCTTTTTCCTGAAAATCTTGGCTTTAAGTTTCACATAGCTTGATTGTTTTGTAATGATTTGTAAATCAAATTAAAATCTATATTTATGAAAAAGAAATGCAGGAATGAAGAATATGGAGAAGTGCAAAACCATATGGAACAAAAATATGTGAAATTAAAGAGGCTTTAGAGAGTTCAGCCTTATTAGGGAGAGGAGAGGGACAGAAATTAGATTAATCTTGGAACATGGTCAGTCAGAATAGGGAAACAAATCTGAAAAAGATTTGGTTTTTAAGGAAGTTGCATCCAAAAAGCAAAGACCTGTATAGAATGATAATTACGGGTGAGTTTATAACTTGCAAAAGCAGCAGAAAAGCCTCCGGAATATTGATTGATCTGCATATTTAAAAAAAGAAAACCAAAACCAACCAAAACCCAACTTTATATATTGCATTGCATTGCAGCCAAACCTGAAGTATTCAATTTAATTTTGTTTTAGAGAAACTGCCTATGGTTGAAGATACTGATACTGTACCATGCCCATTACAAGTATCAATTGTTTTTCTAATTGTCCATAGCCTGGAAATGAATGCAGCCGTGACACTTACTTGTTTCCTGAGTCATCGCGTGTTTATAAATCTCATTGGCTGATCTGCATCATGGACAGCACTATATGTATTATTCTTACTCAAGTAGCAGAGGCCTTTGCAGTGGATCTTAGTTTCCAGCTCTGTTTCATATAGATGTTAGTTAGTATAAAATACAGTGACATATTTTGCTCATTTTTGTAAAAAGTATCTGTAAACCAGGAATATTAAAGCTGTAATTTGGAACACCCAGAAGTGGAAGTTTGAGAATGCCTCTGTGACATCAGTTTGTCTTTCTTGCATATGTACATCATGATACTTTTGTAGGATTCAATACACCCTTATATGGACAGGGAAATTAATTAGGTGGGACTGAGCAGATACTTCTTGCTGTTAACTGAAGAGAGAATGTAAGCACTGCTTTAAGCAGTGGAAACTACAAAACCAGCTTAAGTGAATTGAGATTTCCTATAGTAATTACACTCTACTTTTTTTTTCTTTAATTAATTTCACAATAAATTGATCCTAATTTTAATCTGCCTTAAACTATTTGGAATCAGGAATAATGTCACAGAAATCTATTCTTAAAATTATATAAAATCAGAATAAATGATAGTAAAACATGTTCAAAGCATATAAACTTCTCTTGAAGAAACTAAGAGAATAATTTTACCGCCTGGCAGCACTACTACTAATTTTACTCATGTCAGTGTGTTAGGAATCAGAAGCAGAGAATAAAGACGTGATTTTTAGGAAGTACTGGATTCCATTTATTAATTTCAGCCTCCACCTGGAAAGGAATCTTCAATATATAATGTTGTAGTTTTCATTCTGTGTTCCTAATGAATTTTGGCCAAAGTCTTCAAACAGAAATATTAGCTAAGTACTTGCATAATAATTTGAATATCCTTTATGTTGTATAATTTATCTGATTTTTTTACACCCAGAGTAAATAGGTTCATTTAGGCCATTCCCCTGCTTTAGAGCAAGAAACAAGTCTAAGCGTCACATGAAGCAAAGGGACTGGCTTTTATGTCTTTAAGTTCTTCCCTGAAGTGAAAATAGAAAAAAATATTTTGATTGTCTGTGCTTTTCTCACAGATTACATGCTTTTTGCTTCAACAAGGAATTCATTTCATGTACAAAGCTACAACACAATTACTCAGTGCTTTCAGTAGTTATTAATGGTGCTGAACCGATCATTTTTAATTGGAGGAAGAGTGTCCCCTGCCCCCTCTCTTGCTCATTATGGTAATGGAACCTCTTACGGCTTTAATTAGACAGGAAATGTTAAGAGAAGCTAATAGGATAAAAGCCTGCTAAGTTTTCCAATCCCAATTCTTCTTTCTGTACTGTGGTTAAAATAGTTAAACCCTCAGTTTTTCCTGGATTTTAGGTCAAGTGAGGGCTAAGAGTATTTACTAATACAGGATTTTCTAGCTAGTGATTTCAAACTATCTTTAAAATACTGAGAAAAAATATTGCTTTGTAAGGCAGACTCCACAGTTTAGAAACACAAAATCTGTGTTATAAAGCAAAGCAATTTACACAAAAGAAAATCTGAACCATATTCAAGGTTAGGACAATGTAGTAATGATAAACATGCTATTTATAGCTGATTTACACTTCGTAACTGTAGTTAACACAGTAGAATTTTTAGTAAACAGAAAAGTAAAAAGCAGTAAGGTTGACTACTTATGAGGTAAGAACAAATTACAGATATTTAAGAAGGCTGTTGTATTAAGTGCTTTCACAGCCCTCCACAAAAGGGGCAGTTATAACCACGCATGCCATAAGGTTAATTTTAAGAAGAAAACAGAATTTTGGATCAAAGTTATGAAGACAAGGTTATGGGATATACATTGTGTTGTATACCAGGCAATAAGGCTTGAAAAACAGTATTTGGAAATCTTATATGATCAGGTTACTGTTATCTTTGATCATCAGTGATTATATTTTTCATAATTATAGAGGATACAGGAGAAAGGGAAACACAGTAGTTCCTATTAGAAAGGAAGAAAGAAGATTGTGAAGAATTATAAAAGAGTCAGTGGAACTTCATTCTTTGCTTAGGTTCTGGGAAAACATATTTAAAATTCATTTCTACATGTCTAGATGAGGTATAATCAGATCCTGGAATGGATTTTTTGTAAATGTATCTTGACAAACAAAAGCTATTATTCTTTTAAAAGAATAAAAATTATCTGTATAATTTTATGAATATTAAGTACTACTGGGTACTGTCCTCATGCTAGACTGCTTCAGGTCATTGTTTACACTATAGACTTAGAAAGTATAGTGGATAATAAGTTTATAATGCTTCTAAAGGATTTTAAATCTCAAGGTGAAATTGTGCAGAATTCAAGGAATCTAGGAGAAAATGTCAGAATCATACAAAATGATCCTGACTGTTTTAAATTCAGAAAATAAATTTTAGTGAGAATTATTGAGAACATCTGTTCTTAAGCACTATCAGAATGTAGAAATATGGGCTGAAAGGTATCTATATAGGTAGCAATAATCTCAAGGTTATTGTGAGTCACTAACTAAATCTGGTTAAGTATATAATAATCTTATAACAAAGGGAAAAAATAATCTAAGATCTCTGAAATAAAATCTTGCATGTAATATGCAGTAGATAATACTTGGCACTGAACAGGATTCTGCTGAACATTATGTCCAATTTTAGATGCTATGAGAAATGGAGAAAGTCCGTTTGGCAGCACCAAGAACGATAGAAGTTTAGGGGAGGAAAAAAACACCACTAAACCCCAAACCAACAAACAAATGCCAACAAAATCTGAGAAAAATACTATAAGGAATTGGTCAGTTATGTAAAAATAAAAAATTACATGAGATCTAAAAACTTTCTTTTATTAACATTACATACTGTGCTGGTTTTGGCTGGGGTAGAGTTAATTTTCTTCATAGTAGCTAGTAGTATGGGGCTATGTTTTGGATTTGTGCTGGAAACAGCCTTGATAACACAGGGATGTTTTAGTTACTGCTGAGCAGTGCTTACACAGAGTCAAGGCCTTTTCTGTTCCTCACACCACCCCACCAGCAAGTAGGCTGGGGGTGCACCAGAAGTTGGGAGGGGACACAGCCGGGACAGCTGACCCCAACTGACCAAAGCGATATTCCATAACATATGACGTCATGCTCAGCATATAAAGCTGGGGGAAGAAGAAGGAAGGGGGGACATTCGGAGTAATGGCGTTTGTCTTCCCAAGTAACCGTTACGCGTAATGGAGCCCTGCTTTCCTGGAGATGGCTGAACACCTGCCTGCCCATGGGAAGTGGTGAATGAATTCCTTGCTTTGCTTTGCTTGCCTGCGCGGCTTTTGCTTTACCTATTAAACTGTCTTTATCTCAACCCATGAGCTTTCTCACTTTTACTCTTCTGATTCTCTCCCCCATCCCACCTGGGGGGAGTAAGCGAGCAGCTGTGTGGTGCTTAGTTGCCGGCTGGGGTTAAACCATGACACATACTTGCCCTATTTTTATACTCTTTACTCTTTTCCTACACAATCACTTTTGGTTACCATAAAAAATGAGCCAGGTGGTACTTAAGCCTAACTCACTACGGCCATTCTTATACAAAAGACGTAGTTATCCAGACAAAATTATCAAATTGGCCTCAATTCTATGGCCAGTTCTGTTCAATATTTGGATGTTCTGTTCAATATCTGGATGCAGGAGACGAATGCACCATTAGTAAGCTTGCTGATGATACAAAATTGGGAGGTGCTGTTGACTTTCTCAAGGGACAAGAGGCCTTGCAGAGGGATCTAGACAGATTGGAGCATTGGGCAATCATCAACTGCATAAAATTTAACATGACCAAATGTCGGATTTGGCACCTGGGTCGGAGTAACGCTGGGCACAAGTACAAATTGGGAGAGGAGTGGCTGGAGAACAGCCCTGCAGAAAGGGATCTGGGGGTGCTGGTCGACAGCAGGCTCCATATGAGTCAGCAGTGCGCCCTGGCAGCCGAGAGGGCAAACCGCGTCCTGGGGTGCACCAAACACAGCATAACCAGCCGGTCAAAAGAGGTGATTACCCCGCTGTATTCAGTGTTGGTGTGGCCTCACCTTGAGTACTGTGTGCAGTTCTGGGCCCCACAGTTTAAGAAGGATGTGAAGGTCCTTGAATGCATCCAGAGGAGGGCAACAAAGCTGGTGAAAGGGCTGGAAGGCATGTCCTGTGAGGAGTGGCTAAGCACTTTGGGCTTGTCTAGTTCGGAGAAAAGGAGTCTGAGGGGAAGTGGAGAGGGAGGTGCTGAGCTCTTCTCCCTGGTATCCAGTGATAGGATGCATGGGAACAGTTCAAAGCTCCACCAGGGGAAGTTCAGACTTGACATTAGGAAGCATTTCTTTACCAAGAGGGTGGTCAAACACTGGAAGAGGCTTCCTAGAGAGGTGGTTGATGCTCCAAGCCTGTCTGTGTTTAATAGGCATTTGGACAATGCCCTTAATAACATGCTTTAACTTTTGATAGACTTATGCCTTATGGTTTTGTATAGGACTTAGCAGTTTGACACACCACTAATGATGTTAATTAACATGCTAATTCACTTATATAGCTCCTGGATCAGACAATCAGATCAGATTTGTAGCAAATCAGTTTGATGCACAGGCAGAGACATAAACGCACTCCCAGTTCATGCGAACTGGTCCTCTGATAGGCTTGCACAGCTCTTAGTGTAACTTCTCATTAGTTGCAGTATGGCGTTAGTGCTTGCACTCAACCATAATAGTAGTACTTGCTAATAAATATACATATATTAAATGTAAATATAAATGTTATCCAATAATTTACTATTAGTGAAAATATACAGAAGGGGAAAGGATGAATGGGTGAATATTTGTGTTATCTAAAGCAAGTAACATCTTTGGCAATGTCTGTCAAAGATACTGGACAAATAGAAGTGGCTGTATAAAGCAAAGCATTTGACAGTGAAGACCTGATGTCAATACTATATACATTTATGGGTATTCTTTTTTTCGCTTTAGACAAGGTACAATCCAGTACATGCACTAAATGCTCATTTGTATCTCAAGTGCTCCTAAATTGCACCTTCCAGTTTACTGAAAGGAGCATTCCCCATCCACAATCTGTACCAAAGCGCAGTAACTGAAAACAAATGGGAGATTCACTTAAAAGACATAGTCCTGATGCCAGCTAAAATTGTATTTTATAGTCATTTTGATCTGCTTTCATTGACTATATTCTTTATAAAGGAACGCTGGCCGCAATTTGCATGATAAGCCTCACCGTATGTGTATAATGCAGCCAGATCGCTAGCCTTACTTTGCAGTGCTTCCATTGCAATCACTCTTTTTTCTTCATTCTTTACTAATCAGGTTTTGGATTTTGTAGCTGTCTTTCACTGGCTGAGTTTTAGCTGGTTTTTTCCATGAATGACAGAAAGATAATGAATCTTATATCTATACTGTGATAAAAAGCAACCACAGCTAAACGGTTAAACGAATCCTTCATTGACTTGTGTGGTGTTTATGAATTAGTCCAGTAACCAGCTTATAAAACAAGTATCTATACCTGTTATAGACTGCATTTATATACATCAGTTTTTACCCAAATAAGTCAATATGGAGTTCTTTTTCCCCTTGTAATGTGCAGATGAGAGTCGATTTAGTCTTTTCTAGATGAAGGCTCAATATGCTACCAGCAACAGTAAATACTGAAGAAATTTAAAAGTAAGTACTATAGACACATTATATTAAAAGAAGGAAGAAGTTTGCATGTTTAGTCGTGCATACATGCTACTGATATTACCCTTGAGAGCTCAGAGATACAAACATAAAATTCTCAAAGAAACTTTCCAAAAAGTGGAAAACCAGAAAGGAACCATGAAAAACCATGAGGAAGAGGACACCTCAGTTCCTCATTAAGAGTGGGAATGAGCTCCAGATTCATCACCTAAATGTAGGTGTGTTTACATGAACCAGGTATCTAAGAGCTCATTATTACTCAATGCCCTAAAAAACAGTAGGTGGATTCTGGAAAATTATTCAATGCACCCTGAAGAACATATCTACTTTTGGTGAGCTATATGGGTCTATTCATAGACACCTGCATTTAGGTGAATAGAGCTGAAACACCACATTAATATAATTTTTGTTTATATAAGACTATTTATTATGTAAGTTATGGATTAGATTGTGGTTTTCCATACCATATTCTATTTGGAGGGTGACTCTTACACTGATACCACAGGTTTTAATCTCAGTGAATTCAGATTCAGTGGGTCATATCCCACTGAGTATGACCAATTTCTTAAGATTTTAAAAGGATTCTATCTAACCTCTGGAAATTTAAAAATGTTACTTTTTCTTTTTTTCATTTGACCTTTTTGCTTTATCCTCACGTGGCTTTAAGACAGTAAATTATAGTGTAAAGGAGAGCATCTAGGACTAGCTAGACCCAAGCTAGAGTCTAGCACTAAATGTAAATAACAGTTTAATGGTTCCTGTTAAATTTATTTCCAAATGTAAGCTTTTTCGCAGTCAGCTGATCACAGTAAAGGTGATGCAGTACTCTTGATTTAGTGGCCTACAAATTAAGTCTTCGGCCATCTTTTTTGTCCTGGGGCTGGTCATACTCTGTTGATTTACAATGTTCTGAGGAGAAAAAAAAAATAATTCTAACTAACACTGTAAACAATGGCAGAACATGTAACAAAAATACCCACAACATACATATGTCATACTTGAATCAAGAATGCTGCCATGCATAGCGTATCTTTAGAGAAATTTTGTGTAGAATATTATCTCATCTGGACTTAAGAGAAAGGAGTTAATGAGAGATTAGGTTGCATATCAAATTGTTCAAAATATTGTTCAAGTTCTGGAATGCTGTGTGCATTGAAACATACACGCAATAAATATAGACAAGTATATATACTTATGACAGTTATATACATGCTTAGTCATTTATAAATACTGATTATAAATTATATAGCACAACATAGTTCAAAACACCCAGTTATGAGTATGTTTGCACATAATCAAAGGTAGGCAATAATATATTTAAATTGAAATATGAACATCAGAATCACAAAAAATGGAAGTTTCATTCCCATATATTTCTCTGGTTAAAGAAATATTGAGAAAAGAATATTCCAGAATTTTTCCCAGACTTACTGTAAGTAATCAAATGTATTTGAATGGAGTATATCTATCTGCAGCTGATGAAAGACTATAGCAGTAATTCTTTTCTTCCCCTTGGACCAAGTCATATAAGCCACTTGACAACAAAATATTTTTTTTTTCTTTTAGTTGAAAAGGAAAGAAAAGTTCACACACTCATTCTAATTTTTTTAGAAAAAAATTAGACCTTAACTGATTAAAAGGTGTGATATTGACAAATTTTAACCTTTATGTGATTTAAATCACATGCTTTACATACAAGGAAATTGAGACAGTATGTAGTACATAGTTACATGCAGCAAAAAGAAACATACATGTTCTACAACAGTAAATTCTTTTTGTTGACACTTTTAAAATTATGATCTGCCAGATACTCTGGCAAATAAGATACATCATGAATACCTTTATTACACAGGCAATGATGCCAGAAGCAGAAGAAAGCAGTACATTTGCTTGAGTCTGATAGCAAAATCCTCAGTTTTAGTGTATTGTTTTTTTCTTTCCAATCTGTATTTTTAAAAAGTAAGAGATTTTTTGTTTGGTTGGTTGGTTTTGATCTCTATTTGCATTCTGGTGAGGTTTGCACTGAAGTAAACCTAAACTAGCATAGAGCTAGACACTGTTTTTACCAGGATTTGTTAATTCAAGTTAGAAAAATATGAAAAACAAAGTGAGTATGTCCAACAATTTATACTACAAAACTCCTTTTTCTCTGTGGTTACAGTTTTATGAAATTTCAAGAATTCAGGATGAAATTTGCAGTGGCAGGTCCTTGCTCTTTTTCATTGTTACTTTTCTTTTAATAATTTCTAACAACATGGGAAAAATAAAGCCTACAGAAAAATATTTTTACACAAACTTATGCACAGATGCCTTTTCTGAAATTAGTAGAATACGTTCTGAATACTCCCTGTAGCACCCATGATGTTTGGTTGCAGTTAATTTAGTAATATATCTATAAATCTGTCAAGAAAAGGTATTATTCCATCTCCCAGAAAACTCCCATGTTAGGCCTTTAAGACTTCACTTAAACGGAGCATTTCACATTTTTTGGATACTTTTGATCTCTCAGTGATTTAGTTCATAATTTTAAAATTATTTGACTGCAGATTTACTATCACAAGACTTTATTATGGAAATAACATCTTTAAAAAACAAGAATAAATTAATTCTGAGTAATGTGTACCCATAAATACCAGGCCACACTTTAAACAATAAGGAAAGTGAACCACTGAAATTCTAATCCATTCTGTGTATGGTATAACTAAGGATTGACCTATATGATACACTTGTGAGTTGCATTGTGATTGTCTAGACCATCTTCATTTTTGAATTTTCTAACTTCGGATTCCTTGAAATTGCAAACTCATTAATAATCTTTAGACATGATTCGTGTGAGACTTTAATATGATACTATCTGAAAACACAGAAAAAAGAATGGTTGCGTTTGGAAGAGACTTCTCAAGGTCATCCGGTCCAATCCCCTGCTCATGCAGAGTCAGCTAGACCTGATTGCCCAAGGTCACGTCCACAAGGCTTTTGAGTATCTCCAAGGATGGAGATTCCATAACCTCTCAGGGTAACCTGTGACAGTGCTTGGTCACCCTCACAGTGAAAAAGTGTTTCCTGATGTTCACAGGGAACGTCCTACGTATCAGTTTGTTCCCATTGCCCCTTGTTCAGTCACTGAGAACCACTGAAACTAGCCTGTCCGTCTTCTTTGTGCCCTCTGTGCTGTTTTTGGCTGGGATAGGGTTAACTTTCTTCACAGCAGCTAGTATGGGGCTGTGTTTTGGATTGTATGGGGCTGTGTTTTGGATTTGTGCTGGAAACAATGTTGATAAAGCAGGAATGTTTTAGTTACTGCTGAGCAGGGCTCACACAGCACCAAGGCCTTTTCTGCTCCTCACACCACCCCACCAGCGAGTGGGCTGGGGGTGCACGGGAAGTTGGGAGGGAACACAGCCGGGACAGCTGACCCCAACTGACCAAAGGGATATTCCATACCATATGACATCATGCTCAGTATATAAAGCCGGGGGAGGAAGAAGGAAGGTGGGGACATTTGGAGTAATGGCGTTTGTCTTCCCGAGCAACCGCTACGCGTGATGGAGCCCTGCTTCCCTGCAGATAGCTGAACACCTGCCTGCCGACGGGAAGTGGTGAATGAATTCCTTGTTTTGCTTTGCTTCTCCGCGCGGTGTTTTTTGCTTTACCTATTAAACTGTCTTTATCTCAGCCCACGAGTTTTCTCACTTTTACTCTTCTGATTCTCTCCCCCACCCCACCTGGGGGGAGTGAGTGAGCGGCTGTGTGGTGCTTAGTTGCCAGCTGGGCTTAAACCACGACACCCTCCATTCAGGTATTTATATGCATAGATACTATTTAATATCTTCATTAATGACATAGACAGTGGAATTGTGTGCACCCTTAGCAAGTTTGCAGACGACACCGAGATGAGTGGTGCGGTTGACGTACTAGAGGGAAAGGATGACATCCAGAGGAACCTTGACAGACTTGAGGAGCGGGCCCATGTGAACCTCATGAAGTTCAACAAGGCCAAGTGCAAGGTCCTGCACCTGGGTTGGGGCAATCCCCAGTATCATACATTCATGGTGGATGAATGGATTGAGAGCAGTCCTGCAGCAAAGGTCTGGGGGATAGTCGTGGATGAAAAATTGGACATGAAACAGCAATGTGTGCTTGCATTCCAGAAAGCCAGGTGATTCTTCCCCTCTACTCAGCTCTCATGAGACCCCACCTGGACTACTGCATCCAGCTCTGGGGTCCCCAGCACAAGAAAAACATGGACCTCTTCGAGCAGGTCCAGAGGATGGCCAGGAAAATGGCCAGAGGGCTGGAACACCTCTCCTCTCAAGAAAGGCTGAGACAGTTGGGGTTGTTCAGCCGGGAGAAGAGAAGGCTCCGAGGAGACCTTATTGTGGCCTTCAGTACATAAAAACTTACAAGAAAGATGGAGAGAGCTTTTTTACCAGGGTCTGTAGTGACAGGAGAAGGGGCAATGGTTTTAAACTGAAAGTTGGTAGATTTAGATTGGACCTAAGCTAGATTTTTTTTTTAAGATGAGGATGGTGAGACATTGGAACAGGTTTCCCCAAGAAGTTGTGGATGCCCCATCATTGGAAGTGTTCAAAGTCAGGTTGGACAGGGCTTTGAGCAACCTGGTCTAGTGAAAGATGTCCCTGCCCATGGCAGGGGGGTTGGACTAAATGATCTTTAAGGTCCCTTCCAACCCAAACCATTCTATGATTCTATGATTATTATTACCTTAATTTCAGTGAGAGCATGGAATCTGTGCTAGCATTTTGAGCTCTTACGTCTGACAATCTGCTATAATTGTCAGATACTTACAGAACTTTACCAAATATTTACTGGCATTTCAGTGATATATTGGAATAAACCCTTTCTTTACCGCGTTAAAGACCGTCTAGTACTTCCATTTAGTCCCTGCTGTCTGTAACAAGTACTATTGTGGTAACCAAAACAGAAGTCAGTGTATCACTTTTTTATTTTATTTTGAGCCACTTTAAGAGCAGAACTATGAGGCCTTTATTTTTATTTATGTTGTAATTCTGAAATAATATTTGTTTCTGTTTTATTGCTATCTGCTTTGCTAGATGTAGTTTGACAATTTGCTAGTTGTGGTAATTTGACATTAGATTTACTTTTATGTAAAACCTTGTTGTCATATAAATTAATCAATGAAGGAAAAGCACCATAAAAAAAAAAAAAGAAAAAAAAACCATATTGGTGAGCAGAGTCATGAATGAAGGTTCCAAGTAAAACTTCTGAAGTGCTGATTTTCTGAAAACCACTGTCTGATCACATTATAAAGGACAAACAATAACAGTTTAATAGGGATGTTGGAGGGAGGGTCTTTTTTTTTTTTATTTTGTCTGAGGGAAGTGTCTGGACTGTGGCTTTTGAAAGAATCAGAGTTAGATCTTATTTAGTAACACTTTCCTTAATGACAAAGAAAGCTACACAAACTAAGCTCAGCACTAATACTAAAACAGATCCTTCAGCTACCTCCGGTGAAGACATCCATTGAATGTAAAGTGACTTGGTCAATTCAGAAATATGGAGAAGTCAAACAGTGGCATAAAAGCCAGAAAAGTGCAAGCTATTTCAAATTTTTGCATCTAGGAGAAAACAATTCTAAAATAGAACCACTCTGTAAGACAGAAAACAGCTATAAAATGGGACAGAAATGCTCAGAAGGCAATAATGTTGAAAGGGATTGAAGGGTCAAAGATCTCTAATGTCAAGCACCCCTATTAATGGCAAGAACAGTGTCTTATTTGAAAGACAGTGAAAAAAATATAGCTATAGATCAGTGCACTGGTTTCAGTTTAGTTTTGTATCTTTCTTTCTATGACTAATTTTTCAACATGTATTAAAAAACAGTCTCCTTCCTGAGAGAAATTCTTACATAGATCTTGCAATGCAATCTTCAACCTCATTTTTAAGCGGTTATAGTTAGTGGCTATGACTTAGGTGGTGATGGTTCCCCTGGTCAGGGGAGGTAAGACCACAGGTACAACTGGGTCTGCACCTGCACTGGCATATCTCAGTCCTAAGTGGTGTTCATTGTGTGAGAGAAGAAAACTAGTTCCAGTCTAAGGCTAACACTTCTTAGAAACGTCAGAATTATTTGGAGATGTGCATTAGCTTTTTCTTAATAGTCTTGCAAGAGTGCCTCATACTTATTTTAATGAGGCAGTGTCTGAAATTAACAGGCCTTATCAAAGTCCCTTTGGCTTTTCAAAGTGGGGCAAAAATAAGAAACACATAATATTATTAGATACCAGTAAATAAATAAATAAATGAAACAGAGATGTCAGTTAAATATTACATGACTGCCTTGGTCACAACCACACGCTCTATAATGAAGCAAACATAGAGGAGCAGTGTTATTTTCCTCCCTCAGTTATTCTGGCTTTTTTTCTAAAATTTTTCTTTCATTCATTTTTATTTGAGCCCATTCTCTTTGCCTCTTGGTCCCTATCCCTATGTTTCTTCCCGACTTCCATCTTCACCCACAAACCTATCAGCTCATATTCTTTTATATATATACACATACAGAATAGTCTCATATTCTTTCATATAGATGTACACATACCGATAAATAAAACCCAGAACTCCCTCTGTTGCCTTGTTCTCTTTTCATAAATAGTAAGACCAAGGGTAAAAGGAGAGGACCCAGCTGTTCAGGGTTGTAGTATCAGTACTCTTTCCTGTTCCATGGTACAGGAGAGGCCACAAAGGATTAAGTGACCCAAGGTTAGCCTAGCTTTGCCTTATTTCTGGTCTGTGACCAGTACTGCCAGACTTAAGGCAGTGTATAAAAACCAGGACATGTACTAGATAACTCTCATGCTGATAGTTTTTTTCCTGATTTAAGTTTTCAGCAATGACAGTTCAAATGAAAAGACTACTTCTAGACATACATTCTGCTGAACATCTCTGGAGCCAAGAAAAAATGAAAGCACAAAAGATTTATTAAGAACAGCAAGACAGACAAGTATTATCAGAATATAGAAGAGAAAGACCCATTAGGTATCTGACACAGTTATCTAAGACATATACAAAATAAAACTACACAATTATTTGGGTTTTTATTTTTTCCACAGAAGGTTCCTTTTTTGCACAATGGCAAATCTCTACACCTTTTTTTTTTGTATCTCCTAAAGTCAAGGACAGTTTACTGTAATCACCTTTTGATAACAAGATTGATGCTTCAAGGTCAGAGCAGACAATTGTGACGATCTTTCCTGATCTCCTGAATAAAATAAACCCTAGGAATTCATTCAGTGGTGCTTGTGTTAAGCCCGTAACTTTGTGAGCCAGCGCATGCCTTTGAGATAAATCTCCACGTTTGATTTAAAGACGTCAGCTGAAGAAGCACAGGCCGTATCTCTAGGTAACTCCATCTCCTTACCTTCCCCTGTATACTTTCAGTTTCCTGCTACTAGATCTTACTAAACATTTGTCTACCAGATCATTTGGTATTAAAGGATGTGTACTTGTAGATCATGACAATTCAACTCTTAAGCTTCTCACAGATAAACTAAACTAAGAGCTTTTTTCTTTAGTCTTTTGGTAATTTGAAAGAGGATTTTTTTTCAGAATGAAACAGATATATAAATAATCAGTGTGACAATCTGCACTTGCCCATGAGCAAGCAAGTCCATTTTCTGAACCTATTAAATGCTCTGGTTTCTTTATATGCCACTTAAGAAAAAAAGTCTTTATTAAGCTGTTGTGCAGAAAAATGTCATCAGGTGACAGTAATGGCATCTTTTAAAGTACATTAGTATAGAAGACAGAATAATCCATTAATGTGTAAAGGGCCAATTAGAACGTGAGAACTACTACTACTGCTGAATCAAACTGAAAATCAGAAATATTTAAGGAGAGAAAGATGCTGACAAGTGGATAAAGGTTTCACAGGGAATAGTGAGGAATAAGTTAAAAATCACTTCATTATTAATTGCTTAATATAAAAAAGTGCTCTGAAAGAGCAGGTAATATCAAGTATACTGATAAAACTTGCAGATTTTTTAGTATGACTGTTTTTAAATTAAAGGTAAACAACAACAGAAGAGTAAACCTTCTGGCTGTTTCCCTAATTTGGCTGCTAGCCTTGGCATCCGTGGTGCTGAGCTTCTACTTGCTTGTTTCATTTACGCTGATGTGAGTCTGTGTAAAAGTAGCCATGCTTGAAACCATTTTTTGGCAGATAATTTTGTCAGTTTAACATTATATCCTTAAAAAAGATCCTGTAACAGAACTTAATTGCCCTTATTCTAACATTAGATAATACAAATCACCACTTAACATCCATCAATGTGATAAACACTTTGCTATGTAACTATACTTTTTTTTCTCCAGGACATAAGCATGAATTCCATTGAGGCCTGACTTTTTCAGCTGATGTATATAAAGTGCTAGCTTTCTAAATACGAATAACTATGAAAAGTAGCAGAAAACTGTAAGAACATGTCAACTTTGAAAAGTTAAAATGTTAACATGAAAACTTTAAGTACATGTTAAAATTGCCACCTTGTTCAGCAACTGCTTGTATTTTTCAATTCAGTGCTTATCAATGACAGTAACTAGGAATAGAGCTCCAGTCACCTCGCTTTAAAATAATTTAAAACGACAGATTGGGAGGAGTGTTAAAAGGCCTCACATAAAAGGGACACCATAAACCATCTTATTCTGTTATTCAGTTATACAAGTGCTTCAAACAGCAATCTTCCTTCTCATCCTCCTTCTTTCCTCTTCACTTTCTGGCTACCGAGTAATTAAGGAGGAGGTAAGGAACAGGATTAATGGCTTCATCTCTCACAGCAGTTTGTAAAACATGACTAGAACTGTGAGAAAAATACTTTTTTCATCGTAATGGCAGATTACATGTGGAGAAGGCATGAAAGAGACCTTTTCTGTTTGTCTGGCTCAGAACTTCTATTGAGCGCTGAATGGCATGGCAAGGCTGTTACTAGATAAGGGTACAAACCCTAGATTTGTGAGTTAGGCCTGGTTTATGATTCTTTGATCAGAGAGTTATACTACATCAATAGGACCAGTCCTTGGGGGTTGTTGCTCACTATTTTGATAACTGAATTATGTAACTAAAACATGACTTATAAATGAATATTTATGACCCTTTTTTTCCAAATACATCCCTGTTGTGTTAAAAACAAAGACATCGTATTTTGATCTATTTATATGTAGAACTTATGGCTTGGTATCACGCAAATCTATGTAGCAGTCTTTTGGCCAAAGTCTATTCAGAAAATCTTACTCATTTTTTTGGGACTGCACTGCAAAAAGAGCATGGTTTTTTTGTGTTAAAAAGATACCCCTGAGGGTCTGCAGCTGAGGGTGAGACACAAAAGGCCAGGTACATCCCATGGCTTTGTGTGACCCACAGCAAGGAGAGATATTTGTCTAAGTGTTTTTTTTTAATTGTTCTTTTTCTCAATATTTGAATCAGTGGTCAGAAGTTGCGCTAACTGGGAATAAATTAAATTAGGTAAACATTTCCCAACTCAAAGCTGTTTTGCCCATGGCAGTGAAATATGTTTATCAGAAAACATTTTACAGCTAGTGTTGGAATAAGGAAAATCTGATCATGCAATGTAAGAGTTAAAACTTCATGAAGAGCTCTCTGAAGTTTGACATAATCAGCACAAAATAGAAACAATATTCTGAGAAGAAAAAGATTTACCTATAGTAAATCTTCACATTTATTAAATTCATGCAAACATAATTGGAACTTTCTAAAGGTAAGAAATTAGAATAAGGTAGCATCCCATGCACAAAGTGATCCATAGTACATTGCAAGAAAATATTTCTCATGTAACGTGTAGATGAAATATTTCCCAAAAGAATCTTGAAATGAAAAGTTTTGTTTATAAGTTAAATACAGCGGCTTCAAGATTCTTGTTTGACTTTCATTAATTTTGATTATGAAATTAAAGGTCTTACCTATTTTAAAGCTAGGTTTCTACTTTTCTTAGAGTAATATACATATTAACAGTGATTTATAACAAATATCCAAGATATTAAGAAAAATCTTAAAATATAATAATTTTGTATTATGAGACTATAAACACCTTTTGATAGGAATCGCCCCTTTGGGTATATTTGTACATTAACTAGAATTCAGATTTGGTCAGCTTCCCTGTTCTTTTCCTTCTCTAGGAAGACTGGAAGTGTGATTCAAGAAACTGGAAAGTGTGTTTAGTGCATGGTACATGTTCTTCAACAGGATAGCCTCACTGGTAGTCCAGCAGCACATGTGGTACTCACAATCATCTATATTAAGAACTTGTGGCTACATCCGTATTGGGTGCAGGTGCTGGGTGCCAGCAGCAGCAGGGCTGCAGGGTGGCCTCTGCTAGGAGAGGCCAGGGGCTGCCCTGTGCTGGACACAGTCGGTTCCAGCCAACTCTATCAGACCCGCCGCAGGGCACAGCTGAGCCCCTCAGCCACGCAGGTGGTGCCTCTAGAAAAACACATTTGAGAAAGAGTAAAACACCACATGGCTGTGAGGAATGAGGAAAAAAATGTGTAAGAATGAACCCTGCAAAACCAAGGTCAGAGAAGAAGAAGGGGTAGAAGGTGCTTCAGGCACTGAAGCAGAGATTCCCAAATAAATTAAACAAATTAAATTAATTAATTCCCAATAAATTAAATTAATTTTTTCCAAGTTGAGTCTGATTTGTCCATGATGGTAACTGGTAAGTGAGTTCCCTGTCTTCACTTTGACCCACAAGTGTTTTTCATATCATTTTGTCCATCTGCTCTGTTGAGGAAGGCAAGTGATGGGCATTTGGCAGCTGCCCAAGGTCAATCCACCACATCATTAAGAGTAAAGAATACAGAAAGGCCCAAAGTAATAGCTAATGAGACTTCTGCAGAAGCTAAGCTGAAGCATCACAAACATCTACAGTAAATCATGAGTTAGTAACTTTAGGGATATAAGAACAGATTCTTATTAGTTTACTGTGTATTAAAAATAGAGTAAGTGGAAACTTAAAGGGTATTTCAAAATTCTTACGAATTCATAAGCATTTACTTTTCATGTTGTGATTTATGGTATTTCAAAACTATTAATTATTTGAAGTCAGCCATTGTCAGAACAATCTACCTATCTGATATGAATGCAAACTTCACTGGCTTATGTCTTTTACTTCTGATTGACATGCAGTCAATCCAGATTTCACATTTCTGTCTTGCTCCTATGCCTCTGAGTTCTGTGCTTGGAAAAATCAAGATATATTCTTCAACACTGAAAATGTACTTTACTTCAGAAAGATTGGAGCTCAAGATACACATGATTTGGAGGTGTGCAAAATTATTGGGGTACTTCAGAAACTTTTATAAATATTTGAGTTTAAAAGTGAGCAGAATTCTGGGCTTACACAGTATAAAGTGATTTAAAATTACTGGAACACTTTTCTTAATTTGGGAGATCAGAAGTTTCCCAAATCAGAATGTGGGGGAGTTCTTTAATGCATAATAAACTATGAATGGCAGTTTAGAAGTTTCATCACCCAAGACTGGATGTAGTGTAGATCAAATGTCAGGAGTCTAAAGAAACTAACTGCACTAATGAGAGTATTGCAATGGACTATTAACCTGCTTTCTCTGCTGACTCTTGCTACTACGATACATATGGCCAGGTCTTTGATCTCACTTTGCTTATCATTATTCTGACCCTTTAATGACATAGAAGTGCTAAAGGTTTTAGCAGCTGGATTCTATTTTTTTTTCCCATCTTGCTTTCCTTTTTCACAGTTATCAGAAACCCTTTTTGCATAAGCACTAATAACTTGTTATTTTGAAACTATCTACCACAGTACATTGCAAAGAGTGAAAAAAAGCAGGAGGATGAGAAGTCACAAGTTTCATGGTCTCCTGATACTGCCAGTGTTCCTGGCAAAGGACAGCAGAAATCAATTTCTTTTTCAATTCACCTGTCTTTGTTTTTCTATCTCCACCAGAAATCAAAAACCACAATCGCTGTTATGCAGATAGACACACACAATCTACTTGAAATGTTTCATAGATGACCTGAGACGATGGGCAAAATATGGTATTGTAGAATCTTTTTTCCCAACTGTCTCTTACAATATTTTTTTTTCTGGTTTTGTTTTCTTTTTGTTTTGTTTGGTCTATGTTTTTCTTAAATCTGGATTCTATTTGTAGTTGCTTCTGGAAATTCCCAGGGACTTCTGCAGCCAACAGTTTCTGCTAGCTGTTTACTGAAAAGATACCCTGATTAAAAAGGGATGGCATCAGCAGTCTGTAACAGACAGCTGAGTAGGGAATATCAGGCTCCTGCTCATCTGCTTTGGGGAGAATCTGTTTAGCTGGTATGCAGGAGTGCAGCTAACACAGACATCAGCTGTCACCAGGGCAGGGGATGTGAAGGGGGCCTAGAAGTTCTGCTCCAGACAGTTTGGGACTCTGTGACTGAGCTGGTGATGTGCTATGGCCATTTCTCCATCTTTTACCAGCTGGAGAAAGTACCCATGGCAAATTGGAGTCCTAGACTCAGATGGAGCTGCAGAGGGTGGGTGCTGCCACCCAGGCCTGGGGCTGAAGGGGTACCTGGTGCCCCTCCTGCTCTGGGGTGACAGTGGGTACAGGAGGAAGAAGTGAGCAGACTACATAGCATCAGAACACTGAACAGGAGACTGACAGTGTTTTCACAGACGCTTTGCAGAGGCAAAAGCTTTGAGTCACATGATGCAAGGAAGGAGGAACAGCTAAAGGCTATGCTTAATGGCAGACTGAGACTCCAAAGATGGAGGAAACTGGAAGCTTGCTGCAACAAGTGAAAAATTCAGCATCAGTGCAGTGGCCTAATTGCCAAGGAAGGGGAACAAGGCCAATTAAGGCAGGCCTCCAAGCCAGCTTGGCATGGACTGACTGACCATTAGCACTGAAAGGAAGCAGTGGGTGACAATGGTTGGAGATTCCCTTCTGCAAGGGATGGAGGCACCAATGGTTCATTTAGGGAGACTGTCCTGGGAGATCTGTTGCTTGCAGAGGGGCAAATTCAGGATGTTGCTGCTGAAACTCATCCAGCCTTTGGAGCCAACTTTTGCTGTTCATCCACATGAACAGTAACACTGTCAAGGGAGACCTGGAAAAAGTCAAAAGTGACTACACAGTCCTGGGAGCAAAGGTGATGGGTAGGAGAGCCCAGGGGGTCTTGATCCTACAGGTGAATGTGCATGGCTTGGTTAGAAGAGGATGCATCCTAAAAGTTATCAACTGGCCATGGCTGGTGCTACAGGCAGGACTTTGGCTATTTTTACCATGCTCCTGTCTTTGAGGAAAAAGAACTGATAACAAGTTACAGGACCTGGTTAACAAAGAAGGGCAAGAGCACCTTTCCCAGCAATTTCTTAACCTTCTGAGGAAAGTTTTAAACTAGGTATGTCAGGGAATAGTGGTAACAGCTTACAGATAAGTCAGAGAACAGGCTGTAAGTCCTTGGGGCACTACAATGGGAGTAAAACTCATAAAACATGAATGTCATTATAAAACCTAAAACAAAGGGCTTTCACACAATGCCAGCGGCCTAGGAAACAAACAGAAGACAGAGCTTCATATGCAGATGGAAAGATAAAGGCTTTTTCAGAAAGGCAGAAGTAGAAGAAGAGAAGGTGGAATTTCCTTTTCCATCAGGAGTGGCACTGATGTTTGGATTTCCTTTTTGGAGTGGGTGAGAGACTGGTTGAAGTCTTGTGGCTCAAGATCAGAGGAGTAAGGGCTCTGTGGTGGGAGTCTGTTACAGGCCATCCAGCCAGAATATAATCAAACCAGAGGCCTGTGACACCTGTAGATTGCAAGTACAGTAGGCAGCATATAATCAATCCATGTTAGTTTGCTTTGAACACAGTGAGGTACAAGGGGGTCATATTTTCAGTTAACATGCATTGTAAGAGTAGTACTTTTTGTGAAATGTAATTGATGTTTATTCTTGAAATTGCCTTTGCTTCAGGCAAATGCTCTTATTCTCCATTGTGAAGAAACAGACTAACACCAGAAATAAAGGTTTATGGAAGTGAACCTGTATAGAAAATTATGGCAAACAAGTAAAAGTTGTCATGTATGTTTTCTACATTGATATTTTTATAGGCCCCGTTGAACCTCCTATTTGGTCACTTCCAGACTGAGACTTGTTCCCGTAAAGATATATCCTATCAAAAGTCTTGTGGACTGACTTGCCCTCAAAATTCAGGGCTCATACTAATCATGTTAACATGAAGTCCTCCCATTAACTGTTGCAATCATTTTATCAAGAGTACATACCTTGAACGTAAAGGGATTTAAACATTTTGAGTTATCATCTAAAATTTTTAGAAAAACTTTGCATTGTTCATCTCTTCAAGCTATTGTTGTTGATAGTAGTAAAAATTTCAGCTCAAAAAGGACCAAAGATGTTGAAACTCAATTTTTTCAAAGTTCAAGGTTGTGTGTGCATGGACATACTGCAGTAAAACAGTCCTCTGGTTATTTAGGGAAAGCTGGCATGTAAGGACATGAGAGATGGTAAGTGAATTAATTCACAGATACAAATGTTCACAAAATTGGATTCTGCAATTCATCCATCTTAGAAAGATGCATACTTTGCCTATATAAGCATGTAAGAATTAACCCACTGGTTTCATTGCTAAAGAATAAGGCTATAACATTTATTGTATGATACAGACTAGAGTCCTTGGTCCTTAGCACAAAAATAACATTATGCTTAGATTTACCAATTTTAACATACAAAATATAGTATCAGATGTACTTCTATGGCTTTTTTTATTAACATTTGGTTTTTAAACATGTAAAGAAGCAAGTTATTCAAGAGTATTGTGGCTGGATTATTATTTTTAAAGTGATAGAAAATCAGAACTATCAGCCAGTGAGAATTCTGTTTCTTTTCAGTGAAAAATAGTTTTCTTGAGATGCATACTCTACATTAAAGTATGGTTAAATCCACTGACATTTTTTGTTTGCATCTTTACGTTAGCATAACATCAAACTGTTAATCATCTTCTGAGGACTGCAATCTGAGATTTCATTAATGCTTTGAAAGTTGCATCTTTATTTCTCTCTTTTCATTCTTTCTGATAGGTTCTAGGGTAATATTTGCCTTTTTCTCCCTTCTTCATCCTGCTAGTAACTCAGAGTATAGCTAAGATTTTCTGTTACTCAGCTCTCTATCCTCCATCATTTCAGTTTTGCCCTCAGTTTAAAAGGTAACCTTTCCTTCCAAGACTATTTCTTGAGAATCTGACTGCCAGGCTGAGGTTTGTCTTTCCCACTAATTCTCTCTCTACATATAATATGTTTTTATATACATATAAACCAGATATATATATGTGGGGTTTTTTTAACAGAACTACATTTTCATGTAACAATTAATTCAGATTTATGGCAAGAAGATTCCCCAAATTGAAAAGTTTTGCCTCTAACTTCAATGGGACAATAGACATTCATTCCCTTTAGTCTTTCTGCCCCTGCTCCTACACCCAATATTATCATCCTCCTTTGAAAACAGTGATAAAACTCACTTAGATTTGAGATTGTATTTAGAATATTTTTAATTTCATTCTATTCTACTTTCTTGTTTTGTTTTGCTTACTCTTCCTTTATCTATATAACAAAGGGACCTCTTGGTTTAATGTCTTTGACAGGTCTGGCTATATGTGGCTTCTAGTTACTTTCAACCAGGTCTCTATCTTGAACTTTAAAATAACTTCCTTTATGATCTATGTCTATTTCCATTGCTTATAGACCCTCTACTTAATAATTTCTAAGTTTCAAACTATTATTCCAACTGTTATTGAAATAACTATCTATGAAAACATCAGGGTTTTTTGCCTCTCTCATATTTTTTAGGAGGGAATAAATTTCCAGATAATTTGTGAGTTTGTGATTTAAAGAAATCTAAGCTTCATCATTATTCAGCTCCTTGAATGTTTCATTTTAATTCACATAATCTTTTCTGAAAGCAGGATTTTGGTATGTTTCATTTAGTTTAAATTAAATAAACTTATAATTTCCATCTTTGCTATGATCTTACCATGCATCAAAATGAAAATAAGCTGAAATTACATCACATCTTAACAGTTCTGTGACTATCTGATGAACAACTGTGTTATCATATGCAGAAAAAAATATTAAGCCTGCCATTATCAATAGTATTTGTTATCTAGAATGTATCTTACAATTTAAAATCTCTTTAATGACATGTTTATTTTTATTCCTCTAGGTAAACAGCTATCCATTTCTAAATCCAGTCACTGGGAATAGAACAGATTTCCAGCCCTACTTGCATAACACATCTTTTAACATCTTACCTTACCTTAATATTTGACCCAAACAAGTTCTACTTCATTTATATTACCTTAGCTATTTTGGATTTCTAATATGTAACTATTTCTCTTACACTTGAAACCTTCCCTGTACAACACGTCAACTAATGTTTCTACTATTCCCAAGCAGCACAACCTTACAAAGTTTGTATTCTGTGATTGATATTCTATTTTATTTCTGTTCTTCTAATTATACCTAGTTTACCATTCTGCACTAGTTGCTCTCACTTCTTGATTTTTTTTTTCAGGTTTCTGTTATCACAGTTGTTTCCTTCCGACCTCATTTAATTCCTTGGGGCGTAATTCTTTCACTAGCAGTATCTTTTATCCAATGATCTAACTGGTATTAAAAGCTGATGAATTCAATTTGGTTGAACTATTTTTGTTCAACTGATCCAACTAAAAATGCTTCAGATTGCAATTTAAAATATTTTCATTTTAAAATGTTTTATAGCATTAAACTAAATTTGAATTTATTCTGGAAATAAAAGAAAATTAACAACCCATGATAACTAGCAGCTTTATTTTTAATAGTGAACAGCACTGTTCCTATTTATTCTCTATGATTAAATGGTAAATTTTTGTTTACCTCCCCAAATCACTAAAACAAGCAATTTAAAAAACCAAAACATAATAAATATCTGCTCTGATCATAAAAATTTACTTGAAACAAATAAATGAATTTTGAATACCTTATTAGAATGTCATAAAAATATGATTCTGTCTGCATTGATTTTAGTTTGTATGTACTGAGCTTTGCTGGCAGAAAACCATGTTATAAATGAACTAGCTATGGATAAGCAGTACTCTCTGGGTAGGAAAAGGAGCCATTGCCCTTACTCTCACACAGTTTCATAAATTCTGGATAGTAGCAAAGCCCCAGTGTTGAACTGAGCAGAGAAGGAAGTTGAAGAGCCTTCTTAGCTCCCCCTCTCGTCTTCTCTACAACTAAATGAAAGATTTATGCCTCCCTTAAGAATTGCATCATTTGCTGTAGAGGAAATAATAAACTCTGACATAGACTAGAGAAAACAATGTTATCAGAAGCAGCAGCTATTCCTGAATTTAAAGGATTGCAGCATGCAGTCTTAATTTGTGGCCCTTATTCAGAAATGTATACAAGGTTCTGACTACTGCTAAATTGTAATCATATGCATATATTTTGGATTTAAACTGTTGCTTCAGAATACCTTAGTATTTCCATGAGAATATATAACATGCAAGTAAGAAAACAGACAGACAAGAAAACAAGCTTTTTGAGGAAGAAAAGTGACGGATGAGACAGTGACATGCAAAAATGAAATTCAAACCGCAATCAATTTATCTTGCATTATATACTACAGTCTAATTTGACTGTACAGATATATCTGCTTCATTAACGAAATAATTAAAAGTATTTCTGGTACCATTCATACATTGTTGTTGATAGAGAAAATGCTGAAAACTAAACAGCAAAGCACATTATCCAAGGATTCAAATGTGTTTCATATACTGTGGAAGAGACATATAGGAAGTGAGGTGAAGTGGATGAGCATAGTGTGAAACAGTCTGTAAGGAAAGTAATAGATACAATAAAAAATAGTGTTATGGTGACCTTTGCCCACAGTAAGATTATATATACACAATACTTTCAGACAGTACATCCTGATGTTTTAATTTCACCCTAAGCTTTCTTGGTTTCTGCCTATAGGGAAAATGTTCATCTGCAATCTACCATGGCCTCTGGCAAGTAAATTTAATTCTTATGAACCAGTGAATGCCTGAAGTAAAACATATTATTTAATTAAAAAAACAACTAAGACAGAGGAAAAATGCACTGAGGTTAAAAAAAAATACAAAAAAGTGCCCCATAATCTAGAAAAAAAGATAAACACAGTTAAACAAAACTCCAAAGCTCAGCTATAAAGTAAGGTTTGAATTAAACATATCAAGGGCAACCTACAGAAATTAAATTTGTCAGCAGAAAAAAAGTCACAGAAGTACAGCAGTAAAAATTTAGCTTGATGTAATTTCATACAGAGGTTTAAACAAATACACCTGGAATTCTGAAAATTAGTGAAATACAGGTAAAAATGCATTAAAAGATATATGTTTCTTCTTGAAGAATTATGGTTGTATATCAGAATAAAAGGTCTCCAAACAGCAAGTCCCTTTTGGAAAACCTTTATGACCATTTTATGCTTTCTTATTTTCAATTAAAATGGAGTTACAAATGTAAAGTTTTCATATATTGGTCACCAGCTTGGGAAAATCAAATTAACATTGGATATAATTAACATTTAGTGAACTGTTTATCCCCACACAAAAAATTTTTATAGAGCCTCAGACAGATTGTTTTACTTTAGTCCATCACTGATCTTAACACAGAGCAAGGAAATAGTATTTGATATTATTTTAAGTTATAGTAAAGTATTCTATGTTGTCACTGTAAGTTTTCTGTGTAGGTATGTATATGTATATATGAGAAATATGACTTCAGAAAAGTTCATTTCAACATTGGTTCTCCATTTTCTGCAATGGCTAAGGCTTACAGCCTGCTTTATGGTTATTGACACACTATGGTCCTCTGTTCTTTCAAATTGGTTTCTGTCATTACTGTTTTCAGAAGTGTCACTTCTGTAACAAAAATAATAATGCATACTTACATAAGGTCAGGAAGTGCCTGGCACATGTCCATCCACACTCTCCTCAGGGAAACATCCCTCCCTCTCCCCGTTCCCACCTTCCCACCAGGTGTAACAGACCCCAACCTTCTGTGCTAGATGGGCAGAGCACTCCTCTTGCCCTCATCGCCCAGACATACTGCCGACGGAGACTGCTACTGAAAACTTCTTTTCCACAAACTTACAACTTCCCACTTACTGGTATTGGCCTAATTCCTCTTCATCTCATCTGCACGAAACTGAAGTAGCAAATAAACGGAAAAAATCTAGGCTTAGGGAAGAAGGGGTTTATATATAAAAACCCTCATGCAATTGATTTAAGGATGCTATCCATTTATCCAGTCTCATGAAATCACAAACATCTAAATTGTGAAGAATTATTTTCTTTATTCTCAGCTCTTCTTCATTCTTCTAATGATCTGAGCAGCCTTTTACAATCCTTCTTCTGTTCTTGTATACCACCTTGTTCCTCAAAGCAGTGAAATGCTTGTTTTGTTCCAGTTAAATGTCTAAAATGCTTTACATGACATTTACATTTAATGAAATGCTGTATTACTTGAATTACAAGCAAAGAGTGTTAGGAAATACAAATGCAAAACTTAACTCCCAACAACAACAGACAACAGTTATCTAAGCAGTTAGTACAACATCCAAAATAGCATTTCTGCCCCAAGCCTTCAACTGAAATAGACTTGAGGTAACAAAATTGAAGAGAAGTATAAAAAAACCCATCTTGCTTCACTGATTTTGGTACTTGAGAACCAAAAGAAAACATGATGAATAAACATTTCTATCATGTATATTTAGAATCTCTACCATCTTGTCTGAGCATCTAAGTCACACCTAAACCCTTCTGTTTATTCTCTCTCTGGATGCAGGACTCCTGCATTCTTAGGTTATTTTTCTAGATTAAACTAGCTTTTCCAGAACACATTTGTGATGACTTTAAATTGAAATTTCCCACCTCTAGGCAAGTCCATTATAAATGAAGTTCATTTTATGTACAGTCAGTTCTGTTTCCACCTGATTCTTGGTGGAAAGAAAATTGAGGTAATGGCAATACTCAAACACACAACAATGTCCATGTTTACATTATCTTTTATACGTTCTGACCATTTTTTAATTTTGACAAGTCCAGACCTGCCTTAATCCAAAGTTCAGTGACTATATTAGCATATTACTGTTTTCACATTAAAAGTCTAAGAAGCTCAAATGGGTTATAAACTCAGGCACAGCACAGTTAATATGGATATATGTCTTTTGGATGAGCAAACATTTGACTTAGAGGCCAGCACAGGTCTGTTTATAAAATATTATACAGATGTATCTTCAAATACAAAAAACTGAGGAGACGGGGTTTGTAATCTTAGCTTTTGAAGCAGTAGTGTTTCCTACACAAAAGTTTAAAAAGACACATCCAATGATTTGTTATTAAATAGAAGCAGCACATAAAATCTACTTTTTTTTTTTTGCTTTTAACACTAAATCCTGATCTCACTTATACTTGGATATGATTTCTGAATTATAAAAATTTTGAAATAACTGTATGTTTATCTGCCAGTAGAGGCATCCTCACTGAACTATGGTTTGGTTGCTCTTTTTCTAATTTTGTTTTTTGAATTCTGTTCATCTGAGTCTCAATTATTTCGGTTTTAATTACTGTTCTTCATAAAGCACATTCCTGTGATACTTTTCAGCTAAGTTAGGTGGGAGTTATTGCTTGATACCAGTAGTTATGGATGGCTAACCAAGGACGACAAAAGAAGCTAGAGAAACACCTACTTAGATTTCCATAGTAACATATATCTAGAATGGGTAAACAAACATCTAGGACACTCTTCACTAGGAAAACTAAAGCACAAAGGCAATTAGCATGCCTCATGCTATGGAGATCTACATATTTCAAGATAGGTCAATGTTACTTTCCTTTTTACCTGCAATTAATTATGGTTTATAAAAATTTAGCAGTTTCTTGTTTATAGTTTTTCTTTCAGATTAAAAAAAAAAAGTTAAAACGTAAAGAAAAAAAGAATCCGCTCTACAAATCATAGACGTGGGTTTTGAGAAATAACCAGAAATACCAGATGCTTTTTTTTTAATTTAACTTTGGATAATCCATAATAGAAATGTACAAGCCTGTTGGAGGTGAGTTTACCACATTTTCTCTAGTGACTTTTAGCTTTTGTGCTCAGAGGAACACATGCCTGCATCAGTTCTGCCCTTGCAGGGCTTCTCCTACTGAGTCCTGAGTGCATATCTGACAGATGCTCTTGCTCTCACAGAGGGGAGGCTGCTTCTGTGCAACTGCTTGTTCTTCGACCTGGTCTCAGCACTAAGCCTCTGCTTTAATGGCAGGGATCAGCCCACTCCATCTCACACCTGCCTTTGTGGTAACTCTGCTGCTATGCTGCAGTCTCAAAACAGTGCCTTACTCACATGGTGCAATACTCCATGACGCAATGTACAATTTCAGTTTGGCACACGTTGCTACAGGATGTTATGGAAGCTAATAATTTAAATTGGTTTGAAAAGCTGTTAGGCAAATTCACGGAACAACAGGCCACTGAGGATTATCAAGTATAAAGATGCAGACTCCAGAAGATAAGGTCTTAAGCCATAGATGACTGAGATAGAGTGGGTAGTTTCACCGTATACTTCTTGTGTTCTTAATTACTATTATTTGCCCCAGAATATACTGTTGGCTGTGGCTGGAGACAAAATACCGAACTAGAGAAACATTCATTATTATCAAAATGCCATTCTGATGTTGTTTAGCCTACGACATCAGGTAAGATTGATCTTTTTCAAAGTAGAAACTTTCTTTCCAGCGATGCTTGCATACTATTGCTTAAATTCCTGCATATTTTTTTTCTTTGTTTCATTTATATACTTCAAACCAAGCAAAGACCTTCAAAGCTCATGATTCACATTCATTTTATAATACCATAATCTAACACTAGATTACAGTTATCACTGGCATGTTTAGTTCAGCTATAAATTCAACACAGCTTCCACTGGGAAAAAAAAAAAAAAAGGAAAAGTAAAAGCAGGTTGGGTAGAAAATGAGTTGGACATACCTTTTTTTGTGTGACTGAATTATACACTGAATTATATAATCATATGTACACTAATATAATATAACACTGAATGATACAATCTAGCCAAACTTAAAAAAAAAAAAAGAAATAAAAAAGTTTGTATATTTACCTGGTCATACAGTAAATACTGCTGTGCTCTGCAACTGAGCAGGTCCCTCCTTCACCTTCTAAGGTTCTAAAAAGCTGGCCCAAAGCAACTGCTGTCTCTTTTGTGCTGCTCTTAATAACACGACAAAGCATCAAGCCATGCTGACAAGACTGGAACAGGGTCTAAAGAAGAATTAATTCTCTTGTGGCAAAGACTACATGCAGGCGTATTTTCTAGGATGTTGCGATGGAGTACTCACTTTCTTATCACTGTCTACATGCTTAGCTTCTCCTTCTGTGATAATTGAAAGTGTAGTGAATAGCTGTCATCTGGCAATAGCTGTCTTCTGATGTCATACTGAAACTCAGTTGGGGTATGCATGGGATTGTAAGAGCCTGAAAGCACTCTTGGGTTTCCTAATTACAGGTATTACACAGTGGAAATGTTATGTTCCACACATCCAGCCTGTAAGTCGCATCAGTGTCAAGATAGTGATTTCTGTTCATTTCCATCATGAAGCAGACAAACAATTTCCAAGTGTGCTCATATGGTATGAAAAGCTTCAGGACTCTTGATGAGCATCACATACAAATTAAAAACTACCATGTATCAAGCAGTGTTGAGCCACTACCCATTTTATCATTTACTTCTAGGACATAGCTCAATATGTATGAAAATGAGGTCTTAATTCCAAAATCATCACTCATTCTGCCTCTAACTTGTTTTGTTGGAACTACACATACACACATACACAACTACACATGCAATGTGTTCCAAACAATTAAGTATTAGCAGTTGGTATATGAGCAGGGTGGTACCTCAGTTTTACTTAGTGAACCTATTAAGAAGCAACCCTTTTGTGTCATAGCTAAATGACAGAAGTAGTGATGATTATAGTCTTTTTATAAACAGGAGATGCCTCTGGATAAAGTGATTTCAGTTGTACTTTTGCAACCAGGTTTGCATCACCAAAAAGTACACTAACACTGGCACCTTGGCAAGGCAAACTGATAATAACTAAAACTGTACAGTCACAACTTCATAGAGGCATTATATGCGTTTTGGGGAAATAAAAGAAAATGTCACTTATTTACAGGCCTAAAAAGCTTTAGCAACTTAAGGCTCCCTGTTATTACATTAATTTGCTTTGTGGAATGGATGAAAAATTGCCTTGAAACACTTCCAGGTCAGAATGGTAAGTGTAGTCATGAAATAAATTTAGTTTCTGTCTTAATCTAGTTTAATGCTTCTAACATCTGTTTTAATTTAGCATTACGTTCCAAGACTTGAGCTAGAAATATTGGGAAGAGTGTTCTGCACTCGGGAGGGGTGAGGTAAGAGTGAGCCAATGCAGGGCTTTTTCTGGATCTCAATAAGAAAAGCCCGAAAACAAATAGCTTAATAAGATAACTGCTTTAAAAGGTCAGAATAAGAAAGGGAACACAGGTAGTGAGTAAATCTTACATCCTGTCAGATGCTGGGCACCCATGTTCATGCGGCATCGGACAGAGCCTGGTTGGATTTTCCCCTGGCGCACTATGCAGAGCAGAGCAGATCTGTAAACTGTAGAGTTTACCGTTCCCAAAGATATTGTAAGTTGCAGATTGTATTAATTGCATACAGGTTTCACAAGACCTAAGTAGGAGGCCCAGTAGAGCAGACATGGCCTGTCCAAGATCACAAACTTCTTGAATATGATGTCCTCCACAAGTCTCCCAGTACAGGGACAGGGTGGGGGGCTGGGCATTTCAGTCCAATTCACAATACTGACTTTCTAAGGAAAAAGAAATGGTAGTGGCAAGAGGATACTGCATTTTATAAACCAGAATAAACTGCACTTCCACTAAAGTAGTCTGTTCAGAATTGCAGAAGAGAGAGTCAAATGAGATGCTAAAGTTGTATTCAATTTAGTAATCTACTGTTTAATAAATGAACAGAACCTAATACATTATGAATATTGATATTGGACTGTTTATTGTAATTATAATACCAAGCTGAAGAATATGAAGTCACTGTGTAAAATATCAATCTTCATCTTCCTTTATTGAATGTTCATCACATTGCTAATGTGTAGAAACAGCTTTATTGTATTGTGTTATTTTATGAAAGTGAGCTTTGAAAATTCATATATAAAGGTCTCAGAAAAAAGCTGCAATTATTTACTTTGCTACTACAAATTCTGATTTTTTGGAGCATGAAACTCCTAAACTGAAGACAAAACACATTCCCCACCTCCCAGTCTGTAGAAAGCTGTAGTGAAACTCTTTGAAACTAATGGAAAGACTCATATTTTATCCAACAGTATGTGGTTTAGGCCATCAGAAAATCATCTGACTTAACTGAAATCCAGTTGTAGACACCAAATACCATCAACTGTATAAACCAAGGTGCAATTATTCCAGCCCACTTATGGAAGGAGAAGGAAGTGATGGATGAACACTGCTTGCACTAGATCTTGTAACACAACCTCTTTTCTCTGAAGAACAGTATTTCCAGTTCTAGCTGCCACTTGAGTTAAACTACGGCCTGTAGTAACAGGACAAGGGGTAACCGTTTTCAACTGAAAGAGGGCAGATTTAGATTGGATATAAACTAGACTTTTTTTTAAGATGAGGGTGATGAGATACTGGAACAGGTCGACCAGAGAAGTTGTGGATGCCCCTTCCCTAGAAGTGTTCAAGGTCAGGTTGGACGGGGCATTGAGCAACCTGATCTAGTGAAAGATGTCCCTGCCCACAGCTGGGGCGTTGGACTTTCATCCCAAGTTGGACGAACTTTGAAGGTCCTTTCCAACCGAAACCATTCTATGGTTCTATGAATTTTTTTCCAGTTAAGTAGTAACAGCTATATCTTTTAATCTAAGTACCTTGGGTGCTTTTCCTGGTTTCTTAATAGAGTAAGTATGGGAGAATCCGTTTAAATAAAATCTACCCCATTCTTATCCTACCATGCTTTTTGTCTTTTCTATGATTTCTAGTGAATGTGCACTTCATTGATCTTTTACCAGGCATTCCACTTTGGTCCATGACTCACAGTTTAATCATCAGCTATCTGGATGTTGTGATTTTTTTTAAGGTTGACTAAGGTAAGGTGTTGGTTAGCTCTTCTGTCAACAGGAAAACTGATTAAAAATAAGGATAATGTGGTATCTGCAACCTGATTATGCATCCTTATAAAAAGAAAATATACAAAACCATCCAGCAATAAAAGAGTTAAACATCTTGGCTAGTGTAGTATGTAATAAACAAATTGTAAAATCTTGATGTACTTTCTTTTAATATTTCAGGCCAGTACAAATCTTCACAAGCAGACTATTTTTTTACTCTTATTTACTGTAAACCTTTTTATTTTTTTGCTTTCTCTCCATTTGTTATATGTTGACTAGGATAAACCAGATAGACAATGCATTAATAAAGAACTAAGTTAACCGTGAAATCCCCTAATGAAATCAATTCCACTATGTTTTCTCCTAATTCATTCCCCCCCCTCCCCACCTTGAATAGCTTATTAAGGTTCATGCAGTTTTGTATCTCACTCCAAGAGATCTCTGACAATTTTAGTGTAAGTTCAGCTTAGTACTCTCAGTTGAAGTTCTCCTGGATTTGCGGCTGAAGGTTAGCATCAAAACATAACCCTGCACTTCAGGCAGTGAAGAATAGTCTGGCACAGATGGTTACAAAACTCGGGGTACATAATACGTAAAGAAGTATTATAAAAAGTATAAAGAAGCAGCAGTGTCTCCAAAATTTCTGCATCCTGTTTGGAAATGTAGCTCTACAGAGTAGTGCTCCAGCACAGAGGTGGCACAGAGTCAGAACCAAGTGAGCAAATAAAGGAAGCAGGAGTCAGGTTGCAGAGAGAATGGCAGGACAGAGGAAGTCAGGAAACAGGCAGATCTTCCTTGTTCTTATTAATTTCTATTTATCAGAAAATAATTACAGTTCAAATATTTAATCACTCTTTAATCATTTATTAATGTCACTGTTTTTTTAAAACATTGTCAAAGCTGGTAATTTACTTGCATCAATAGGACGAAATCAGAGGCCTAACATAATCAGAATTAATTTGGATCTAATACTGCCTGGCCTGGTATGACAAAAGTAGACTCAGCTTAAGCTCAAGCCTTTCTAGAGACTACAACATTAACCTGATTCGTGCAATCGACGAACAGGACTGAGCCTATAGCACTATCAAACATTAAAATAAAAAATTAAGTGGACCCCCAGTGACGTCGCTTTGTGGGCCAACCTGGAAACAAATGTGACCACCACAATCCAGAAGAAGGAATATGCTCTTTCACCTGGAGAGGGGCCTGTGGGATGGCAGTAAACCTGTCCTTTGACACATGTCCCCTGTGACAAGGACAGAACACTTATTTCCTTAGAGCATGCGACTTTTCAGGGCATTTTTTGCAAAATGGGCTGAAAATGCCAGATCATGTTTCCTCCAGCATTATAGCTGTGCTTGATACCTGAGAATATGGAGTTCTACATCTAGAGTAAGACGGAGGAGACACTCAGCAAAAACTATCACTGTCACTACATCTTCAGAGCCTCTTGCTACCTCTTCCAAGCTGGTATCCATGTCCTTCAAATAATGATGCCAGGTTACTCTGCAACTTCCAAGAGCCTTTCTCTCCTTTCTCTCTTTTTTCACAAGTTTCCCCATAAATCTTCACAAGAGAATGGACGGCTCTTGAGAATCTATTCCCTCAAAGTACATATGCTCCTCAAGAGTTGGAAGAGACCACCAAGAATGAAGTCATTCCTCGATATACGCAGATATGTGAGGAGGAGATGGTGAGAAGATGTTGCTATTTCCTCATCATTGGAGGATATCTGGATGACAGGATAGAACACTGTACTTGAGGCTCTAAGAAGTCACAATGCATGGCACCATTCCCAAACATCATTCTCTTCACAGTCTCTATAAATCAAGAAAAAATTGCACTGAGCAGCAAGACCTGCCATTTTTCTGCCCTTTTACAAAAACTTCATCGTCAGATCAGTTCCTCTGTTCTACTGACTGTTTTCTGTTGGCTACAACATACTGTGTTGGCTACAACTCTCACTTAGACATCTAAACTTAGATGTTCATACTTTACTATTGAATTCTGCCCTTACTGTGAAAAATATCTGGTTTTGTAGAAACAAATAAAATACACATTGTTCTGGGAAAGGATTTAGAAGTTAAGAGTTGAGAACACTACTCTCAAAAAAGATGAAGGGCCTCAACTGCTTTGAGAGAAATTATTTTAACATTGAAATTGAAAACGAAATCTGGTGTGTGTACCTCCTCTAAGGAAACAGTGTAAGGATTGAGCTATCATCTCTGCTCATTGTCTATGCTACCTCTTAAACTTAATCTGTCTTTATGCTATTTCTGGCAAAATAACCCAGTTTCTACAAAATAGATGAAGGTTGTATGTGTTTTATCCTGAAATAGCTAAAACCTCCTGTATGGGAAAGAATGTAGGGCAGATATAATTTGGTCTGGTTTATACAATAAGCTACCACTCTGTGACAGTCATATACAAGCTGGGAGTTAGTTGTTCCTTCTCCAACTATACTTTGAGACAAGAAATGACTCACGTCATTCCTTTCTTGCTTGCTTTCTTAAATGTCTAAATAGCTTCTGAAGTCCAGAAAGGATTCATAAGGATAGGAAGATACGGCATTTCAATGTTAAGGGCCTAAAAAATTCCGTTTGAAAAGGCATGAAAATGTTTTTATAATTCCAGACAGGAACAGCTGGAAAGGTTTCATCTGGACACCTAGCATGAAGTATGGTGACATTCACTTACCTCTATTTGCATCTTCTCTAACCATAAATTATATAGAGTCTGTAATTGATGATAGACAGATGACATGCTAAATTTCAGGACACATTAATGAAAGCATAATGAGACTCATATTTAGTAGTTCCTTTCTCCACATGGAGATCAGGGACGCTATTTGTTTAATTAGAGAAGACCCTGGACAGGGGTATATGCCTCGAATGTTTTCCTGCTGAGGAGATGTGTGATTATTCTGGCCTTGTTTGTGGCTCTTCTAGCAAAAAGAATCAAAAGCATTAAACAAAAAAGCTTTGCACACTAAAAGGAAGATTTTCTATGCCTCTAGGAATGACTGGAGAGCCATTTAGCCTGACTTGTTAAAGAGTTGAAACCAAACTGAGCCAAGGACTTGGCTTGTATTCTGTAGTTTTCCTAAAATTCTAATTAGCCATTTTAATTTCCATTTTAATGTTATCTGTCTCTGACTCTCAAATTTAGTTTCTGCATACAGTGTAAGCATGAAAAGGATAAAACGTTAGTTCAGACTGCAATCAAACTATGTATGTAGCTAAAGCTGTCAGACTTCCCAGCCAGTTTTCTCACACACATTAAGGGGAAAAAACCGGAAATGACCATTCTTTTCTCCCTGTGCTCTTTTTCTTACTTCTGTCTTCCTCTGCTCCCATGGCTCACTTTGCACATGTAATCTAATAATGTAATTTAGAGGCATTCAGATTACTCTAATGAAATTTATATATTTTATAGCAGTAGATTATTTTGTCCTAATTCAGGTGGTGTGTGAATTAGAAAGATCACAGAAAGATCAAACACACACACAAAAAAAACCTCCGAAACTAAGCCCCTCAAGCCCCCTCTAAATTCAGAGAATTTTTGTATTCAGTCAGTCCTATCAAGTTATAGTCCATACTATAAAGGCTTTTATTATTATTGGTTTTTCAGCTTCCTTATTTTTGGAGTCTGCTTTGGGAATAATGGAAAACTGTGGAAAATGGAACACAGAAGCGAAATTGGAGAAAAACCTTGTTTCTTACCACGTGTATAATTATATCATTAAATACAACCCATATTCACGTGTCATTGACATTAAAAATATATATGTACTCCCCTGCAAACTTGAAATGTACATCAGATAAAGCAAAGAGCATGCACTGAATAGTCTACAACACTGAGAGTAAGATCTGGGCAGGCTCTCTGAGTAAATATTAAACAATCTGCCAGGACATTTTCACCTTCCATCTGCTCTAAGAAAAGCACTAGACACATACATAGTCCCAGTGGGGATGCATTATCAAAAGCCCTGTCTGAGGAGAGAAGAAACTTCTCCATGTGATTTCCTATCCACAGAAAGAATAGAAAGAATACACAGAAGGGCAAGAGTGCTTTGTTTATGTATTTTTGTTTGAAGAGTCTGTCTACACATATTTTTTAATCAAAGCCTTCTGCACAAGACTTTACCTGACAGCTCCAAAGGAATGAAAGTGACAGCATAAATGTAAAAACACATTGTTATTTTAATCACCATAGTATAAAGTATCGCACAACTACCCACGCTCGAAGTCAAGTTCAGTTTCTCATGTCACTTTAACTAAATTACAGCTTAAAACACTGAGTGTTGCTCTGAACTATGGATCACAGGGTTCATCAGTTACATGCTTTTGCCAGTTTATTTCTAGGACATGCAGATCTATTATCTCTATAGAACATTATTTCTGTTTCATATCTGTTGGACAGGCCTGGATTCCACAAACAGTTCTCTCTGCCTGCTTACTGTTTTGCAACTTAAGTTTCTTCAGACCTCCAGACAGAAATCTCCTACAAGACTACACAGATTGATACACTCTTTTCTTCATTAATAAAACAAAATGTATTGTTATTGTTCCTTATTTTTCCTTAAATTCATAGCTTTTTTTTTTTTTTCTTAAAATGTTAGGTTTTAAATGTTGCATTCTAATATTTTGCCTAAATAGCAAAAAGCTGTTATTGGATTATCTTTTTAAGGCTAAATTATACATAACACATACATTTTATTGAATTTGAGAGAACAGTGTAGTCTAACCTCCAGAAAAAGTTTGCCATTAGACTTCATTTCAAGGTTGAAGACAGTCTTCTGCTCATTTCCACTTTGTCTTCAGACTGACTGATCACAGGTATAAGATAAACTGCTACTTACGAAGCTTTCCCATGGTCCAGATGCTAAAAGTCCAGAACATCAGTCTAACACTAACTATGGTCAGTAAGAAGGAGCTATTTTATCACTATTTGGTCCCTCAAAGAGAACTAAATCTATCATAATACTCATTGGATTAATCATTGGATAAATCTATCATAATACTCACAAAAACCCATCCAAAATTTCTGAGTTTTGAATGCAAATAGCTCCAGCACCTTTTTGATCCTAAGACTTAGGAAAAGAAAACATCTCTCAAAAGCAAAACTGTACATGTTCTATTCCTATTTTTTTTCCTTTTCTATTTTACATATTCCATTTACCAGTGGCAATAACAGTTTCTTCTGTCAATGCAGTATCAAACTCCAGCATGGTTAGAATACTCAATAACTGCTTTTCTTTTTTTCCATTATTCTGGGACTGTTTATGCAATTTTTTAAGATTGCATGAACTAAATCATTTATACTACATGGCATTCTTCACTATTTTATACATATGAAGTAGAAAGAGAAGTTACTGAAGAAATGGAAGCAATATATCCCTAAATATAAAACTTTGTGAAAATAGGAAAGTCATTAAGATGAAATGAATACTTTATTTGTGTCAGAGTCCTGAACAGTTCCCAAAGGCCTTGATGCAAGGTGTCAATTACCCTGCTCAACAGCACTTTTAAGTACTGCACTGAAATAGCTGCTTCTTATATTAATCTTCTGTTCTGTAGCAACTGCTTTCAGTTACAAACAGCTGAGGTGAAAAAAGTCCTACTTTACAGTGGACATCTACATTATACACTAGAGGTTTTTCCCCTTGCCTGTATATTATATACAGTAATGCATACATGCAAACGAGAAGACCTGACATGACTCTTCAGCATCATATAATGTAATGTCAGATGAATCCTCCAGCAAAGGCCTGGGTGAGAAACAATCAAAGGAAAAAAAAAAAGAAATAATGGCAAAAAATAATTTTAAAACCCCACTTCTATTCTTAGATTCTAATTATTAAAGTTCAGGAGGTACTTAATAAACGAAGAAGAAAGGAGGACTTTCAGCTTTAATGAAAGCAGTAGCTTTCAGTATAATAGTTTCACTATTATAGCAAATATATTCAAGAATTCTATAATACATATCAAAATATTATCACATTCAGAGCTTCTTGCAGGAAAAGCCACTCTGGCTTAACTTCAGTATTATGAAGGTAAGACATGTTTCTTAAAGAGTTAAACAACATGGTGTCACTGTTTGCCTTGGATACAGTAGAGGAGGTCAGTGCCCACTCATGAGCCTCTCACAAAGACAAAACTGACAGACACTAATGTTTCTTTGGAAAATTATGTCAGTCAGGGTTGAAAGGACACATCAGTTATGTACAACAATCACACTTAAATCAGCAGTCTTTTCTTGTTTATTTATACACATCACAGAATTTGTTTAATATATTTTAGGGTTTCAGTTATCATTTCTATACTTATATGAAAATGGCAACATTAATTTTGAATCTTCAGCAGCTTTGCCATGTTTCATTTCCATGTTCTAGAGGTACAGGAAAAAAATCAAAAAACACAAACAAAAAAGCTGACTATGCCCTGGTATTTGTAAGCATTGTTATTACCATATAGGGCAACTTGCTATTTCTTCAAGAGGGCTTACAGCAGCCACTCATTCTTCCTCCTGAAAACACTACTAAAACAAATACAAATAGTCAATCAAAATGTTTAGCAGCTTATCCACAACTGTAAATTAAAATTAATTTCAATTACATTGAACTGTTTTTCTTATATAACTTTTATAATTTTAAAATTGCTATTATGCCATTGATGTGATGCAATTATTTGGCTGATATTATAAACTTCTACAGAGATGCTTATTGATACTGTTGAAATTATAGAACACATCATAAAATACAGACAGAAAAAACAGATCTGATCTCTAAATTCTATCTCTGATTGTCTAAAGAAAAGTTAGTATGTGCTTGTGCTGCAAATAATAGCACTTGCAATAAAATGTCTTGATTCTGACTAAACCAACAACATTGTTAAAATGAAGCTTGACTGTGTATGGCCAAGGCAGATACAGAAAATACTGAGAATGTCAAGAACAAAACAATCTTGCATGATGGGATCAGCCTCATTTCACAGACTTCTTAACTTTGTTTGGCTGAGCATTTGAAATGCTGTCTTCATAGGCAAATCCAGTTTTCTCAACTATCATTATTTAAATTTTAAGGTTATTGCAAATTTTGACTGTCCTTTACACATATTAAAAATGTGTTAAAGCTCATACTTCAATCATAGATTCAAAGGCTCTTGACATGACTTTTAAAGCACTGAGATGATATTATATGAATGAAAAATGTCTCATCAGTTTAAGTGCACTTAATAGTACCTACTGGTAGGATATCACTGAAGAAAACTGCTAAATGTTAATCTTTGAATTTTGCACGTCTATGTGAACCTCTTTTAAACTACTAAACTTTCAGATCATGTTATATAGAATGATTTAAAACTAAATATAAAGGGCTATACCATTATACTCCTTATTCAAAATGCCAATTACTTTCGATCAGGTAAGCGTTCTTGTTTCCCATAGACAAATACATTTGCCCAGTGATCCTCCAGCTCCTCCAGCCAAACAGCATATTGAATTGTTTATACAAGAAACAAGTGCCTGCTTACTCCACAAAATTCATCCAGCTACCAGAGATCTTGCCTCCTAAGAGAATACAGTGTGAAACAGCATCCAGCCAGCAAACAGAGAAGACTAGTGGCTTTATTAATTAGATGGAGACAAAATGATGATGTGCTAATAGGACTGACACTCCGTCATATTCCTACCAATGGGGTACATAAAGAAAATCTTAAGCATGTGATGAATGCCCACTCTGTTTCTCTCTCTTTAAAATTATATAAATATATGTATAATAATTTATAAGTATTATTCTGGTAGGGTCTGAAATTATTTTCAAAGTGACAGAAGTTCAAATGGAAAGAGTGGGAAAGAGGTGCCCAGAAGGGTGATATGTGACACAGCAACAATGTGAATACAAGGACCATCAAGCATGGGAGGACCAGCAATATAGGGATTCCTGATAACAAAGAAATAGAAGCACCAGAGTCTCTGGGGGCAAAAAAATGGAGCCAAAGTGCTACCACCCAAAGGAGCTCAAGCAGCTCAGTCCACATAACCATGCTAGTACTGTGCTGGTTGACATAATGTCTCCTCTCAGTAAGGAGAAGTCACGTTTAGTACAGATTTTTCACGCAGTTATCCAAGTCCATATAACGGAAGACTTCAACTAAGCAACTGTATATGATAAATAGCCTAAGAAAGTGCCTGTAATGTTGTCATCATCAAGACTGAGTACTTCATGCCAAAGATGTAGTGGCAATTTAAGGAAAAGAATGAGCTGCTGAGCTTGAAATCAGCAGAGGTATCCCACAGCATGACTGACCAGCTTTCTTCCTGGAGGAGTATTCCCAGCAGACCTAATTATTGTACTACTACAGATATCTGTTGGACCTTTGGGGAAACTGTTAATTCTCAGATACAGAGCATTTTTTCTGTTTTTTTCTTCACTTTTCTTTTGATAATTTTCCTTTGCTCTGGTCACAATTCATTCAGCATTTAATCTGAATGGGTGCTGAGATTGCAGACAACTCTAGTAAGGAAGCAAACTTTCTCTGATCAATAGACATTGTCACTTATTTTTCAAGTCATCTCCCTTGGGGGCCAGGATGGGGCAGGGACATTACTTTTTTTCCTCTTTTTTTTTAATATTAGCTGTGTTTAAGGGCTCACACTTTCACAGAAATTTGTCAACATAAAACCAGTGGAATTAACTTGTTCTTCCAAACAGTTTTCCATTTGAAAACATGGTATTCTTGCATATCAATATATATGTTAGGTCTGGTTTTCAGAATATGTTGAACCCCTTAAACTGCCTTTGAAGTCTAGGGAAACTGGGCTTCTTAAAGCTTCTGAAAATCATACAATTCATCACAGAATAACTTTAACTGAAGCAAAATAAATAGTATTCTTCCGGCAGTAATTTCCTGACAAAGTAGATTGTTTCTTTCAAAAATTGCCTATTCAGGAAAGGATGTTTAAAAAATTATCCTGCATTTCCTATATAACCGTATTTTGGCACTTTGATTTAAATTTGGAAGAGAGAATGAGGAAAGAAAGGAGAAAATGTGTTGAACACACATCTGGCTAAACACATGCAGAATTAAACAGTAGAGATGGGGAGTGCATTGCATGGGTGGTGGAAGGATGGGTAATGAATAGAAATTGATAAGGAACATTTGGGTCTGAAAATTAGCACTGACTATGGCATGGTATTAGAGAAAGATAGATTATATGTGTATGCAGTATTATGCAGCTGCATGAATCGTGCAAATGTACACGTAATATGCTAGGAGGTAGAATCTAACAGAGAAGTTTGAGAAATGTTGGTTTAGGTGACTTCCATTTCTGCTATAAACTTAATTTATTGTCAAACCAATTTGACAAGCAGAATACAATCCACGTGTAAAAATCCTAAGAGCAGTACAACATATGGTACAGAATGCTTTAAACATTTTCTGATTTCTGATTCCTTTACTGCATATTGTTACATTCTTTTCAATGTCAGTCTTCTCCTTAAAGTAAGAAAAACTATGAGGGGGTAAAAAGTTTTGTTGGTAAAAGGAACCTTGAAGATCTTCTATGCAGCTTGTCTACATTGAAGTTTGCAGTGGCAAAGCAGATTTAAACAGCATACTGCTGGTATAAGTCATAGTTTAGCTGCACAAACACATGTGGATTATTTCCCTCATTTTAAGTTTTTTGAGTGATTTGAGGGGGAAAATACTCAGTTATATCTGAACAATGTGAATTAAGGACAAAATGAAGACTGAACAGCTTAAAGGCAAATCTAAAGGAAGAGTAATATTTCGTGCACCATGTCCATGTTTTACTTGGACTGACTTTTTACTGTAAGGCAATGTGGGGTTTGTAGCTTCTTTGTACCTGTATTTAATCTAATTTCTTTTGATAAAGTTTCTCAGTAGTTCTTTATTTTTCTGATATAGCACATAAAATCATTTGACACCTTCTGTGTATCAGCTCTGATTTCTGTTTCTTCTGGCTCTGCTTTTCCACTGGCTTTCACTTTATGAAGGAAAATAAAGATTCCAGATCTCAGTAGAAAGTCAGTTTTTGACAGTGCATAAATGTAAATGCACATATTCATTTTAGTACATAATCATACTAAACTCTACATGCAATGTTTTTCTTTTAACAATTACGATTTTAATGACTATTCCATCAAATTGCACCCATTACTGAACAGATACTAACACCTTATTGTATGTTTATAATATGGCACTCTAAAAATAACTAACATGGAGGTTACTGAAGTATGAACCATATATAAAAAGAGTAGCCCTTACATACATTACTCAGTATAACCAAATAGATAAATAAACCCCTTCGCAAAGTAGAGTCTCCCTTTGAGATAGCAAGCTGCCACCTTGGGAACACATCAGTTTAGGCTACAGACTGTAACAACTACTCAATTCAGGAAGAAAAGAAAAGAAAGAGATGAAGAGAGAAAGAAAGAGAACTTCTGTTGAACGTCTTTGTAAATTAATACAAAAATAATGTACTGTGGTCCTAGCGAGCAAACATCTCTGCAGAAACATTTGCCTTTAAATCACCACCAATTTTTTTTTCCTAAAAATTTTGCCTAATCATAAGGTTTGAATCTTTACATAGTAAAGAAGAAAGGGAAGCTTGTAACCATGGATCGTGAAAACTGTCACATCACCTGAGAGCCTACCACATCTCAGAAATAGACACTGAGGAGTAGAATATACTCACAATTCTGTCTACTTTCGTGAACTACTTCTGCTATTTTAATATATTTCTACTTAAATATTCTGACATCACAAAGGTTGTTAAAGCAAGTTTGTTGTATGTTTCTCTCACCCTTCTACTTTCTTTGTGGGTGTCTAAGGCTGAAGCCACAAAGTTGTCATCCTACTTTCTGTGAATTCTCACTGGTACCTATTCTTCCCATACACAGCCCCTCAGGAAGAACAAATTATATATAATTGGACTGATTTTTCTCTTCGAAGTACTGTCCGAGTGTTAATTCTCAGGAGCTATTCAAAGGAAGTAACCTATAAATAGATTCTTCCCCTCACTCGAACGCAAGCTTTCAATTGCACGAAACATGGCTTTCTCCTATAACCTGATACTTACAGGGCTTTATTGTGTTGTGATTAATAATTAAAACAGCAAATCTCTCTAAATTATTGTTTTATCTGAAGGGATATTTTACAATGTTATCTTGTATCAGGTACAATGAAATAATGTGCAAACAGGAAATTTTCCATATCCACATTCTCATTTATTTTTCTTTTAGAAAAGAAACCAGCACATACCAGTTTACTGAGATGAGTTACCCTACTAAGCTTTCAATCCAAGTTTAGCATATTCCTATTTTCTTTGTCTTCAGATTTTTCAATCATCATAAAAATACAGACCATAAATACAGAGAAGATAAAGATATTTAGCTATATAGACAAAGAACTATTAAGATAGCAAAATGACGCAGCTTTTTGGAGAAGGCATGATTCTAACTAGACAAGTGAAAAAGATCTAGGACCAGATCAATAAACAGGAATACTTCATTCTTTGTTACTGGACAAATTGAAGAGTCTTTATGTGAACATAATTCCCCAGAAGATAATTTATTTCTAGAGGAGAAAACTTACAGCTGTGTGTATGTAATATCTGAATTTTACATCACTGCTTTTCCTGCTTGAAAATTCTGGAGAGAAGGGGGGGAGGGGAAGACCTAAAAAGGGATTTCTCTTTCTGTTTGAATCCATTTAGGGCATCTCTATCACTCATTTTTAAAAATATTCAGAATATGAGCTGATCTTGTAAGATGAACAGAGAAAAGAACCTATCTTGAAGCATTTCAGTGAGTTTGTGATGAACTAGATGTTCTTTATTGCAAGCATTTTACAACTATCTAAAGAGAAGTTCTTACTCCATATCTCAAATGTCACATGCATACTAGAAAGCTATCATCAGCTCTGTATTGCTCTTTCTTTTTATGTTGAAATAGGAAGAGAGAGCATGCCTGATTTGTACTGAGGGCTGCAAAATGAATGTGCAAGGAGGTTTTGCAATATCTAACAAATGCTTACAGAATCAAGAATCACAGACTCACAGAATCACTAAGGTTGGAAAAGACCTGTAAGATCATTGAGTCCAACCATCAACCGACACCACCATGCCCATTAAACCATGTCCCACAATGCCTTGTCCACACGTTCCTTGAACACCTCCAGTGATGGTGACTCTACCACTTCCCTGCGCAGCCTATTCCAGTTTTTCAATATGCAGGTTGTTCGTGGCCTGAAATTGTTAGTCTGCCAGGGAAGGGCAGGCTCTGAGGAGAGCACAGGTACAACTAAGAGTCTCTCTGACTGCCCCAACGGGTGTCACTGAGACACAGATACAGCTTTAGGCTCATACAGTCTATATTGTTGGTGACTGCCCTTAATTATACAATAGTCTGATTTTGCAGTAACCTCCTTCTGTGCAATGAATTAATGCCCTTTCACAGGACTCACTCCAGTAAATCCATGTCTCTTTTGTACTGCGGAATCCAGCACTGGACCCAGCACTCCAGATGTGTCTACCCAGGGCTGAGCTGAGGGGGAGATTCCCTCCTTTGAGGGAACACTCTGCCTAATGCAGTCCAGGAGGCTGTTGGCCACTTTTGCTGCAAGGGCTCATTGCTGGCTCATAGGCAGGTTGGTGTCCACCAGGACCCCCAGATCACTTATCTGCACAGCTCTTTCCAGCCACCCCTGCCCCCCCGCCCCCAGCATGTACTGGTGCCAGGGGATAAGTTACTTTATACTCAAGGTAACAGAAAATAGCAATAGCAGAAAAAAACTATTATTACACAGCACATACATCATGGACCATGCATTATGCGGAGCATAATTTAATGTTTTTGTTTGTGTATGAAAGTGACAGCAGCATCTCTACTGACAGATAAAGGATATCACTAACTTTATGCTTACAAAGGTGGAAGAAGATAATAAAATGGGGGACAACGCACCCAAAAAGGCTGAGCTACACAAATTTAGGGAGAAACAGTATTTGAGAAAACATACAGAATATTTCTAAAAGACCCTAAACAATTTGAACTTCCTAATACTAAAGTACGAGACGCATATGGAACAAAGGAGTTTTTTCTCTGGGAAGAGCAGGTTGTTAACTTGAAAACCCTGAAATAAATGAGGTGACAAACAACAGCATGCATATTAATACACTCAACACAGAGCTCAACTGTAGCCTAAAGCATTATCAGTGACAGAGATGAAGGAAAGATTAATAGCTCTGACATCACTGGAAGAAATAAGTAGCCATCCCACCATTCTCAATAAAAATCTATTCAAATATACTCAGAAAAGGATCCCGAATTTGACATTTTTACATATGAACCTACAAATCTAAACAGAAATAAAAAGTAAAAAGAATTTTTAAAATTAGATACATAAGTCATAGGTAAAGAAAAAATAAACTCATAACAAGGCATTCTGTTTTTCTGTGATTCTGCAATCTGGCAGTGATGAAAAGATTAAATTATTTAGGAACAAAATTCAGGAGAAAATCCTTCATGAGCTATAATCTCCTGGGTTTAATCTAGTAAAAACAAATGGACACAAATCCAGTGAAATGCATGAAATATTTCCCATGATGCTATTTAAAATGTCAACTAATAGAAGCTCTTTGCATATGTTTAAGAATTCGTATCATAATGTGTGAAGATTGTTTATATTGACTTGCACTACAAACCTATCCTAGTAGACGGCACTGATGTTATACATTATAATCCATTCAAACAGAACAGTGAAAGAGGTCAGATTTGATGCCAGCTGTCTAATCTGTCACAATTATCTACTTTTAAATCCTCCTGGCACAAAGTGAGGGAAAATAAATTTTCAGTTTACCATTAATTTTCCCACTGAGCATAGCCTGTTGATAAAGAAAGCAAACAAAAACCATTGTAAATGGATAATAACCTGGCACCATTGATCTAGATCTGAAGGTTAATTAATCAAACACTTGCCTTCAAGAAAGTGTTATGTTACTTACTTCTCACTGACTTTATCGGTCGGGTACTTTCCCCCCTCAGCACCCACAGTCACAGAATCACAGAACCACAAAATCACTAAGGTTGGAAAAGACCTGTAAGATCATCAAGTGCAACCATTACAAAAAAAAAAAAAAAAAAACAAACCCAAACAAAAAAACCCCACACCACACACCACCACACAAACAAAAAAAACACACCACACACCACCATGCTCATCAAGCCACTTCCCACAATGCCAAGTCCACACGTTCCTTGAATACCTCCAGGGAGGGTGACTCCACCATTTCCCTGGGTTGCTTATTCCAGTGTCTCACCACTCTCTCAGGAAAGAAATTTTTCCTAATATCCAGCCTAAACCTCCCCTGGCGCAACTTGAGGCCATTTCCTCTTGTCCTGTTGCTAGTCACTTGGGAGAAGAGACCAACACCCACCTCTCTGAAAACCCCTTTCAGGTAGAGAGCGATGAGGTCTCCCCTCAGTCTCCTCTTCTCCAGACTGAACAACCCCAGTTCCCTCAGCCGCTCCTCATAAGACTTTTGCTTCAGACCCCTCACCAGCTTCGTCGCCCTTCTCTGGACACGCTCCAGCACCTCAATGTCCTTCTTGTAGTGAGGGGCCCAAAACTGAACACAGTATTTGAGGTGCGGCCTCACCAGTGCCGAGTACAGGGGCACAATCACCTCCCTACTCCTGCTGGCCACACTATTTCTGATACAGGCCAGGATGCTGTTGGCCTTCTTGGCCACCTGGGCACACTGCTGGCTCATCTTCAGCCAGCTGTTGACCAACACCCCCAGGTCCTTTTCTGCAGTGCAGCATTCCAGCCACTCTTCCCCAAGCCTGTAGCCTTGCATGGGGTTGTTGTGACCAAAATGCAGGGCTCGGCACTTGGCCTTGTTGAACCACATACAGTTGGCCTGGGCCCATCGATCCAGCCTGTCCAGATCCCTCTGCAGAGCCTTCCTACCCTCGAGCAGATCAACACTCCCACCCAACTTGGTATCATCTGCAAACTTGCTGAGGGTGTACTCAATTCCCTCATCCAGATCATCAATAAATACATTAAATAAGACCTGCGGCAAAACTGAGCCCTGGGGGACTCCGCTTGTGATCGGCCGCCATCTGGATTTCACTCCATTCACCACAACTCTCTGGGCTCGGCTATCCAGCCAGTTTCTTACCCAGGGAAGAGTGCACCTGTCTAAGCCACGAGTCGCCAGCTTCTCCAGGAAAATACTGTGGGGGACAGCGTCAAAGGCTTTACAAAAGTCCAGACAGACAACATCCACAGCCTTTCCCTCATCCACTAGGCGGGTCACCTGGTCATAGAAGGAGATCAGGTTGGTCAAGCAGGACCTGCCTTTCATGAACCCGTGCTGGCTGGGCCTGATCCTTTGGTTGTCCTGCACGTGCCCTGTGAGCGCCCTCAAGATGAACCTCTCCATCATCTTCCCCGGCACCGAGGTCAGGCTGACAGGCCTGTAGTTCCCCGGATCCTCCTTGTGGTCCTTCTTCTAGATGGGCGTCATGTTGGCAAGCCTCCAGTCATCTGGGACCTCTCCTGTTAACCAGGACTGTTGATAAACGATGGAGAGGAGCTTGGCAAGCTCCTCCACCAGCTCCCTCAGCAACCTTGGGTGGATGCTGCCATCAGCCCCCATAGACTTGTGAGTGTCCAGGTGGCATAGCAGGTCATTAACTGCTTCCTCCTGGATCACGGGGAGTTTGTTCTGCTCTCCATCCTTGTCTTCCATCTCAGGGAACTGAATACCCTGAGGATATCTGGTATGGCTGTTAAAGACTGAGGCAAAGAAGGCATTAAGTACCTCAGCCTTTTCCTCATCCTTCATGACAATGTTCCTTCTCGCATCCAGTAAAGGATGGAGACTCTCCTTGTCTCTCTTTTTGTTGTTAATGTATTTATAGAAGCATTTTTTGTTATCCCTTACGACCGTGGCCAGGTTGAGCTTGATTTGACTTTCAAAAGCTCCTTAGAAGCTCAGGTTAAGAGTATGCAGCATATCTATAGTTCAGTTCAAATATTTATCATTACATATCCTGTATTATTTACAGCACTGACCACAATAGCAGTAGTAGACTGGTACATATGTGTAAATTCCTTCCACAGTATAGTGCGCCGGGAGGGAGCTGAAAGTCTGCTACAGGAGAAGAATGACTCTCATTTCAGTGGCAATAAATCAGTGAAATGAGAATTAATAATTTCTATCCATAATGCTACTCCAGAATTTTCTTCTGAACTCAGGATCCAGAAAAAGCTTACAGTGTATTAACCCAAGTTACTTGCAATCATCCACTGGATTTTGTTCTCTCTCTAAAAAGTACATTTATTAGTTAAATCAGAATGGTATATATATTATTTCTTCACATACGTTTTGATGAAGGGTGACAAATATCTTGACAGTTGAAGCATACACATAATGTTGCACGTCTATGCCACAGTCAAATAAAGAAGATAGGAAAGTATTTTTGACAATCTAATCAACAGACACATAATCAATCAAACATCAGTTAAAAGACATCCAGGAACCTGGACTTAATTTAGAAATGTGATAGTGGCACACATCCTATAACTAATGCAAACACACTGCAGGTTACACTTCCCAGACCTTATTCAGATCGGTTGAAAACATGCCACTTTTCAGTAATTCCTTCTTGATAAGGTTTATAAAAATATATTTATTTAATATCAATTTGTAAACCCATTTCTTCATCCTTCCTTCATTCTAGATTTTATTTTTTCCCCATGTGTATAGCATAGGGACATGGCTTAAAAAAATTTTTATGACGCAAAAGCCTTTGATGCTTTTTTTAATCCTACTCTACTGAAATGACTTGGGAGGATCGTATGAACTAGTCTTCTATAGTCCCATGCCTACAGATGCACCCAGTGACTTGCTTTGACTGCATTTACCACATATTGCCTTTTGTCCCCTCTCTAGGAGAGTACAGGCTGCCATTTTTATTTACAAGTAAAGACTTAATCATCCTTTTTATTTTTTTACAATATCCTTGCTGAAAAACTGTTGAAAATTGCAATTTCTGCTAGTGCCATTTCACTTCAGCACTTTCCAATCCTTTCAGTATGATTTAGATGTATGATGCATGGCCAATCTACCGAGAACATTCCTGTTCCTTCTATTGCATGGCGATACGGAGCACTGACCCTACTAGATGGTGTTTATTCAGCTTGCAACCTCTTTCAGATTTAATAGGTAATACTTCATCCAAAAGCAAACAGCGCTTAAATGGACTCAGATAGATCTGCAAAGTATTTGTTGTCAGCACTGCTGCATTCCATTTCATTTATGACCTTTTACGGTGAAAACTGACTTCATATTCTACTAAATGCTTGGGGAATAATGGGAGGAGAAACCAGCCACAAGATCCTGTGCCACTATAAAGAGCATTTACTAGTAAGAAATTAAAGGAGGTTTAATGCTTATTTTTCCCGCCAAAATAAATTTAAACTAGAGAAAAGTCAAGCAACCTTATTATATATTAACCCCATTTATTCATAATCAAATCTGGTGCAGGTCCAAACTTTCTCACATTAGAAATACAGAAATATGGTTACATACTGAATAATAATCTCGGTCACATAGCCTCTAAAATGACACCAATGGGGAAAAAAAATAGTTGTATCACAGAATCACAGAATCACTAAGGTTGGAAAAGACCTGTAAGATCATCAAGTCCCACCATCAACTAACACCACCATGCCCATTAAACCATGTCCCACAATGCCTTGTCCACACGTTCCTTGGACACCTCCAGGGAGTGTGACTCCGCCACCTCCCTTGGGCAGCCGGTTCCAGTGCTTCACCACTCTCTCAGTAAAGACATTTTTCCTCATATCCAGCCTAAACCTCCCCTGGCACAACTTGAGACCATCTCCTCTTGTCCTGTCACTCATCACTTGGGAGAAGAGACCAACACCCACCTCTCTGCAACCCCCTTTCAGGTAATTGTAGAGAGCGATGAGGTCTCCCCTCAACCTCCTCTTCTCCAGACTGAACAACCCCAGTTCCCTCAGCCGCTCCTCATAAGACTTGTGCTCCAGACCCCTCACCAGCTTTGTTGCCCTTCTCTGGTCACTGTCCAGCATTTCCATGTCCTTCTTGTAGGGAGGGGCCCAAAACTGAACACAGGATTTGAGGTGCGGCCTCACCAGAGCCGAGTACAGGGGCACGATCACCTCCCTACTCCTGCTGGCCACACTATTTCTGATACAGGCCAGGATGCTGTTGGCCTTCTTGGCCACCTGGGCACACTGCTGGCTCATCTTCAGCCAGCTGTTGACCAACACCCCCAGGTCCTTTTCTGCAGTGCAGCATTCCAGCCACTCTTCCCCAAGCCTGTAGCCTTGCATGGGGTTGTTGTGACCAAAATGCAGGGCTCGGCACTTGGCCTTGTTGAACCACATACAGTTGGCCTGGGCCCATCGATCCAGCCTGTCCAGATCCCTCTGCAGAGCCTTCCTATCCTCCAGCAGATCAACACTCCCACCCAACTTGGTGTCATCTGCAAACTTGCTGAGGGTGTACTCAATTCCCTCATCCAGATCATCGATAAATACATTAAATAAGACCTGCGGCAAAACTGAGCCCTGGGGGACTCTGCTTGTGACCGGCCGCCATCTGGATTTCACTCCATTCATCACGACCCTCTGGGATCGGCTGTCCAGCCAGTTTTTAACCCAGCAAAGAGTGCACTTGTCTAAGCCACGAGTCGCCAGCTTCTCCAGGAGAATACTGTGGGAGACAGTGTCAAAGGCTTTACTGAAGTCCAGGTAGACAACATCCACAGCCTTTCCCTCATCCACTAGGTGGGTCACCTGGTCATAGAAGGAGATCAGGTTGGTCAAGCAGGACCTGCCTTTCATGAACCCATGCTGGCTGGGCCTGATCCCTTGGTTGTCCTGCACGTGCCCTGTGAGCACCCTCAAGATGAACTTCTCCATAATCTTCCCTGGCTCCGAGGTCAGGCTGAGAGGCCCGTAGTTCCCCGGATCCTCCTTCCGGCCCTTCTTGTAGATGGGTGTCACATTGGCAAGCCTCCAGTCATCCGGGACCTCCCCTGTTAACCAGGACTGTTGATAAATGGTGGAGAGCGGCTTGGCAAGCTCCTCCGCCAGCTCCCTCAGTACTCTTGGGTGGATGCCATCGGGCCCTATAGTCTTGGGAGTGTCCAGGTGGCATAGCAGGTCATTAACTGCTTCCTCCTGGATCATGGGGAGTTTATTTTGCACTCCATCCTTGTCTTCCAACTCAGGGAGCTGGATACCCTGAGGATACCTGGTCTGGCTAAAACAAAGACCTTAAGTACCTCAGCCTTTTCCTCATCCTTGGTGATGATGTTCCCTCTCGCATCCAGTAAAGGCTGGAGATTCTCCTTGGCGCTCTTTTTGTTGTTAATGTCTTTATAGAAATAGTTTGTTGTCCCTTACGACCGTGCCCAGATTGAGCTCTAGTTGGGCTTTTGCCTTTCCAATTCCCTCTCTGCATGATCTAACGAGGTCCTTGTATTCGTCTTCAGTTGCCTGCCCCTTCTTCCAAAGGTGATAAACTCTCCTTTTTTTCCCCCCTGAGTCCCAGCTCCCCGTTCAGCCAGGCCAGTCATCTTCCCCCCTGGCTCTTCTTACAGCACACCAGGACTGCCTGCTCCTACGCCTTCAAGATTTCCTTCATGAAGAACGTCCAGCCTTCCTGCACCCCTGTGCCCTTCAGGGCCATCTCCCAAGGGACCCTCTCAACCAGTGTCCTTAACAGGCCGAAGTCTGCCCTCCGGAAGTCCATGGCAGTGGTTTTGCTCACCCTCTCCTTACTTGGCCAAGAATTGAGAATTCTATCATTTCATGGTCGCTAAGCCCAGGACGGCCTCCAACCTTCACTTCTCCCACCAGACCCTCACTGTTCGTAAACAGCAGGTCAAGTGGGGCACCTCCCCTGGTAGGCTCCCTTACCAGCTGTGTCAGGAAGTTATCTTCCACACACTCCAGGAACCTCCGGGACTGTTTCCTCTCGGCTGTGTTGTATTTCTAGCAGACATCTGGTAAGTTGAAGTCCCCCACAAGAAGAAGGGCTTGCAACTGTGAAACTTCTGCCGGTCGCTTGCAGAATGCTTCATTGGCTTCTTTGTCCTGGTTGGGTGGTCTATAACAGACACCCAGCAGGATATCTGCCTTGTTTGCCTTCCCCCTCATCTTTACCCATAAGCATTCAACCTTGTCATCACAATCCTTGAGGTCTATACAATCAAAACACTCCCTAACATTCAGAGACACCCCATCGCCTCTCCTTCCTTGCCTATCCCTCCTGAAGAACTTATAGCCATCCATCGCAGCACTCCAGTCATGCGAGTCGTCCCACCATGTTTCTGTGATGGTGACTATGTCACAGCTGTCGTGCTGCACAATAGCTTCCAGCTCCTCCTGTTTGCTGCCCACACTGTGTGCATTGGAGTAGATGCACTTGAGCTGGGCTATCGATTTCGCCAACATTGGCATGCCACCCCTAGGCTCATCTCTAGGCCGCCTGGTTTCATCCCCTTCCCAATAAACACCCCATAAACTAATTTTCTCATCATCACTGCAAATCAGACAGAGCTGCAATATCTCTAATCTTGCCAATTGGCTGAAATTAGGGTGAAGCTTTTTTCTCCCCACTGTCTTATCTCTAGTGCTTTCAGATTTGAAGCTGGTTTTAATGAAGGGGAATATTTCAAACACTCTTGTGTTGTATTCTGATTAATTTTTTTCAGTATTAGTGATAATATTCTTGTCCTCTAACAGAAAAAGATAATTTAAAAAAAAAGTCTAGGAAAACATAGTAAAGCAAGAAATGTTATTTGTGGTGCAGTATTTAATTAAAGTGAATGTTAATTCATTAAATTTTTCATTAAGTTTCAGCAGTACACATGGAAGTCACTTGGAAGATCAGCCACTGATTCCCTTATATTTATCTGCCTAATTATACATATTACAAGGAGACAGATTGCAAGTATTTTCTCACAATGTATGTCTTGACTTTATTAAAATACAACATGGAACATATGTCTGTATGCTTATATTTAAATGAGAGATTGGAGAAAAATGCTGAACAATGCCTGCATCTGATGTTAATGGTTCTCAGCAATGTGCAGTTTAGTAGTTTCAGAGGAACTCATCATCAAGAGTAATTATTTTCTAGCCTAAATTTTAATTTTAAAAATAAACTTAGATTTTTTTATATGAAATTTTATGGAATTTACTGAACAGTAAGGTGCTTTAGTTCTGCTGTTTTCATTACAGGCTGTGGTGAAGATTGTCTCCTGTACGTTGCAGCGCAACATTGCTGCCCAAAATCGTAACTAACCAACTTGGCTTTACAGGCAGTAGGGCTTTACCGAGGGGTTGGAGCCTTAGAAAGGAAAAATGTGCAGAATTTGTGGGGAAAAATATGCACTCAGACACACACGCATGCACACTTTCAGTGTCATGTGCAGTCTGGAACAACTGTCAGGCAGGTCCCAGGTCCTTCAAGGGGGCTCTGGGAGCAGTCGAGGGGGAAGAGAGGGAGAGCTGGACCCCACAGCTAGCAGGCAGCCCAAGGACATACACCCAGCTTCCACCGTCCTGCGGTGCTTCTGCAACCACATCTCCTGTGGTGACAATTTCTCACCTCTCTTTCCTCTGTTGTAGGTCCCCTCCTTTGGTAAGGTGTTTCTAGGCATCCCCCAGACAACCTGGGCTGCCTGCAGCTCACTGCCAGGTTGTTGTTTTCTTAGGCCATGGCAGGTGCCTTATGCTGCTGATCAGCTATTTTTTCTCACTTCGCTACTACTTCTTTTCTTTGTAATTCTTGAAGCAGTCTTTTCTCAGCTCTCAAGGCTGGTTTCTTCTTCAGTAACCAGCAACTGACAATTAGTGAGTTTTTTTCCCAACTTGTGCCCATATTTTCAAGACTTGTTTTATTATCTCACACTTACACTGTGTATCATAACAAGAGATAACTGGTACCAAACTCTAGTTCACACAGCCGGTTTTCTAGCAAGTTGACTGACCAAGGCTAGAGCATCATACATTTAGTGTACGGCAAAGTTAGCAAAATTTTAACCTGTGGCCTGTTACTAGCAATGGCAATACTGTCCTTTCTGAGCCACCCTGATGCAACAGCAGACACGGGATGACCCTCTTTCCACTAAACAAATAACCATGCAGAAATGCTAGCTAAATACCAGTAGGGTCATTTCTGCATTAGCACAGGACTGCTAGTTTGTTATGCAGCTCAGGTGGCTGAGCCCAGAAATCCCTGCACTGCATTGCATTGTGCAGTAAAGATAAGTATCTATTGTAATGTGAAAAGAGTATCAGACATCCACATACAGATGCTGAGATAACTGCCTGCATGGAATCAAATAGCTCTAACTTCCAATTGTGTGACGAAACCATCATTTTCTTTCAGTGAAAAAATGAAACTACCGTTTCTGCAGGCAGCTCTGGAATGTAATTACACCACTCTGTGCTGTGATTGAGCTCATTTTTTGGAAGCCAGAAAATCCATGACTGAACGTAGTATCATGCCTGTACTTACCCATATATCCACTATGAAGGATCATACATTATGCTGCTTAAATTTCATGAACCCAGTTATAATCATGTGTATATGTTACTCCACAATATAGTATTCAGTTTCTTTTGTAAATAAAGGAGACAGGTAATTGGAGAAAATTATCATCTATGTTCTCCACTATGGATGATCCCAGAATCCAATCTGAATGTCTTCCTGCACATGTGTTTCCATTGCTTGACGTTATCACAGACAGTAAAAGCCAACAGAAAAATAAACATGCAACTCTTCTTCTAAGTTCAGGTAACATTTACACTTACACTGACTGTTGACCAGTAGCCTGTTTCCAGTCTTAGGAAAGCCTGGCTATATAAACCACAAAAGGATACAGTACATTGCAGTTACAGCTAACTCAAGAGATTTCAGAGCTTACACGCTAGAATTATGATTATGCATAAACTGTATCTAAAAGCTTTATTCAAAACTATATCCAAAGCTTTAACATAGCAGAATTTATAAATGAATGTGACAGTAATTATTGGTTTGGAACACTTGTTTTCTTATCTCTCCCTAATATGGTATAAATTATACACTGTGAAATACCTGTTAAATCACCTTCCAGGTATAATGATAAAATGAGATTTATCAACTTGACAGTAAACTAATTTCAAATTGATTTATGAGAGCTCAGTACATTATGAAATGTTTGTACTATATAACCACTTTATCAAGGCAATGAAGCTTACTTTCTAGCATTTACAGCAAGACACAGGAACTGTTCATGTGATCAAAGATTAATATTTACCTTGTATATCTCATACTTTATTCGCAGAATATAATTCTGACCTAATTACTGGAGAAGATGCAGCTATACTGAGAGATTTAGGTCACCCTTCAGTTTACCCCTTCTTTAATATTGGACACACTGTAGCTGCACTGTAGCCACCGTAGCCAAAGACCAGTTCAGAACTCAGCTAAATAAATCTATTAAGGAAAAAAAAGAAAAAAGAAAAAAAGAAGGTCATTTTGCAGTAGGATATTCCCGGCAGTGTCTCTATCCACCACTGAATGCTTTGCCTCCTTAGCACAGCAGATGTAGCTGCCTCCAGAGGGACTGAGCTAGCTACTGATGGAAAAATGATCACTGTTCAAGCTTTCCACCTGCTTTTCTGTACCTAGCTCATCACCCAGCTACGAACATCTCTTTCCTTTTAAAACATGGTCAGAAATGATGAGCAGCATTAACACACCTTGAAATTTTAAGCTGAATATCACCAAATCTTTGTAGACTGGCCTTTGGGGATCTAGGGAGTAGTCTGCAGACTCCAGTAGGGCTATTCAGATGTGATGTAGTGAAGGTGTAGATCCTTAATATGCTTTCACTCCTGATACTGATACTGAATTAATTGAACATTCACTTATTGATTTTATGTACAGTATTTTACACACAGTATGCTTCTGTTAAATGTGCTGTCAGCATTCATTATGGAGTTAGAGTAGTGACCAAATAAAACATTAAGTTCATTTTGAATTTTGGGTACTGCAAAGAAATTATTGATTGGCATGATGCTCTTTTTCTTTCTTTTTCTTTTTTTTTTTCTCTTTTTTTTAGTCTTGTGCTTCTTTATGCTGAAGGTGAAATTGCAACATTCAACAGGCTGGCTAATTAATTTGTATCAAGCTCACTGCTGACTAACAACAGCTTGTTTACTTAAAGTACTAACTAAACTGAAAAAAAAATACTGATTTATCTTGTTGAAATAGCTGTTTATGACACAATTCAAGCCTTGTCCATAGAAAATTGGCACTTTGTAAGAAAAAAGAAAGCCATATTTTTCAACAACTTTCAGTGATAATTTTCATTAAGGGCTAACACTTGTCCCAGTGAATTATGCTGTCATTAGCAATGCATTGCATTAGCCACATGCTCTTCTTCTTTCCCTGCTAAACTGCAATTATCATTTTATGTCTTTGTACCACACTCTTTTTGCAAAGGGCTTTTGTCATAGCTGCTAGCAAGAGTTTCACGTCACTTTATATGTAAGTGTGTTTTGTAACAATATTTTAGCTTGATGTAGAGCTGAGTACATACTGTGAATTTTTTGAAATTTTACTGTTAATGTGTTATAAACTGAAGCCTTATAACATCGTATCTAAGAATAAATGCATATTCAATAAATAACAGTACAAAGTATGTGCATAAAAATGGCCAACACAATATGAAAGCAGATATATACCTTCCAAGCCTGATTTCCAACCTTTCTAAACACTAAAAATAAATGATAGCATTCCCCAACTGTTTAAGAGACTGCATCCTATTCAACAATGTTATGAACAGGGAACTATGAAAAGGAGAATCAACTCTGAGTCACCAGCAGAACATAAATGATTCAAGAATACAAAGGTATTCAAATTAGAGAGAAATCACCTTCCAGAATTCAAAATCCATAAAGAAATAGTTCCTGAAATTACTGCCTGTTCATAAGGAATTGTGGTGTGAGTGAAGAAATAAAATAAGTGCTTAATTAACAAAGGGAAGAAAGTTACATGCTGGCTAAAAAACTGGGTTACATGTAAAAAGCTGGCTAAATGACTGGGCTCAAAGGGTTGTTCTGAATGGAGTTAAATCCAATTGGTGGCCGGTCCCAAGGGGTGTTCCCCAGGGCTCAGTATTGGGGCCAGTTTTGTTTAATATCTGCACAAGGGGATCGAGTGCTCCCTCAGTAAGTTTGCAGACGACACCAAGTTGGGTGGGAATGTTGATCTGCTCGAGGGTAGGAGGGCTCTGCAGAGCCCTGGACAGGCTGGATCGATGGGCTGAGGCCAACTGTATGAGGTGCAACAAGGCCAAGTGCCGGGTCCTGCACTTGGATCACAACATCCCCATGCAACGCTACAGGCTTGGGGAAGAGTGGCTGGAAAGCTGCCCTGCAGAAAAGGACCTGGGGGTGTTGATTGACAGCCGGCTGAATATGAGCCAGCAGTGTGCCCAGGTGGCCAAGAAGGCCAACGGCATCCTGGCCTGTATCAGAAATAGTGTGGCCAGCAGGAGTAGGGAGGTGATCGTGCCCCTGTACTCGGCACTGGTGAGGCCGCACCTCAAATACTGTGTTCAGTTTTGGGCCCCTCACTACAAGGAGGACATTGAGGTGCTGGAGCGTGTCCAGAGAAGGGCGACGAAGCTGGTGAGGGGTCTGGGTCTTATGAGGAGCAGCTGAGAGAGCTGGGGTTGTTCACCCTGGAGAAGAGGAGGCTCAGGGAGACCCTATCGCTCTGTACAACTGCCTGAAAGGGGGTTGCAGAGAGGTGGGTGCTGGTCTCTTCTCCCAAGGGACAAACGATAGGACAAGAGGCAATGGCCTCAAGTTGTGCCAGGGGAGGTTTAGATTGCGTATTAGGAAAAACTTCTTCACTGAAAGGGTTGTCAGACACTGGAACAGGCTGCCCAGGGAGGTGTTTGAGTCACCATCCCTGAAGGTATTTAAAAGACATGTGGATGAGGCGCTTAGGGTCATGGTTTAGTGGTGGACCTAGCAGTGTTAGATTTACAGTTGGACTTGATGATCTTAAAGGTCTTTTCCAACCTAAATGATTCTATGATTCTATGCAGATTCATTGGTTTAAAGCTTTTCACAGCTCTTGTCCAACCTATAGTGTTTGTTTTCTGTACAAATCTGATTATGGCACGCACAACATATTAATGACAGATTAATTTTCACCTTTGACTGAAGCAGAGAACAAGTGGGGAACTCACCTGAACCGAAGATACTGTCACAGTATTCCTCAGTCTGGTAGGGAGGCATAAATGAGAAAGCAGCTGATCTCGATATCTTATAGTTAAGAAAAACGGAACAAGGTAAGTAGAAATTGTGATAACTGGAAATTAGATTGTGGCATATTAAACAAGCTTCTTTCTTCGGAAACAAAAATTGAGTCTCATTATTTTATTAGCAAAGGGAAAAGAGTGGACCTGATTTATCTCATCTTCAATAAAGTGTTTAGTGTACTGTTGGAGAAGTTCTGGAGGGAAATAAAAATTAGTACATGAATGGTGAAGTGGACTTTCTATTTGTTTTAAGTTAGACTGTTGCAACTTTTACGAAAGGGCAGTAGTAGACAAAGGTTATAATAAAAAATAAGATTTTTTAAATCCTACCTTATGATTAAGCAAGAAGTAGTTATAATATAGTTTAATAACAGTAAGAAATATAGTAACAGGTAACACAGTATAGTAACATTAATAAAAATGAATGCAATAGACATTATGAATATATATAAAAAAAGGAAAGGAAAGGAATGTGCAGTGATGGACTCATGTATTCTTTTGCTACCCTTCAGAGAGCAAGCTGTACCAGGCAACTAGCAGTAATTGTGCAATTTGAATTCACAAAGCACATAGACTATGTATTAAGTCAGAGGAAAGGTCTGAGCAAATAAATTCTGTGATCTTTGATGAAACAGTTCTCACCCTTGTTAAGGCACCTATTTTTCTGAGAAGTACGCTAGGAAACTTTTAGAAGTTAAAAGCACAAACTCTTGGTTTGTGTTGTCTCATGAAGATACAAGGAATGTGTTGTCAGATTGTTTGGTTTTTTGTAAATGTTATTAAGACACTATTCCATGTATAAATTTTGAAAATTGCCTAATACTAATCACAACAGCAAGTATTACACTTTGGGGACATATTTCCCTCAATAGCTACAGCAATCGAAAGATGACAGGCGTAATCAATTGTTAACATTGTATAGTCCCCTTACGGTGAATCATATCCAGCTTTTCTTTGATACTCATACTTTCTCTTAATCAAATCTGAAAATAGTAGGAAAGATTTTGTGACAGGTTGCAAGTTGCAGTGAACTTCAAAGGCAATCACACGTTTAAAGGCAAGATTGTTGAGGAAACATTTTTGATGTGATAGCTTTGGGGGGTTAAAAGGCAATACCTTATACAAGGAGGATAAAAGATATATTTATAAACACGTAGTTGCATGAGTAACAGTGAAAGAAGGAATAAACTTTCAGTCAAGCAGTCTTTGTTAAAAAGTCACTAGAAGAAGAATTAATACACTAAAGTATGATCTACTGGGTTTGGCATTTGTATCAGTTTCCTGGTCCTGGAACAAAGTATTGACGCATGGGACAATTAAAAAACTGAGAGAAATTAATGTAATTCGACAACTTCCTAGGTGATTTGAATGATATGAGAATCAGACTTGCCAACTGATTATCCAAATTTAGTGGGCATTGTTTAAAAGCACAGAATCTACCAATCCGCATTCTTTTTTTTTTAAGGAAAACTAATAATTTTTACCAACATACAGCAAATAGTTTGACCACTAATTATTTAGATCAGTAGTCCATGTAAAAAAGTAGAATTGACCATCATAGTGATAGAAGGCACAAGACCCTGGAACCATAGAGGGACTAAGATCTGAAAGACAGCATATATACGATGAGACATCTGACGTGCCCTGAAAAAGCTCTGCCTAACTACTTATCAGCTAGAAGTCTACAGGCACTTCATTTTTTTGCCAGTAAAATTAATTAAAGGTAAGATCTTGCTGAAAATTCAGAAACCTAGTTTTAAGAGGTTTTAATATAGATATCTATATGTGGAAAAGATCTCTTATCTTTCATAACACTCAGTGAAAATTTTGGCAGTACAACTACAAGAGTCCAAAGACATTCAGATGACAAAGTAGAGGTGCCTACTTTGGAATAAGCTGACTAGCTCTCTAATCCCACTGATTCTGTTGACTGGAGCCTATTATTGTAGCCTAGATGTCAAGTTCACTTGCAGACAACTGAATTTAGGTGTCCAGCTATAGAGCTGAAGCCTACCTTTGCTGATAAACCTGTGTTTTTGCAAAAAACAGAGGACCTGCAGAGTTCAGCGTCTGTTTCCTATTTTAAAATGATTGAGAATACACATGTTAAATGTCCTATTTCATTCATTGTTAAAGGCTGTGCAGGCGCTGGGGGACTGTCATGTCCCTGAGGGCACCAACAGCCTGAATGTTCTTGCTCAGCTTCCCGGGTGTCCCCCACCCTGCCCAGATCCCAGGACCCCTCATCAGCCCCCTGGGGCTGCCAAGCCCTGCCCCAGCAATGCCACAGCAAGGCCAGTCTCCAGCTCCCCACAGCCCTGCCCTTCTGCATACAGGTTTCAGCTGTATATAGATTTCCCCCTTTGACATGAGATGTGGCAATATTCAGCATTCTCATGCCTAACCCATTTATGGAGCCATACCAGAACCTCTCCCCCACCTGCCTGACATCCAGCAGCTCTGAGGAGACAAATGCTGCTCTCCTAATACGGAGAAGGAATCTCCTTTCTGTGAACTTTACATGGCTTGAGGGAAAAGACATACAAAAATCCCATTGCTAAGCGATGACAGGTTATGTCAAATTTGTTAATAAGCAGAATTTCAAAACTACATACAACTTGTTTTTATTGATTTTATCTGAAAGAAAAGAATATTGGGCCCTGGAAATCTTTACTTATAAAGCTGTTTACTAAAAGAATATCTTGTTCTAAAGTAAAATTTGCATCAAGTTAAAGTTGCATTAAAGATTTTAACGTTCAGGTGTTTTTCAGACTTGGACATGATCATAAAGTCTGCTGCTGCATGAATGTAAAATGTATCACTTATGGTTTTATGCCATATTCATTAAAGCATTGATGATGAAAATACCCAAAAAATAGTTCTTATCCAACATACAGTATTTTAACTACATAAGGATGAAAATATCAAATTAAGATATATTCACAACTCATTTATATTCTTAGCTGCAAGAATAACAAAAGCATTTTCTCATAATGCAGTTTAACTGAATTTAATGATAGATTTTAGAACTGAGACTTTAGATAAAAATAATGTATAATATTATGACAGAAATTAGCATAAGAATGCATTAATGACAAAATGTTGCAAAAATACTCATATAAATTCAGTATTTTTATAAATACATGTTATCATTCTCCTTCTGTATTTGTACACATCCAGAATAGGAAAAGTGTCATGATATGCTGTTTGAAAGGTAGTTATTATAAACCTTATTGTAAAGGACATATGCAGCATGAAGTCTGCATTATGTATTAATGCTTTTTATATATGTGTATATATATAGTATATATAATTTAAATTTAAACACCTGTTTTTGTTAGATAACACAATCTACAAATTACACAGTTGTTTTACTAGTCAGAAGTTATTTCAGATCACAGTCTGTAATGAAGGTGATATAAATGGAGACACAGAACATTAGCTATGAATATGTTACAAGATGACACAATAGTACTGAAACCAATGAAGAACTCACATGAAGGAAAGACTAGCCCTTGAGAAAGCAATAAAAGTTCTTCTGTAAGTATGCTTGAAAATAAAGAAATAGCTAGTATTTTGAAAGAACATACTGACAGATATATAAATACGGTAGAAGCAGAAGTTTAAAAAAATCATATCTAGGAGAGGTAAGATGTTCCTGTTTCCAATAAATACAGTGGTTACAAATACATTACCATATATTCATACATTTATAAGTCAATAAAATGATACACAGCACAGTCTACTGTGTGTACAATCTACAGCTGAAGATGGAAAAAGCCCAGGAAACACATTTTATCTATTTCAGTTCTCTTTTTTTTTTACAAATCCTTCTAAATTAATGACTTTTTAAAGGTTTAGTATTACTATTATTATTTTAATTAGTATTTATTAAACATGTATCTGCTGGTGTAACGTACTATGATACAAATCACCTGCACAACAGTGGTTGTTTTGGAAATGCAATTTTGGATGAAAATCTATTTGTGTTTTCGTAACTATGTATTTACAGTATCAATGTATTGTACAAAGATAAAGCACATGTAAAGCCTAACACAAAATGAAAGTTATATGCTGCTCAGCTTTTCTTTTCTTTAAATAGCATACTGAAGTACTTAAAAAGAGTATAAATATATATATAAAGTACTTTACTATGTAAACTATGTTCCTCCAGATGATGAACAAAACACAGAAAATAACCTGAGAAATATACATTATCAGGAAATATACAATTAGCAGTAAAACTAGGCAGCAATTTAAAGTCAGAAAAAAGTACTGATAAAGTAGTTTATCCCATCAGAGTATTCCCTGCTGAAGGGTAATTTGGCAATAGAGGGGCAGAGAAGTTGATTTGAAAAAACAATAATCCATCTAAAATACTCATTTTCCTGAATATGCATAGGTATACATGATTTTTCCATTGCTTCCATATTCTCTGGAATGTGGAAAGGGGATATTAGATTAGATGAGATTTTTCACTTTGTCTGGATTGATAGTCAATATTCTTGCATCGTAAAGAAGATGGCAGATCCTTAAAGTATTGCACGTGATTTTGGTTTGAGTACAGTTCCTACCTGTATGATTTTAAATGATTTATACTCATATCATATTGGTGGAATTGCACTACAGTAGTATCATCTTGTCCTGAGAACTTGCAGTTATTGTCAGTCTCATTAATGAGCAAATTATCCATGACTGGCCCTATGAATTCCTCTATTGTATGTCACAGTAAACACTTTTAATGATTTGCTCTTTAATAATATGCCAAATTTATCAAACTTTCTTTACATGCGCTCTGGAAAGACACTTAGTCCTAAAAAAAATGAACAGAGGTGCATATTGTATGCAGCATTAACAGTTTTTATAGTCTCCAAATTACGGAGTTTTGAAGTAGAATGAAAAGGGAAAACTGGCAAGAGTAGTAAAAGAGTAATTTGTTTCTACTTTTGCTTGTGATTATCCATGTTGATTATTTGATTAACAGAGACATGCAAAATGAGGAACACGGAGAACTGGATGTGCGGATAAGCGTGCTCTCTGAGATATAACTGAAATCTATTGTACAGCAGCTTTTTTCAGTAAAGCCTGCGACTGTGGAGTGGTGTGTTTTCCTGAGCTCACCTGACAATCTCCAAAGTTTCTTGCTTTCTGTGTATTGATTTTTCAATGGAATTGTCATTTCAATTGATGAATTCATGAGACATGAAGTAAAGATGTTCTCCCTGTTTACCTAAGGTGACTCCTGCCAAAGCAACAACGTCCTCTGCAAAGAGTCAAGAGCTGTACCAGTAAATAAAGAATGACATTACAGAAAGAAAACAGAGAAAGTAGGCTTCCTAGCTCAAGTATCTTGAAGCAATATCCAAAAAAAAAAAAGGAGAAAGAAAGGAATAGTCCTTTCTTTCTTTTCATTTAGTTTTTGTCTTTCATTGCATCTTGGTCATTACATATGTATATTCCTAAGTCTCCTTCTTGGCAATGATACTAGACTTCTAACAGAAATATGGGAGTATAATATAGACCACTGATGTAGTCCTATACAGATGGCACCATCTACGTTCTGTATTTGCTTATGTTCAATTCCTATTTTGGTAAAAACAGGAGACAAGAGTTATTAAAGCTGAAAAGCTTTGCAGAAAAGAAGCACAAAGAATGGCTTTGCTTTTTGAGGTAGTGCATGCATGAAGATTAGGATGAAATAGTCCTAGAGACCATAATAAATTTTATTTTCCCATAATGACTCCACTGCAGATCATGAGCACAAATTGACTGTCTCAGGCTAGTTTCCATTCTGTGTGATAGGTCTCTCCCTTTCCCCCTGTAACAGAGAGCTCTCTGAAAAAAAGACAACCTATGGTATATAACCTTGGCAAAACCAGAGCCTTGGTTATGGACCAGTCAGAGCAATGCCAAGGATTGGAAAGTGTGTTTTTCAGAGACTAATGCACAGCTTTGGGTGAACAATAGGTAGCCGGCTGGTTGGTTAAGTAACCCATTCTGAACTGGAACCAGAGTCATACCTGCTGAAAACACTAACAGAAAAATTAATTACCTATGGAGATTGCCACTGAGTTTTTTTAATGCCCACACCATCAACTAGGCACTGGTAAACTGCGATGATTTGAAGCGTTGTGTTTTGCTGCTGTCTATGCTGTACAAGGCCCAGAGGATGGAAAGTTGAAACTAAGACAGTTCAGTCGAAGTCAAGAGATTATTAACAAGTATAATTCATTAAATGGTACAAATTAAATGGTTCTGGGTTTCATGACAGTATTTCCTGTAGAATTCACCACATGTCATATAATACAAGGGTTCTGGGGTTTTCCAATCCTATCCCTGTTAGGTACTAGATACAGTATTGGTTGGATGTTTGCCTCAGTGATACTTGAGGTGGCATGTCTTTTCTCTTTCACAGCTGTCTGTATTTAGTGAACCGTAACTGTGATTGTACATGATTTTGTTAATTCCCAAGTCTGTATACTTCATTGCATATTCATGGATTCCTGTGTGACCATTTAATGCAGAATATTAAAACAACTTTCAGAGCAGAGATCAAGATCCACAGCACTCTCCCATTAGCCCTTGTAGAAGGTGCCTTTATTGGTGAGATATAGTTGTATGAGACCTCTCATTCACTGTTTTATGCCAGGCATTTTTTAATATGTATTTCCATTTAGTGATTCATGATCAATAGCAGAGTTAAATAAGTCTGGATCTCTATAGACTTCACTGAAATATGACTAAAAACCTCTTTAATTACAAGAAAATATGCATTCTAATTTTTAGCAATACTATATATAATTTCACTGAATGTAATAATCTCCTTTTCCTCCACAAGCTCTAACTGAAATGAACCTGACCCTTTTTCTTTTATTGCATTCCGTGATCTCTACACATACCGGATGTAGTCCAATGCAAACACATTTAAAGGATTAAAATAGAAACTCGGTTTGAGGATTTAAACATCTGTGAATTATGACAAAGCTTAAACAGATTTTCTGATCATACTGGAAGCCAATACGTAAGTGCTGAGCATGCTTTAAGCTTCAAAATGAGCCTCAGTTGGTTGACTGATTTTAAGGATTAGGTAAAACTTTGTGTACAGAAGCACTCTATAAAATACTCTGAAGGACCAAAATTAAGATTCGTGCTGTCTAACGTTAGACACTAGAATGTGTCCAAATCTCTAAGTTAGTTAGTTTTTTTGTTATAATCAAAGAAATAAGCACTGTCAGGGCCTTTTAGAGGTACCTGTCTGATCTGAGATTTAAGATCTCACTTTAAGGTGAGACCAGCTGAATGCTAGAAATGTCTGCTTCTTTCCACCAGCGTTGCAGCTATCAGATTAATATCATGCTTAAAATCTATTTAATCTGGTATTTAAGTGGCCTGTCAGCCCTTCAAAGTTCCCACAGTTTCCTACTATTTTTCCTAACAAGAACAAACATTAACTGGTAGCTTGCAAATTTTGAATATGCAGATAGGAAAATTACTGAAATAAACTTTGACTCTGTTAAGAACAGGTTTCCCAGTCAGGCTGTGGACCCTCTGGCCCTGAAGGTTTTTAGAACTCAGCCACACAAAGCCTTCAGCAGCTTGAGCTGAGCTTTGAAATTAACCCTGGTTTGAGCAGGAGGTTGGATTAGGTGACCTTCAAAGATCCCTCCAACTGAAGTCTTTCTGTGGTTCTAAGAATAGTGATGTCAGCTCTGTTAAAAAGATCCCATGGGTGTTTAATAAAGAGCAAAAAGGCTGAAATAGAAGATAGGACTTTTGCTGCATAATTATCTTTCATAAAGCATAATATTTTTGTGGCTTTTCTTCAGTCTCCTTACTGTCCAAGACATTCTACTGCCAATGAAACAAGAAACTGGTAAAATTATTATTTTAAGTATAGAATGTGGCACAGAATGAGATTAGACATATGCTAATTAAGTCAGTTATGTTTAAAGGCTTTCTACAGTGTGTTGAATGTAATTTGAAAAGGAAACGTCTGGTCTTTGTTCTTTTCTGTGAGCCATCATGAAAAGAAGAAAGGATTTTCATATAGGTTTTTATTCTTTTAGTGGGGGCAGAAGGGGAAGGATTTGGTTGCAGACTGTAGGATTGGTGACATTTCCATATTTGATAATGTAGCATTAAAAATTCTAGACATTATATATTAAAAAGTGTTTTATTCTTAATCTTTGAAAAAAATTTGCCAATGAATATTTAACGTTCTGTCATATTTCTGAACCGTTAAGACACCAATCCTAATTAAAAAACCTATTTTGAAAGAGATTGTAGCTATTTAGAACCATCAAATAAATAATTTTCAGTTGCATTTCCAAATTTTTGACATCTTGCTGATTTTTTCTTTTTTTCAGAAAGTGTTACAATATTTTAAATGGATGATGTTATTTAATATTTTAACCTAGTTTAAGACAGTAGCAAATTGTATTGCAATGATGAGAAGCTGCATCCTGCTGAAATATTCTCTTTTTAGAGAACAGATATTCCTAGAATTTCAATCACTACTTGTGATGAAATACTTGAAAATAAAAAACTAGGACTTGATTCAGTCTATCTAAATATATATATTTAATATCATCCAGGGAAAGGCTGACAGAAGCTCGGAAATGTGGAATTTCAGCTGGTAAATTTGCCACTAGTAATCCTGTGTTGGAGGGCTTCAGTGAAGCAAGAAAGCAACAGAAATGGTGGAAAGACTATTTGACTATTGACTGCAGATGATCTTGACTGAAAAATTAATTTTTATTTGCATCTGCATAAGTTCTTTTTCATCCCATTTCTGAAAGAGAATGGGGGAGCAGGAGAGAGGGTGGTGGGGAAGTGGATCCAGATACATAAATATTCCACCTTTGATGATCAAAATCTATGTCTGAATCCAAGAACTAGAACTTGGACCCTTTTTATGGGTAACATATTGCAGATCGATTCAACACAACAGAATTTCTAAGCAGACAATCACATTCAATAAGGTTATGCAGCTCTGGGTCCTAATGAGCATACACTGGTGATTACCAAATGAACAGTTAGGAATTCTTGCCATATGGGAAGTTATCTTCAGTGTTTACAATGACTTCACCCAGCTGTCACTGCAAAGTGGCCAGCAGTAGAACTACTCTCCTTTCAATCTGTCAGGAAACTTCAAAGGCAAGATACAATCAACATGGATTATTGTTTTTCAATGCTACACCCCATACAGATAAGAAGCTGTTGCAGATAGTCACATTTAAAGTCTTATAGACTCTTAGAAGTCTTACATATATATATATGTCCATTTCTATAGTTATTCATTAATTTCAAAAGAAATTGGCATAGAGAAATGCAGAATATGTAATACTGATTTTATGTTACATAAAACTTCTCTGCACATACAACAAAATGCTTTGGCTAATCTTTTGAGTGGCAACACGTTATGTTCTCATGTAGCACCTTTGGTGCGTATGTTGAAGAAGAAAGTTCTCATGTCATAAAAGACTTGATGAAATTCATTGAATCAGAGGTATTTTGTTGCCACAACCAAGGGCGTAGATTTTCAGTATGAGAAAAAACCCTCTAGGGCAGTACAGTGGACCAAGATGTTTTTAATCCCTGGCTTCAGAGGCAGTTCAAGGTTGCTTGTCTACATTGGCAAAATTTAGTTTTGTGGCAAAATGGATTCACATTAGAGTAAAAGAGGTCACAGTGAGAGAGTTAATGAAGAATGGTAGGGCTGCGATAGTCTAGGAAGAGTGGGTAGGGGTGCTCTGGAAGCAAATAAAGATACAGTTAGAAAGGAGTCAGTAGCAGTTTTGTGAGTGTTGTGGTATTAGTAATAATTAATGCAGCTTAAGTAGTGTCAGGTGACTGAAGGAACTCTGCTGCTTTGATGTGGCTTCATGACCTATGGGAACCATTAGGTAGCAGAGGGAACTGTCTCTTTCTCAGTCTTGCTCTCTTCTTTTGTATCTTGTCTCCTATTAAGATCTATTTGACAGTCTGCCTACCCTGCGGCTTGCTACTATAGCCTGTCACTTACTTTGCCTGCTGCTGTGAGCTGCTTTGAGCCTTGCTCTAGAAGACATATTGATAATAAAAGAAGATGCTGTTGTAATAGTAAAATCATCAGAAGTCACAAGAGAGGGTCCTTGGAAAAAGAGAAGCAGCTACAAAAAAACCTCAGGAAATCTGGAAAATAAGGGGACTAGAGAACTGCTAAACAAATTGGGACCTGCCTATTTAAATTTTTTTATGCTCTATCTTAGCCCAGAATATAAGAGACTGGGGCACACTGGCAGCTTATCTTCCAAGAGCCATCTATTAGTGGGAACTCATTGCTTGCTCCGTGAAGGTCTGCAGGTGGACAATTGGGCCCTGGCCTGAGGTTTGGCTACCTGTACAGCCATGAGTGTCTGGGCACAACATGCAAAATTGCTGGGCATGACAAATAATAGAGTGAGTAGACAAAATTACAGTGCTGGATTGGATGGATTTTTTTTAATTACAGTACAGAATGGATGGATTTCACAGATGGTTAAGGGAAATTATGTGAACGACAGCCAAACTTCACAGGTATTTGGAGAAGATTAAGGATCTTTTGGAGAACAGTGTCTTGCATAGCCAGCAGTGCCTAAGTAACTGTATCAGTAATACAATGCACGACTGAGACCATCTAGGTAACAGTATAAGAAATGGCAAATTTGGGGACAGACTTAGGAAAACTGGGACCATTGGGGAAAGAAGTAAGAAGTCAGGGGCATGTTGTTTGTCTGGGAAGAGACAAGGGTAGAGAAAGAGGGGAGGTCAGTGGGGGAAGAACAAGCCTGGGAAAATGAAGGGGATAGAAGGCACCGTCTGGTCATGTGCGAGATGCTGGTCCGCATGTTTTTCTGACAGAGCCCCACACCTGCACGAGTCACTGCAAAGTGACAGAACACACTGTATTCCTATTGATTTTCCATGTGAGTGGGATTTCTATTCTGCATGTGGGGGTGCACATGCATGGCTTGATTGTGAACTTCAACATGAGCTATCCAGTGAGTAGGATGAGAGATCTCGGTGCCTACAACTGCAGAGAGCAGGCTGGTGGACAGACCAAGCATCTAAGGACAGCTAGTGAAGAAATCCGCGTGTGTCTGTGAATCTGTGTATGCAGCCATAGCAAACTCTCTTTGATCACAGGCAGGGGGAAGAACTGTCTTGTGCAAGAAGGTATTTGGGCTACCATTTACATGTTGTAACTTCTGTTGGTTCTTTTCCTGCAGATGCGTAGACAAATAAAAGTTTTAAGACTGTTAGAGTGAAGCTCATGAAATGAAGTATCTGAAAGTTCCTTGGACTGCTATCTTCTTGACCAGGCAGCTATGTTTTGAAACTACAGTTGTTTCTTTCTTTGTATTTTCTTCCTTCCTTCTTCTTTCTGTCTTTTTCTCAGTATTTCTGTCTTTCTTTCTATTTTCCCTTTTGTGTTGTCTTCCTTTTTTGAAGTTAAAGGAAAGGATTGAACCTCCCTTTCTTTCCAGGATGTGTAGATTTTTCTTAAAAAGTATAAATAACATATCAGTAGCTATTTCACAGACCTGAAAATGTTTCAAATCTCTTTGTACAACACTAACAACACTAACAACATTTTTCTCTTCTTTTCTATTTTGTCTTTTCTCCCTTCCCTCTAAAAGAAACAAACGAGAAAAGGAAAGAGAAAAGGAAGAGAAAAAAAAAAGTAATACTGTCCTTACTATTAATGCATGAAAATAATGGAGAACATATTCAGCTGAAAAACATTAGGAACCTCAGTGATGTGTTTCTTATTATATGAAACTTCTTTCCTGCTAATGAACTTCCAGCTGACAAAAATTTCACTACTATTAGTAATACATCTAGAAACCAGTGGGTAAAAGATACTTTCTCATTGTTTTTGCAGTATCTTTTTCTTGACCAATGCTTTCCTGTAAAGTCACAGCATTCTCTGTGATCATCATTTTGGACACATAAGAAATTAATTTCCATCATAGGTTATAAAATGTCTATTTCCTTTTTCAGGCTGACCTTCAAAATGGAGTTATTAGCTGAAAAGAGATCAATAATTTCAGGTTACTGTCCTTTACAAACTTTTCTCAGGTGACTAATAATCAATAGATCAGAAAAGAACCTGTTCTATCATAGGATGTAAAAGGTTAATGTTATCCTCAAGACCCCAATTCAGTTAATTTAAGACAAACATAATTTTCTAAAGGTTAGGGCAAAACGCATCTTGTAAACAAGAACTTTTAGTTTTTCACAGAAAACCATGGGCCTAAACAATACAGCTCCAGCTGATTAAAAATATTTTCAGTTTACAACACAGAACACAGTATGTACCACACTGCTAGTCAAGTTTTATTTCAAAGTTTTCTGTGCATGTTGTGCTCTTCTTCACATAAACAAACCCCTCTGAAGGATTTTGGCAACTGAAAAATAATTTGGGTTCCCTAAGCCCTATCCCATTAAAAAGACAGATAGCCCTGACTATAGCTATTTCCACTTCCTCTTGCTACCATCACATTTTTGCTTTCCCTACTTTTAACAAGTAGAGACATTACCTAAGATCCCACTCCCTTTCTTTCTCTTCTGCAACGAAATTCAGAGATTAGGATGCTCTGAAGAGTCTAGTCCTGACCTAGCTCCTTGTAGCATCAGGTTTTTATCCTTCTTCTGGTTTTAGTACAAGCTTGAAGAAATTGGGATCAGGTTTTTCCTTGTGGTCTTTTCCAGAGTCAACTAATCTGAACCATCCTCTTCTTCCTCTTTTAATAGAATAAATTTTTTAGCTGTGAATAAAGACTGACTATGAGAATGAACAACTGGAATCTGTCACCATGATACATGATAACTATCACTCATTGTGTCCTTCCAGGTTTGTGGTTTCACTACTAAAGGATTTTGATGATGGTATTACTGCACCCTGCACTGCACAGAGCTGCTGCCTTGTTCTTGTACCATCTCAAGCATCATATCAGTGATTCAAACCTATTACAGGCCTGCTACCGTAAAAGAGAAAGAAATAAAATAGAATTACATTAAGTTAGATTACTTCCAAAGAGAAGGCTTGGGAATATTTTGTATTAATGTATTTCTACGGAAGTAGAGTATTTTTAAGAATTTTCCTTGGAGGAAGAATCTTTTAAAATTCGACTGCATTCATTACTACACAAGAGAGGTTTGCTCACCTCTGCAGAATAAACTGCGGTTCTATATCCATGGTTAACTGTATCATCGTAAGGGGATAACTCTTGTTCCTAGTGTTCTGAGTGCTATGGAGTCCATGCCCATTTAGGGCTAGATTAGGGTTAGCCTCCTCAAGAGCAGGTTGGCATATGCAAGCTTCATAACACTTGGCCCAGATTGCTTCTGGGTCCCACAGGACACTCCTATGACTCCTGTGAATAATCTGTTCATTGTAAAATGAATCATCTATTTAAAGGTTAAGATTTCATTAATGTTGAATACATGTAAGATGTAATTTTAAGGAAATCTTGCTCTCAGCTTATATATATACACATATATGTATTTGTTTAAATGTATCAAAGAACTGTACAGACAACATAAAATATTTGAAGAGAAGGCTTACTAATTTTCTGTAAAGCCCAGTCAATCTCATTCCTTTGCCAAAATTTGAATTCAGTTGTGTAGTAATAAAAAACATTCTACCAAATTTTTGTGAAAAGCACTATTCAGACCCACCAGCTTCAGCTACCATTCACACATTTTAAAGCTGACACATTGAGTCCTTTCCTCACAGTTCAGTTTCACTGTTCCTCTTATGGCTGACTTGTCATAGAGGTCCAAAGTTTAAGCCAAATGTTCTTTCTCAAGGACATCTGATGCTTCCTTTGTTCACAAAGACAGTTTAGTGATGTAAAATGACAACTTCCCATGTGGGAAGGCCAAAAGAAAGATACTGTGAGCTTAAAAGACAGTATGTTTAGAGAGAATGTTAAAAGTAGTTTAAGCCTAATTCCATGAAGTAAAAGGTCAAGTTGTATTTCTACTTTGTTTTACACGTTCACATTTGTCTGTGGCAGAAAATACACCTGTAACTCCTCTGAAGTTACTCGCACTATAAAGTGCAGTATGCTCCAAGGCAAAGTCTCTACACAAAATCAAGTATTTTTTTAACACAAATATATACGTGCACAAATACAGATATTTGCACATAAGTAGCCCTAGAAACTTAATACCACATTTTAAACAGAAACAAAGGAAAAATGCATTATAAAATTGTTCACAGTCCACAGGTGAAAGTATTCAGCAAGATCTTCAAGCCTGAAGTCTAGGAAGAGTTCTCAATTCACTCATATAAAATTACAAGTAAAATTTTCTTATGCGGAGCAGATTGCAATAATCAGTAAAACCAAGTTTGAAGGAGACCACCTGTGGCATTTTAGCCAAGTATTACTGTATTGCCATTGCTAGTAACAGGCCAGTAACAAAATTTTCAAGGCCTCAGGAATGAAGCTTGTCAGGCTGGGTTTGCCTGAACTTCCCTTGATGTTCCTGGAGCTTTGATCTCATTCGGTTTACCTACAACAGAATTTTTTTTTAAATGACTGGGTAGCTATGGTTACCATTTGTTTTACTGTTCCTTATATTTGCATGGAACAACTACAGTTTTTATACACATTGTAGCAACAAATAGTTGTTCTGTGCAAATGAGGTATTTATGACTATCATAATGATACAGTGCAGAGGGAAACAGGCCTAGCTTGACAGCAGACTGAGAAGTGGGGAAACAGGATGCAGCACAAAAAAGTACAACAGGGGATGATAAGGGACACAGGCTGACACTGGAGGTGGCTGGTTAAAGAAATGAAGATCTAGAAGCTGGACAAAACAAGTTTGAAAGTAACAAAGACGACAAAGAACAAGTGTCTAACATAAAATACACCATATATAGCAAATTCGTGCATACAGTGAAGTTGCAGATCAAAGAAGAGAGAGCATGATGTGAAACTTTGTTAGAAACAGACCCCAGTAAATCCAAGAAAGGAGGGGAGGAAGAAAAAAATAAGTAGAAGAAGAAATGTAACACCATTGCTCTCTTTGCAGTGAAGAACCTAGAGCACAGATGACCTGCTGCAACCATTATCTGTACCCAGCCCTGGCCCCACAGTGCCCCTGCTTGCTTGAGGAAAATCGGTGCTGTCAATCTCAAGAGTACAAAGGGATATTGAAGGAGGTGAGCATAACACATGATTTTAACTGTATTATTACTACAATTATTATGACTCTCTCTTGGTTTTCTGTAAAAGTATTTCTTAATTTTACTTTTTTCTCTTTTGCAATATTGAAATCTGGACTAACAAAGATTCTTAGATGAGATTGTTAGGATTTACATCATACTAAAAGTCAGATATTTGGCTTTACATATAAAGTGTATTTCCTTTTTCCTCATAGCAACACTTTATGCATAATGCAACTGGAATTCCAGTACAATATACTGTTATTTTGCATTTAGCTTGCTTAAAGATTGCTTATTACACAAACTGAATAGATAACTAGGTGCATCCTGATGGGAATGATAGTAATGTCCTTTCTGCAGACGAACAGGCATCAGACAATGCTTTTTGCCTATGACGTGAATCAGAAATTTTTCACAGAAACAAAGCCAACAGTATTTTTCGAATAGGTATGTCTGCCTTAACGCTCTTAGTCAAGCATTCAAACTTTATTGTGTCAGCTTTAGCTACAGTACTTTTATGTGCAAAATAAATAAAGGCTGATAATCAAAATACATAAATAAAGCCCACATTATATTGTTAGAATACCTTTAAAAATTGTTTATGCGTCAGGCAGCGTCTCAGAGAATACTTAAGGAAAGAGTTGTATTAATTGTTTCATTCATCAATTGTTCCTCAAAACATCACTGAAGCAAACAGAAAGATTTCCTTTAACTTAAACAAGTTTAAATTGGATTCTAAAATGAAGATTCATTCCAAACATAAGCACATAATGCCACTTTAGATTTAGTGGGGTACCCTGGCAGTCCAGCAACTGTCCTCTCCAGAATGGCAGAGGCTGCCTATAGGTCCTCTGCTGTATGTGTCAGCCTCGTGCAGATGTCTCCACATGTTCAATAGCAAAAGATACCAATGTTTAGATTGCTACAGCATTCCTAAATGCCTGACTTCCCAGGTGCCATACAAAGACAAGAAAGTGTTCCCTTTCCATTTCCCAAAGTTTCTTACACTTTATTATATTTTAAATTAAATGTTATAGCAACATTTGGACGAGAACCAGTGATGATATGGATGTGAGTCACAAAATAATCACACAATTATTTAAAGTGGTACTCCTTCTTATTAAAATAATTGAACCTTTTTGTTGATCACATTCTTAGCACCGGATCAACGTATTGGATAAAACTCCTAATACGCAGCAACTTATTTTCTTGTACTTCAGGCCAGTCAATTCAATTAAAATGCTCCCACTATGTACGATTAAAAGTCCCCTGCAGACACTATGCTTACTGGCTGGAGCTGACATTATGTGCACATCGTCAAATATCTTACGGATATTCTTTTTTTTTCCTGTTCCATTTATTGACATGCTACATATTTTAACCGTTGAGTATTTTAAAACATACATACTCACTTAAAAGAGGCAAACTTGTTTTCTCCACTGGAGGGGGACCTCTCCATGGACAGAATCTATGTGGAGTGTTGTACGAAAATCCATCCGGGATCCGTCCGATACTGCATGAAAGCGGGGTGTCCAGCATCTGAAGGGATGCAAAATTTACTCGCTATCTATATTCTTCTTTTCATTCTATCTTATTTAAACATATTTTATTTATTACTCTGTTTGTTGTCAGGCCTTTTCTTACTGAGATCTGAAAAGAACCCCGCACCATCTCTCTTCCCCCTCACCCCTGTGAAAAACATCTTGTTTATTGAATTTTAAGATATTTGTGTTTACTTACCAAAATGAAAGATATTAGAAAAGTGACCTTATCACATACCAAGGCATCTCTGTTTAATTTTTAATTTTTTTGTTATGTGTGTGCATGTATAAGAGAGAGCTGGACGACATCCTTAATAATATCACTGAATGCCTTCTCAAGAATAAAAAGTAAGACAGCATTGTAATAAAGAACATTTTACATTCTTATAGACCCGAAACCCAACCATCCAGTTTTGAACTTTAATAGGATACTTTTCTGGTAGAGTACAAGAAAGATAACTGCATATGCATCAAATGAGTGGATTATGACTCTTCAGAAGTTGAAGTTCATCTCTGCAATTAAATCAACTCTGGTAAAAACAGCAGCTTTGCAGAAAGGTCATACATGAGTGCTGAGAGGCTGCAATCCAGAGCATCTAAACTAAACAGAAAATGAACTGCCTAAGAGCTTGTACATCTAGTCCTTCCTTCTGCTGACAAAGCCAAGATGTTATGGCAATGATTTTTTTAACTAAACTTGAAAAACAAGCTAAATTACATTGGCAGATTATTTGCATTGAAGATGCTTAGCGGAAATCTTGTTTGCCAATGACAAAAGTTCTATTGTATTTTTCCTTCTACCTTTTTTTTAACTGTTTCCAAGTCTTAATGAAGCTGGAAATGGATCTTAATGTATTCAGGAAAACAAAGAACAGGTTTTATGGAAGTCAGCACCTTAAGTGAGAAAAGATGAAACGTAAGATTACAGTTTAAATAAATGTGCCAGGTAAAAATGGGGACACAACTGGGATGTTTAAAAACCTGGTATATTAAAGGAAGTTTCTATAAAACATTTTTCCACAATACAGTATCCGAAACCAAAGGGGGTTTTTTAAATGGAATTAATTTTCGTTGAACAGTAATAGTTTTCATTACTCATTGAAGGACTTGCACCAGACTTTCAGAGGAAAACAAAGGAATGTATTTCTCCGCTTTCAAAAATGAATAATCCTTCAAGAGATTTATGTGGTCAAGAAAGTCACTAACAACTTGTACGAGAATTAACAGGAAAGGATTCTGAGGAAACTAGCACGCAAAACTGCTAGAGAACATATAGCCTAATTTTCATCCAAAGTTTTGCAGGAAATGATAAACCATTTTGCAGGAGCATATCCAGAATATAAATAAAGCAAAAGTCATTTTGTGCACTAAAGATGTAGTGTGTAGGTATGTTAAATAAAAAAAAAAATAAAAAGGAATCTAGCATCCTGTAAAAAGAGAATCTGAAATTCCATGTTTAATTTTATAACAAATCTGTACAGAGATACAGTTAAAAGGGAAATAGCAGGACCTGAGGTGAATATTGCTGTGTCTTTACCTTGCCCCCTTTATACCACCTGAATCTTTTCTGAAAAGTTGAATTTGTCGATTGTGTAGAGTGGTATGAATTTTCACCACTTTGACCAACAGAGAAAAGGTGTTCTGTCATATAAGTGAATCTAACAGCTGTACTGGAATACATTAGTGGACTGACAGCATTTCATTACCTGTTAGCTGACTCAGCATTTCAGGTTTTAGAGCATTTTTTATCATAGTTTATTTTGTCCTTAAAACATTTGTCTCAATGAAACATGCTCAAATCAGCTATCAATATTTTATAGAGACTTATTTTGCCCTCGGAGTACAATGCTCTGTGATGAATTTATTCTTCTCATACTTCCTGCACCTTGTAATTACAAATATACTAAGACTTACAATTACTGTCAGATTTTGTTAGTGTTGACTAATACTACTCAATCTTCTCTCAGCTGATCAGTTATATGGTTCAAGAGAAAAAGGGTGACCAGTCTAGCTGTGATCAGAATCTGCTTTAAAATAATTTAAGGAAAAATTATTTCACAATGATAAAAATAAGAGAAATAGACAAAGGGGAGAAGTATGTATACTTTTTCATTCTTTCTCCTACAGTGTAATTGTGAATGGGTCTCATTAAGCATAAATGGAGACTATGAATGTGTTGTGCAACTTACCCTATTTTCACTCCCCTCATTTTATCGGCTAACTAACCGAAGATGGACCCTTAATCACTTGTTATTTTCCTATTACTGGAACATCTCAATGACTAGTATTAATCATACCAAATAAATTTGTGGCAGACATTGGGGAAATGAATGCAGAAGTAACTCTCTGCGTTCTTTTCCATACTTGTTTGATTTGGTATTTTCAGTACTTATTTTGTCTAATTAAAAAATACAGGGATAGGTTTGAGGGAGGTAAAACCAACCTAATTTTCAATAGAAAATCAATAAAACTAAAAAAAGGGTCACTGTCTAATGAATATGAAAAAACCCTTAATTGTATACTTTTTAAATTTAATTTTAAAACTATACCCTGATAAAAAGCTGTATTTTTTACAACTTCTGAAGCTTTCCAGCATAAGCTATTTTAATTTAAAGCATAAGCTTGAAAGCAATAACTATTCGTGTCATGTACCTTAAAATTACAAACAAATTAATTCTAGGTGATTCATAGCTGTACTAATCCATCCTTTGTTTTTACAACCATTGCAACAGAACCAAGGTCTTCCTGTGAAACAAGCAAGGTACTGCGTATGTGTGGGGATGTTTGGTGTTCAACCTGCCCAGCACAGAACAGCAGATCTTTCCATGACACAGAAACAGAGCGTAGGTTAAGCTAAGTAGAGATGTGTAGGGTTGAGAAAAGGTAAGAATTTGACAATGTATTTATACGTGTATAACCTGCTCCGTGAGCTATGATGAGTTACAGTGTGTTTTACAGGAATTGTTATGATGTGCAGTATGAAGTGTTATTGCAATCTCTTCTTGAAGTAAGTGCACCTAAGACATAAAGAGTGTTAATGCATTAATAGTTTGGAAGTTATCCACTTCCCATTTTTATGAACACTGTGCCAAACTCTTTCCTTTTCTAGCTTATTAGAGATTAAAATGTGTGGATTCTCTCATGAATTCCTCCTAAAAAGAACTTAATACCGTTCATTTGGAGGTCCTCTGCTGTCCGTGTGTTACTTCCAATTTACCTATACTGAATTTCATTTGCAATGTGTCAGTGTAACATCAAATCAAAGTCAAGTCAAAATGCATCTTCTTTTTCCCTCACAGATCCATTGCTTTTATGTCATCAATGATTCAGAAAGAAAAAACCCTAAAATAGCCCTCAGCAGGTATCTCCCTTTTGATTCATTACCTGAAAGATAATCGATGAGCCATTAATGAAATATTTTCTTTTAGAAAACATTGGAAAAAACCCTCTTTTATTATTTTAAAATCTGAAGAAATAGAGAAAAGAAAGCATTAATTCTGAATGCTTGGTAAACTACATGTAACACTATTATTTTTTGAAGTAAAACCAGTTGCATTACGAATGCTGCTCATTTTATGTATAACCTTTTAAAATGAACCATCTGTTGGTAGTTAATATTTGCTGGTGAATCAAAAAACAGAATTTTTAAAAAATTTGCAATGTGTACAAATATTGACTGAATGTTTAAAAGATATTTTTAATCACTGCTTTATTAAAGTCAGAAGTCAGCCATTCCAGATATAAGACTTCTCAGAACTGAAGTTATTTGTACAGACCTAATTTATTCTCCTATATATCATATGCATTCTAATATAGCTCTCTAGTTAAATGATCAGATACTCATTATAGCTTTTCTTAACAGTACTTAATAGTGCTAGAAGATGAATGAGCAAACACAGGCAGATGTAATTAGTCATGATTGAGCATTTCTGTGAGACCTGAGTCATCATTTCAGAACAATGCACCGAGAATATAAATCATCTAAATTTTCAGTTAATCAGAATTTTGACCAGTCAGAAAGACAATTTTAACTTGAATGCAGAGAGGATAGTAGTGGATAGATAAATATCCTTTACCTGATAGAACTGTTATCACTGACATAGTTTTTACACTAGGAGTGGATTTCTTTTGTATTCCAGTCCAATTGGGGCAGATTTTCAGACTGGAAAAGGGTAAAATAAAGGTTGTGACACAAAATACTGACATCTGTTTACAGTTTAGCTTTGCTAATAAATAAAAGGCCAAGTGCTTTGCTGTGAATTCAGAAGGTGTAATTATATAAGCCTTCTCTTAGAGACATGTTGGATGCTCTGTCAGGCAGGACACAGTTTGCCAAGCCATTTGGAAGAGTAAATCATAGGGCAGGCAGCTGTAACGGGTAATCATTTTCTGCACTTTACACTGTTCATTTGATAAACTCATATTCCTTAAATATACCTTATGCATCCACTGAGACACCTTGCCTTACGAAGACTTGTCTGATCTTCCTAAAGCACAAGTCACTAACATGCTTCTCCTTATCCATGTGAGCATAAATGTCTCATTAGCTTCCGTAAACAACTTCAATAGGAGACAAAAATATATACTATTACTAAATATTTCATACTTGAGTACCTATATGGACTTGTTGCAGTTGGAATTATAAAAAAGATCTTAAATATCTTTTTAATACTCTTACCCATGCGCTGTTCCTTATGCATACTTTTGGTCTGTATTAACATACTTCAGATGATAGTATATACAAGACACATAATTTTGAGGTAGCATATCCCATCATCAAAAATTTGATGAACATATACATAAAACATAATATTAAATTTAGTTATAGCTTTACTTATAAGTTTTTTGTTGTTATTATTATTAATAATAAAATTTATAAATAACTTTTCTAGATGAGGAGGAAACAATCTCAGAAATTGTGCTGTAGAAATTAGTATATTAGCAGAGTAATTACAGTCTTTAGAAGTCAAGATGCAAGATGAATAGAATACTATTTAGAACTAGAACACCATTCTAGTTTAAAGAAAAAGATTTAACTCAGAAATAATTAAAAATAATTTTGACTTGTCTCTGAAATACCTGCTTTTTATTGTCTCATTCACTGTGAGCCAAGTCATAGAATTCCGCTTAGGCATATTACCCAAATAAACCTTTCTCTAAACTAGCAAAATAAAGCAGCAAGGTAGTTAGATCACTACCTAGAATGCTAAAAGTTAATGCCATGATACAGGCAACATGACCATTAACTGACCAGTAAAATATATACTGGTTTACTTATTTTATAAACAACTATATGGATGTATGAAACACTTATTAAATGCAAAATGATATGACACATAGAACTGTGAGACCAAGAATAAGTTCTGTTGAAATTCTTATGTGTTAAGCCATACTTTCTTTCTGCATTTAGCTAGTCTTTTTGCAAGCAGAACACTAACTGCAAACACCGAATCTTTGCTTGAGTAAGAATATCAGGATTTGATCTTTTATTACAAATACAAAACCTTTATGCTAGCCCCGATAATTAAATAGAATCAAAAGACATTTTGCAATAATGTGATACCTTTTGTCATTAAGCAGAATATTAGCAATTCTAAATTATTTTAAAAATTCCCTTCAGAATCCATTTTGCATTGCTTATTCAATACTTTCTGGACAAAATTAATTTCCACAAGAGTAGTTCAAGACCTCTGCTGAAGGTAAGGTTCACTTAAAATAAACTTTTAAAACATTTATACATATAGATCTCCTGCTAATCCAGTTCAGAATTGACTTATATCCAACACCAATATCGCTATTTCTTATAAAAATTTCCTCTTTGTCCAGAGATCAACCAAGATGATGTCTATTAATAAAAAAATGAAGAAAACCTAGAGATCTATAGACAATCCCATAAAAATTACATGGGCAAATAATCATAAATATTAATTGTAACACAGAAAATAAAGAGTGGATTAAAAAGTCAGCATGAATTTACTTTTGTCAAATTAGTCAAACTTTCATCTAAAATTATTATGCTCCTGTAAAGAAAGCAAAAATCTAAGATGTCTTTACCTTAGAAAGGCTTTGAAATTATCCCAACATGCTTTTTAATAAGCTATCTGAGAAACATGGAACAGGTAAAACTACTAGCAGGTGGTTGCATAACTGGTTAGCTGTTATTAATGGTTTATAGCCAAAAAGGAAGAATATAACAAGAAAAGTTCTGCAGGGATCCACCTCGGGTCTGATTTTATTCATGTATTTTCATTAATGTTTGTATCGACGGTATATTCAGCTAATTTGTCGATGACATGAAGCTGGAAGGGACTAAAAATCTGCTCAATAACAGGATTAAAAAAAACCCAAACCACTTTCACCAAAAAAAGAAACAGTGAAATTCAACAGCAAGGACAAGGTATTATGTTTATGGAGAAATAAGTGTTTGCTTAAGCACAGCTCTGAGAACAATTGGTTTGGCAGCAGTTCTATGCAAAAAGGATCCAGGATTATTGCGCATACTGTGCTGGACATAAGTGAAGTATGTAGTTTTATCACAGAAGAGAAATAAGCACCTGTATGTGACATAAAAACAGATGTAAAGCCTGTATGACAGGAGGAGGCGGCCTTTCTCTCTTCTCAGCAGTGCTAAGGCTCAGCTGGAGCAGTGTCCAGTTTGGGGTATTGCCCTTCAGGAAAGAAGTGAACAAACTGAAGAGTATGCTATGAAAAGAAGTATTTGTCTGAAATTTAGAAAAGATGCCTTACAGGGAAGAATGAAGAAACGTGCTTTTGGTGGTTTTGCCCAAAGCAGAGAAATTTGAGGGAGACAACCTTGGAGCAAATAGAGAAGGTTGATGCAAAAAATCATCATGGTGTCTCTATGATTACATTACGGCAAGGAGTTATCAAGTTAAATATTAGGGAGCATTTTCTAGAAAACTGTGCAATGGAATAAATGACTTAATGAGGTTGTGGAACATCTATCTTTAATCATACTTAAAAATATGCAGGACAAGTGGCTATCAGGAATAACAGTTTCATGTCCTTGCATATGATCCTGCACAGGAACAGTGGTGTTGCAACCCGAGTCCTAAAACCAGGGATTAAAGGACAAGTTGCATTTAGGTTTCATGATCCCCTGTGGACAAATAAAGATGAGAGTAACACCAAGCGACCAGGAGATTCAATAGAAATCCTTTACTGGTTGCAGACAGAAGTGATAGAATATCCCTGACTACCTCTACAGTTATATAATTCCCAAACAACAGGTAAACGAAACAAGAAAGAGAAGTAAAAGTAAACAAGAGAAAACAAGAGATAGAAAAGAAGAGGTATGACCACCCTAGATTCCAGCGACGTCTTACCTTGTGTAATGTCTGTTTAATGGTTCCTGGATGGTAGGACACCCACCACCGCCCAGTCTGTCCTTGCATCTTTTATAGTATCTTTCTTCCCGGGATCCTCCCTTCAGGCGGAGTCTTGACATGCAAGTGCACCATTTACTTGGAGTACTTGGAACATTCTCGAAATGAGCACCTTTTGAGTATTTGGAATGTTCTCGAAGTGAGTCTGGGGGTGTGGAGGGTCTTGGTGGTCGATTTACCCCTCCTACAGTTGTGACTGCGATGTGACCTTCTCCTTGCGCATGTGTCTTAAGGCAAAATGGGGGAGTTAAGGGGGGAGATGACACTGCCCTGCCTCTGCAAAGCTCGCCGCTTCCCTTTTTCCTACTGACTTGCAAAAATGGCTTGTTTAAGGCACATCTAACAGACCACACATCCTGTTTGTTAGAAGTGGGTATGACATTCATGAGCTTTCAGCCATATTTGTTTTATGGTTATTGCACACATTTTTACTGTAAATGAATTTTATTTATGATGACTGGTTGTATTATTTTTATTTATAGATAGCTTTGTGAAGTACTTTTCTTACATTCTTGTCCTTTTCAACATCCAGACAACTGGTTTTATTTGCATTGACTAGAAATCAGGTGGTCTTGAATTACAGGAAAACTGAACAAGCAAACAAAATTTTTGCTTGTTTTGGGAGTGTTGATCTGCTCGAGGGTAGGAGGGCTCTGCAGAGGGATCTGAACAGGATGGATGGATGGGCCAGTTGTATGAGGTTCAACAAGGCCAAGTGCCAGGTCCTGCACTTGGGAAAAAAAACCCCATGCAACGCTACAGGCTTGGGGAAGAGTGGCTGGAAAGCTGCCCTGCAGAAAAGGACCTGGGGGTGTTGATTGACAGCCAGCTGAATATGAGCCAGCAGTGTGCCCAGGTGGCCAAGAAGGCCAACGGCATCCCGGCCTGTATCAGAAACAGTGTGGTCAGCAGGACCAGGGAAGTGATCATGCCCCTGTACTCGGCTCTGGTGAGGCCGCACCTTGATTACTCTGTTCAGTTTTGGGCCCCTCACTACAAGAAGGACATTGAGGTGCTGGAGCGTGTCCAGAGAAGGGCGACGAAGCTGGTGAGGGGTCTGGAGCACGAGTCTTATGAGGAGCGGCTGAGGGAACTGGGGTTGTTTAGTCTGCAGAAGAGGAGGCTGAGGGGAGACCTTATTGCTCTCTGCAATTATCTGAAAGAGGGTTGCAGAGAGGTGGGTGTTGGTCTCTCCTCCCAAGTGACAAGTGACAGGACAAGAGAAAATGGCCTCAAGTTGCGCCAGGGGAGGTTTAGGCTGGAGATTAGGAAAAAATTCTTTACTGAGAAGAGTGGTGAAACACTGGAACAAGCTGCCCAGGGAGGTGGTGGAGTCACCCTCCCTGGAGGTGTTCAAGGAACGTGCGGACGTGGCATTGCGGGACATGGTTTAGTGGGCATGGTGGTGTTAGTTGATGGTTGGACTTGACAATCTTAGAGGTCTTTTCCAACCTTAATGGTTCTGTGATTCTGTGAAAATCTGCCTTTTTCATGACAAAGAAATACAAGTGTACAAAAATCTCTTCCTTTCTTCAGACCTTTTACTATTTTTAAGAAAAGTGATTAGGAAGAATATTGGAACATGCATTTAAACTAGCTTTCACTGAACACGTTACTTGCATTTTTTAACTAGGAAGTTGACTATATTCTATTCAATGCATATTTGAAACATACTTTTTACACTCTCTTGAGCTACCTCCTGAGATGCACGAATGTTGCAGTGATTTTTCTGGTAGTATTTAGCTATGGGGAGTTGAACTGACTGCACATACTCTATAAGATCATAAAGGTAGAAACACTTTCTACTGAATTGAATTGACGATACATACGTGAATTGATGCTGCTAGTTGGTAAATTCTTTCAAATATCCACACTGGCTTTAAACTTTGTACATCTTTTGTCATGTAACAGGTTGCAGGAATGAAACAATCCTCACAGAGAAGTGTATTCGATGCAACAATATTATAATACCATAATTTTCTGAAATTATCTGGAGAGATTGATGATTATTGCCATTTGCATTAGACTCAGGACTGAGTCTTCAACAAAGATTTTATCATTGTTGAAGTGCCTTTGAAATGTTTCTTTAAGGGCAAATACTGCCAATGGGGATCTGCTTAGAAGAGAGAGGGGGAAAAGGATTGTTGGAAAGTATTTGCAAGTTTTCTAGCCTAGAGAGCTGAAAGGCATTATATGTGTAGGAAAGGGAAGGAAAACCTGCTGTATAATGCGCTAAGATTAGTGTTTCTTGGTGAAGTAGTTCTGAACTTGCCTACAGATGCACAATAATTATCACTCTAATGTGTTTCTGTATTGACCCTATTTCATATTTGCTCTCTAATTATTTATTTCGACACATTAAGAGTTGAAACAAGAGAAAGCAATGGTCTGTAAAGTTACAGAATGTAGTTTTATTAATTTTAAGTGATAATGAACATAATTTATCAGAAATACTTGAGTGAAATCCTTGAATTAAGGTGCCATCTGCAAGACATTATCTGAGCCTCATATTAAATAGTTAGTATTCATGGGTGACCATCAGATTATGGGCCTCCTGAGTACTACTGCCTGTGAGCCTTGGACTCTCATTGAGTCCTAGTCACAAGCTACAGCAATATGATTTCCTCTGCTTATTAAACCTAGTCTGCCTATTGTTAATCCTCAACTTAAATGTCAGCCTACAGAATGCTATGAAGTTGTTAATACATAAATGAAGTAGTTCTCTTGTAAACCGTATGGTAAAGCCAAAAATAATTTTAATCTTCAAAACCGTCAATTGGCCAGGCCCAAAATACTGTGAAACATATGATTTAAACTTGTAGTTAGCAACTTCACTACTACAAGAACTCTACAGTCCTGGTATTTTCTAATACAGTAAGTAAGGTTGGTCAGTTCTGATTTCATCATTTTTGATGGAGAAAAACGGATGTAGAACAATCATTTGCCATCTTTTTCTCTTTTTTCCCCTCACTTTTGTCCTTAAAAAAAAAAGTGTTTCCATGTTCATTTGGGATTTACAGATTTTAAGGAGGAAAGATGAGGAAAGTGATGAAAAAACTAAGTATTGGAAAACTCATTTCTTTTGAAAATCAAAGTAACTTAGAGGTTTTTTAAAAGCATGTATTCATACTTTCCTGTGATCAAAATAATCTAGAATTAAGTATTCAAATCCTATTTAAAGCTCTTCAGATTTCTTGCCCCAAGCCCCCTATTTGCTAAAAAAAAGGTAACATTATCATTGCAGAGGTATATTCAGCAACATCACTATGTAAGAAGAAAATAGGGCAGCATTATTAACTATCACTTTCATAAGAATTGAGCCCAGAAAGACGATTTTTAAAATAATACACATAGGTCATTTACAACATCCCTCTTAGCAGAGAAAATACATGTCAAACCAGTGGATCTGATGATTTTTGGTATTACCTATAGGTAACATGGGGCAAATATCTTGGGAGTGTAAAAACATCTGGCCCAGGTAGAATAAGAATGCAGTCATATTTCTGTAGATTGGATTATGAGGTCATATAACTAAACATCCACTCTTTGGAGGATTTGATAGTTCCTGTTATTCTGGAGACTCTTCTAAAAATCATCTATTACTGCTTACAAATAGATAGTGCAAAAGACATGACTAATACGGCTGAAATAATCTGAAGATACTCAGGTGAATTTTATGCATCTGGGTATAACAGTGTCTGCACTGAATCCATAACTAAAACGAGACCTTCACATCTTCAGAGACTACTGAAGCTACTATATTTTAGCTACTACTGGCTACTATTAAATAATGTTTGGTTAATGACACTTCAGTTAGTTAATTAAAAAAAACATTTCTCTTTCTTACCATTTCGGCCATTCAGTCACGAGAGTAGTTGGCAAAGATTCTGTGTTGTACAACTAGAAATAGCAAATGTTTCTCCTGTTTTCATTCAGATCATTACATAGTCAGATTACTGGTTAAATAGCGCTAGTTTTCCTTTCCCTAAGTGGCCTTGGAAAGCAGAGCCTGTAATTTAGTAACAGCTGCAAGGAATTAGCTGAAAACAATCTAGTATAGACACAGACAATTCATATCATAAAACAAACAAAAACAAGCCATTCACACAATCAAAAGCCTCATGCCCCAAGTTTATTCAAACTGCTTATTCAAACTGTTTCGATGTTCTTGCCCAGGGTGATGAAAAGTGTGAAGCACGTTGCCATAAAAAGTAACTTATGTGTTTATAATGTATATAACCTATTACAATCTCTATTTTTTTTGGGAGGGGGCAGTTAACTTAAGACAAGGTTCTTGCAATGGCCTGTAAAAGTCACACTCTTCCTTCAGTGCCAGCTCTGTATCCAATTACTTGAGGTCATAGGTGTCTACTTTAGTAACAAAAAAAGAGTTTCTACTCCTTTTTATTCTTGTTAATTCCTCAGGTTCCTTGCTTCTGGACAGTTTGCTGAGATATACTCCTCATTGTTCCATTATTAAGAAAATTTTAAATTCATAGAGCTAATCAAAATTATGTCCATAGTTAAATTATAAAAAATCTGTGTTTTGACCAGATTTCCAGGAATATTTTTATTTGGTTCAAAATTTCTCAGAAGCATACTTTTAAATATGTTACTTTTCAAAAGAAAATAAAAACTCTGAAATCTTTATAGGAAAAATATTTTTGTATCTTAAATTATTTTATTTTCAGGGTTCTTCGGTTTTACGTTTGGGGTGTTTTTTGAAAAGGAGGAAGAACTGAAAGCTCTTCATCATTAAGTTAATGCTAAGAGAAAAGTTAATGGTAAGAACTCCTACGAGAATGATTTTCACTATTTTTCCTAGTTTTGTAACTGAAGATCATGGGTTTGCCTGAAAATTACCAATGTTCTATTTAAGATGACTGGATCTAAAAAAGAATAATCTTTTCCCTTTTCACAATAAAACAGAAGTACAGTCTTAATGAACTAAATTCAGATTCAATTAAGTCTCTAATAACAATTAATACCAGTGGAAAGATGAGACACTTCAGTCCAATATGAAGAAAAAAAATTTTCAAGATATTTTGATTTCTATACCTCACATGAGGTTCACCCTACAGTTCATATGGTTTTCAGGAAATTTAGTTTCTAATCTCAGAAAAATCATGAACTGAAGAAAGATAACGTAACAGCAAATATGGAAAAAAGTAGAAAAAAAGAGCTATGTACCTAAAAATAATTCAAATTATTTTTATTTTCAAAAGTTAACAGAAGTAGAAAACCAGTATCTTCAGTGCACCAAATCAGGTCTAAAAATTATTTTACTATAATTGTTCATGAGGTTTTCTTAGTACTGAGTAGCTCTGTATGTTAGGGAGTGTTTTGATTGTATAGAGGTCAATGATTGTGATAACAAGCTTGAATGCTTATGGGTAAGGACACCCTGCTGGGTGTCTGTTATAGACCACCCAACCAGGACGAATAGGTGGACGAAGAGTTCTACAAGTGACTGGCAGAAGTCTCACAGTCGCAAGCCCTTGTTCTTGTGGGGGACTTCAACTTACCGGACGTCTGCTGGAAATATAACACAGCAGATAGGAACCTCCAGCCCTGGAGGTTCCTGGAGTGTGTGGAAGATAACAACTTCCTGACACAGCTGGTAAGTGAGCCTACCAGGGGAGGTGCCCTGCTTGACCTGCTGTTTACAAACAGAAAGGGACTGGTGCGAGAAGTGATGGTCGGAGGCCATCTTGGGCTTAGCGACCATGAAATGATAGAATCTTCAATTCTTGGCCAAGTAAGGAGGGAGGTCAGCAAAACCACTGCCATAGATTTCCGGAGGGCAGACTTCAGCCTGTTCAGGACACTGGTCAAGAGGGTCCCCTGGGAGACAGTCCTGAAGGGCAAAGGGGTGCAGGAAGGCTGGACCTTCTTCAAGAAGGAAATCTTAAAGGCGCAGAACAGGCAGTCGCCATGTCCTGTAAGAAGAGCCGGAGGGGAAGATGACCAGCCTGGCTGAACGGGGAGCTTTTCCTGGGATTCAGGAAAAAAAGAAGAGTTTATCACCTTTGGAAGAAGGGGCAGGCAACTGAAGAAGAATACAAGGACCTCGTTAGGTCATGCAGAGAGGGAATTAGGAAGGCAAAAGCCCAGCTAGACCTCAATCTGGCCATGGTTGGAAGGGATAACAAAAAATGTTTCTACAAATACATTAACAACAAAAAGAGAGCCATGGAGAATCTCCATCCTTTACTGGATGCGAGAGGGAACATTGTCACCAAGGATGAGGAAAAGGCTGAGGTACTTAATGCCTTCTTTGCCTCAATCTTTAATAGCCAGACCAGGTATCCTCAGGGTACGCAACCTCCCTGAGCTGGAAGACAAGGATGGAGAGCAAAAGAAACTCCCCATGATCCAGGAGGAAGCAGTTAACGACCTGCTATGCCACCTGGACACCCACAAGTCTATGGGGCCCGATGGCATCCACCCAAGGGTACTGAGGGAGCTGGCGGAGAAGCTTTACAAGCCACTCTCCACCATTTATCAACAGTCCTGGTTAACGGCGGATGTCCCAGACGACTGGAGGATTGCCAATGTGACACCCATCTACAAGAAGGGCCGGAAGGAGGATCCGGGGAACTACGGGCCTCTCAGCCTGACCTCGGTGCCAGGAAAGATTATGGAGAGGTTCATCTTGAGGGCGCTCACAGGGCACGTGCAGGACAACCAAGGGATCAGGTCCAGCCGGTACGGGTTCATGAAAGGCAGGTCCTGCTTGACTAACCTGATCTCCTTCTATGACCAGGTGACCCACCTAGTGGATGAGGGAAAGGCTGTGGATGTTGTCTACCTGGACTTCAGTAAAGCCTTTGACACTGTCTCCCACAGTATTCTCCTGGAGAAGCTGGCGACTCGTGGCTTAGACAGGTGCACTCTTCACTGGGTAAAAAACTGGCTGGACAGCCGATCCCAGAGGGTCGTGATGAATGGAGTGAAATACAGTTGGCGGCCGGTCACAAGCGGAGTCCCCCAGGGCTCAGTTTTGGGACCAGTCTTGTTTAATATCTTTATCGATGATCTGGATGAGAGGATTGAGTGCACCCTCAGTAAGTTTGCAGACGACACCAAGTTGGGTGGGAGTGTTGATCTGCTCGAGGGTAGGAAGGCTATTGCGGAGGGATCTGGACAGGCTGGATCGATGGGCCCAGGCCAACTCTATGAGGTTCAACAAGGCCAAGTGCCAGGTCCTGCATTTTGGTCACAACAAGCCCACGCAAGGCTACAGGCTTGGGGAAGAGTGGCTGGAAAGCTGCCCTGCAGAAAAAGACCTGGGGGTGTTGATTGACAGCTGGATGAACATGAGCCAGCAGTGTGCCCAGGTGGCCAAGAAGGCCAACGGCATCCTGACCTGTATCAGAAACAGTGTGGCCAGCAGGAGTAGGGAGGTGATCGTGCCCCTGTACTCGGCACTGGTGAGGCCACACCTCGAATACTGTTCCATCCATAGGACTGTTCCATCCACAGGAATGTCTCAGACAGAGACCCCAGTTTCCTCTCAGTTGTAATCAAAGGAAATGAGTAGAATTGTTTGAGTGCTTTTTTTGTTTCATTGTTGTTTTCACATGCTGCCTTATTTTACTTCATTCTTCGTTGTGGTATGGAATTTTAATTTTACTGTCATTAATACAAGAGAATGAAAGCCTGAAGAAAAATGTACATAGCATAATGCCCAGAGTGTAAATACCCTGTTTCTGGACAGACTTACAAGTATCCAGGAATGGGGGGGAGGGGCGGGAAGAAGAAAAGTTATGCATATTCAGTGATGTTTATAACATAATATCTGAATGTTTTTCTTTGGATATGAGGGGGACAAAATGTTTTATATTCTATTAAAATAATGTAATTGCAGATCCTTAAAACAGCATTTCGCAAACTGTACTGCATGCCTCCCTTTGTCTACTACCAAGTGAATTTTAAGAACTCACACATCTATTTTGCTTAGCATAATGATCAAATTTTGGTATTATGAACAGAAGTAATAAGCCCACTCTTTCTTATGCCGCCCCTGACCATCTGGTACTTTTTATGCCTCATCCAGAGGAGTATGACCCACAGTTTTTGGAAACATACTCATAAATGCATATGTCTCTCTTTGATTAGCGTGTATTTTGTTTTTACTGATGGCAGCTTGTTTATTGACTGTAATGACGAAATCTTATTTTCCAAGAACCGTTTACCACTGAGGTTGACGTTGCCTGATCGTATGACCTTCAGCTGCAGAAATCCATCTGACATAATGCTACTAAATTAAGCAGATTAAATAAAATGTTCACATAAATGAAGACAGTGAAAAATCTAATGGAGGATTGTTAATAATTTGCTCTTTTCTTATTTTTTATAAGCCTTTAAATAACCTACATATTATTTTTTCATTTATTAAACTGTTCTTATCTCAAGATCACTTTCACTCTTCTGATTCTCTCCCCAATCCCACAGTGGGGGAGTGAGCAAGGGGCTGTGTGGTGCTTAGCTGCCACCTGGGCTTAAACCACAACACTATCATTCTGTCTCCACAGTTAGGGTGATATTTTCATGTGTGCTTGACATAGAATTTCTGAGTACTGAATTATCTCTGTCATTTTTTTATCACGGAATACAATGAGCTCCTTCTGCAACATTTTGCAGTCACCTTTTTTATTTTCTTGGAAAAATATTTGTCATCTGTAAAATTTGGCAGCTCATTATTTACTCCCTTATATAAACACAGTGACTATCATAGGTCACTGCAGAGATCTTTCTGGGACACTGAGGGTAAGCTCATTCCAGTGTGGAATTCAACCATTTATTCCTGCACTTCATCTTTGTTTTCTTTCTTTTTGTGTCTTCATTTTCTTCATTAACCACATATAGTCATCCATGGACGAATTTTCCTTGTTTTTCCCTTATAGTTTAGTTTCTTTAGGAGACTTTTTGAAGGCTTATGTTTTTATTGTTTTCTAGCCTCTTTCCATTTTCATTTCTATTTGATATTTTTCTCATCTCCCTTTCTTGCTGAGCTTTATTTTACTTTTCAGCCCTGTTTGTATCCTTTCTGAGTATTTTCTCTGCCTTTTTTCACTTTTTGCCTCCTTCATGATGTTTCTTTTTTTTTTTAAAAGAAGTCCTTTTTGGATATTTAGATCTGTATTTTATTTTATTTGCTTTCTACATTACCTACTTTTATTTTATTATTTTTCCTTATACTGTTTCCCTAGGAACTCCATTTATTTTCTCCTTTCTGGAATCAATACATATGCAAATCATAGAATCATAAAATATCTGAAGTTGGAAAGGACCCATAAGGATCATCAAGCCCAACTCCCTGCTCCTTGCAGGACTACCTAAAACTAAATCATATGACTTAGAGCATTGTCCAAATGCTCCCTGAACTCTGACACGCTTGGTGACATGAGCACTTCCCTAGGGAGCCTGTTCCACTGAACAACCACCCTCTCAGTGGAGAACCTTTTCCTAATGTCCAATCTGCGCTTCACCTGACACAGCTTCATTCCATTTCCTCATGTCCTATCGCTGGTCACCAGAGAGAGAAGATCAGCACCTCCCGCTCTGCTGCCCCACCTTGAGGAAGTTGTGGACTGTGATGAGGTCACCCCTCAGCATTCTCTTCTCCAGGCTCAACAAACCAAGTGACCTCAGCTGCTCCTCTTAAGTCTTGCCCTCAAGACCTTTCACCATCTTGGTCACCCTCCTCTGGACACACTGAAAGTTTGATGCCCTCCTTATATTGAGGTGCCCAAAACTGCACACAGTACTCAAGGTGGGGCCACACCAGTGCAATGTAGAGTGGGACAATCACCTCCCTCAACCAGCTAGTTATGTTGTGCTTGATGCACCCCATGACATGGCTGTCCCTTTTGGCTGCCAGGGCACACTGTTGACTCATCTTCAACTTGCTGTCAACCCAAACTCCCAGATCTTTTTCTGCCGGGCTGCTCTCCAGCCTTTTGTCCCCCAGTTTGTACGTATAACCAGGATTACACTGTCCCAGGTGGAGAATCCAGCACTTGCTCTTGTTGAATTTAGTTCGGTTGGTGATTGCCCAGCTCTCTAATCTATCCAGATCTCTCTATAAGGCCTCTCTACCCTTGAGGGAGTCCACAGATCCTCCTAACTTAGTACCATTGGGAAACTTAACACACGCTTGATTAATGTTTTTATAAATGATCTGGACACAGGAAAGAACACTGGCCCTAAAATTGAGCCCTGGAGAATGCCACTGGTGACTGGCCACCAGCCTGATGTAACCCCATTTGCTATAACCCTTTGAACCCTACCTGTCAGCCAACTGCTCATCTAATACATTATGGACTTGTCTAGCTGTATGCTGGACATTCTGTCCAGAAGGATACTGTGAGAGACAGTATCAAAAGCTTTGCTAAAATCCAAACCCACCACATCTACTGGCTTCCCTCGGTCAACTAAATGGCTGACCTTGTCATAAAAGGAAATTAAGTTAGTTAAGCAGGACTTTCCCCTCATGTACCCATGCTGGCTATGACCAATGACTGCATTGTCTCTCAAGTGTTTTTCATTAACTTGCACAATAACCTTCTCCATGATTTTATCAGGCCTGAAGCGAGACTGACAGGCCTGTAATTACCAGGGTCTTCCTTTGTATGCTTCTTGAAAATTGGGACATTTGCCAGCTTCCAGTCAACTGGGACCTCTCCAGACTCCCAAGACCATTGAAAAATAATGGAGAGAGGTCCCACGATAACACCGGCCAGCTCTTTCAGTACCCTTGGATGTATCCCATCGGGCTCCACAGATTTATGCACATCCAGCTGTAGCAGCAAGTCTCAAACAAGTTCAGGGTCAGCTCGGTGTTTATCATCCCCCCCCAGTCACAGTCTTTCAACACAGGGCAGAGACAAAGAAGGCATTAAATGCCTCTGCTATGTCTAAATCCCTATTTGTGAGGTGACCAACCTCATCAAGCAATGGACTAATGTTATCTCTGATCCTCCTTTAGTTGTTAACATATTTAGAAAAGCCCTTTTTGTTGCCCTTCACAGCACTGACCAGCTTGAACTCTTAACTGAGCTTTAGCCACATGAATTTTCCCCCTGCAGTGGCGAACAGCATCTCTATAGTGCTCTCACGTCACCTGTCCTCGCCTTGTAGACTTTTCTGCTCCACCTAAGTTCTGGAAGAACCCTGCTCAAGCAAGCCAGTCTTGTTAGAATCAGATTTTTTTCCCCAAGACTACATTAGATTGGGGTTCATGGTCTACTTTGAATATAGTCATGAGAAAAAAAATAACATCTTAAGGAATTTTGTTCTGTCAAGTTTATTGCAGCTGTGATTCCACTAGCAAAAGAAACTCATACACAGATATTAAGCCTGATCGAAGTATTACAAATTTAGATATTTTTTCCAGAGAGTTTTTTTCCAGCACCACATTTTTTTTCTCAGTTTTCTAGCTTTGTCACAAACCAGCTATATAATATGACAACAAGGAAAAGATTTTTAAATGTTTCCAGATGTATTTAGGTACCAATATGCTTTATGGAATGATCTTATCTGTCAAAAAACTTTTGAAAGGACTGTACACACTCGTCTGTATTGTAGGAACCTTAAAAGATCATTCTTCTTAAATTCCAGTTGAGAAGCACACAAGAACAGCCTTCAAAGTAAAAAAAGTTCCTGATCAGAAATGTTAAAAAGAATAAACTGCGCTGTGCAGTGCTAGGAAGTTGATTAATTTGTTAAGCATTGTTATTGATTAGCAGTGTGAGCTAATAAAGTGTGTACCATTATGACATTTATCACACCTCTTTCTCTGAAATAAATGCCAGTCTTTCTTGTAAAAGAAAATGGAGAATATGGTGATTGGGTTTTCTTCCAGCTACTATGTTCAGAAATCATATTTCAAATGCAAAGTGTGGATTCAGATCTCCCCTGATGTCTGTACCTGAAATGTTCCTCCTCTGAGTTACTGGAGAGATAGAAACCCTTCTAGAGGACAATTCACCTGACATGTTTAGGTTCTTAGGATGAGATGAATCAGCAGCTAAAAAAACCTTCTCTCCATTGACTGTAGAGGGAATGAAGAATGATTAATTAACCACTATGCCCAGATGCTGTGAACGCCTCTGTTTTATCAGATGAACCATATCCATGATTGTCACATTTTTTTGCAAGCAATCATTCAACTGGGGAAAAAAACACCAAACCTCCCCCCCGTCCCCACCCCCTCTAAAATAAACCAACTCACTATTACATTCAGGCCCAGTCTTGTTCTCAGGCACAATGTTTTTCAAACTGAAACCTGCTGACACAACTCCAGATTTTTATTGTTAATGCAGAGGTCAATAGATTCTACAACCAACTTTACAATTCCTTTGCAGGATTAGAGTATCACAAGTTACAGTCAAATCGCTTTGATGACTAGCATTGATTGTTCACAGAAACCATTTTATTTCAGGGACAAATCATACACTTCATTAGGGTGTGGCACTCATTCACAGAGAATAGCACATGATTCTACTGGACTTCCCTGAAATCAAATTATTTCAGAGGAAGCAGCTGCCCTGAACCTGTTGTGTGATGTCATCTGTTAGTATAGTAATAGTGATGTTCACAATTGAAGGACTATCTTGTTCTAGGACTATTTTAAAAACTAATACATTTTTGTCACAAGAATTAATTTCTTATGTATTTTAGAGAAAATTCTTATTGAATGTCACTTTTTACCTCTACTTATGTGGGTAGAAAATAGAATGCTATTTCAGTTCTGTGATGCAAACTATGCACCACATCCAGGCTACCAAAGTTGATTTACTTCAAGCACCCACACGGAAACATCCAGTTTGGATAGCAATGGAAGGAACAATGTAAAATAATTATAATTTTCCTAAATAATAACTTAAAAAATATAGCAAAAAATTCATTAGGGTATTAGGCTATAACAGTAAAGGAAGGAGACATGCCAGAAGAAGAAAAATATTCTTTAAGCTTCAGTTGTCTGACCCAGGAACATTTTATGAAATTCTAAGGCTAGCTATCAAACCTGACATCAGTCTGGTATGATCACAGGTATTAGATCTGCTTCTTTTGAAAAGCAATAGCATTCAATTATAAACACAATATAGAAAAGAAAAAAACAAAATCAGTAAAAACTAACTAGCTAATAATCTCTTTTACAAGTGCAAAGTATAGACAATTACTTCATTGTAAGTAACAGATAAAGTATAAGATACTAACGTGTTACTTTGGGAAGAAAGCTACTACAATGCTCAAAACCTGACTGCTTACTTGTACTCTGCAGAGTACTCTCAACCATTGTAAACTCTAATGGAAATTTAAACCCTTCTAGATTCCAACCTGTTTTATTTCTGATATTCAAATGATGATAGGTAATATTGCTGTTGGCTTTCTACTAAAGCCATTTTGTTTGTCCTGTTGTTGATAAACATTTCTGACTTAGTAACAAGTCACTAATGTCAGTAAAGGATACCTTACACCAAACAGAAACCAAGAAAAAAATTACCCTTTAATAGCGATGAAATAACTTTTGGAAAAAAATGCCAACAACAGTTGAGCATTTTATTAACATTACATTAATCTTTATTGTGATCAGTAATGATTTTGAATATGCATTAAATCTCACAGCATCATCTTTTGATTTTGATATGATTTAAAAGGCATTATGAATCTACCTGTAATCTTTCTTGCCTACCTATATGCTTCATTTTCAGAACTTACATAGACTTCAGTCTGGGGCAAAATTATTAGAAAGTGTTCGGGTTAAAAGAGTTTGGGAATCTTGTTTTTGCTCAGATCAGAATGCTTAACTAAAAATATGATTAGCTAGTACATAACTCGGTATCTGGTTCAGTATTGTGACAGACAGGTAAACTTTTAAGAGGTCTGCTTTATCTAGTTGTCCCTTTTGGGTTTATGATTATGGGTCTCTATTCTTCAATGCTTTCATGGAATATGTTCAATACATACGTTTGCTTAGATTTCCTCATAGTGTTATATACCCCTGTTTTACAAATGCAAGCAACACTATTTCAAATTTAAAATTTATGACTATTCACAATAATATTTTAAAGCCTGCACGTTTCCGATGACTACAAAGTTCAGTTGTTACAACCATAGTGTTGTGGATATGCAGGTGTAAAATGAAAGAAAAATGCAGAGAGAGCATGAATATAGTTGAAGGAAATTCAATGTTGTAGTAACACTATCTGCACAAACTATACAATCTGAAAGACCACACAAAATGTGTCCACATGGTGTATAACATTTATTTCAACGTTTCAGGTGTTTACACCACATGTGTTTCAATTAACTGTTCACCCTATACTCCCTTTACAATCAAAAGTGTCAGTAGGCACTTCTTTGGTCACAATCAAACTACCAAATGCAGATTTCTTCTTAGTGTTGAGAGATGGGCTCCTAGGGAAGGATAGGCTCTCTAGTTGTAATACAGAAATCCAGAGAATAGGTTGGATTAATTCCACCAAATAATTTGCAAAGCACTGTTATGCTCTCAAGTGTTGTAGTATTTTTCTTACATTCTGAAATAACATACATATACCAACAGTGTAGTATACTCTGAACTCTCTAGACAGCCAAGCCCAGGAGTCGTGGTGAATTGAGTGAAATCCAGTTGGCAGTGGGTCACAAGGAGTCCCCCAGGGCTCAGTTTTGGGACTGGTCTTGTTTAATATAATCATTCATGATCTGGATGAGGGGATTGAGTGCTCCCTCAGTAAGTTTGCAGATGACACCAAGTTGGGTGGGAGTGTTGATCTGCTCGAGGGTAGGAAGGCTCTGCAGAGGGGTCTGGACAGGCTGGATCGATGGGCCCAGGCCAACTGTATGAGGTGCAACAAGGCCAAGGGCCGGGTCCTGCATTGGGTCACAACAAGCCCATGCAACGCTACAGGCTTGGGGACGAGTGGCTGGAAAGCTGCCCTGTGGAAAAGGACCTGGGGGTGTTGATTGACAGCAGGCTGAAGATGAGCCAGCAGTGTGCCCAGGTGGCCAAGAAGGCCAATGGCATCCTGGCCTGTATCAGAAATAGTGTGGCCAGCAGGAGCAGGGAGGTGATCATGCCCGTGTACTTGGCACTGGTGAGACCGCACCTTGATTACTCTGTTCAGTTTTGGGCCCCTCACTACAAGAAGGACATTGAGGTGCTGGAGCGCGTCCAGAGAAGGGCGACGAAGCTGGTGAGGGGTCTGGAGCACAAGTCTTATGAGGAGCAGCTGAGGGAACTGGGGTTGTTTAGTCTGCAGAAGAGGAGGCTGAGGGGAGACCTTATTGCTCTCTGCAATTATCTGAAAGAGGGTTGCAGAGAGGTGGGTGTTGGTCTCTTCTCCCAAGTGATTAGTGACAGGACAAGAGAAAATGGCCTCAAGTTGCACCAGGGGAGGTTCAGGCTGGATATTAGGAAAAATGTCTTTACTGAGAGAGTGGTGAAACACTGGAATAAGCTGCCAAGGGAAGCAGAGTCACTATCCCTGGAGGTATCCAAGGAACATGTGGATGAGGCATTGCAGGACATGGTTTAATGGGCATGGTGGTGTTAGTTGATGGTGGGACTTGATGATCTTACAGGTCTTTTCCAACCTTAATGATTCTGTGAACCATATATTAGAGTGAGCACACCACTTTAATGGCATATTACTACATCAGCACAGACTGACTGAATTATATGTGTTTCAGTTTTAAGCTAAGCATTTCTCGTAACAAACAGATAGATGTGAATGGAACAATAAAACAAGATAGCTAGCTGTTTCCCTTGGAAATATAAAACTTTCTTAAAATGAAATATGGAATCGGAACTATAAATTGCTAGTGCATATTCCCACTCATTAATAAATCAATATTATTCCATGCTAAAAACTTACTAGGTCTTTAAAATAGACAATTCCACATTAGTTAAATGCTAACAATAGAGGTGCTTGAGTAGGAAAAAATAGATTTTATTTTATTGTATGTTATGGTGCTTGCTTATGAAGTGTTGTACAGCTCTCAAAATGCTCTTGGTTTGCTTCTTTTTCCATCCGTATTACAAACTCTCATAAAACCACCAGTCCTTAAAGTACAGTAAGTCCAAATAATTTCTGATAGATATTTAAGCAAGAACCTATGCACAAAGATGCAATATTTTTTTGTAGTTGAATAGGGAAAGAGGAAGTATAATGAAATTAGATGTCTCTTAAGTGTTTTCTTGAGAGGGCTCTAGAGATCTGCAAAATTTATGTCCGGCAGGCAAAGCATGAAAGGAGTTCTTTTTTAGACTCAACTTTATTCTCTCAACTAGGAAGAATGAGACCCAGAGGCTCTGGGTCAGAGATGTTTAGAGAATTTCAGGGACAATTACTGTGGGTCTGGCCTGCTGACAAAAAGGGCTTCCAGATCACTAATTTCCAGGTCACCAATTCATGTCAGTGAGAGGAAGTACATATTTCAGTGACTAAAGGTCAGGAGGCTTGTATCAATTGAAACAGTTGCCAAACATTAACAGTTGCATCTCTGAATTTATCCTTCATGCCAACCTGTAATTCTTATATTTGACTTGTGCTTTTGTTACATGGAACACAGAGTCAAATTTAAGTCAGATTTATAGTAGCATGTAGTAGTAGAGTCTTGTCTCATACCAAGATTGTCCAGAAGCCTTAGAAAACACTGTAGGTACAGAGTACCATAATTTAGTCAGGTGTGATAGTATATGAGTTGACCCATCTTGGTGCCCAGGATCATTTAATGAACTCTTCATTGTCATTGCATGACAAAGGACACAACCCATCAAAGTGGATTTTTGCTCTGCATATGCTGTATGCCTGTATGGATATCATAATCACAAATCCTCCATTTGGATTACCCGTCACATCTACTGTCAGAAGTTATACATGCCTGGGAAAATTGCTGGGGACTGTCTCCTTTTGGCATAGCTATCTCAGCCCCAGGAACATCATGGCTGCAAGTATGTTGTCTATTCAAAAATTATTCTCTTAGTTTCTCCTGCAACTCTCAAACCATTCTTGAAAATGGTTTAGAAATTGTTTAGCTAGCAGAGGACAAATTTGTGGCAGAGAATATTCTGTTTTCTAGTAAAGATGATCTTGCACCAGTGTCCAGAAGCATTCCTAGGTACACATGATTTTACTTGGAAGATGCAGACATCTTATACCATTCTATTACATTTTTTTATATCTCCCTTTCCAAGCTGCTACTTTATGTACTGATGCTTATTTTAACAGTAAGCTATCTCCTTCACTGACTGCTTTGATAAGGAGGAAAACATCACTGACACTTAGAGTGTCATCCTTTGTCTATTAGCACTCAGTGAAATGGTAGGGATAGTTCACATCTCCATGCTGTGTGCCTGCACTGACATGACTAGCATCCTATGTCAACATGCAACACAGATAGCAGGAGACACCTTTGTAAAGACATCGTAAAGATATGAAAAGTTTGTTCACGGTCCTCATACTTAATGACTCTTTGTCTATGCTTCATGCTCTGCAAAATGCAAGTTTACACTATGACTGTGACTTGTAGTTTTTCTGCAAGCTTTTGTCTACTGAAATTGGAGAGAAAATTAACAGTTTTCTGTTCCTATTTTTTCTATATCAAAAAAAGCTGTACATATCTTCTCTTATCACAGGAACTATTTTTACAAGGACAGTACCATTATTATTTTAAAAGACATAAATACCACACATCAGACAGAAAGTAGAACAATTCTGTTCATAGAGATATTTTTAAACAACATTGATTTCCTTTGAGGTAGTCTGACACATAGTTACATTGGCTGTGTCTAGATTAAATTGCAACACAAAGTGAACCTTAAGAACCTGGTCCCCCAGTAATGCTGGATAAAAGACACACTGCAGTGTCCCAGGGCTCTCTTTAGCCTATGTGAGTGGCATCTTTATTCAGAAACCAGGAAGTAGGAAAAGGCTGGTGTGCATTCAAATCTTACTCTAAGGTTGTATAAGGATTCTGCAAACATGACACCTGGGAAGTGCTCCTGTTCTTATAAAGGAGACATTTGATATTCACCATATTCTATGGCCAATTCCAGTGAGATGAGTGAATCTTTCCAAAAAGTGTGACACTAAATGCAAAGATGAGTCTCCAGATTTGGCTCTGTGTTCTAAAACCAAGGTGAGCTGCTGCTCTTGAAATAAAGATGTAATTGTCCATTTCTTTCAAAAGCGCTGGGATTTCCTTTGATGTCTTAGATCCTAAGCTCTAAACAGGGTTCAAAATAGAAAGATCTTTCTATATCTAGTTGTCTGAAAGTTCAACATTCTAATGTTTACCATAACAGGCTTTTAAAATAAAATTCAACAACTAGTTCCTAATAAAAATGCTCAGATGTGCATTTCATTACATTCTCTAATGGCATAAGGTACATATTAACACTGTAAAGAGGCAAGACAATGTCAAGCTTCATTGTGTTGGGAGGAGTACTTTTTTAGCTCAAAGTGCATATTGGCTTGGTTTTTTGCTTGTAAGCACAACTCAGGAATACAAAAAGAGTTATTCCTGCAGTGCACATGCAATGCTTAGTCCTGTTTCCTAGTGAGCACCAGGAGAGAATGTACTAGCTGAGATCCCAAATTATCACTACAAGTTCCAAGTGGACAGAAAGAAACATGTTGTGCCTGCCTTCATTTCACTGACACAGAAAAATTTTTGCAAACCATTAGGAACTAGGGGAAAGGCAAAAAAAGTGGCTTCCTGTGCATTCTGGTCATTACATCAATGTCTCACTCAGTCCTACAAACAGATACTACCAGATCCCAAATAGATGTAAGCACAAGACTGTGACTTGAGAGACAGAAAAGAAAAAAAATCTGAATTTTAACTCCGGGATTCCACAATTGACATCCACAGACAGAAAGTATTTGTGGATTGAGTCTTATGACAACAAACTTTGGGACCAATTAGCACCCTTGCCCTTGTAGTTTTAAACTACAGTGACTTCCCTAAGCCTTCAGGTAGCACACCACTGGATCTCAGTGCAGCCTCGGACTGCAAGCTACATATGAAAAAGTTGCTTCTCTTTCAAATTATTTAGAGCCCAGTGCAAATTGGGGCATGAACAAACAAGTAGGAAGTTCTCTGCTTTGGATCTGTTTTTCAACGACTTATTCACAGAATCACTAAGGTTGGAAAAGACCTATAAGATCATCAAGTCCCACCATCAACGAACAAACACCACCATGCCCATTAAACCATGTCCCACAATGCCTCGTCCACATGTTCCTTGAACACCTCCAGGGAGGGTGACTCCATCACCTCCCTGGGCAGCCTGTTCCAGTGCTTCACCACTCTCTCAGTAAAGACATTTTTCCTCATATCCAGCCTGAACCTCCCCTGGCACAACTTGAGACCATTTCCTCTTGTCCTGTCACTTGGGAGAAGAGACCAACACCCACCTCTCTGCAACCTCCTTTCAGGTAATTGTAGAGAGTGATGAGGTCTCCCCTCAGCCTCCTCTTCTCCAGACTGAACAACCCCAGTTCCCTCAGCTGCTCCTCATAAGGCTTGTGCTCCAGACCCCTCACCAGCTTCATCACCCTTCTCTGGACACGCTCCAGCACCTCAATGTCCTTCTTGTAGGGAGGGGCCCAAAACTGAACACAGGATTCGAGGTGCGGCCTCACCAGCGCCGAGTACAGGGGCACGATCACCTCCCTACTCCTGCTGGCCACACTGTTTCTAATACAGGCCAGGATGCCATTGGCCTTCTTGGCCACCTGGGCACACTGCTGGCTCATCTTCAGCCAGCTGTTGACCAACACCCCCAGGTCCTTTTCTGCGGGGCAGCTTTCCAGCCACTCTTCCCCAAGCCTCTAGCGTTGCATGGGGTTGTTGTGACTTAAGTGCAGGACCTGGCACTTGGCCTTATTGAACCTCATACAATTGGCCTCAGCCCATCGATCCAGCCTGTCCAGATCCCTCCGCAGATCCTTCCGACCCTCAAGCAGATCAACACTCCCACCCAACTTGTTGTCATCTGCAGACTTGCTGAGGGTGCACTCTATCCCCTCATCCAGATCATCAATAAATACATTAAACAAGACCGGCCCCAACACTGAGCCCTGGGGGACTCTGCTTGTAACCAGCCGCCAACTGGATTTCGCTCCATTCACCAATACTCTCTGGGCTCAGCCATCCAGACAATTTTTAACCCAGCAAAGAGTGCACCTGTCTAAGCCACGAGTCGCCAGCTTCTCCAGGAGAATACTGTGGGGAACAGTGTCAAAGGCTTTACTGAAGTCCAGGTAGACAACATCCACAGCCTTTCCCTCACCCACTAGGCGGGTCACCTGGTCATAGAAGGAGATCAGGTTGGTCAAGCAGGACCTGCCTTTCATGAACCCGTGCTGGCTGGGCCTGATCCCTTGGTTGTCCTGCACATGCCCTGTGAGCGCCCTCAAGATGAGCCTCTCCATAATCTTCCCTGGCACCGAGGTCAGGCTGACAGGCCTGTAGTTCCCTGGATCCTCCTTGTGGTCCTTCTTCTAGATGGGCGTCATGTTGGCAAGCCTCCAGTCATCCAAGACCTCCCCCGTTAACCAGGACCATTGATAAATGATGGAGAGCAGCTTGGCAAGCTCCTCCACCAGCTCCCTCAGCACCTTTGGGTGGATGCCATCAGGCTCCATAGACTTGTGGGAGTCCAGGTGGCATAGCAGATCGTTAACTGCTTCCTCCTGGATCATGGGGAGCCTATTTTGTTCTCCATCCTTGTCTTCCAGCTCAGGGAACTGAATACCCTGACGATACCTGGTGTGACTATTAAAGACTGAGGCAAAGAGGGCATTAAGTACCTCAGCCTTTTCCTCATCCTTCATGACAATGTTCCCTCCTGCATCCATTAAAGGATGGAGATTCTCCTTGTCCTTTTGTTGTTAATGTATTATAGAAGCATTTTTGTTATCCCTTACGACCGTGGCGAGACTGAGCTCTAGCTGGGCTTTCACTTAATTCCCTCTTTGCATGACCTAATGAGATCCCTGTATTCTTCTTCAGTTGCCTGCCCCTTCTTCCAAAGGTGATACATTCTCCTTTTTTCCCCTGAGTCTCAGCAAAAGCTTCTTGTTCAGCCAGGCCAGTCATCTTCCCTGCTGGCTCTTCTTACGGCACATGGGGACTGTCTGCTCCCATGCCTTCAAGATTGCCTTCTTGAAGATAGTACTTGTTTTAACACTTTTATATTTATCCTTTAGCATTTTTAAGAAACATATTTTCTTACGCATCTACAATCAGTGGACCCAGTCCACACAAAGAACAGGTAAGTTCACATGAAACTAGGGATACTGCCCCTAAGAAAGTTAAAGATATATGGTATATAGATTTAGTGGAGGCTATTCTCCAGTAGGTAAATTCCATTCCTCTCCCATCACCATTCAGTATTAACAAATAGTGTTTAAGCAGATTACAAATTACATGCAACAAACATAGTATTGCATTTTTTCTAAGACCTGAAAGCTAAACCCTAATTTCAGAGACAATATGATGTATGTACTTTGACATACGAATGTGGATTGACAAACTTTGTAAGGCCTTGTTTCCTCCTTCTCCTATATATTATCACCAACTGCCTCACACTTCAGATTCTGTAATTGTTACTGGAATCTCTGTCCTTAAATATGCATATTAACAAAAGCTTCTTAAGACTCCTGTTAAACAACATATACATTTGTGCCTTAGAAATGTCTATGAACTTATTCCTGATAAATGTGCTGGATATTAAAAACCTCACAGGATGAGAAGCTTATCTAATTTCCTTGTGAAGTCTACCCATTAAACCCTGCTACCTGTTACAAACAGTAGCAAGTATAACCAGCTTTCTGGAAACGCCTTTCTTCCTATGAAAGTTTCATTATGGCATTAATCTTTGAATTTAGGCACTAAATTCTACTCCTGTCATCTCTGAATCTGAATGTAATAGCCACACTCATTTTTAACCCTGATCCACATGTGATGGTGCAGAGATGCACCAACTTAAATGTCAGAGGCTCACAAAATCAAATTAGGTAGGTGATAAACTCCAAAAATGATCTTCATTGAAACCATAATTGTTTAGCAAAAAAACTAGAAATAAGGCTTATAAAAAATCATTCAACACTCAAACAACATCACTAAATCACAGGTTCAGGATGATGTACAAGGAATTGATACCACACATCCAGCTTTAGAAATGAGGATTCAAAATGCACACTATCACTCACCTATAAGGTAAGGGCGCTCAACCTCAGGGAGTTTCCTTGGGCGCAGGCACAATCACCGAAGGCAGACCCAGTGCTCCAAGAAAGACTAACCCAATTCAGCCTCCAGCAGGGCTCTACTTATACCCTAGGCAAATCTGAGCTGTGGTCATATATGGTCAGCAGTCTAGAAACTTCTCTCGACTGAGGCGTTTCATTGGCTGAGGGCCTTGTCTGTCGACCGAAGGGCCTTCCCTTTCCTGACCCTCGACAGAAGTGTACACCTGACAGACGGCAGGAGCCACTGTAAAGGCCCGAAGGTAACGGCGCGAAAAGTAAGGACGCTGCGGTCCTAATGCTCCCGGTCGCTTGTTAGAGCGGGTGCACCTGCCGCAATGTGTTAGTTAGTTACAAATTTTCAAGAGCTATTCCATATATGTAAATGCATACTATACCTGGAAAATGCACACAGACAAGAAACTGAAAATTCAGTCTCAGTTGTAACATTGAGAAGCGCTAAAAAGACGGTGATTTTTTTCTTCTTTCCTGATGAAAGGTAGTAAGTTTTAGGGAGTGAAATCATGAAATCATTCCATCTGGATGTTCATGCACAGCGCAATTTTGCCAGGTCATTTTGTGATTTATTAATTTTTCTTAGCATTTTGCTTGGCTAAAATTACAATGTATAGGCTATTGCGGAGGGATCTGGACAGGCTGGATCGATGGGCTGAGGCTAATTATATGAGGTTCAACAAGGCCAAGTGCCGGGTCCTGCACTTGGGTCACAACAACCCCATGCAACGCTACAGGCTTGGGGACGAGTGGCTGGAAAGCTGCCCCACAGAAAATGACCTGGGGCTGTTGATTGACAGCCGGCTGAATATGAGCCAGCAGTGTGCCCAGGTGGCCAAGAAGGCCAACGGCATCCTGGCCTGTATCAGAAATAGTGTGGCCAGCAGGAGCAGGGAGGTGATCGTGCCCCTGTACTCGGCGCTGGTGAGGCCGCACCTCGAATCCTGTGTTCAGTTTTGGGCCCCTCACTACAAGAAGGACATTGAGGTGCTGGAGCGCGTCCAGAGAAGGGCGACGAAGCTGGTGAGGGGTCTGGAGCACAAGTCTTATGAGGAGCGGCTGAGGGAAGTGGGGTTGTTCAGTCTGGAGAAGAGGAGGCTGAGGGGAGACCTTATCGCTCTCTACAATTACCTGAAAGGGGGTTGCAGAGAGGTGGGTGTTGGTCTCTTCTCCCAAGTGAAGAGTGACAGGACAAGAGGAAATGGTCTCAAGTTGCACCAGGGGAGGTTCAGGCTGGATATGAGGAAAAATGTCTTTACTGAGAGAATGGTGAAGCACTGGAACAGGCTGCCCAGGGAGGTGGTGGAGTCATCCTCCCTGGTGGTGTTCAAGGAACATGTGGATGAGGCATTGTGGGACACGGTCTAATGGGCATGGTGGTGTTAGTTGACGGTTGGACTTGACGATCTTACAGGTCTTTTCCACCTTTAGTGATTCTGTGATTCTGTGACTGTATTGGGTGTAGGTGGAAAGATTTTGGTAGGAAGGGGACCGCATGGGTACGGCTCCGAGAAGAGACCAGGGGCTGCCCCATCCCAGGCACAGCCAGTTCCAGACAGCTCCACAACAGCCACACCACAGGACACAGCTGAGCCCATCAGCCAAGCTGGTGGCACCTCTGCGAAAACATATTTAAGGGGTAAAAATACTGTGTAGTGGAGCATGTAAGAGAGGAGTGAGGAAAAAGAAGTGTAAGAAACAACTCTGCAGACACCAAGGTCAGAGAAGAAGGAGGGGGAAGAGGTACTTCAGGTGCCAGACCTGAGATTCCCCTGCAGGCTGTGGAGAAGACCACGGTGGAGCAGGTTGTCCTGCTGCAGCCAATGGAGGACCATGCCAGAGCAGATATTAACCATGTAGCCGGTGGAGGACCCCACACCAGAACAGGTGGTTGTGCCCTGAAGGAAACTAGAGCTTGTGGAGGACCAATGCTGGAGCAGGCTCCTGGCAGGAGCTGCCGACTGTGGGGGGTCCACGCTGGAGCAGTCAGTTCTTGAAGGACTGTAACCCATGGAGAGGACCCATGTTGCAGCAGTTTTTGAAGAACTGCAGCCTGTGGAGAGGAGCCTTGATGGAGCAGATTTATCCTGAAGGACTGCAGCCTGTGGAGAAGACCTATGCTGGAGCAGAGGAAAAGTGTGAGGAGGAAGGAGCGGCAGAGAGCAATTTATATGGACTGACCATAACTCCCCATTCCCCATACACCCCTGTGCTGCTCTGGGGCAAAGACATAGAGGAGTTGGAATGAAGGAGTGAAGTTGAGTCTGGGAAGAAGGAAGGAGGGTGGGAGGAAGGTAGTTTTACTTTTGTTTTGTTTTTTTTTTCTCACTATCTAAACCTATTTTTACTTGGCAATAAAATAAATTAATTTTTCCAAAGTCAAGTATATTTTGCCTGTGATGGTAATTAGTAAGTAATCTCCCTGTCTCTAGAACCACAAATTTTTCCATCTCATTTTCTCCCCCTATTTTCTGGTGAGGCGGGAGAGTGAGCGAGTGTCTGGGTGGGCATCTGGCAGCCAGCCATAGCAGTTAAGGCTTGATTATGGAGCTTACCAAAGACAAGAGGAAAAAATCAGTTTGTTTGGGACCAGATATCCTATTATTTAATTTACCTAGCCAAACAACATACTTCGCTATACTTTTTCAATATGTTCTTAAACTGGTTCAATTTCACTTTCATTTGACAATGTTACTGTGCTGAAATAAAATAATCCTGAGTCAAAAGATGAAAAGGAAGGTGGAAAAATCCAGTTTAATAATCCAGTTCTGACTAGTGGAATTTTACTGCAGAACTTATTTTGTGTTGTATGTAAAAGTGATTTTGAGGTTTTGAGTTTCTAATTTTGGGCACATAAAAAACTCATCTTGACCCTTATATTGGACTTTCTCCGATTCAGAATTTCATGAATCATGTTAACAGTTTTAAATTGGATTTTTTAGAATATCATAACAGCTGTTTTTGACATATTTCTTATGTTTACCACTACTGTTCCTACATTTCAATAACTTTTTTTTGTTCTTCTGTAGCATATAGGTTAGTTGTGAGGCGACTTGCTATAACATATTCATATAAATACACATTTTCCTACCAAGTATGATTCAGACACTGTTTTGGGGAGGAAGACATGGAGCAATTGCATTCAGTAGCTACTATTAATTTGGACCCAATGAAACCTCGTGATTCAGTAACATTCTTCACCAAGTAGGTGCCAAAATGCTCCACAAAGCAGGGTAGGATCATTCAACCTTGTTTTACTGTTATTGAGATTATTGTGCCTATTTATGAAGAGATTAGAGAGAGCTGTTTGTGCGTACATGCACATCCATTTACATGTGTAGCTCAGATTTACTTACATACTCATTCCCTTTGGCAAGTAAGGTTATTTCTTTTCAGTTTGAAATTAGTGATGCTCTTTTTTTCCATTTTGTTTTCATTTTTAAGGCATTTTTATCTCTGGTAAATAGCCTATTTTGTCTGTAGATGTGTGTGGTTAGGCATATAATGCGTACTATATATCTAATATAAGTGTTAATATTTGGGAATATAATACATAATTAGGATAAGTATCTTTTTTTTCCTTTTTTTTTCTTTCTGTTCATTTATTTACAGTTTCTATATAACTTCTCACCATAAGATGGGATGCAATGGATGGAGCAGAGGAATATATTAAAAAACATAATATATTCACTAAGCGTATTATGAAATATAACTCTTATTTCTGTGGCCTCTCACATTTCTTCTGATTATCTCTCATGTGTTTTCTTACCTCAAGCTATGTCCTTCCTTAGATCACTCATCTTCTTCAAAATAAGATTATTTGTGCAAATCATAGGTATGCCATGAGATTGAATTAGATAATGAAGTACTTGAGAGTTAATTAAATGTCCCACATAGGTGAAAAATATTAAGATTATGGAGGTGATAAATAACAGACCTGACCTTCAGCATCTTGTAAGCCAAAATTTTTAATATCATGAAGAAAATGGAGTATTCATTAATTCACATCAATTTTTAGTATTGTCTTCCTTAGATGACTGAAACTTTAAATGCATTGGCACTTCCATTGTATCTCCAAATTCCATTTTCTGCTTCACATATCAGGATTTAAAGTCCGTTATTAACTCCTTCTCTTTATGCTTTATCAAAGCTGGGCAATACTTGCTGTGGTATCATTCTCAGTAAATATCCAGCTCTCTGTAAGTACTCTCCTGGTAGTGCTAAACCCTCAGGATACAATGCCTCCTGGCTTCTGAATTTGAAGAACATGAATAATCAAACAGCTGGCTCTTATTGAAATGAAAGCTATGAAATGAATTGAAACAACAAGCTACCTTGTAATGTCACGTTGTGCTGCTGCTCTTGTGCTGTGAAGTTACCCACTGTTATATGCATGTCTCCAACTCTATGAGGGGAATTAGAACAAAACAACTGACCTTTTTGTTTAAAAAAGAAGTCAAAAAGTTACTAATTTGTATTCTAGAGATTCATTTTAAGCCTGGGGATTTTGAGATTCATTTAAAATTAATTGCTGTTAAATGTTATTACAGTACAGAAGAAAAAAAACACATTAAGAAGAAGTAAGATATTTGAAAGTGCAGAGTACTGCTCTTACCTGCTCACTGTGCACAGTAAAATGCAAAAATGCTAAGACTGGCATGTATAGAAACAATCTAAATTAGCAGTTCTGAAAATTACTTTCTAGATCTATTGATGAGAAAAAATGAATATTTAAAGCGATTGGTACTTTTACAAAATTTCATCCACATTATAACATATTTTCTGCTTTTGAATAAATACGAGTTTCAACCAGTGTTGACACTGAATAAAAAAAAAAAAGAAAAGGAAAAATCAAGTGTTTGAGTGGCTTTTGAGAAGGAGATTTGGCTCTAAAGTACTTACTTACCCATTTTTGCCTATAAACCTCTTATCTTTCAAAAAAAATACCTGAGCTGATGACTCTACAGGGGGCACAGGGTTGTTGAATCATGCTGCAGTACACATGTATATATATTCAGTACATACACATTGCAGTACATATATATTCCCACACACAAGACTATCTAATAAAAAGCATTTAAAAGCATCTTATAGGAGGAATTTTGCTGCTAAGCAGATGTGGCAGACAACAGATAGAAACCCAGGAAATAGAATTAAGAGTAAATCTGGGGGAAATAGATCTGAAATGCAGTGAAAATAAGCCTAAAATTTGATAAAAACAAGCAAACAAACCGAACAAACAAAAACTTGATGGATCTCGTTTAAAGGATAAGATGGTGAAATCAGTGTCACCGTAAGATTGCTTATCTTATACATCTTATAGCTAGCTAAGTTGTTATTAAAATCAGAACTGACTGACCAGCTATTTCAAATTCTGAGTTTTTTAAAATTGCTGTTTCTCCTTCAGCCTTAATTTAGTTTTATTGTCCTCATAATATTTTCAATTGCAATCAAACAAAAAGTTTTGACGAAACTAAACCAGGTTTTTATTGTATAATTATTAGAATATTTTAAAAGGAGTTTAAAATATTTAAAGAAAATAGTTTAACAATTCCAGAACTTTTCTAATTTTTGTAAAAGCATTAAATTCACTGAAATCAGCCTTTGCTCTCAAAAATGTTTGACTCCAATGATTTATTTTTTTTTTTAATTAAGATTTTGACTATCTATAGTTAACATAGCTTTTTTTGTGATATTCTGGACAAAAGCTCCCTTTACTGAAAGCAGAGTATACATTCTATGTAAAACCTTTAAAAGAAAATCTGGTTATGTAAACGATACACATCTGAAACCCCCAATCATTTCCTTTGAAGTCCCATGTTTTTTCTTTTCTGATTTTTGCCTAGCAAGCTGTCAAAATTTACAGAAAATGACATATTGTGAAAGGACATATCCCCAGAGCTGCACTTTGTCTTCAGACCGCCATAGGTTATTCAGAAACAGACAAGCTGAATTCTTAAGGACAATTTCTAGGTTACTGCTAACAGCTATCATTGAGAAATAAACCCACCTGAAACAAACCTATTACATTTTCAAGACTAGGAAGCACCAGTTTGCATTAGATTACAAAAAAGAACATTTTCTGCCTTTAAATGTATTCAATTTTAAGGCTGCTTCTCATCTTTTAAATGTATTTTTTACCTAATAAAATTATTGTACATTTCCAGCCTCAAATATTGGCAGTTAGTCAAATGGCTACTTTGTGTCACGGTGCCTCATTCATTGGCCTTAAATCCATAAAGAAACTATAAACAGAACAGCATTTAAAACACTTCACTTATTTAGAGGTGAATTTTCAGCGTCCCTCTGAGAAGGAACAGTAAATTTGATTCATTAAGTTAATTATGTACTTATGTAAAGCATTTTCTAAAATGATTTCTAAAATCTGCACAAGGTCATAACAAGACTTTTCATTCAGTCATTGTTTTTGAGTTTAAAAGGCCCCAAAGTTTAAAAAAAATTTCACTGTGTCATGTCAACATTCAGATATTCAAACACACTTTGTTCAACTTTCCATTTCCATAATAACCCCAAGCATGCTTTTCACCCATGCAGTATATATAAAACAATTCCATCTAGTGCATGTTTTATTTTAGGAATAAAAACCCTGTTTATGTCTTCATCATAGCTTCTAAGGCCAGGTATGACTACATCTCCTGACAATTTACTCTTGTATGGTGGTTAATCTGCTTCAGTTCCCACCTCAAGAACAAACTAGATTTCAACAACACAGTGACAAAGAGAAGTTCAGCAGCTTTCTCGCCTCACACATGTACTTGCAAGCTTATTTTCTTTGAATAATTTACCAGTGTAGTAAGTGCACAAACAATGACCATAAGGCAGAATTTAGTGATATCTAAGGACTATTATTTGCTATGTCCTTGCAGCATTTTTACAGGAATTTTGCATATTCAGTAAAAACCAGGATGGGATGCAGCTCTATTAAAAATTGAAGTGGAAAAGAAGGTGTAAAATAAGGACTTAACATAAGGGATGTAACATTTTTTAGCTTCAATATTCTCAGGACTCCAGTAAAGGGAGGAACAGCTGGAGTATCTGACAAGATACTGGATATTGCTAGACATAGACTGCTTCTGGGTGGCTTGGCCAGAAACTGTTGCGTTATCCTGTTAATAAGGTAACCTATGCTGTATGGTGACACAAAAGACAAAACCTCTTGCTTTTACTTTTGTCTTAATAGCTTGTGTCTTACAAAATATCTTTACACTCTTTCAGGAAAAAAAAAGGGGGGGGGAGCATTCTTTGCATCCAGACAGCAAAATTACGGATAAACTTCAGCCTAATATCAGCCTGAGAAGTTTTGCTTAATCTAGAAGGTCCTTAAATACCCTCCATTAAATGTAAAAATGTCAGCAATAGAAAATAGAAAGTGATGCAAATTTTGAAGAAAACTACAGACGATTTTTCCTTGTAGGGTGAATGGGGGCTTTATGACTGATTGTTTCAAGGTTTATTCAAAGGCTTAGGAGATCTATATCATAACCTAATACCTGAACAGAAAAAGGCAAAAGTGCACAGAAGTAACTTCTAGAGAAAAAGGAGTCTGCATGAACTCAAGAGAAACGCTTGTTGGAAGGCATGTCTAGGCTATAGGTGGTGAGAAAACATTGACCTTGGAGAGAACTCCCTTATAGCATCCTGCAGAAATCTTGAAGGGATTAACTCCCAAGATACACTGATGCTCCTAAATGAAAAAGAAACAGAAACAGAAAGGAACAGAAGCACTCAGTGCTAGCTGGCACTGAAACAATAAAAGAGACAACATATACAACTCATCATTAGCTCTGTCTAGGAAGGACAGGTCATTTCCACACTGCCTAGAATTTAGCTTCCTATCTCCTCTGGCCCCAATGTGGTGCTGTGCCCCTAAAACGCCTAATCTTTCTTGAGTGTCCATGTGGAGAGGGTTGTTACTGATGAAGTATCTGGAATAATGTCATGTTGCGTTGCAGCCAACCAGACTGGTGCTTTCATGGTATGACACTGGGCTGTTTCTTTCAGGTTTGAGGTAATATTCATTCATAATATGGCTTTTTTATGACTTTTTCATAGGAAAACAGAAACTTGTTTTAAAATATATTGATAAGAATTCTATTTAAACTGAGGTAACTAACATCATTAATATTAACTCTGTATTTTCTTGCCCACTATGCCCTGCCACCCTCAATTTTTTGCAAAAGTAATAAATTCATCAACTCCTGTCATACAAATTTTCTCCTCTATGCAAGTTTCCACTTTCTTCATCTTGAATTTGATTCTTGGTACCTGGACCTGGGGCAGCTGTAACGATGGCTTTAAAACCATTCTGAAATAGTTCCTGGAAAGGACAATGCTATTGCTGACTGAATCAATGCCAAATGACTGACCAGTAATTAAATTAATACACCCGTGACTTTTCTCTCTAGACAGTGTAGAAGTATCTGTTACAGTGAATGAGGCTGCAGTTTACACTATAGGCTTGTCCCTACCACCATTCACTGAGACTTTATTTTTCTGCAGGGGGAGAGGAGGGGGATTAAAGGTAACTGTGGCTAAAACCACTCATACAATATTATAGGAGGGTTTCTAGCCCACCAATTACCACTATGAAGGCAGTGGATAGAATATGAGATTTTGAACAACGCTGGAACTCCTCAAACCCTTCTGCAATTTTGTATGTGGAAAATGAATTTTCTACCTCCAGTATATAAGTATTGGTTTATGAAAGTCATGCAATCTGTGACAGGCAGCAAGGCCACTTTTAGGATATAAATGAGATTCCCGTATAAGCTGGTGTCAAGCTGACATGGCATGCTGTTCTGCCACACAGCTGGGATAGTAATGATTCTCTACAGAAATCTTTTGTTAGCTATTCTATGATGAAATTATGCTCAATTTGCAAAAATAACAGTGTGACAGTGCCCATGAAAACAAGCTTCTCTCATCTCTATCTCTGGACCCATTATCACTCAAAACAGTTGCTTGCCACTGCATTTAGTCACAAGTCAGGATCTCTTGTGAACTGTGTGCATCAGTCTCATGGTAACTCAGAAACACCTTTCAGCGTGTAGGTTAGCATAAAATGCAAGTTTCCAGCCATAGAGCCACTTCACAAGGAAATGTATTTGTAGAATCATCATTGCTCTCTACAGCTTCCTGAGGAGGGGAAGCGGAGAGAGGGAGGTGCTGATCACTTCTCCCTGGTATCCAGTGACAGGACTCATGGGAATGGCTCAAAGACGTGTTGAGGGAGGTTCAGACTTGATATTAGGAAACATTTCTTTACTGAGAGAGTGGTCAAACACTGGAAGAGGCTTCCTAGAGAGATGGTCAATGCCCCAAGTCTGTCAGTGTTTAAGAGGCATTTGGACAATGCCCTTAATAATATGCTTTAACTTTTGGTCAGCCCTGAATTGGTCAGGCAGTTGGACTAGATGATCGTTGTAGATTCGTTCCAACTGAAATATTCTATTCTGTTCTGTTCTATGGTACGCTATTCTGGTCTAGTCTAGTCTATTCTGTTTTTCTGTTCATCTAATCCACCCTACAAATGATCAAGTCAAAACAGTTGAGTGGGCAGCAACAAGCTAGAGGTAGAAGTGGACTTCTTAAATAAGAATTGCCAATGAGGAATAACTATGTGGAACCATACTATGAGATTTCAGCATAAAGAAAACAGGCGTAACAATAAGGTGTGTCAGCAAAGCCGCTAAATAAACACAGCTAAATAACAACTCAGTTAAATAAAGGAAGAGGGAATTTTCATATTTAACAATATGTGAATAGACAGATTTTTATGAGGTAAGTAATGATGAATAAGCTTTTAGAAGTAAGAAACGTGTATATTAGTCCAGAAGAGATGCATTAAAGTACAACTATGCCACTTTATTGCAGACAAGTGGTCACATATAGGAGTAGATTTGGTCCCTGTACTAAATAAGGTGAGCTATGAACATGAAATGAACAGAGGCCATCTGTGGGAAAAGAAGAAATGACAATTATTGTTATTATATCTGGTCATTTCTGATGAAAGATGGTTCTATTTGCAGTCTCAAAACAACTGATACCATTTTGTCCATCAAAATTTGCCTCACATGTATGAAAAAGATTAATCTTCTTTCCAAATTTTTTTTCCTGCCTTTCCTGTTGTCCCTTTCCTTTTGTTGATCACCATTTTTCTCCAAAATGCCATCACTTTCTTCCAATCTACAGCAATGTGGATTCAAGGATAATTCCTCTTTATTTTCATTTTTTAATGCCTTCTGTCCCATTTATGACAGCTCTTTCAAGCCCATCATCTTGAATAATCAAACCCTGTGCCCTCTGTCAGAAGGGTTGAATTTCCATCTGCTTAGTGATAATTTCACCTTGAAGAACTGCTGACTTGATAGCAAGATGGCCTCTTTCCCTAAAAGTGTTGTAGGCTAAGTAGTACAAAAAGACAGGAGGAAGTAAGCCCAAGGAGTGTATGGGGTTCAGGTTCTCTCTAAAGAAATTTAAAAACATCTAGTTTCTCTCTTGCTACTGGCTGTCCTGCTAGGATTTAGATAATCCAGTCAGTTGATCAGCAACTGCTAACCCTGTTAAAAGCAATTGACTTCTCATGTTCTAAGGTGCTCTGTCTTTTCACATAGTAATGTAGGTTCAGAAACTGAGAACAAGAATAAAATATTCTTCTTTATTATAACACCTATAACAAGTATTATTATAGCTTATTATGACAAATGCTAGTGGCAACAGATGGTCTTTTGTCCCAAACTTTAGCAAATGAATGTCAGAACAGCTGTGAGTCTGTTGTAATTTTTTACTTGAAGATGAAAGGTTGCTCAACTGGTCAGCCTTAATTAGCTCTGAAACCAGGTGTCATGTAACAGTGAAACAGGCACTTTTGTCATCCAGGAAAAAAATATTTTTCTATTCTTCCTTTTCTTGGTAATTCTCAAATGCAGGCCAAAGGAGCTCCCAAGGAAAGTCTGTTTAGTTACTGGATACAGTGCACTTGACCACGCTGTTACTGGATATTTTGACACCTGAATACCACTACAAGCCCACAGAACTTGCAATAATTTGCTGCTAAGATTTATAATGAGCAAGAATGAGGAGGATTAAAGCCACAGGACTTACTGTTCCAGCAGTCAGTGAAAAAATACAAAGGTGGTTTTTTTTTTTTTTTTCCCCCTCAGTTCTATAGCGTGCAGTTTGAATAGAGAAGACTGGAATGAAAGACAGAAATGGAGGCAACAGAAAGTAAATCTGTATAAAAAGGTTAAATAATTAGGTAAAGTTGTGCCATCTCTGTAAACTCTTCCCTTAATAAAGATCTAGTTTAGTTTCAAATGCATTTAGTCCCATGCATAAGATTACTTGTATCAGTCACATAAATATATAAATACTCAGCTCACCCATATCAATCAGGCTTTTTTTTAATCTCTAGTGAGAAGACACTCGGTATTCCTCAAAGATAAAGTTACAAATCAATGTGCAAAAAGCACTGTGTATGAAAACAAGTATCTTAAATTCAAGTGAAAATACGTAGGATTTGCATATATACTCTTCTGTCACCATCCAACACATTCTGTAAAAAACTCCTGTTCCATGTATGTCACTATGCAATACTACAAAGACAAAAGACAATATGTTTCTGTTTCCTTGTGTCTGGCTTTTGTGGTAATGACATTGTTTTTTGGAGCAGCCGTGACATTTTAATATAAATTGTATCTTCTTGCAAGATGTTAATGTAGCTTATGTAGCTAAAGAGTCATTATACTGCTTATTATTATGTGCATGCTAATGTTGTTTTTTATGAAGTTATAGTTGCTTTTTATTAAACAACAAAGAAAGGTCACTCTAAACATTATACCAGCAGTATAACTATGTCATAGTATAACTATGCATAGTATACCAGCAGTATAACTATGTCATAGTATAACTATGACAGTATTTAAGCTGTAGTGCAACTTTCCATGATGTCCTGAGAGACTGTAAAATATGTTGTCATATTTTCATCTACTAATTGCTCCTTCAAGTGACCTGATTGCAGAGAAAGTACCTCAGCCTTCATTATATATCCAGACAGATATGTTTCTCTGCGTACTGCAGAGAACTATAAACATGGGATGATAAAAAACAAGGGCACAGGTTGGCACTGGCAACCCTGGGACTATAAATAGCTCACAAGTGGTCAATTAAAGAAATGCAAACCTGGGACCTGAGCAAAACTGGATTCAGCAGTAAAAAAAAAAAAAAAAAAAAAAAAAAGGTGCAAAGAACAAGTTTCCAAGGTACATGTAAAATGCATAGTAAATTAAGAGGTAACATGGCTTTGCAATAATATCAGAGAAAAGGTAACATGGCTTTGCAATAATATCAAAGAAAAGGGTATACATAAACCTGTGTGCATAATGATTTTAACTGTTGTTATTATTGACAATAAATATTTGTCTTTCTCTATAAGGCATGTTTTCTTTTTGCCCATAACAATATTTTGTATTTAAAACTATGAGATCTGAGTCTCTTGACTATTACACAAATTGGGATGCAGCAAAAATTGAATGAGAGGAGATACGGAAATCATTAACTGAGATGAAGCACGTAGGTGTGATCACTGCAGATTTTTTTAATATATGAAGGACAATCATAATCTCTGATACTGAGCACAAATTATGCAATTAGATAGACTTAGATCCAATACAATTGTTTCTGTAACTCCATTGACCAAAGCTTGTTTACACAAGAGTTAACACTATACCAAGATCACCTGTTACTGTTCTTGTTCTGATTTTCTCTGGGTATGGAATAACAACTTTGAAACTGAAGCAAATTCTACATAGCAGAGAAAATCTTTGGCCTAAAACAAAAGGAAAAAAAAGAATCAGATTTACTTGATATAGATTCTGTTCTCTGAATGGATGACTCAGTATGTGCTTTTACAGTACCTAAACCAAAAGGCTACCATCCTCATTAGAGTTCCTGAGCGCATGCTTTGTTTGCAGATTTGCTTTGCAAACAAACCACAGTTATTATACCAAATACAACCCAAACATCTATTTCTAATGATGAGATTTCTTGTTGCTACAATGTGCCTCTATTAAATCAAGCATGTCTCCTAGACAGAAAATGTATGTTAAAGGTCATTTCCACTGCAAGAAGTGCAGATTTCTACATAGAATTTTAGTAGCATCCTTTCATTGACCAGATTCCCTTAAGCAATGACTAAGGCACAGCTAACACATTTTTTTTGCCATCAGTTTAGTAGCTGCAGACTTTAGATGCTCCTTGGATGCAGCCCTCAGGATTCTTTGTCACTTGTTTCACAAACACTGGCTGAAATTAAAGTGATTTGATAGCATCCTCTTTATGAATGAATGATTTCTTTTCTGTTTCAACCTTAGCTCATTGTTAGAAATAAAAGTTTTGTATTGTATTAGTCATTGTTTACTTCTTATTTATCTGAGGTATTTGATTTACTACAGTCTACAAACTACAGAATACAGTCTACATTCCTTCACTCTCATTTCATAGTGAGTCCTTCCTCTCTCTGTCTCTGACCTCTGTTACTTCCTAAAACAGGAGTTTTACTACTCAGCTGTGAATGTGTACCCTGTTAGAAGGAGGACTGTGTCCCTCCTATCCCTCAATTGCAAACAATCAGCTGGTTTTACTCATTAACTTCAAACACTAACTGACACTGACTTCAAAGACGTTTATTCAAAGGGCTTAGTTTTCATACTGGCATAGAGAGAGACAGCAAGTGCATGTATAATTGGTAGAAGAGAAGTACTTTATGTGTAAGTAACATACTTCCCTTCCTTCTGCACTGCTTCTCCACTTTTCTGTGAAGCACAGACAAGAACTGATCTCTTTTTGTAAACTGCTGTGAGGCAATGTCATGTATTTTTTACATTTTGTTGAGTAAGTATATAAACAAGATTTAGTAGAATATCAAGATGGATCTTTTAATTATTTATTACACAACTGTTTCAGCAGTTTCTTACTCAAAAAAATGTCCCATTATGAGGAATCAATGAGTGTGTGTGAGTACATTCCTCTTTCACAGTCAATCAACTGCAGGGCTCTGAAAAGTGATTTTGGGACTATATGTGCATATACTCTCCACAGACCAAGCAGAGAATGCATGCTGAAAATACCAAGTATCACGAACAGCTTTAGAGCCAGGGCCAACTAATCACCTCTTCAGCTTCCAGCTAATAGGAAATCTGATTCAAATTGGCAAAATGAAGAGCATGGGCCTTAAGGTACATGCAAAACTATCTAGTATTGCTTAGGGAAAAAAATGTCAGAATTGTCTATTTTTCTGTGTATCATCATAATCTAGTCCTGCTCAAACTAGGTTAGTTCTCAAACTGCAGATGTGTGGAAACTGCCTGTGTTTCAAGAGAGCTATTAGAAGTATATAATACACAGGACTACTGTCCAACACTATGTCTGGATCAGCAGCAGTTCCCAAATGTTTGTGGTAGTGACGGAGGATTTATAATTTATGACTCCACTTCCTGGATTACAAGTCCAGTTGCATTTGCTTCACCCTGCTTTGAAAACCAGACTTTCAGGTGTCTCTGGGCAATTAAACTGTCTTGTTATGCACATGTATCCTGGAAGACAGGAAGTCTGTCTGTCATTTATCTATCCGCGTGTGTTCTGATGCCCCCAAACTTGTATCTTCATGGAGAGCTAATACATACAGGTTACTTGCTTCACAAAAGTGCCTATAAAAAAATGTGAGTTCTTTCAGAAGACACTTAAAATAGTTTCTGAGCTCCACATTCAAAAAATATTTCCATGCAGCCTGATTCTTTTAAATCCCTGTTATTATGGTTTATTGTTGTTTCAGTTTTGGAAAACTAACTAGCCATTACTGTGAACTGTCTGATTTTTTTGCTTCATACGTCTTTCAGAATAGATCATGTAATATGGTTATAGAAATTTCCGTATAAACTTAGGTTGCTCTGATAGAATGTCTAGCTATACTGGGATTAATTGTTTGTGTTCTAGTCCCAGATAGTTTAGCTGTTGACTTATTTTAAGTGACTTTGTGTTGATTGCTCATAAGTCTTTTTTTTTTTGGTCAAGTTATGAATATTGCTACAACAAAAAAAATCCATGGACATCAACAGATGAAAAAGTATGAAACCAGGTCATATTACTAGCAACTCTGTGTACTACATACAACAAGGTGGGTTGCAAACTAATTTCTAGGAATAAAGGAGAATTTTCTCAGGAATAAAATCAAAGCTTTGAATAAAATTAACTAATCAGGATATAATAACGCAAATAGCCTTTTCACTATAAATAACAGGCTTCTAGTATTTTAGGATTTTCAGAGGTGGGGGTGGTAATAAAACCTCCAACATCTTGAAAAAAAATAAAAATCTTTGGTATTCTACGAATCAGTAATATAATATGCGTTGTCTGCCCCTTTCCTTTTTCTGCAGGGTAACTTTCCACAGAATTTGCATCATTGAAAGACAGAACAAAGCTTCTGTAGACACACCTACACTCCTATCCTATTCCCTGGAGTGGGAATATGTCAATGTAGAACAATGGCTATGGAGGGATCAGCCAGTATGTTCCAGTTTGTGTTAGGAGCTTGTAGAACAGCCAAAAATTAGTGAAGCCAACAGGTGGCATTTTTGGGCACTGTCCACCTGGGCTCAGATCCTCTACTGCATTTTCTAAGGCAGACATTCTGGCTCAATGTGATTATCGCTCTGAGTATTAATGTATTGGCTCTGAGTTGCAGAGCTGGCCTAGTCATTGCTGCCAAGACATTAATACTCCTTGTGAATAGGAAATTGAGCCAGATTCTTCAAGATCAAAGTCAATGAAATCATTATTACTTTTATCCATTCAAAAAGTGAGTCTCAGCCAGGAGAATCACTATTCTAAGAACGTAAAAAAAATCATATATACAATCTTTAAAAATAAAAAAAAATTAACCAAAGAGCAGAAAAAAAATACATTCTTATAAGCATCAGCAAAAAATACAGACATATAGATGTGAATGCTGGCAAAAAGAAGATGAGCAAGATCAGGCTGGTAGTTTTTAAGAAACTGTGAAACTGAGAAATGGAAATACAGATACAGTTTAATCCAATCTGATGGGACATAGCAGAATCCAGAACTTTAAAAATAAGATCCTCATACAGGGAGTTTTACCAGGGGATCATTGAAAATATCATATTACTTATTGCCAGCCAAACACATCTTATGACCTTTTCAAAGCAAACTAATTCTCAGCAACCTCAGGAGAAGATCAGTCCTGTAATTAGACCTCCTACACTGCAGCGAACAAATCTTGTCGACTGTTTCACTTCTGTGTCAGAGTACAATAGCCTTTGACCAGGCTCTTTCAGACACTCTACGTAAGGAAGGTTTAATGTTTTTATACCAAATTTACTTATTTGAAGGTATTGGACATTACATGGGATTTTGATTTAGCAGGGTATGCAGCAATGTACTCAAGTCACAGTACAAGCACAATATAGCAATTGCAATATACAGTTGGATCACATTACAAACACGATTCCCATCATCAGTCCCTATATGCTCACTATCACAACACTGGGCACCCTCAGTCTCTGCGAACAAGTACGTAGGTTGAAGCCAGCTCAAGCCATTGCTGTTTTCAAAGTTTATTCTGTTGAGTGCTCAGTTTTTATACTCTGTGTTGGGCTGGGCCACAAATACACTTCCCCCACGCTGGTCTGTCTGGCTGAGAAAGACATTCACACCTTTTTGCAGGGAAGGCCATTTACACAGTCAGTTGATGGTTCAACTGTTTGTCTAAAACAAAGGCCACCCTCTGGTCTCTTTTGTGCTAAGTTCAGCTTTCTTTACAACAGCTGTGGTTACTCCTTGTACTCTTCCCTAAGCATCTAAAGCCCATTGCCCGTGTCCATCTTCTTTGAGTCTTCTTCCATTGTAGGGTTTTGGTGACTGGTCACACCATAATTGCTTTTATGACAGCTGAAAGAAACTTCTGTTGATAAATCAGCATGTTTTTGTGGGTATATGTTGCTGTTTGGAATCTGTAGCAGTTTTGTTAAGTTAGTCAAAAATAAAAATATTCCTTGCTTATACTGCACCTCTAGGACAAAACATAGATAGAAAGGAAAAATAAATAAACAAATTTTGCTCCTGAGCCCACCATTGGCAAATCAGCTGGGAGTCATTTAGTTACCAGGAAATACCAGTTTTGCAGACAAATGCATCCAGCAGTACCTGTGCTGTCAGAGTTTCCAATGAGTATTCACAAAACACACCTAAATCACAGAAAAAAAACAAACCTGAGAAACTGAGTATGAATTAAATGTGGGGTTTTATGTAACTAGGTAACAGATGGATAATGCCAAAAGGTGTGGTAAATCCATAAGCCAGGACACCTTACAAGGTATGTTACTCCCAGCATACTTTTCTTCATCTCACAAAGTTTAACACAGTGGATTGTCATTTTATTGGCGTCGGTCAAGAAGAGAGCTGCTACCACAAGTGGCTAGGGGTGGCATAGGATATCTATAGTCCTATTGTTACCGAAAAATCATAACGACAAAAACTCTCCAAATCAAACGGTAGTTTAGAAAGCCGACATTGGTTTATTGCAGCACTGGGTGCATGGGGGATTTTTCCTCCTAGCATGCACACCCGGTTAAAATCATGACAAGTATTTAAACAGTTAACAAAGTTAGTTATGCCTACTGGTCCCACCCCTTAACGAACTATTGGTTAGTATCTTTCTTACTTCATCTTAAAGATACAGTTCTCTTTTCATTCACTACACATGCCCAGAGTGTAGGGGGCTTATTTGGGTTGGGGGCTTTTCTAGCTAGGAGGTGTGGTTTTCACATTATAATGAGGTAGGTCAGCCTTAGGACACCGATTTGGGGCATTTCACTGACTTTGTTTTTTGGTATGTAAACAATACCAAGTCTCAAGGTTGTATATCAGTTGTTATCAAGAGACCCAGAAGGTGCTCCAAAGTGCTATATCTCAGTATACTGTTTATCTCGAAGTAAACAACATCAACATAACCCAATACAGCCAGTCACCACAGCCAGCCGGTTTCCAGGAAAACTAATGCGTATTTCAGTTTATCTGATACAATGTCTTCTTAACTTATCTGTACAAAGTTTGCACAAAGGGGTCTGTTCTTTGTATGCTAACTAAATTGTCTAAATCTTTGGTATCAATCCTTTGGAAGTAGTTAGATTTTCTTACTACTTCCATATATTTTTCTCAGTGGTTCTCTTAGTACAACTTATGCAGATTCCTGCAATAACTACAATTATGACTACATAAATAATTATCCATGGAGTGACTCCTTCAAGCTTGACAGCTGTGTAGGTCATGAGTAAAATCTGGAAAGGTCCTTTCCACTTCTTCTTCAATGGTTTGTCTGACCACATCCTCAGATACACCCAGTCTCCAGGTTGGTATTGATGCATAGGCATGCCCAGGGATAACGATGCACTTACAGTGACATACCTGTGGAGAGAGGACAGAACCTTTCCTAGAGATATAATGTATTCTTTCAGGTAATGTTTTCCTACAATTTCAGGATTAACTCCTCTTTCTGTCGCCTGACAAAGTTTATCATATATGATTTCAAAAGGACTAACCTTTTCTTTAGTTCTAGGCTGGATGTGTATTCATAGCAAAGCTAAAGGTAAAACATCCAGCCACTTTATCTGAGCCTTTTGGCAAATTTTGCTTATTTGTCTTTTTAGACTTCGATTCATTCTTTCTATTTTCCCACTTGCTTGAGGTCACCATGGGGTATGGAGATCCCATTTTACTCCTAATGCTTTAGCTAAAATTTGAACAGCTTCTGCTATGAAGTGTGGACCCCTATCCAAAGATAGTCCTATGAGTACCCCAAGTCTCAGTATTATTTCCTTAAATAATGATTTTGCTACTTCTTTTGCCTTGGTGCGACAAGGGAAAGCTTCTGGCCAGCCTGAAAAAGTATCTATCATTACTAAAAGATACTGGTATCCATTTTGCCACGGTAATTTGGAAAAATCTATTTGCCAATAGTCTTCTGGACTGTTTCCTCTCTTTGTTACCCCTGGTAAACGTCTTTGGGGTAAGTGAGGATTGTTATTCCAGCACAATTCACATTTCTTCACTATGCTTTTTGACTATTCCAGTCATTTGTACACTTAGCATTTGTGTTTTCAATGCTTCCACCATTGTCTCAATTCCCCAGTGAGTTTCTTGGTTTTGTCTATTAGCCAATGCACGCATAATTTCCTGTGTAACTATTACTTGATGTGAAGGAGTCACCCACCACCCTTCTTGGGTTTTATTCACCTTCAGTAGATTAGCCAATTGGTTGTCTTTTGTTGTATACTGCAGACTCTTAGGTCCCAACCTCTGGACCTTTTCCAGCAAAACTAGCTATATTTGACCTTCAGCTGCTTCTGTTGAAGCTTTATCTGCCATACAGTTTCCTATATGCACTGGCCTATTTCCAAATTGTTGCGCCTTGCAATGCATAATTGCCACTAATCGAGGTAGATTAATTGCTTGTAATAGTTGTTGGATCGTTGGCCCATATTTAACTGGGGATCCTTGAGATGTTAGGAGTCCCATTTCTTTCCAAGTAGCTCCATGAGTGTTATAAATCTGTAATATAAAAACTCATCCACACAACATATGTAGGTGAGCAGGCACTTCTTTATTGCAGCGCTGGATGCACAGGGGATCGCTTCACCTAGTGTGCATGCTTAGTTTCTCTGCTACAAAAGTTATATACAATCAAAGTATACATATTCATCATATTTCCGAGAAACAATTAACATATTCATACAATTTCCGAGAACTCATTAATATATGTAAATGCCCATGATGCATGCGCTTTCAGGTACACAGGTGGTCGTCTAAGGTCCTCTGGTGGTCGTCCATAGTCTTCCTCATGGTGTCCTCTAGTTGAACCCAATCTTTGCGCATGCTCAGATTTGTTGCAAAATTCCATTCTTGGAATCTTCTTAAGTTTTCCTTGGTTTACTGACCAGGCCTACAACTTATCATTCTCTTGACAAGCAAATTCTACCTATTCACAATGCTATATTGTTCGACAGTTAGTTTATGATTAAATTACAGATAAATCATACATAGTTACCTTCATACAGAATATATATAATTTAATCTTTATTAATCGCTCTCTGGATTATACTATTCTATCAATATCCATACTTAAAATAATAAATGGTTATTTCTGTTAATATCTATTGATTGGCATTCTTGATATTCAAATCAAGATGCGAAAGGTAAGGAATTTTCCAAGCAGTATCACTGGTGCATATCAGGTCACATTGTCACAGGACTCAAACGAAACTTTTCTATTCAATTCTTCATCGTTCCAACTCATTACTATTAGTTCCTTAGTATGGAACAGCAACTCCCTGGTGAGGTTCCTATGGTTATTGTTTCTAACTTAACAATCATAACTTATGCATTTGTATTTTATTATTTTATTTATTAATCAATTTTAACCTTTTCATATTTTGATTATTTTAGAAAATCAGAGTATTTACAACATGAGCATGGACAACTCCAAAGGCAAATTTTGAATCTGTCCATATATTAACAGTTTTGCCTTTTGTAGTTCTAGTGCTCTTAGCAGGGCTATGGGCTCTTCTTTCCGGGCTGAAGTGTTGGATGGCAGAGCTTTTGCCTCAGTTACTTCCTTAATGGTTACCACTGCATAACCTGCTTTCCATGTTCCATTCCACATAAAGCTGCTACCATCTACAAACAGGCCCCAGTCTGCATTTTCCATTGGCATGTCTTTCAGTTCTACTCTGCTGGAGTGCATCTGTTCCATCATTTGCAAACAGTCATGAGTTAATTCTTCTCCACCAGGATCAATAGTTAGAAAGGTTGCTGGATTCAGTATCGTGGTTATTTTCAGCTCCACATCGTCTTGTACCAAAAGAACAGCTTGATATTGCAGCATCTGGCTTGGTGACAACCAGTGTCCTCCTTTTTGTTCTAGCACTGCTGTAACTACATGGGGCACAAATACAGTTAGCTTTTGCCCGAGCGTCAATTTTTGGGTCTCTTGGATCAGGGGTACTGTAGCTGCCACTGCTTGAAGGCATGCTGGCCATCCTTTGCTAACATTGTCTAATAGTTTTGAAAAATACCCCACCAGCACCAAAAAGTTTAGGAAGTCTATTGTCATTTGTATGGAATCCTTCTTGTTACTTGCTGTTAGCAGTATGTCATCTATGTACTGCAGCAAGGTGATATTTTTATACATCTTTTGCCAGTCTTCTAATACTTTGGCTAATTGATTTCCAAAGATTGTAGGGCTATTCTTAAATCCTTGTGGTAATACTGTCCAGCACAATTGATTTTTTATACCAGTCTTATTGCTTTCCCATTTGAAAGCTAACAGTTCCTGACTCTCAGCTGCTAGCAGAAGGCAAAAGACTGCATCTTTCAGATCCAATACAGTAAACCATTTGTCTGTTTCCTTCAGGGTGGTCAAGAGAGTATACAGGTTTGTCACTATTGGGTGGACGTCCTGCACAATTTGATTTGTAGCCCTTAAGTCCTGAACCAATCTATATTCTTCAGAATGAGTCTTTTTAATTGGCAAGATCGGGGTGTTGTATGCTGATTGGCATTCTTTTAATAACCCAAAATTTATGAATTGTTCTATTAATGATTCTAATCCTTTTCTTGCTTGTAATTTAATTGGGTACTGTTTCTGTCTTACCGGTCTGGTGTCTGGTTTCAACTGTATGATTACCAGTTCTGCTGCTCAAGATCATCCTGGTGTTCCTGAAGTCTATACAAGAGGTGTTACAGCATTTTCCACTTCTTCTGGTATCTCCTGTAACTTGGCTTCCTTCTGTAACATAAAAACTTGGGCATCCAAAGCTTTATTTTCAGGAATATGGATTTGGATTTTCCCTTTTTCAAAAGTAATTTGTGTATTCAATTTACTTAATATATCTCATCCTAATAGCAGCATAGGGCAATCTGGAATATAGAGAAATCGATGGGTTAACAACCTTTTCCCAATTCCAAACGTCAAAGGCTGGAAAAATGGCAGATTTTCTTTCCACCCTGTGGCACCAATAATTGACGTGCTTTGATTACTCAAATTACCCTTGCATGTATTCAATGCTGAATAAGTAGCCCCCATATCAACTAAAAATTTTACTTTCTCATTCCCCAACTTACTATAACCAAGGGTTCTGTTGGGGAGGGTTCCGATTCTTCCCCTGGTCCTCCTCAATCTGAATCTAACATCATCATGTTAACAGCCTGCCTCAGCATTTCCCCAAGGTCCTGCTGACTTAACTGTGGACACTCCCTTTTCCAGTGTCCTTTCTGCTCCACTGGGAAACCTTCTCCCCTTTGGGCTCCGATAGCCCTGTCATCTGACCCTACCAGTTTCCTGAGCTACAGCTGCTGCCAGTATCTTAAAATCTTTAAGCTTCTTGTTTCTCTGTTTTTCTTCTTTCCTCATAAGACACTAAATTTTTTCAGCTAACTTGCAGATCCTTCCAATCCGGATCCTGATTTTCAACTATAGTTTCCATAACATTTGCTACCCGTTCAGGGTCCTCCCTATATATGCCTGCTATCTCCTTCCAAGCCTTTAAATCTGATACCAAAACCAACACTTTTACCCAAACTGGTCCATCCAGTCCTACCACTTGCCTGAGAGGGGCTTGTATGTTCCGAGCATTTCCCCTCCTAATCCTAGCCGCTACTGGACCGAAACCTTCTTCCATGTTGGAGCTATACGAATCACTATTCCTTTGTTCCCTTTTCCTTCTGCTGGCCCCCCTTTCAACCTGTGCTGCTATATCCTTCTCATTTCTTCTTGCTTCATTACCCATTCTTGGTCTAACCAATGGTTAGAAACATACCCCGTGAACCATGCCACTGTCCAGAACACTATCTTGGGCCTTGAAAAGCAAGTTTTATGGCGACACGGCACCCCTGAAAGAACTGAATCCAACAACGGGACTCATTTCCGAAACAATCTCATTAACACTTGGGCCAAGGAGCATGGCATTGACTGGGTGTATCATATCCCTCACCACGCACCAGCCTCCGGGAAAATTGAACGATACAATGCACTGTTAAAAACTACACTGAAAGCAATGGGTGCTGGGACATTCAAGCATTGGGATACACATTTAGCAGAAGCCACTTGGCTAGTTAACACTAGAGGCTCTGCCAGTCGGCCTGGTCCCGCCCAGTCAAAACCCCTGCACACTGTGGAAGGAGGTAAGATTCCCGTAGTACATATAAGGAACTTGCTGGGAAAAACAGTCTGGGTTATTCCTTCCTCAGGAAAAGGTAAACCTATTCGCGGGGTTGTTTTTGCTCAAGGACCTGGGTGCACTTGGTGGGTAATGCAGAAGGATGGGGGAGTCCAGTGCGTACCTAAAGGTGATTTAATTCTGGGTGAAACTAATCCATGATTTGAGTTACATGTTACAGGAATTACTATAGCAGGAACCACCTGAACCAATGGAGGACAAGCCTTACAAGAAGCACTGCAAGTGCAGCAGTGACCTGACCTGAGCTAGCTGTGGTGCCCAATAACTCCATGCAATACAACACCTCTTCTCTCCTGAGTGACCACCATAACAGATGGAACCGAAAGTCATGGACTAAATGAAGTCAATGGACATTTTGTGGACATTTGTGGATATTTATGGACACTTTACAGGCATTTCACAGGGGTGATCCATAGACTAAGGGAATGATATCTGTGTACTGTATCAAAGGGTGGGAAGGATGATGGTATGTAGAGAATGTATTGGATAGTGTGCTACCTGAGTATGACATAAACGGTATGGAATAAGGGGTGGAGAATGTGCTGGTTTTGGCTGGGATAGCGTTAATTTTCTTCATAGCAGCTAGTATGGGGCTGTGTTTTGGATTTGTGCTGGAAACAGTGTTGATAAAGCAGGGATGTTTTAGTTACTGCTGAGCAGTGCTTACACAGAGTCAAGGCCTTTTCTGCTCCTCACACCACCCCACCAGCGAGTAGGCTGGGGGTGCACAAGAAGTTGGGAGGGGACACAGCCGGGACAGCTGACCCCAGCTGACCAAAGGGATATTCCATACCATATGATGTTGTGCTCAGTATATAAACTAGGGGGAAAGCTGGCCGAGGGACCGTTGCTTGGGCTGGGCATCGGTCGGAGAGTGGTATGCAATTGTTTTCATTTGCATCACTTGCCTTTCTTGTTTTTTGTGGTTGTTGTTTTCCTTTTCATTACAATTATTATTATTACAATTATTATTATTATTTTATTTTATTTCATTTCACTTATGAAACTGTTTTTATCTCAACCCACAAGCTTTCTCTCTTTTACTTTTCCTATTCTCTATTCTCCCGCTGGGGCAGGGCAGGGAGTGAGTGAGCAGCTGTGTGGTGCTTAGCTGCCAGCTGGGCTTTAACCATGACAACAAGACATCTCAACGTCCTCCTCTTCTTCCCATTTCTCTTTATATTTGTTGCATCACCTGCTGATGCTACATGCTGAACAACAATGCTTAGGCACTTTCTTATTCCCTGCCTCCAGTGCCAATACACCCCTTTCACCTTCAATCAAGTCACACTCCTTACGTATATCATAATTATCCCATAATGCAAAGAACAAATTCACATACGGCATCTCATCCCATTTTCCTTTGTGTCTACAAAACAACATTAATTGTAGCACAGTATCGTAGTTTATACTTCTGTTCTTAGGCCATTTCTCCTGATCATCCAGACTATACAAAGGCCACCAATAATTGCAATAGTCTACCAACTTTTCCCGAGTGAGGGGGTCACCCCCAAACTTGCTCCAATGTTTAATATACAACCCAAGCGAGAGCACTTAAGAATTCCACTAAATATATCCGATTCTGATATTTAGAATCCACTAAATCACATTTCTTTCTGATTTCCCAATCATTCCTTAAAAAAAAAAAAAAAACCAAAACCACAAATCTACATATGGAATCTCATCATCCCATTTATCAGTTCTTCTACAAAACAACATCAATTGCCGAATAGTATTATAGGTTAAAAATTCATTTTCAGGCCATTTTTTGCCATCTTCCGATCGATATTGTGGCCACCATTGATTACAATATCTTTTCAATTTATCCTTAGTCATTGGGATCCCCTCCAAATTTATTTCAATATTTCAGGATGCATCCTAGAGGGGAACGAGTGGGTCTTTCCTGAGAAGCAGTTAAACCTATTTCGGTACCAAAAATCAAACCAGTGTTTCCACACTAATTTTTAATATTGCGTACGCTGAATAAACCAGAAACCAGACCAGAGTGTGGAAACAAAATTATCCCTAATGCGCTACCCCTTAGAGCCTTATATAGGGTGAAATATTCCTTGATGCATAACTTTCCCAATGCGACCTTACACGAGGTAAATATTTCCGAGGAGTTTACTGCTTCTTAAGAAATTCTCCCTTCAGTTAACTGTCCACCTCCCATTAGGGAAAGTTTCAAAGTTACCACATGTACCCAAACCAAACCAAAATCCAGACTCACAAAGGGGTCTGTTCTTTGTATGCTAACTAAATTGTCTAAGTCTTTGGTATCACTATGAAAGTGTACTGTTACAGATATATTCTGGCATGCAGTGATATACTAGGGAGCATGCCTGAATCCTGAGAGCCATAAGGTATCTGCTACACTAGCACAATTGCCCAGAGAAGAGTTTCAATGCTAGAAGTCAGTTAAAAAGAATTACTCCAGCCCACATGGTATTGCTAGGAATGACTTTCTGTTTTGATTAACAAAAACAACCTCCTGTAGGTACCCGCTTGATTCACATTAAAAGGCCAAACAACAATCTTATCTGGAATGAGTTTTGCACTAACAAAACTTTGCTCAAAACCTATAGAAAATATGAACAATATATAAGTCTGTATTTATTGTTTCATTTTATTACTTCACCTTGGCTTGTTTTCAGCTTTCAGTTCCTATTGCTATCATGATGGGAAATAAAATAACATGGGGAAACTTATTTTTATTTGTTTTCAAATCTTCCTTAGAAGGTCTAATCAAATACATATTGGATAAATATGGAGCTACCTTAAACTTCCACAGTTTCTCTGACCTTAGCTGAGTTATTTTGATTATAAATCAGAATTACAAGGGGCAGGACAGTCAGTCCTAGAGAGCTTAGCATGTTCCCAGATTACAGGTTGCAGGTGCAGTGCAGCTAACAGTTTTATCATTTTCTCCCTCTTTAATTTTTATTAATGTATAAAACATGTTTGTAAGTTTGCTTATAGAATAAAATTGCATCTAACAACACATTTATTTCTGGTAGAAAAAGTGGAATATTTAATAAAACATTTTGGGGCATTTTGATATTTTCTAATGTCCATGAGTATAAGCAGTGCTACAGTTTATATGTATTCTTTAATTATTCAAAAAAAACCCCAGCTTTAATTTTTTTGCATCTCTGAAAGTTAAAGCTAATCAAATTTCTTTTCTGTGCAAGGAGAAATATTCAGCTGGGAGTCGATCTTTTATTTTATGTTTTATTCACTGATTTCTTTACCATAAGTAAATAGAGTCTAGGTTTTCTTTTAAAATTCTTTGTTGATTCATCAGTTTGTATCAAGACTGCTTGGTAATACATTATAGGATATGATTTGACAAGTTATTTATGGTACATAATTTGCTTCCTTTGCTTACATTTAATGTATTATGCAAGCAGCAAGCTCAAATCAATACCAGCACAGAGGGTTAGGAAGATTTTTTCTACAAAGAAACTTATTTATAAGGATAATGAAATTTCTTTTCCTAATATGAATTTTAGACACACACGCAAGCAAAAAAAATTTCCTAGCCAAAATATTATAAATATTATATAGCCTGAACAATGTGCAGTCAAATTGACTAGCTCAGTACAGAAAGGTGTTAACTGCTAAAAGCATTAAATAGCCTCTTTTTTATAAGGGATGACAGATTACATTAAGTTCCTTAATATTTATTATTTATGGTGAAGTTGTAGCTAGTTGTTGTCCTTTAGTTGTGCATTAACAGTCTCACATGGTAATGGTAACAGACCTAGTAATGGACCATATTTGGTTATCTGCCTCTTTGTTCCAATGTCTATGCTCATTGAAAGGACCAGGCAGCTCAGGTGGACCCTGTGGAGGAAAAGGGAGATTGCTCCTTCCTTGAGGGAGCTACCATGTGTGCTGTCGCAGAGGTGGAGAGACATGCTGGTGCAGTCAGGGGTGGCAGCAGACAGGCAGGGCTCTGGGTGAAGGGAACACCCTGGGGCCTGAGTAAAGCCAAGCAGGGGCAGGGGGGGCATTGAGGTGAGAGGTATAACCTGTCCTCAATGGAGACAGCAAGAGCTGTACATAGAGTGGTTTTTATTTTTATTATTTTCTGATTTGCTTGACCTAATTGCCTTGAGCTTTTTCTATGTAAAGAGTCGTGTTTCTCATTCTTACCCCAATAAAACCTAGCTTTCCTTATTTTAAACCATTTGTGGTGTTCTGTGGGGAGACACCCTGGCACAGCCACCTCAAAGCTCTGGCCATCTCAAGATCCTGTCACAACCCCAAGCTATTGGGTATAAACCCAAAGAGAAAAACAACTTCCCTGTTACTGCAGTCTGGAGGACTGCGGTATGACTACCTGTAGGCAGCAGTCCTGATGCATTTTATTCCTTCCACAATGATCCATGGATTTCCATGGTATGTATATTTTCTGTATTAAGTCTAACTGTGTCACTGTTAGTCCTCCACGTCGCCTATTTGCCACTTCATTCTACTGTTGACAAGAGTGGCAAGAGAAGATAATATTTGTCTTAGCACACCCAAGTGTTTTTTTAGATAAATACACTAAACAAGGTATGTGATAAAGTTTTTATGTTTATGCATGACATTATAGATTTGACCTTCCTAAAATGCATCAACCTTTTTCTGTTAACTTCTGAAATACAGTTATAGGCTGTTCTGGATATTGTCACAGACTTTCTCTGTAGTTGCAATGGAAATGCCCATTTTGGCAGGTGAATTCCTTTGTTTTAGTTAAATATTTGGACATATTCAAACAAGGAAGGCAATGTTTAATTGTTGATTGCTGTGCTTCCACTTCTACTTACAGTGCTTCCAAAGATACTCACACCTTGTTCTAATAAAAATTTATACTCTTTGAAATCCCACAGTCAGGGATTTTGTTGTTCTTAAATCTCACGTGTGCCATGCAGAGCTTCCTGCAACTTAAATGATACAATTCTTAAATAGTGAAGCCATAAAATGGATATTTTATAAACTATATGACAATTTTTCTCATGAACCTCCAACCCAGAACAATCCCAATTAAATTTTACAGTAGACATAATAAGAAATCATAAGGAGGAATGGAAAATAAAACATAATTTCCTAAATTACGGTGAAATGTTCCACTGCTTGAACTCCAGGACAAGGAAGATATACCAGATGGGAAAGAAAGGCGTCATTTTTCTTGGACTAAAGATAATCTAGAGAGTCATGTGCTTGTTATTCCATTGGCCAATTTACAGTTAAAGAGAAAGATATGACTAAAAAAACCCACCAAAACCCTAAAAGAACCCCCCCAAAAACCCTCAAGAACATGTAAAACACATAGAGGTTAATTAGTTAGACTTATAAGCCATCTGACATGCTCAAAAAATAAAAGAAAGGGAAAAAAAATCATTTATACCAAACTTTAATGAGATTTTGTTTTGTTGTTTTAGAATTTTGTTCCATTACCTCATTAAAGTTTAACATTTTCCAGCTAAGGTTTTTTTGTGGGTTTTTTTTTCAGATAAAGCTGACTCTGAGTTATGTAACAACCCTTGGACACTCCATTCCTGAGGACATTTTGGTTTGCATTGTTTTGTTTTTCCTCAAAAAAATACTGATCTATTTCTAGTATTTCTACTACCTAAAGGTTTAGGAAATCACTGTGAAGCTGCCCAACCATTGTCATAAGCTGCCAGTGTACAGAGAGCTATATCTCTTGACAAGTGTTAGTCTGAGTTTCTTCAAGAGGTTAAAGATAATGGGGACAGTCTGACCTTAAGTTCACTTGTGCTTGATGTAACTCATAAACTTCAGACTCTTCTCTTTTCATTTTTGTTTGAATACTAGTTTTAGCAATGTGAATGTTTTAGTTGTCCTGAAACATATTTGTGTGAGCATTTGTTTGGAAGATAAGCATATTAATAATTTATATTTTTCTTTAATGTATTTTCATTAATGTCTTAAATTATATAGCATCACATTTCTTTACCTTAAATGGGAAATTGGCTTTCCATTAACAAAAAGTTATTTATGGCCTTTTTGTTCTGTACTGGAAGATTCAGTGTAAGATGGAGACCAGGATTCAAGATTTGCACTAAATTAATATAAAAGTGTGTATGTGACAAACACTGGGAGGTGGAATATGCATTATTAACTCTCATTGTAAATCAAAAAAAAAAACCATGAAAATGTATTTTCTTTATCTGACATGCAAAAAGGTAATTTTCATTTTCATTGAATATCTTAGAATGTGGTGGGAAAAAGACATCATGAGAAAATCATATTTTTATGATCATGTATTAAATGAAAGTGTGGTAATGACGGTTTCACATCAGATTGTTCTCATGGTTTACAGCAAGAGATGAAAACATGAAAATGAATTTTATTTTCATGTCACTCATGAATAACGTTACAATGGAATATGGCTTTTTTTATATTTATGGGGAATTACTTTGGAAAAAATATGGATATTTTTGTGGGCCTTAAATGATGTATAGTCTAGCTGCAGGTAGACTCCTCAAAATATAATTTGTTTTTATTCTCTATAACAAGTTCTCCAGATTTTATTCAAGTTTTGGTTAGTAACCAACCTCTATTAATCAGTTGTTACAAATTCAGTGGAGATTAAGATAATTTCCGTGACGGTTATACTAACGATCGAATATTTTGTCAGAAGTACTAGGGTTTGGGGGTTTTTGTCTTGGAGAGACTCACACCTTGTGCTATTAAGAGTCTCACTGTTCACATACAGTGGAAACATTTAATCAGAAAAAAGTATAGGACATAAGCAAGACTTTATCAGTTTCTTCTCTTACACCACAGCAGATCTAAGTCCTTCAGCTTAGGTGAGATAACATGTTTCAGTTTTATATGCAGTTATTTAGGGCATAAGCATGCAGAATGTACCCCTTGGGGTCAAATGCCTTCCTTATTATAGAATCATGAAGAGAGGAGACAAGACATTTAGTTATTATAACTCATTACAGGCTTGTACCAATTGATACCCTGTAAATATATTATCACGAGTATGTATAAAGGTTAAGTAAAGCAAGATATGTTTTACCAATTGCAAAATGAACACTGGAAAACAAAATTCCTGAGGAAAAAACCTTCTGAGTTTTAGACCAATACATTTACCGGTTTCAGCTAACATGTGAATTCATGTTCAAGTGGCAATCTGGATGCCTAGTAATTCTTTGGTTTTGAGAGATGGTCCTTGAAGAAGACCAATGTAGTAATTTGGTTTCCTTTTGAAAGATGTGCAGGGAGACTATGTCATTCCTCGAATAGCAAAGGATTATGCTCACAGAAAGATTTGAAGGGCTGCAGGTAGAAAAGAAGAGGGAAAGTCACAGTAAAGAGCTGAGAATTCATGCTGAAAGATTAAGACATTGCTGAAAGCTGTAAAAAGCAGACAGCTGTGCCTTGGATGCTATGGAAGGAAGACACTTCATAGGAATTTCCTAGGAGTGTGAGGGGTTTGCTGCCATTCAGAATACCACAGAGTTGAATGAAGTGGATCCTGGAAGCATTAGCTTGTTCTAAAGGACAGAGTGAGCAGGAGGAGAGCTGTTATAAATAAAGCCTTTCTGTATTTCTAAACTGACCTAGTAACTTTGAGAGACGTAATTTAAAAAATCTAGTTCAGTTCATCTTCTGTTAAAAACTGTTGGTTTGGAGAGGAGAATTAAAAGACATTGGTTGTTTTTGAGGAGTTTAGTCCATGAAGAAATTCTACCAGTTTATCTCAAAGCACTGGGAAACTTGGATATTAGAATAAATTAATAGAATAGCCTCCAATCCCTGCTATTGAATGCCAAGGATTTCAGCAGAGAAATTAGCATAGATAAATCTTTCACAACCTCACTGAATTGTGACGTTCTCTTTTATTCACAAGTACTTAAAAATATTTTTCAGTAAGAATTCTCAATGTGATTGGACAATTGGCAAATTGTTTACAACAATGGAGAAATCTGTTTCAAATAAGGTCCGGAATTCAGAAAATTAGGTAGTGAATAAATAAGGTAACTCTCTTTACTTACTCAATATACAGAGACCGTAAGTTCAACATCAAACCAGATGGAAGCATAGCATATTAAAAAACAGTAAAACACACATCTATTCATTTCTAATGTAGGATTTACAACTGAAGTTAAAAAATGTATCAAGATGAAATGCATGTCTGTTAAAAAAAAAGTAAGAAAACTGCGTAATAACGACACCTTAAAATGTGATAGCTAAATTCAAAGTTCAAGTCTGTGTAACATAGTCAGAAACATGTTTTGTGTTTTTTTATTTATTTAGGAATTTGAATTGAGTTGGTCAAAATCTACTCATACACTAGGTGTTTAAAAAGCAACACATTTGTGTAAGTGTATCATCATGTAAGACTACGTATAAAGCATGGAAAACCTTATTAATTAATAGTTCAGAGACTTGGATATTGTGTTTTGAGGGATTATTTCCAGGCTTTTACACTGTGTTTTTTGATAGTGATGACTTTTATGTTTGGGAAGTAACTGTGATTAAAATTTAAATCAGACAACATTTGTTTTCTGTTTCACTTCATAAAAACTTAAAGCATGTTTCCTTTCAGAGTATTTATTTTTACTATTGTTTTGTATTCTGCTTCTTATAAAAAAAAGGTTTTATTGCAATCATAAAATCAGTGAGTAGATATTTAATTCCTTTCCTATGTAAATAAATGAGATTTGAAACATGGCAGAAATGCTCTTGTTTCTTTTTTGTTGCAGGTCCTATCAGAACCAGACTTTAGGTAGTTACTGTGGACTCTCTCTACACATAAAAAATGTGCATTCTCTCCCCTTGCTTTTTGACCAACACTAACTCCTCTCTGTGCTCCAAGAACAACAATGTTAAAAAGAACAATTTAGAAGTTCAGAAAAGTACTTTATGCATCCAGCAGCAGCCTAGTTTTCTGCCTGAAAGATACATAGTTATTGTCCCAGAAGAAATGTCAATCTATTTGTTGCTTAAATATGTTTTTTTATTATTATTTTCATCTTCAAGATATGAAAGACTAGAAATAAAAGTCCTTTGGTCGAGACGATGGTCTAGATGATGAGGCAATAAACATGAAGAGTAAAAACTTCCACGTTGTTGCTTTGACATAGAGACACTGAAACAGATGTCTCACTGGGCTGCATGCTAAAGAATATTCTTCTGATTCCTTAATGTCCTTGCAGATAGGGTAGTAGTCATATCACACCAGAGAAATCCATTTCTCTTCTGCAGTTTGCTTTTATACAGCATTTGATATGTTAGATGGGTTTGTGTTTAATTAACCGTGCCTCAGTCCAAGTCATTCTGGTTTCCTTGATGTGAGTCCACACTGGAAAATGTTAATATCTTCCCAAATACTTGTGTGGCATCAATTTTGCAGGTTACATGTTTTGAGCTACTGCGATCAGAGATGGGCAATTTGTAATTATCTCAGGCTGTTAAAAAACATGACGTTAATGAAGAAGTTGTATGCACAGCCTTGATTTTAGCCAAGAAGTACTTCTGTTGAGCCTTTGGTAGCCAGGAAGACTGATTTAACAGAAAGAATGCTGGGATTATGGTATGCCCTCTTCTTTGCCTTTCTCCTGTCCTATAATCTCAGCATGAGAATTTAGATCTTTCCTTTGAAGGAAGAGATATAAGTACATATGTAAGTGTAGAAGCCTTTGCATTATAAATTTATTCAAACCACACCATAAGGGAAAAATTGATGGCACTGTGCTTCCAGATCAAATGAAAGTAAAAGCTTTCACAAAACTTCTCTGGCATCTTTACGGTGCTTCAAGTGGCCCCGTGGGTGAACAGTTTCTTTTAGCTTTTATTTACTATGAGAAAAAACAGAATAATGATCAGGAGACATCTCTGATGAAACCTTCACAGAAATTTCTTATCCTTCTCTTCCCTTCTAGATATGCACGTGCTGGAAGGACAATTATGTCCTACAATACAGCAGAGAGGAAAGGTTCATCAATTCAGTGGTAATGACACTACAATTAGCAACATTCTTACGTCTCATATTCTGTGAGCCTGTCCACATTTAGTTGGAAAGAATTACTCTTTCAAAAATTATCTGTAATGCTTCTGTGCAAGTTCTGAGTTAATGCTGCTTAGTGCAACCCAAGTATAACCCCTTTTAGGATTAAAAAATTCCAACAATGACGTAAAATTTTAATGCCATCATATTATTTGTATTACTAATTGAATATTCTTGTTGGTACACAATGGTTTATATGTTATATTGAGACCTCTGGAGAAAAACAGACAAATAACAATGCGTATTGTAGTATTTTATCTGCTCGTTGCATTCAAATTATTAGTAAAAAGTAGAATATTGGCTTCAGAGGACCTGAAAGCATCATACATATCAAAGAAAGGCAAATTCACCAAATAAATGCTAGCAAGTAAGAATTTCATGCCTGGGGCACAAGCTAGGTGTATAGTGTGGAAATGGAGAACTGTCATTAGAGAAAAACCTGGAAGACAAAGGCGACGATTACTGCATGATAATTATAGACAAATACCTACAATATTTCGTTTCTTGTTCATCTTGATTTTGATTTTCTATCATACCCTGAGGTTTATTTATTTCAGCAGTGAGTCTTCTAATCTGACAGGGTTTTTTGTTAACTGCCTAAAAAAAATCCCTTAGATAATGAAATCATGCCCTACATAATTTCATTTCTGCAAATGTTGCCCTTTTCAGTCCCCACTTTGTTTTGCAACTTTTTGTTACCATCATTATATTTCTTCCTTACCTCTCTTATTTTCCTTCTTTTCTAATGCATTTTGTATTGCTGATTCTTTCCATTAATCCTCACACAATTTTCGTACTCAGTTCCTGTCTCTCTCTCCTTGCATCAGAAATAAGTGAAATCAACCCAGGACACCAGATGCCTAGAATAAACAAAAAGCGGTATTTTTGTAAGTTAACTGGAGAAATATACATTTTTGGTGGTAATACTATCTGCTATTAATGATTCCTGAAAATTCCTGTTAAAAACCCAAATTTTTGTTGTTTATACTTTACCTAATCTTTAAACATAGTATCATTTTTAGTGCCAGGACTCAGTCCTAAGTTGAACCGCTACCATGTAGACTTTGTTTTTTAAGTTTTTATTAAAATAATGCAGCCTGACATTGTGGAAAATAAATGGTTTGTACATTTGTGGTGGGTTGACCTTGGCTGGATGCGAGGTGCCACCAAGCCGCTCTGTCACTCCCCTCCTCAGCAGGACATGGGGGGAGAAAGTAAGAAAAAACCCCTCATAGGTCAAGATAAAGGCAGTTTAATACAGCAAAAGCAAAGGTTGCGTGCAGAAACAAAGGAAAACAAAAGATTTATTCTCTACTTCCCATCAGCAGGCAATGTCCAGCCACTTCCCAGGAAGGAGGGCTTCAGTATGTGTAGTGGTTTCTCCGGAAGACAAACATCGTAGTAACGAATGCCCCCCTTCCTCCTCCTTTCTCTTAGTTTTTATTGCTGAGCAGACATCACATGGTATGGAATACCTCTTTGGTCAGTTTGGGTCAGCTGTCCTGGCTATGATGTCCCCTCCCATGATCTTGCCCACCCCCTGCATACTGGTGAGGAGGAATGTTGGCGAGACAGCGTTGGTGCTGTTTGAGCATTGCTCAGCAGTAGCCAAAACACTGGTGTGTTATCAACACCTTTCTAGCTGCCAATACAAAGCACAGCACTATGAGGACTTTTATAGGGAAAATAAACTCCATCTCAGCCAGACCCAATACAACATTTGAAAAAATCTTTGAATTTTTTCACTGCAAAGTTCAACAAGAGCAAAATTTATGGTCCAATGACAGATGGTCATCATGCTGTCAAGGTAGCATGATGTAATTTTTTCTGTTCTTTAAGAAATCTGCCCTCATTTAACCAAGATATGAAACTCTAAATAAAATCTTAATTTTCAAATCTGCAGGAGGAAATTAGTTAAATTTTAGAAGATTAATTATTCACACAGAAGCTTCATCAGCACTGTTCCAGTATAGAGCTGAAGAGTATGAATGAGACTTTGCATGAAGTATGTTTATCTGGCAACCAAAAAATCACCAAAACAGTTACCAGGACTGAAATGCAGGACATTGCTCTCTTATTCTTAATATTATTCTGTTGATGCCCTGACATACAAGTGAGAAAGACAGATGGATATAGAGTAAGTTCTTACCACTGGAACACTGAATAAAAGCAGCTGACTGAATGTGGAAGAAGCTGTGGAAATGATTAATTGCTGAAGTAGGTGTTGGGTGGAGGGAGGATAAGAGGGATTATGGGTCTATGGCAATGGCTGGCTCTCGCTGATCATAGACTAAGAATTATTCTTCCCTAAATTACTTTTTAATTTCATTTTCTTCAGTTAGATAGTTAAAATTTTTTCCAAAATGGCTATGACATTATATATTCAGCTTCTGTATTTTATTTCTCCTGTCATCCTCATACACATGTATGAGTAAATAGAAATTCTACTGCTTATAAATTAGACTTCAACAGTCTTTAAACATTTATTTTGTCAATCACAGAAGAATTTACCAACCTTCATGTTAACTTCATTAACATTAATAAATGTCCCTAAGGTGACCCTGGCGTCAGAAAATTGAACTAGGTGATGGTCAGCCTCCCTCAGCTGCACTTTAGCTATCATTGCCTCTCTACATGCCTTATTGCTAATTTCAGGACTTTCACTTCTTATATCTTAAGGTGTTTATGTGTTGCCATGACACTTCAACATATCTGAAATTAACTGAGCAACCTAATGTGGCAACTATATATGGTTTGGTTATCACACAGAAAAAGGCAGAAAGATAATAATTTTTCTGCCAATTTTATGTCCTTTCTCCTTGGCTTTCAGCAGGCTGTAATTTATTTCATCAGCTACAAGAACATAGTGTGACAAGATATTTTCTAGGTAAATTTAGCCATTGCATATATGCTAGATGCTGAAAATGATTTGTCAGTCTGAACTGGTAGGAGACTACCATTTCTTAAAAGCTAGATTAAGATGTAAAATTTTCATAACAGTGTAAAGAAGGTCTGTGATAACTCAGAATTTTCTCCTAGGTCCACAGAGAAGTAATGCGTAGTCAGTACCACAAAGAATCTGAAATCAGGAGGAGACCATGCAAGAACCATAGAAATGGAGAAAGACTGGCTTAGAACGGAAACAACCATAATTTTGAGTTCTTTACTTAATATTAATGTGAAACATTGATTTATATGTAATACATACGTAGGGATACGGAAGCAATAAGCATGTATTTGTCTTTCACCTCAGTTAAAAAGAAGAGCCTTGACTGCTTGACCCAAAAGACTGAACATGTTTTTAAGTGCGTGTGGTGCAACAATAGAAAGACTTATTGAATAGGTGCTTTAAAACAAGTGTCAGACTCTGGAGATAAACATTACTTTATTGTGCAGTTATTGTATAAAGTTATTGTGAAAATAGCTAGATGTTAATTTATCTGGTCATGTTATAGTATTTACAGACATTACTAATGTGGCTTGACTTGTTTAGCAAAAACCCTCTGCTCTTGTATAACTATATTAAAATTGTAAAAGTCGTGTAGTAACTCAGGAACTGATGAGAAAAAGAACAATTTTCCACGCAAGGCTCTGGTAAAATATACTTTTTCTTTCTTCAAAGACTTATAAAACAATTTAACAGAATTGTTTGTTTCTAGATAAGAAAATATAGCAAAAATATTTCCCCTTACTTACTGAAAAAAAAAGAAAACATAAAAAAAACCTATTAACTCATTTATTTAGAAAAAGAATAATTTTACATTTAAAAAAAAGATGTAATAAATAAATTCCAACAAAAAAAATCTACCAAAAATATCACCTTCTTTGTTCTGCTGGTTTTGGATGGGATAGAGTTAATTTTCTTCATAGTAGCTAGTATGGGGCTATTTGTTGGATTTGTGCTGGAAACAGTATTGATACACAGGGATGTTTTAGTTATTGCTGAGCAATGCTTACAAGCATTGCCAAGGCTTTTTCTGCTTCTCACACCACCCCACCAGCGAGTAGGCTGGAGGTGCACAAGAAGTTGGGAGGGGACACAGCTGGGACAGCTGACCCCAATTGACCAAAGGGATATTCCATACCACATGACATCATGCTCAGCATATAAAGCTGGGGGAAGAAGAAGAAAGGGGAGGGAGGGAATGGGAATGTTCAGAGTTATGGCATTTTGCTTTCCCAAGTAACTTTTATGTGTGATGGAGCCCTGCTTTCCTGGAGTTGGCTGAACGCCTGCCCATGGGAAGTGGTGAATGCATTCCTTGTTTTGCTTTGCTTGCTTGTGTGGCTTTTGCTTTACCTGTTAAACTGTCTTTATCTCAACCCATGAGTTTTCTCACTTTTACTCTTCAGATTCTCTCCCCCATCCCACCTTGCAGGGAGTGAGCAAGCAGCTCTGTGGTGCTTAGTTGTCAGCTGGGCTTAAACCACAACATTTATGGGGGGGGGAAAGACAAAGAAAATACTACATCATTTGTTTAAGGACAATTCATTAGAAAACTAGCTTCATTTTGTTGTTATATGTTTTTATGATACAAACCAAAACAAGTACCTTCTAAAATGAAGGTTATCAAGGTAAGATAATATTTTCATTTTTTTATAAACATTGAAGAAATTGACTCAATATGTTGATAAATGTGAAACAGTTGTTTACTGCTTGAATGTTTTCTGAATGCATTTTTCAATATGATGATAATATTACAGTTTTTATGATGATCTAAGCATATAAGAAAGGCTAGGTTTGGAAAAAACCCCACCACATATTAGATCAGTGAATAAGTTAAATCCTAAACTTTTGTCTCTTCAGTATATGACATTTTTCATATAATTTAAATGCTGGATGTATTCCTTGTGTTTTTTTGTTTTTTGAAATGAAAGTCATTAAGCCTGCAACACCATGTAGACAAATAATATGTAGAAGTAACACTGGAACAGCCTTGGGAATGTTAAAGATTAGGTAAAGGGTGTAGTACTTTTTAAGAGACTAAATATGTGAAAAATTACCAACTGTGGATTGATCCAGCTGTAAGATACATGAGAAGACTACTCCACATTGAGTGGAGGAGGAAAGAAAAATAGATGTAGTTGAGACATTGCAATAGAAAGGACTCCTCTAGCAGAGACAGCAGCATGATATACAGCTAAAAAGAGAAGCACACTTTCTAGATCCTGATATTCTTAGGCAAAGGTAGAAAAATGTAGTAGGGATCATCTTTTACATAAGTATGATGTCATGAGAAAAGATGGCTTTAGCTGCAGCCATTATGGATAGGTCCTTCGGGCTACAGCTTCTGAAGTCCTGCAAGTATGCAATGTTCTAATATTTTTAACATTTCTAATGGTCATGTATATCTTCAAAAAGGAAAGTCTGAAGGACATCTGCTATAGTAAGATGGGCCTGAGCTTGCGGAGAGTCAGAAAGATTGTTCAAAGATGTCTGAAGTGTCCTTCAGTGGTCTTTAGGCAAATTTTTATCTCTTCCCTGAGAGGTTCTGTGGTTATCCTGAGAGAAGATTCAGAAGGGCTGAAGTGCTGGGTGTCACAGTCTTCTGACTCTGAAACGATGAAGGAGTTTTTCTTGGATATTGATCCCTTTACTTTGGCAATGACTGAGCTTTATTTTCTTTGGGACTGACCTAATCCCATGAAAATTAGTGTAGTGAGGAGAAAGCCCTACTGTAGAGAACTGGTTTTAAACTCTCTGTTGCGTTAAAAGGAATGCAGTTTTGAAAACTTTCTGTCAGAGTCCCAGGACTTTCACTGATTCATTTATCAGAGCCCCAGCAAAAGGACTTGCACTGAGCAGATGCACAAAAATCAAAATCAGTTATTTTATTGAAAGCGACAGAAACAGATTTGAGACTGCCATTGATAAATTCACTAACTACAATAGTGCTACTAATTAAGGTTAATATTGCTAGCAAACTTGATAGTAATACAAGAACCCAGGGATAACTTTCACCCAGAGGGTGAGAGACGCAGTGCTTACCCAGAGAGGCGTCCCTGCCTGGGGTGCAGGAAGAGAACGCAGCCCGTCGACTGGTCTGTCAGGTATCGAGGTTCTTCTCTCCCACCTTAACAATAATTTTCTCTGTCTTTTATCCCCAAAACTATGAGGTTCCCCCCATATGTGACGTGTAGCATGATTTGGGTGGAGAGATGAGTGCTATAGTCATATATGTTTAGCATGACCTCTATAATCTTCACTAGCATATGCAGGGGTGTGAGTTGTAATATGCATTTCACTGGTAATGAGGCAAAGGTCAGTTATCAGACATGAAGCCTTTTTAAAGAAACAAAGGACCCCTCAGATTCCTGTTATTTTACTGTCTTTGCTGACCACAAGCACGGCTGTCCTGTCGCCACAGGGCCCCCTCCCTATCTGCATCCTGTGTTAGCCAGGTGAGTCTCCACTCCCCCGGGTCGCACAAGAGATAACAAGGGCAGGCTTAACAGTTCTTTGTGCACAGGAATCTCTCCTCGTTATCCAAATTCCACACTCTCAGCAGAAGACTATGTCTGTGGGCTCCTCCTGCTGTCACTGAAAGATGGAAAGATGGTGTGTAGTCCCAGGGTTGCAGTGGTCTATATGGCATTACCTGAGGCCCTGTAGTGCTCTATCCCATTTCCTTTGAAGAGAAAAAGAGGATGTGCAGGAGAAAGGGAGACAGAGGCTTTCTTTAGTCTTACCTCATCATCAAATAAGAAATGCATGTTCATCAAGGCCCAGATCTAGTAGATCCTCAACCCAGCCACAGTATTTCTGGCCTAGCATTCAACTGTTGTGTATTGGAAAACTTAGGCCAAGATCCTCTGAACCCAATACCCACTTAAAGCGTTCTCAAGAATTAAGTAAACATTAACTTTAATTAGATTAGAATTAAATGAGCTTAAGTAATATTGTTTTATAAGTGACTTGGGCTTGGTTTTTTGACACTGCATATATTTTCTATTCTTAAACTATTATGCAGCAAAATAGGCTGTCTTTCCCCCCTGCTCATAGCTAATTGTGTTCCAGTTTAAACTACAGAAACACTTAAAACTGGGATCAATTTAATTCTTTTCATAAGAACATTATATATTTTTAATCCAAAAATGCATTTAGAATAAATAAATGAAGGTAATTTGAATAATTATGATGTTAAATTGAGTCTATACTGGGTATCATATTCCATAACCTTGACTATTTATTATGCTAATAATACTAATGATTTTGTTACAATTGGCTAATAATTCTGATTTATAGATTAATATTTGCTAGGGAGTTCCTCACACTCATATCCAAGCTTCATCACAATATTCCACTGCAATATCACAGAAACTGTGGGTAATACTTAAAAGTGGGGATTATTGCTATTTAAGAGTCCAGAAAAACTTCTGAAACCAATATTTTAAAATATGTGAACAGATGCATTCATTACCTACTGTTGTATTAACAAGCTAATGAAAGCCAAAAGAATCATCTTTCATTCATGTCCTAACTTCCTACCTGATACCAAGAATTGTTTTATTAGAAAAGGAGACCAAGATTTATTTATGTCTGTCTCACAAAAACACAAAACTCTGAGAAATCTAATCAAGGTGAGCCTGTGGGAAATGAAAAGACCAGGAACCTCATATGAGCATAGCAAAAAAGTTTTAAAAGGTAAGATTTGTTTTAATATTGGCTGTATAACAGGTAAACAATTAGATTCATCTGGGACCTTTAATAAAATATTTCAGTTTGGTATTTTCAACAGGGAAGTTGTACATCCCATAGAAAGGAGAGTCTGAAGAGTTTGCTTTTATTAAAAAGACTAATACTTCCACGATGAAAATCTTTCCTTTAAATGAGATTTTGATCCTCATATCAGCTTCTTGGTACAGAGAAATAGTCTCTACTTGCTGTGTTCCCAAACTTTCATTCCTGTCAGAATAACTAATACAGACTTGACCCCTTCGTTTATTAGGGTTTTCTTTTAATTAATGAGCCAGGTCTCAAAAGGCTTATATACCCCCACCTTTTTAACAAATGCGTAGCTTTTGCATATGATATTTCTGCAATTAACTTGTAATTTGTTCCTGTGCTGTTTGACAATAGCACTTATATGCAAACTATCATTGACAAAACTGTAGATGATAACTCTGGGAAAACAGGACATCATTAGTGTTTTTGCTGTGAGGATGGAAGAAAAAGGGAGAGATGTAATTAATTATATCAGATACTATACACTCTTCACAGCAGCTATAACTGGTTAGCTGGTCTGCTACCAGATTAATGAACATCTAGGGTGAAAGTAGATGGTGTTGGTGACAGCAACGCAATAATGTAGCTTTAGGTTATTTTGCACACACTATCTACTCAACCGCATTTTTGTTACTGAAAGAATCTGATACCTCATATGTGAAAAAATATTTGTTCTTTTGAGAAGTTACAATGCCCTTTTTTTGAGGAATTTCTTCAGTAAATCAGAGTATGCATTTTTCTTAGTTTTTTTTTCTGAACCACAGAGTTCTACCTGTAGTCCTCAAATAGAAACCAGTGAAACAGTCAGTCATTAAAACGTATGTCTTTTGGGTGCTAGAGACAAATCATTTAGCTATGTAATCACAGTTTTATTGCTATCTTGTTTTTTACAAAAGTTATGCATCAGTAGGAAGGGTTGGACATAATGGGAGTTCTAAAATTATTAGTAAATAAAGGAAGGAAATGTTGTTCTAATAACAATGATAATTACTATTAATAGTTTTTTAGTAGATACAAAAAACTGAATCATGGAAAAAGGCGCATTTATATATGAAGTTATTTCTTCAGTACAGATAAAGTTCCCAATTAAAATATTTTCAGATTACAAATTTCCTTTGCTTTTCTCTCTCTCATGCATACACATACACACTCACATATTAAAGCAAATAACCACAAAACACACATCCATACTTTTACCTTGGCTTGCATCTCAGCATGGTATGTAGGCCTGAAATGCTGCTTGTCCCCAGTGACTTGCACTGAATCCTTCCAGTGCTTTACAGCCGTTGTCAGTGTTGGTAGGATGTTAAATGCTATGTATCTTCCCATTCCTCAAGGACAGCATAAAGATGGGTGAAAGAAATCTATTAAAATGCTTGGGAGCAGGGGTTAATAGGCCTTCTTTCTTTAGTATTTCAAAAGTAAACACATTTCCCAGCAAAAAACCAATACTCTAAGGTGGGGTCAAGGATATTAAAAGGTTTATGAACCTCAGGGAACCTTTTTGAAAAATGCAACAGACCTCCGGATTGGTAATGAAAACTGATATTGAGTGAGGTTTAGCTGACTTAAGATTTCAAAACTACTTGTGAGTTTCAGTGGGAGTTTCATCTGTTTGATTCTTCTACTTTTTTTAACTCAAATTTTCTCAAGGACATGAAAAAAAAGCACAATATGGAAGACCTTTCTCTTCTGAAACAGGAAAAAAATACAGTCAGGATCTATGAATTTTTTTCTAGATACTTTTTCTGAGGTGAGTGAGGGGACATTTTAGGAGACAGGTCCACTGAAGTTCCCAGTAAAAATAGCTTCAAAGCAAAATTTAATATAAAGTGGAGTTTGAGATTGACTCAAACTGTTACTTCATTTTCTTGTCTTTGATTGAATGGGTAACGTGGCAGCCCATGTATTTGAAACTGAACAGCTTTTAGTCATAGGCATCATTACTTTATCAGCTTTTTAAGTAGGTAGTGGATTTTGGGTGCACATTGGCCTGTACTCACTAGTAAATTGGTATTGTGTACAAAGACATGCAACAATTACATTAAAGCATATCTGAAGTTTTCTGAAATGTGCTTAAATTCAGAACAAAACATAGTTAATGAGAATATAAAAACATAGGAATGAGACAGACCAAAGGTCCATCTAACCCTGTATTCTGTCTCCAACAATAGTGTCCTTGTATTAAATTGTTCTGGATAGATACTTCCCCCACGACCACCATCCCTGACCCCCCAAGTAATTCGATCATCTATTTAATCCACAAAACCTTTTAGAACTATAATTAGGTTGGAGCACAATTCTAAAAATCATATTCTCACTTCAATAGAATCAATACACTTGACTTTATAATAATGAAAAATGTAGGATATAGATAATATTGTATCACCTATTTTAGATAATATGCATATCATAATCTTTTAGAAAAATAAATGTCTGCTTATGATCCTTACAAATCTGAGTTTTTAATAGAAAAGTACCCACAGTGTGTTAATTCTGGAAAGCTAGAGGTAACTTTGCAGATCCACTGCAGAACATACCATGTGCCATAAATGCGCAAAGTAACCTCCAATTGACTGGCACAATCAATAAAAACATCTTACTGATCGAGTTCATAAACCTTAACCTATTGCCTAGAAAAGGGTCAAGAAAGCAACTAGAAGAGATTTTTTTTTACTATGAAATCAATCTATATATTTTCTTAATTACCCTCAGTATCAGTAAATTCACAAGATAATTTGAGGGGGGGGGAGATCTGCTGAATAAACAAATGTACTTGGTAAATAAGCAGTGCTTAAGGGCTATGCCATTTTTAGGAGGCTTCTCATCTGCCACTAAGGCTTTTGGAACAAGGCAAAGAGCAAAGCCTGTTCATTCACTGCAACACTGAGTGACAGGGAGGTGTGCTGATAAGTCACTGTCCATCAAATGTAATATTCATAGAGACAGGTGCATGCATTTGCTCTTTCTCTATTTTCCCCTCTATTTTGCATGCCATAGAATATTGTTGCAAAGCACAGTGTTCACATCAGTGCTGGGACATAACTCAGCTTCAGTTGACTATAATTCAAAGAATTTTTAGACTTACGTAAATTATGTAAACATGAACACTTGATGTTGGCAGGTATGTATGCATCAGGCACATGAAATTTTACTCTTCAGAGTACCAATCAGTCAATAGATGCCTTAGAAAGATTTTTTTTTCCCATAACTAATGTTAGGTTTATATGTGACCCAGTTATTTCTCCTCTTTCTCTGTAGGCCCGTTTGAATGAATCTGCACTAAAAATTAACCCAGTGTAACAATCTCCAAGTAATTGCTTTAAGTCCACGGCTGCATGCTTTCACATAGCACTTTAGTGTATATAAAGGATAGTATATAATTCTAGTTTTTAAGTTCATTGTGGCATTTCTGCTTAACGTTTCAGTCTTCCTCTGTTTTGGTATCTCCCAAACTTATGTCATCAAGAATATTAACTTCTTATTGTTAATCTTAAGTCAGTAACATGAGGATATTAAGCAAGATGTGTCCCAAAATATGTTCTTGAAAACTTCCAGTAGATTTCTAGTCTGATATTGTTCCAACACAAATCACAGATATTTCCAGTTCCTCAATTTCAATCGTATTTTATGAATTTTACATTCCTGAGCCAATTCCCATATTCACAGGCTTCACTTACAATTTCCCATGAGAAGCCACATTAAATGTTTGACTAATACTACTTCATTCTTGTCTAGAAAATAAACTACCTTTTACAATCTAGCGTGAACTTTCTTTTTGAAACCCACATAGAATTTAATGGGTTTTTTCCCATTTATCTCTGTTTATGTCATTCTTTCTTTCAAAATTAGTTTCAAAGCATCTCATGGACTAATAGACCTGCATTTACATGACTCCTTCCCATATACACCCACCCTTCTCTGCTCATACCTTTCTTCAAGAGCCGTGTGAGTTCTCAAATGTCTCATTTTTTAATATTCTCCAATTATATCCTCCTGTCATGGTGTCATCTTCAGCTTGACCGACTTAATATAACTGATTGTTACTGACCTGCTATGTCATGGTACTTCTTTCAGAAGAGATATTATTGGATTTCTTCTTCCACAATGGAACTACACAATCTGTTTTGATGCTGTTATAATATAGTAACTCTCATATAACTTCCTTTACTATTCTTCCACTCACATTGGCAGTCTTGTCTCATCCATTTTAAAGCATTTTGCCAGGCCTTAAACATCTTAGATTTTCCCTATATCTTTCTAAAGTATTGTTCAGTCCCTTCTTCCACTTCTCTGTACTTTTGCATAGATTTTAATATATTTTTAATTGAAATAAATTATAGGCCTCTTTGTCTTCAGCTCCTCATATTCTCTAGTTCACTCAGTTTTACATTGAAATCATGCACAAGAGGAAGTAAGAATATATAACGTTTCAGTTAATATATGTTTGGAAGTCCTTAGAATCTCATCTGTTCATTTTGACCAATAGTTATATACCAAGCTGGCAGTAGGATAGAATAACTTCAACATGCTGAAGTGTACTACTCATTGGTGGTACCGTGCACATAGTAAGTAATTCTGGACTTAGTCAATGGCTGAGCATGTTTTTGGGTGAAAAATTTTTATTTAGATTTTTAATTTATGTCCAAGTTCCATTTTTAGGTGCTTCCATGTGTTACTGGAATTAGACATCTCATACTGGTTGGCCTTACATCCTTACTCATTTCTCATTGATCATGAGAAAATGCTCATTTTTATTTGGTTAAATTTTATAAGAACATGGAATATGCATACTACTGATGATAAATAAAAAAACCTCCTGAAACATAAGTCAGTGATATCTTGTTTCTTGTTTCCTTAAATAAAAAGTATATTACTGACATAAAAATAACAGTAACCAAAAAAACCCCTCTCACTTTGTCTACTGATAAAACACAGGCTTCACAGTTTACCATGGAAAACATCTGGAGGTATGTTTACCTAGATATGACCTGTTGCATGATGTTCTATCAGATCTTTGCCTGCTTTCAAGCAGTACTTTATATAAAACCTGTCAGCTATGAAAGGATATATTTTTTGTCGTATGAGTGATAGCTTTGGAAAAGTTTCACATTGAAAACACCACCTGCTCATGAAGACATAATTCAGACTTCTTGCAAATGTATAAATCCACTGATGTAGCTGTAAGATGTATCTTGTTGTGACTGTCATGTCACTCACATTTTAAATGTCAAACCTGTCATGTTTCTTGATTGAAGTACTCTTAATGTAAAATACCTGATTTTTTTCTGTTACTCAATTGCGACAAGCCCATGCTAGTGAATAACTAACTTTTTAAAGCATCACCTAGAGAAAATAGTAACGGGTACATCTTGTACCATGGTCTGCATGCATTGTCTCTATTTGTTTGTAGTCATATCCTTCAGATGAGTCACTTACATTTCTACTATGTATTTTAAGTCTGCCTACATGTTGTGGAAAGAACACAACACAGGGATTTTTTCAACTGTCTACAAAACAGCCTTGAATTGAGGACATTTATTCAAGATACAGAAAAGCATACTGCATGTGAATTTGTTCTTGAGTTCTACCAACTTTTTCGATTACAACACAATTCAAATATGAATACATAAAAACTTGAAAGTGGGGGCATCCACCTTTGCTTTTTGACTTTCTAAAGAAGGATATTATGTGTTCCCTGTTACGGTGCAGGCAGGCCAAAATAAATTAAGTAGAAAACATGAAGGAGGATAAAAATAACTGAACTACTGCAGAGACCACATAAGCCATGGCAGGTAAAGACAAGTACTGTGGAAGAGCTTAGGAAATTCTGGGGGCAAATTTAAGGTATAAAGCAATTAGAGGAAACCTATGGATACAAGGCAGCTATGATATATCTAAGACACATCTTAAATGAGGTAAGTGGGAGTTAGTTACACAAAACACACAGAATCACTAAGGTTGGAAAAGATGTGTAAGATCATCAACCCAACCCCACCATACCCACTAAACCATGTCCCACGTGCCACGTCCACGTGTTCCTTGAACACCTCCAGCGATGGTGACTCCTCCACTTCCCTAGGCAGCCTGTTCCAGTATTTGTTTCGCCACTCCCTCAGTAAAGAAATTTTTCTTAATATCCAGCCTGGGATGGATAAATGGGGGACTGAGGTTCGTATCTAATAAGTGGAGGAGTTAATAAACATTAATAATTTGTTGTATATTTTTCTTATGTTGAAATTCTTTAAAGAGTAGCAAAACCATACTTTTAGCCAATATCTTTTTTGCCCTTCTGTGCTAAGGGATGCTCTAAGCAGACACAGCCTCCAGCAACTCCAGGACCAGGGTTTCCTCCTGCCCAGGGACCGAGGGTCTCTGCCCAGGCTGGGGGATGTGGCTGCCACTTTCCTGTTTGCAGATTCAACCAGTAGCAAAGTTGACCATGTATCCCAAAGACGCATACACAGATACACACATATGGTCACAACGGACAGGTCCAATTACACATTCTGTCACAGACAAGGTGCTGCTTTCAGCAGCACCCAGATGCAGTGCTCACATAAACACAAGTGTAGACAGTCAACTGTCTCTTAGGTGGCTGGTCAGGATTGAAGGTCACTGATGCAAGCATGCACATGCACCCCACCTTCCCCCGCCCCCCCATCACTCTCCAGAGTCACAAGCACATGCACATTCACAGATCCCTTGAGTACTGGTTCTGCCCCTTTGTCTGTCTGGTACCTGTGCCCAGATCCTGCGACCCTCTACTGCCCCACAGGTCCCCGACTCACATGCAGGTCCCTCCTGGTGCTCACCAGCAAACAAGTGTTTGTCTCACAGCTGCCCCAAGCTCATAGGTCCTCCCAAATACTGGCACAGCCCTGCTGCCTGCCTGGTGCCCCTGCCCAGTACCAGGTTTAGGAGAGATACAGCCGCTTGCCTCCCATCCCCGCAGCCAGCAGCAGGCACCTGGCACTCAGCTCCTCACTTGCCTTTCTCACCTGATCCCCCTGTAGTTTATTTTCAGGACACACACCGTTTTCACCCAGCGGCTGAGGCTGAGTCCCCCACCCACTCTGGTTGGTATCCCTGAGACCTCACTGGCTCCAGCTGCTGACACCACCAGCCCGGGGCACCAGCATGCCCATCTGACTGTGGTGTCTGGCCCCAAATCTACTCACACCCCAGCAACTGGCACCTCCTCCCTACAGCACTTACACCCACATGGAATAACAAATGAGGTGGCACAGGGAGACCTACCACAGGATTTAAGGAGAATACAGGTGCAGGGCTGGGTCAGACAAGGGTGCTGACTGGCCACAGTCTGCACAGAGCTGGACCCTCTTACACACAACCCTGTCCGCCTCTTACCCCTTTGGTCCTCCCCATCCCCTTTCCCTACATGCCCCCTCCTAAGTTTTGCATAGTCCCACTGACAGTCCCCTCAAATATCCCAAATTCCCATGTTTTTGTTTCCCTCTTATGAGTGACAAAGCCCAGGCTGTTCCTCTCCAAAGCTGTGCCCAGAGTTTCTTAATGGCCCATCGGTTGGTGATTAGAGACTTTTTGTCCTTGGCACTGTCTCTGCAATCCCTTGTCTATCAGCTTTGTGTCTGTGTGTCTTCTTGTTTATCACTTCCCCCTTTACTTATTATCCCCTTTGCACTGAAGAGGTAGTTGATAGGATCACCTCCGTGAGGCAGATGATCTCACCTTCCACATATGCTTACGGTCTGCCCCACTAGATTTCATTTCTTACATGCCTAATGAAAACTAAAAGATATTCTTTCAAGTCTTGGTCAGGAAAATTAATTAATATTTAATAATAATAACAATAATAATAATGACAATAATAACAACAACAGGAAATTGAAGAAAAATCTAATTCAGAACAACTTCTAGAGGAGCCACTAGTGAAGCCCTGTCTCTCACAAAGTCGCTGACAGCTTTACCATTGATTTTATTAGTGCTATGACTTCAAAAAATGTCTTTTACATGGGGTGTTAATTAAATGCTTCTGGGCTTGGGGAAAACAGAAGAAAGAAGTAATATAAACAGCTATGCCTTGATGGGCTGACAGGTTGTTTCAGCCTACTTCAAATCTTCATATTTCTTCTCTCCTCACCCTCTGTGATATTCAAAGTATTTTCACAATATATTGCACTTTTTAATGATTAACCCAGTTTTATCTCTGGACCATTTAAACAGAAATTTTCATTTCCATATATCTTGTGGTTTTCTTACACTAATGTCCAATCAGAAAATTAATTGGAAAGATTACTGTGTAGAAGTGACTCACTTTTTTTTTCCTAAATGGAGAGACCTAGAAGGTAAATTAGAGATTGCCCTCTGTGACTCAGGAGCTACAGTGTGTCTACAACATGAGGCTACTGTCTGTCAGTGCTCTTTTATGCTGAAGGAGGGTTGGCAGGGTAGATATCAGGGCATCCTACACTTTCACAGAGCAAAATGAGGTCAGTGGTATCACTTTCACACAAGGTAAAGATAATGCTATTAGGCCACAGGAAATATATGAGAAAACAGGATTGGTATCAAAGGGGATTCTTGTTAGTAAGGTGAATAGTGTAACATGCCCAAAGGATTCCTTGCTGCATCTAGATTGTTAGAGATAATAATAAATGGTGCTGCTGTCTTTGGATTTTGCCCCACAAAGGCTTCTTTTATCTTTGTTTCCATTTCTGACTGAGGCTGTAATTTATGCTTTTGTCATTGTTAGACTGGGGCTTACTTTCCCATCTTTTATGTTCAGTGAAAATGCAATGCACAATATGAAGAAGTTAGAAGAGAAAAGTGACTCAGATCTTGATTCCTGCAGTGCAATTTACTTGAGGACAGCCTTGCTCAGAAATAGATAAAAGTGGGTCTTTTTTCTAAATGCATAATTAATCAGCTTCTATTGCCAGAAGGCACCACTGAGGCAAAGAAGTTAGAAGGATTTGAAGATAATTAAACTTTTTTGAGAGTAAAGTAATATTTTATGTAGTTTTTTAAGAAATATGAAGCTGTTCTTTAAGACATAAGCCAGCCATTTGACTGGTCAAAGAGGAAACTCCTTATGAGGGTAAATTACTTCTTACCTGCCTGTAAAGGGGCTTTCTAACTTTGATATGGTTCATATCATACTGATTACTATTGAAACAGTACTCTGCTTTTAAAATACGGCTTTAGACAGACATCTAGTCAAATAACACAGCATTTCCTAGGTTCTTAGGAAAACCTTGCAGAAAATGTGTTTAAAGACCAAATCAGTGGAGACTGAATGTAAGCAATATTCAAATGTAAAACGATTTTATAATAAAATATATCATCCTTTTATGTTATAAAATATTGCTGTTTCAGATACCAGTGGCATTACTAAAGTTCCAGTGATTCCAATTAAATTCTAGCTCAAGCTTTTAAAATTGCAACCGTGAAGAGAAATTAAATTGTACAAAGGGATAGTTCTGTCTTTGTTTTTATGGCAAGTCACAAGAGATAACTGTATTCAACACACTTCAGTAGTCCTCAAGCTTTTCATTATTGAAGACCTCTTGAGGAGGAGTGGAGGATACATTTTCCTCTGATACCAGTTTTGCTGTGGACTCAGCAGTTTGTTCTTCTTATCTTGGCTAGCTAACTCTGTGAAGGTGGAAGGCAAATATATTTGTATACATGCAGTCCAGACTGATTAAGGATTCTGTGGCTTCCATCTTAATATTTTATTTAATTTTGGTTGTCCACAGTGCTGTGGTCACTTCTCCTTTGCCTTCAGTGGACAGAATATATCCTGTTTGTGTGCAAGATGAGTAAGTGGGAATGAAGTGTGTGAAAGCATGAGGTCAATAAAAATGCAAAAGTATTTTTATTTTTCTGTGAACTGCACAGTACAGTTAGCTCAGTGATGACAATAAGACTGAGTGGTACTTTGAAATTCTAAAGAAAATTTCCATTCTCCTTCATTAAAAGCAATATAAGTACATAGAAAAAGACAGAACTGTCTGAAAAAAACAGGGTTCTGACATTATTATTTAAAATATCATATGAAATCATATTATATATGCTATATTAAATTATATTACATATTGAATATTATATATCATACATTATATGTTATTCATTATATATCATTATATATGTTACAGAATTTTGTATAATGTGTACTGTATCTTTTATATGTATTTCTGTCATTCATCTGGATTCATAAAATACAGTGGCAAAGAGATTATTCTGACTACATAAAATGAACACTTCTCCATCATCACTAAATATCATTTCCCTACATTACTTTTGCATTATCTAATAGTTGCTGCACCCATATAAAATCAGAGAGAAAAGTAATAGTATCACACAGACACTGTGTGAGGTTTGTGGCACAATGCAAGGGAGGTTGAGAGATCTTGAATTCAATGTTGCTAAAGAAGAGTGTCTCTCAAGACTGTGTTGTCTCATTCTCCTGCACCCCAGTTGCAGAAAGCAGCACCATACTGAAACTCTAATGTACATTAGGGTCACAAGAAAGTCAACAGCTGGCTTTAAAAAACCCAGTGTTTGAAAGATCTTCTTTTAGAAAGGCAACATTAAAGTGACACATGAGGTGACAAGATATTTTTAAAAATACAACAAACCTGTGGCCCTGTGGTGGGTTAACCCTGGCTGGATGCCAGGTGCCCACCAAAGCCACTCTATCACTCCCCTTCCTCAGCTGGACAGGGGAGAGAAAAATATAACAAAAGGCTCATGGATTGAGATAAGGACAGGGAGATCCCTCACCATTACCGTCACAGGCAAAACAGACTCTACTTGGGGAAATTAGTTTATTACCAATCAAAATCAGAGTAGGATAATGAGAATTAAAATGAAATCTTAAAAAAACAGCTACCCCCGACCCCTCCCTTCTTCCCGGGCTCAACTTCACTCCCAATTTTCTCTACCTCCTCTTCCTGAGTGGCACAGGGGGACAGGTAATGGGGGTTGCAGTCAGTTCATCACACATTGTCTCTGCTGCTCCTTCTTCCTCACGTTCTTCCCCTGCTCCAGCGTGGGGTCCATCCCATGGGAGACAGTTCTCCATGAACCTCTCCAACACGGGTCCTTTCCACGGGCTACAGTTCTTCACGAACTGCTCCAGCATGGGTCCTTTCCATGGGGTGCAGTCCTTCAAGAACAGAGTGCTCCAGCCTGGCTCCCCCACGGGGTCACAAGTCCTGCCAGCAAACCTGCTCCAGCATGGGCTCCTTTCCCCAGGGGCTCCACAGGTCCTGCCAGGAGCCTACTCCAGTGTGGGCTTCCCATGGAGTCACAGCCTCCTTCAGGCATCTGTCTACTCCAGCGTGGGTTCCTCCACGGGCTGCAGGTGGATATCTGCTCCACCGTGGACCTCCATGGGCTGCAGGGGCACAGCCTGCCTCACCGTGGTCTTCACCACGGGCTGCAGGGGAATCTCTGCTCCGGCGCCTGGAGCACCGCCTCCCTCTCCTTCTTCACTGACCTTGGTGTCTGCAGAGTTGTTTCTCTCATGTATTCTCACTCCCCTCTTCTCTGGCTGCTGTTGTGCAGTTGTTTTTCCCCTTTCTTAAATCTGTTATCACAGAGGCGCTACTGCTGCCACTGATGGGCTCGGCCCTGGCCAGCGGTGGGTCCATCTTGGAGCCGGCTGGCATTGGCTCTATCAGACATAGGGGAAGCTTCTAGCAACTTCTCAGAGAAGCCACCCCTATATCCCCCCCAGCTACCAAAACCTTGCCATGCAAACCCAATACAGGCCCACTTTCACTGGATGCTTCCCCCCCCCCGTCCCGGATTCTTCTGCTGCTAACATCTGTTCCCCTTAACTGGTGTTGCCAGCATTTGGAGCCTTAGCATAGGGAGGCTGTTGCTTATGATTTTAATATGGTGTCATTTTATTCTGCTCAGAGCAGATCTAATTAATGCCCAATTAAGAATCCATCCAAGGTCACTGATGTCAATAAACCTGAGCAAACATTAGGAAGGATTGCAGTCTGGGGAATCGGTCTGTCCAAGTCCTAAGCCTGGTGCAAGGCTCTGAACTCTCTCTGTATCTTAAGGAAGGTGGCTGCTTCATTTTGAATACACAGCTTCAGCCATTTTCTGTTGTCTTTTTGCTGGCCTTTTGGATTAAAACTGTAGCACAGAACCTGCAGGAGTTAGAGAAGACTCCAGTATCTGGTATCCAAAATTAGCTATTTCCTTTCAAAGTAAACTATTATATAGTAGAACATACCTGAGCAATAAAGATATTGTGCTGGTTTTGATTGGGGTAGAGTTACTTTTCTTCATAGTATCTAGTATGGGGCTATGTTTTGGATTTGTGCAGGAAACAGTGTTGATAAAGCAGGGATGTTTTAGTTACTGCTGAGCAGTGCTTACACAGAGTCAAGGCCTTTTCTGCTTCTCACACCACCCCACCAGTGAGTAGGCTGGGGGTGCACAAGAAGTTGGGAGGGGACACAGCCGGGACAGCTGACCCCAACTGACCAAAGCGATATTCCATACCATATGATGTCATGCTCACTATATAAACTAGGGAGAAAGCTGGCCAGGGGACCGCTGCTTGGGGACAGGCTGGGTATCGGTCAGAGGGTGGTGAGCAATTGTTTTCATTTGCATCACTTTCCTTTCTTGTTTGTTGTTGTTATTTTCCTTTTCATTACAATTTTTATTATTATTATCATTATTATTATTATTTTATTTCATTTCATTTCATTTCACTTATTAAACAGTTCTTATCTCAACCCACGAGCTTTCTCGCTTTTACTTTTCCTATTCTCTCCCCCATCCCCCTGGGGCAGGGGGGAGTGAGTGAGCAGCTGTGTGGTGCTTAGTTGCCAGCTGGGCTTAAACCATGACAGATATCTACAGAAGTTTCATATGGTAGGAATGATCCTTGACTCACTGGATTAGAAAGTGATAAAATAGCATTTGTTTCTTTGTCACTTTCATTAATTCAGACTGAAAATTTGCTACCTCTTCCAGGAGCTGCGGGAATCAAGGAAAGCCTACTGTCTGAAATGTAAATTGATCCCTTTCAACAGGCAAGGAAAGACTGAGTGGAAGTATAGGAAATGTATGTAGCATTTTATTACTTATTATGAGCATTTGCTTGCACTTGCTCTTGGAGGTGTACAAATTATATAAAGTTTGACTGCTTATTCCCAGGTATAATATTACTCTGAAAAAATTTCTGTAAAAAGGATGACTAGTACCTTAATTGTAAAAGCATTTACTTACACTTCTGGAGTCACACTAAGAAAACTTATACATCATACCTCTTTGAGTTAGTAAACAAATTTCCTACTGGGGAAGAGCATATGAAGATATCCTAAATCAAGGGCGGTTTCTGTACTCTGTTCTGAAGCAGCAGGCTTCAACAGGCTCAGGAATGGAAATCAGTAAATGAGCTAGTTATCCTCTAGCAGAGTGGTGACTGGCCAGCAGTTCAATATTTTTTAGTTTTCTTTCCACCAAAAAAAATTTTCAAAGGGAATTCCTTTAGCTTCGTAAGAGGCAGTTTCACTTAGAAAAAAATAGGTTTGGTTGATCGTGCTTATTTGAAACAAAAAAGTAAAAATAAAGATCACTCCCCTTTCATACAAAATCTGTGGACTTCACTGTCAGCTCCAGTGGAAAATTTGGCTCTTGTGTAAATAAATCAGATAGAGCCTAATTTCCTTTGGATTCTAATCCTAGAGTCTCAAATTCCTTTTCATATAGAGAGGTTTTGAACATAATACTGTCTTTGAACATAAGGCATTTTATTGTTGAGAAAAACTAACTCATTTAAGTATGGCAACTTTGAATATGACATCTTTTCATTTCTATTTAAAAAAACCCAGATTATTGTAACTTTTTTGAATGGTAGTTCATCAGGAACTTATAAGAAAAGATAAAAGCAAGGGTGGATATAGGTCTTTATTTGGACCCCAGGCTTCAGGTTTTCAGTCAAAAAATGTTTATTATATTTCCACTTCTAGAGAAAAAAAAAAAACAAAACATCAGGCATGCCTATACTTTTACTTCAGCTCAAGTTGTACTATAAAATATGTCTACTTTTCCAAAATACATGATTTATTTTTTATGTATGTCATAGCAAATCACACATCTCTGTTCTGTTATTCAGTCATTATTTCACACCATTTCAGTCAGTTTCCTGTTTTTATTCTGCACACTTCAAGATACAGTCTTCTGATATTATTTCCATATGTGGCTCCATGACTTTAGCATTCATCACGGTATAATTCCTTTATAGCACAAGTCACGTTTCTCAGATGTTTCTTAACATTTTTTTAAGATACTTTATCTTGGCAGGGTTTCCCAGAAGTGACTTTCTGGTAGCCCCAGTGTATTCCAATATATTCTTGTTCAATGACCTGATCGCACATATATCCTCATTTTAGGGTCATTGAAAATTCATTCTACAAAGCAGTGTAACACTAAAAGTGTTTGTGTGTTGTGTATGTGCACGTGTGTGCGTGCACGCATAATAGATAGTTTTGCAACTACTTTTCAATTATATACCCCTATCCACAGCAGTGTTACTGTTATGAGATCGAAATTATTTGCATAAATTATCTTGATTCTGTTCAGGATACAACAGTACAATGAGAGACTGAGGGAAATGATTTTGTTTAGTGTGAGGAAGAGAAGGGGAATCTAACTGTCTTTTTCATTTACCTAATGGCTGGTTCTAGAAAATAGTGTCAGACTCTACTCAAAGGTGCACAGCAACAGAACAGAGGACAATGGACACAACTTGCAAAAAGGGAAATTCTGATTCGACATAAGAAAAAAATTCTTCAGGGTAGAAGTAGTTAAGCACAGGAACAGGTTTCCCAGAGAGGGGAACAGTGTAACCTAAATTTTGCTTTGAATCTATGAATTCAGTAAAATATTACAATAAAGACTGGATATGGGGGTTCTAGATTTAGTAGATGGGGAAATTTTCTGAAGCATGAAAACAAAGGAATAACTTAATGCATTGAAAAATGACAAATACAGAAAAAAAAATGTTTGTTGTGTGAAAAATCAGATCACAGAATTCATTTCCATGAATAGTCAAGAGTTTAGAATTAAGAAGGATTCTTAATAAGGATACAGCAAAAATCCTGTTAATATCAAATGGAAAATATCAGACTTCGTAACACAAAGGCTTGAGTCAAAGTCTGTCAGTGATGAAATAAGACCTACCAAGGGAAGACTGTCTTTTCTTTTTATGATTCCCCCCACAGACCCCACCCCAAACTGATTTCAGTTAAAAGGAAAAGGAGTGAATAATGAATAAAGACAGCACATTTATTTCAGGGAAATATCAGCAGTGGGCTGCGAGTAATTCTAAAGAATGTTAGGAGTGTTTCTTGAGTTAAATCTTCCATCTCTGCTACTGAGCCACGCATTTTGTTGCAAAATGAATGGCTGCCACATTATCTGATGGCCTTGAATTGTTCTCAGAGAAAACAAGGAATATTTAAAGTTTGGCGAGTCACAATACTTCAAGCAATGCTTCAGCACGAACAGAGAAACACACTGAATTGTATTACTTCAGCCTGAAAAGTATGCATGAGAGCTATTGCATTTTGATAGCTGCACAATACTGAAAATTTCACATATGAAAAATATAGCACTAAAAAATACTCTGAAAAGCATGCTTGTATGCATAGCCAAAGCTTAGAGATGTTCAGGTTCAAGATAAAACAACTTTAATTAAGAGATAATTTATGCTACAATTTGTGTTGAAATAAATGGATCAGTTGTATGAAATTACTCACATGGTTTTGGAGAAGAACTGCTACAAACCTTACACAAAGGATGTTATGAACACAGTCTCCACATCTGCAATGTGTGAAGAATCAAGAATATTATTGAAGTTCATATACCTCTTGCAGGTAGAGAAGCGTTATTCTGGATTTTCAGACAAAGAACTAAGTAAGAGAGTAAATTCACTCAGGTTTGTGCATCACTAAATTCCTCAAGCTCAGTCTCAGAGGGTGCATAAATCTGTTGCAGAATGGAAGTGAATCTCAACCAAGGAGATTAAGTGACTTGACTTTTTAACAGAGACAGAACTACAGCATATTTCTTTTTCAGCCTAAACATTATCAGAAGATTATTTTATCAGAAGATCATGCTTCTCCTCTTCAGGAGTTATACTTTGTGTCATCTCTGTTCCAAAGACAGAAGGTCAAATTTTGAGGTGTAAAACAGTACACCTGAGCTGATTTAAAAAATAGAGAGCTCTAGACAGCTGAGCTCATCCAATTTTGTTCTTATAATTTAAACTTTAACATGTTTATGCTTTCAGGTCATAAGCAGACTATAACTGCTGATAAACAGCACAATCCTTTTTGAGATGTTATAGACAGAAACAGCACACCGTTTATTAATAGACGGCACAGCTAGCATGAAATATTTTTAGTTCTCCTTTCCTTCCAAGAGAATGATCCTTGTAATCTGACCAGAGACAAAGAAACCCATACATCTTGTACCTATACCTAATAAGGATTTATATCTCGCTGCAATTTTGGTACTTCTAAAAGTAACTGTATATCTTTGCTGACACACAAACAGCATTTTTCCAAGCTCCTTAGTTTTCTGATTGCTTTGTAGCAGATTCATATCAGTGAAATGAATCTCTTCTTTGGAAACTGTGGTAAGAGTGACTCCCGGACCAGTGATGTAGCAAAAGCATAGTCAAGTTGTTCTGTAAGTTTTTTTGTATAATGAAAGTGTGTTTCAAATGATCGTAAGAATACCTGTGCCACATACACACTTTAAAAAAAGTAATGCTATTCATGGATTTGGCTAATTGTGTTGCCAAATAGTTAATCTATTCCTTGTGTCTGATAATATAGGCAAGGTTTTTGAGTCAACAAAGATACTGAAGTGACAATGTCGCTTAACTCAGTGGTTGATGTAATGGGTTTTTACTTTCTATGCAAAATTATGTCATCCAAATGTCTTGCTAACTATCCTCAGGAGTAAAACTCCGCTTCATCCTTTTCTGGCAGCCTTCTCACCTGCTAATATTTGATCTCACTTCGAGTCCCCGCCTACGATATGCAGTTCATCATAGGTACTGGCACCAGAACCTGATCACCAGCTGACTGAGGTGGAATGTGAAAAAATAGGACTCACAAATGCTCGGAGAAGCATTATATATCATACATGCATACCTGAAGCTGGGAGAGGTCCCGCCTTCTGTTACTGTGTCTCCACACATGGATCCAGGGCTGAGTCTAGTAGTGTACTGTCAGCTCTTTGTGCTGAACTTCTTTTCTTACTTTCCCAATTACAAATGAGCTGTGTGAGACTTCTCGTTTTCTTCAGGGGAGAATTGTGGAAGGTATGTTCATAGCACACTGTAGTAATGTGGTAAATATCCTATTCATCTCTGTATGAAAAACAGGAAGAGTCAGATACTTTTTTTAGCTAGCAATTTATATCTTGACTGTTGCATCTACTCATTACTGAGCCTGCTTTTTCAAAAGTTTACCTGAGGTAAATGAAACAAAAAATTCTGTATTTCAAGAAGTTAGACAATAGCTCAGGATTAACAGAATGCATAAAAATTGTTCGTCAAATTTTAAGAAAAAAGACAAATTCAGTACCCCTCAATATATTTTCCATAATTATTTTCTTTTTTATCCATACTCCAACAGACAGTAAGGACTTGGCACATAGCTGGTATATCTATTTCTCTGTCTAATTAAGTACTTTACTTTTCTCTCATCTTCTTTATGTAAAAATGTTTCTGAATGATGGTTTCAAATTTTTTTGGAGTGTTAGAATTTTCCTGAAAAAACAAACAAGTAAGCAAACCCACTCGCTTTGGAGGTCTATATCAATACATATATGTACTGTTATATGTATGTCAATATATAAATACATTATGGGACACTTACTTAACCTCAATACTTTAGGTATCACTGAGCTATTGACAAGCCCTGCTCAACTGCTGCCTACTCCTTGCAGTCAGCATACAAAAAAATTGTAAAGCCCTGGCAATCACCATTACTATTCATGGGATGTCCTTCATCTTTCTCTTTGCTCCAAACCAAAGAGCAGGAAAGGACTGCCTTTGCTATGGTCTTAGGAAAATCTCAGTTGAACTTTGTGGTGGTGCATTCCTCACCCCCCCGCCCCCCCACCCCGGGATTGCTCTACGATCTCAGAAACTCCAGCAAGGCCCTGACCTTTGTGCAACAAGTTGGGCATTTAAGTGCCCCTTGACCATTCCAAGAACTCTTACATGGTTAAGGCAGGCGATGGCACTGACTGTACCAGGCACTCCTGTTACCTGACTGAGGCGGGTAATGAGAGCAAGAAGAATGGGATGATCCATCATTCCCTAACAGCCCTGGAGCACTCCTTATCAGGATTGTAAACCAAGTAGAATGACACCAAGGTTACTGAAATTCCATCATTTTACTAATGACTAAAGCCAATCATCTTGCAAACCTATAAACAGTGGTCCCAAGTGAGACCCTTTGAGCTCTCCTGGACCACAGTGGGCTGTGACCAGCATCGCCTCTCAGAGTTTCTCAAACTCTCCAGTCTGCGAAATTTTGGAGGTCCGCAACCTGGGCTAAAACTCTCTCCTCCCCAAGACTCAACCCTGGCCCATTGAGGAATGCCAAGACATTTGATGTGAGTGTTTTCATAGAACTCGAGGGGAACTTTTAACAGGTACCTCTGTATGTATCTATAGCTTTATGTTTGTGTGTGTGTTCATGTGTGAATCAATCTGTAATCAAGCTATTGTGATTATCTTGCTTTGTAAATCTCAAAACTAATTGATGATTAAGTGCTGCTAAAATCTTATGGTTTACCTCAAACTGTGAATGAACCTCAAACTGCTGCTAAATACACATAATCCTTTAGGCAAAACCTGTTGACCAAGTCTAGGACTAGGATTAGACCTAGCTGCAATTAGACTCCTCTCTGAGAAGGAGTTTAGAAAGCAAGGGGGTCTATTCTGAACCTCGTAACTCAATGGGTGGATTTCTTTCTTCCTTGTGCCCTCTCTTTTCCTCTAGACATAAACCGTTGACCAAGTCTGAGACTAAGTCTGGATTCAGCCTCATCTAAACTCTTTGAGAAGTTTAGAAAACAAGAAAGTCCATTCTGAACCTCGTGACTCAATGGGAGGCTCTTCCCTATTCTTTACCCCTTTTGTTACTCCGCTCTCTCTCTCTGTATAAATCATTCTGAGTTGATTCTACTCTATTCATGAAGCTGAATTTATGAAAACCTAAGCATCACATCTTAGGATGAAAGAAGAGGGAGGTATCTCACTCATCAGAGGTGAGTGCATTTCCTTGGTCTGGTTTTCATGTTCGGGTAGCTATGGTCCTTTCTTGGTTTTTTTTTTTTTTGTTTTTTTTGTTTTTTTTTTTTTTCTTCCCAGAGTGCCTTAAATATCTTAACCCATGTAATGCTCAGGGCTTTCCATATGCAATCCTGTTGTCTGCCTTTCCTCTAAACTTTGTAATCTTTCATGCAACTTTGTGTGGCTTTTCCAAAGCCTCTGTAGTTTTCCCATTTTCTCATGCTAATTTTCTTGTGCTAATATTGTTATTGACCTGCACCTGCAGACCCTGATATTGTTATGTTAGGTTGCCATTGGCTGAAGTGTTTGCCACTGGCTTGAGAATCACGTCTTCTTTCCCCTCCATTTTTTCCTATCTGTTGTTTTTCAGGTTTATCCAACAATATGCATGCACAGAGGTTATTGATCAGTCAGCATGCAAAACTCTACCCCTCCCAACTTCTGTCAGAGCACACTCTCATCAGCACTAATAAGCAGGAACAACCATTAGGGAGCTTAGGCAGGTCCTGATGAAAACCTTAAAGTTATTACAGAACAAGCTTTATGGGCGGCCACTTGCTAGAGAGAAAAGTGGTCCAACAAGGAATGCTTGCCTAGGAACCCTGTTGCATCTCTTCCTCACTGGCCACTGGGGAGAGCTTTCCTTTCTCTTCCCCTTTGAATTTTGTCTACTCTTTTCTTTACTTTTTTTTCTTTCCCCTATCTATCTCCTTTTCGTTCTTTCCTTGATTTGTATTTTTATTTTTTCCCCCAAAGTAACAATTACCATTACTGTCAATGTGTGCCATCATCTATGGACCTGATGAAGAAACATTTGTGCACATAAGCCTGTCTCAACATCTTCTGTGCAAAAACTTGCAAAGGCACTTCCTTACTGAACTCTTTTTGTGATCTCCTTTAAATGTCTGTTTAAAGTAGTGAAAATAAGGTAGGGCAAAGCAGGATCTGGAATCTCCATGAATTCCAATGCATTTTTTTTATGCCACTATTTGCCACTCATGAGGAAACACAACAAAAAGAGAGTTAAAGTAGGAAAGCCTTCTAATTCTGAGCTGTGAAACTTGTAGAAGTTCAGCCTATTCTGTAGAAAAAGAGAAAGAAACCTTTTCTTTGTGCTTATATTCTGTGTGCTCTGTGTACACAGACAATGCATAAGTTCCACCTGGCAGTAATATTTGTATATTGTCATTTAATTATCTGAAAAAAACCTATTCTGAATTATTAAGAAGTTGTATTCATCCTATCATTTATCTAGGCATTATACCAATTGTCTGAAAATGCCTGAAATCTTCAAGTCTTAACTACTTTTTTAGGGTTGGGGTTTTTTTAATTATTTAATATAATTTATAAATAAGAACATGGTTTCATAAAGCATAACTAACAGAAGTATCTACATTGAACTTCTTTTCCTATAAATACTTCCAGGTACCATCTGACTCATCTAGTAAATTCTTCCCTGTGTTCTGTTGGAAAACATAGACCACAGACAGCTCTGGATTCAGTAATTCAAATATTAGTTTTAATAAAACAGGTGTTTACACACTAGCATTTACAAGCTCCATGATGGTATGGTTATGAGAGTCTATATCTCTTCCTGAAATAAGAATTTACATTTGGTCTGCTCAATTGCTCTTCAGACTCCACTGGTAGGAATCTCTCTCCCAAATACAGACTCTGGCTGTTGTCCTCCAGAAGAGAAGATATCTCCCCCCAGCCCTGAACATATTCCGTACAGGTGGCTTGGATAACTTCAGGCATCCATGTGTAGGCAAATGAACTGAGCCTTTAAGTAAATCCCAACCTCAAAATACATCTTCATAGTGATATCACAGTCAGAAGCAATTAGGATGAAAATTGTGATCACATTAGTAAGACTACTTGAAAGATGGAATGTCAAATATCAGCATAGGAAATCTAAATTTTATGTTCTGTCAAAGCCTAGTGTTTATTAATAGAAGGTGTTCATTGAGAGACTATTCATCTGCATGTCTACTGTACTTTTAACCCCAACAATTTATACTGCTTTGAAACCATGTTGTCAATAACCATTAAAAATGACATTAATTACTGAAATTAAAGCATTCCTGGGATAAAATTCAAGTAATGTTCCAGCACTGTTCATAAATGTTTGTCGTGGTTTAAGCCCAGCTGGTAACTAAGCACCACACAGCCGCTCACTCACTCCCCCCCAGGTGGGGTGGGGGAGAGAACCAGAAGAGTAAAAGTGAGAAAACTTGTGGGCTGAGATAAAAACAGTTTAATAGGTAGAGCAAAAGAACACTGCGCGGAGAAGCAAAGCGAAAGAAGGAATTAATTCACCACTTCCCGTCGGCAGGCAGGTGTTCAGCTATCTGCAGGGAAGCAGGGCTCTATCAGGCGTAGCGGTTGCTCGGGAAGACAAACGCCATTACTCCGAATGTCCCCACCTTCCTTCTTCCTCCCCCGGCTTTATATACTGAGCATGATGTCATATGGTATGGAATATCCCTTTGGTCAGTTGGGGTCAGCTGTCCCGGCTGTGTCCCCTCCCAACTTCTTGTGCACCCCCAGCCTACTCACTGGTGGGGTGGGGTGAGGAGCAGAAAAGGCCTTGGTGCTGTGTGAGCCCTGCTCAGCAGGAAGTAAAACATTCCTGCTTTATCAACATTGTTTCCAGCCCAAATCCAAAACACAGCCCCATACAATCTAAAACACAGCCCCATGCTAGCTGCTATGAAGAAAGTTAACCCCATCCCAGCCAAAACCAGCACAATGTTATTCATCACAAATGCCATAATGTTTATAATTCCAGCACAAACAGAGTGTAAGTGATGACATCCTGTTCTGCAAGTGAAGAAGCAATGTGTACTATGAATTCTCTTTTCATCTCTTTCAAAACTGGAACATTTCACTGCAAAACTGAAATTGGAAGCAAGCTCCTAACATCCTTTCAAAGTAAGCATTTCATATTATGAGCTGTATATTCTGGTATCACCCATTTATCTAATTTTTTCCCTATGTGAATTTTCTTGAAAAGTGTTTTCTCTGTCTTCGGGTGAAACTTGTGAATTTAGAATATTGCATTGCAAGGATTTTACCACCAGGGTTTCTCATTTGGCACTGTTCTTCCAGTTCTGCTCTTCTTGATCTGATTTCTTACCATTAACTTCTTGCAGGTTAGTTTTCTTTAGGATTCAGTTTCAATTTTTTCCTGCATTGCCGAGTTTGGGACATTATTTTCTTTCAAGTGTCTACCAGACTTTAACAAGAACATGCAGATGAGATATAATTATTGCAAAAAAGCCTTTGGAAATTTAGCATTAATAAAATTTGTCAGACTCTGAGTTCTGAGGGAAAAAAAATCCTCTGTTTAACACAGGTAATATATAGGCAGCAGTGTAATTTTCTCTTTAAACTAAATGGCTGTGATTTCTTACAATCTTTTGCATCTTCCCAGATGACTCACAGCTGCATTTTCTTCACAGTTTTTATTCTGCTATTTTGTCTGTAAAAGGGGACCTTACATTAAAAAATATGCCATTTTGCAACCTCGGGGCGGGGTGGGGGGGGGCGCAGTTATTGAAACTGTCTGTAATCCCTCACCTTCACCAGTGTCTCTTATTTTTTGTCCCCATATGTAATTCCATTTATCATTTTTTGTCTCTGTATTCTAGTTAATATGACTATGCTGAAATGTTCTATAGCCAAATCAGAGGTCTGGACCACTTAAAAATTTTAAGTGCTTTAATTGGTATATAATTAATATTAGTTTGCCTTGAAACCAAGTATAAGGGTAAGTTGCAAGTAACAGAAGTTTTGACAGTCTCAGTTTAATCAAGCAATTTACTGGGAAGTTATATTAGGAGCTTTTTCTATCTTTAAACATCATAAAACATTGAAAATAGAGAACACAAACAGCTCATGATTTCCTTAAGGTAAGGAGATCAGTCTGACAATAGCTACGTCCTCCGATCAGGAGTCAGTGACACATCGGGAGAGTTGGGTCACAGCTTGAGGTTAATCTGTTGTTCTTGTCCTGTAAATCAAGTTGTGTTGAGCCAGTTTTCTAAGAGTCTCAAGAGTTGATGAGGCTTGTATGATTCTGTCTTTTTTTGAGGAATCCACAAATTTAGTCCCTAGTTGTCCTCAACTGCATCCTTATCCCATTATAAGGTATTTATGTGAACAAAGCAGCAGCAATTCTGCCTATTACACATCATTTGATTGTTAATCTTGTGAACAATCTTTACCACATCTCAGTGTAGTTTCTCTTTAGGGCAACTGACCCATTTACTGCTTCAAGCCTTTGCCAATGCCTGTGTAAATATTTGCAGATGGTGAGTATGTGAAAAATTCTGGAGAGTTTTAGATCATAGTTCACAGGCTTATAATACTGAATCAATCCATTTCATCTGACACCATGCTGTGAATAATAACCAGTACTTTACAAAGGGGAAAGGTGTTTGTCTTTCCCATAAGGAAGGAAGGAAGAGGAATTCCACATGATACAGGTGATCAATGGGAGTCTTAGTCTTTAGTGACAGTACAGACTATGTTTCTTCCCTCAGAAAAGCTGACTCATTGTAAGCTTCCAATGAATAACAAGGCGGTTTTTTTCCAAGGGCTGCAGGTGGTCCTAAGCAGAGCTCCATACTTCTGGTACAGCTGATACATTTTTGGATGACAGGACTTAACGAGCTTCTAACAAGGAAAGGGAAGGGTAAAAATTCTTCAAAAAATTAGCCTTGTACTTTTCCTTTCTTGATAAAAAATGATTTTGTTAGGTCTTAACTGCTTTTCTTGTCCTTTTTTTTAATTTTATGTGCACATGATTATTTATTTCAAGGAGACAATGGACAAGGGTCTCCTTGTCCATTGTCTAATGGACAGTTTAACTGTGTGTTTCCTTTGCAAGGGATGTTGTGGATGCTAAAATATTACATGGTTTAAAAGAGAGATTGGAAAAATTCATAAACAAGAAATTCACTGAGAAGTCAGAGAATTGACTGAGAAGTCAGCTCAGGAAATCTCAAAAAAGAAAGTATTTGGAACCTAACCACCTAAGGGGAAGTAATAAGTGTTTGTCCTAGTCTTACATTCCTCCCTAGGCATCTTTTTATTACCCTCCTGGAGGCAGGATTTTGGGTTACATAAGCCTATGAAAATACTCTGATGGCCATTCTTATGTTCCTCTCCTGAATGGTGCTGTGTCTAGTGCTTTGTGCAGATAATAAACATTCTTTTTGTGGCTTCACTCCTTTCATAGAAACTGACAGAATATGTAGCTTCATGTTCTGAACTATTTCATTGGTATCACTTCCAGTAACTGTAACTAAAAATTGGAGCAAGAGTCCCTGCTAGAAAACAATCCACCTCATCCTAAAATGGAACAATTTATGTAACCTGTCTTACATACCTCCAGAAGTGTCCACTTCTATCAGTAATGGGAGAAGGATCTCAAATTCAGCTTAGACATCTGAAGCCAGGGGAAATAATAATATCATATATGTCCATTACCTTAGAAGAGCTACATTGCATACAGCTTTCCGAAATGGAAATATTTTATCACAGAACCACAGTGTCACAGAATGAGTGAGGCTGGAAGGCACGTCTAGGATGGTCAAGTCCAAACTTCTCTTCAGAGCAGAGTCAGGTAAAGCAGATTGCCCAGGACCTCATTCAGTTGTGTTTTGAAACTCTCCAAGGATGGAGACTCCACAACCTCCCTGGGCAACCTGTTCCTGTGTTTGACCACTCTTACAGTAAAATAACTTTTTCTTATGTTTAACTGGAATTTCCTGCATTTCAGTTTGTTCCTGTTGCCTCTCATCCTGTTACTGTGCACCACTGAGAAAAGTTTGTCTCTGTCTGAAATAATGTAAGTGTAATGGATTGAACAAATATTTCCATGACTCTGCAGACTTGGCCGGAGGTATCTGTTTAGTTATTTCAAGGAAGGTATGAAGAAATTGATCAAATAATGAACTGCCAAATGCCTGGCCAGCTTTCTTTCAATGGTATGATAATGAACTCCCTCTTCTATGTGGTTTGGGGTAAACATAAGTCTTCATGCAGAGCACTGCAAGCAATAGAAATCACTTTCTTGGAATTGTAATGGTGGAATATAATACTTGTATTTTAAATGGACTATTGAGTTGGAAAAATTAAGTTTTGACATCCAAATTACAGAGAGTTACAGTTACTGTTCTTTATAAAAACTCACAGACATATGAAATTTTGCTTTTTAGCAATCAGAAAGAACCCACAAAACAATCAAGAATTATGCACTTCATACTTTAAACCACAAAATAATTTGACACCTTGCCAAGTTAAAAACTTTCTGCTAATAAGGACTTGATCTCAGAAAGCACATGAATGATATCATTTACTGAAGATGACTTACTGAGAATCTGCTTACATAATTTGTTTTCATTCATAAGTGATTGCAGGAACAGGATCAAAATTTGCAGCAGACAATAGACAATATGTTTCTTTTGATTTTTTTTATATATATCCACACATAGGTTTGCCTTGTATCCATTTTGTTTTCAGAACTTGTATGTGTTTATGAATAATATCTTTTTTGTTTTAATGATGTTTCATTTGTGCAAAATGAAACAAGGAGAGTTTAGACTCTCATGTATTTGAACATAATGTTCTGTGATCTAGTACACTGCCACCTCCAAAACCTCCAGCTAACCTTTAAGTCTAAAAAAAGAAATTAGAAGTATCACTAATCTTGGAAAAAAGTAAAAGGAATAGAGAGAGACATTTTTTGAAATCTCAAGGAAAGCTTTAGTGTCCTCTAACAAATGAATAAAAAATGATCTCTGTGTGTACGTGCATTAAATATTACTGTGTTATTTCCACTATGCAACAATGAAAGATTTCTTAGTAGTCTTTGATTAATTTGTGGTATTTGCTTTGTTCTGACATTGAAAAGAATAATTTTTCTTAATTAATAGAATGACATTTTATATGAATGGATTATTCTGGTTGTGAAAATTCATTATTTTTAAATGGAGCAGCAGAAATATGTTGGATATTTAGCATTTTCAATCACAGTGTAAAAATTGCCCTGTCTTTAGTTACTCAAATCAGTAAGTAACAAAGCATATAATTGCCCCAATTTAGCAGCTATCTAGTCTGAATGCTTCCTTTAAAGGATGTGACTCTTCAGAGTCTGAAAAAAAGTTACTTTTCTAGACTATCTTGTAAAAAAACAAACCAACCAAAAAAAAACCTAGCCGACCTCTGAAGAAGAGGAAGAGAGGAAGAAATGGTATTTGAAGAAACTGTATGTTAATATCAGAGGAAAACTACAGTAAAATTAAGTGTCCATATTTTTTTTAATTCATACAAGTGAGTCAATGCAAAATATTTCTTTTACATTTAAAAACACTATTATGTTGTAGTATAAAACACTTGAACTGAATAATTAATTTTACTCCATACTAGGGAGCCTTTGCTAAGTATGCATAAAAAAGCAAAATCACAAAGATACAAAAGGGCAATGAGATTCTTAACAAAGGCAGTTAAACATCTCTAAGCACCTACAACCTCCACCTTTAGCAAACCTGTTTTTTCATCTAGCAGTCCTTTCTTTTTCAGTAACATCACCATGTGGCTTCCATCCCAGGATTCTGCTTTGCTGTTAGGAACAGTGACGGACTGATAGTTGGATGGCTTTCAAAGTCACACAGAATGACTAAGGCTAGAAGGCACTTCTGAGATGGTCAAGTCCAACCCCATGCCCAGAGCAGAGTGAGCCAGAGCAGGTTGCCCAGGACCAAGTAAAGCCAGTTGCCCAGGGCCTTGTCCAGTCAAGTTTTGATTATCTCCAAGGATGGAGACTCCACAAACTGCCTGGGCAACCTGTTCCAGTGTTTGACCAGCCTTGCAGTAAAAAAAAAAAAAAAAGTGTTTTCTTATGTTTAAATTGAATTTCCTGAATCTCAGTTTTTCTGCATTGCCTCTCATCCTGTCACTGGGCACCAGTGGCTCCTTCTTCTTCATTCCTCCCATCAGGTATTTATACAAACGGATAAGGTCTCCCTGACCCTTCCCTTCTCCAGGCTGAACAGTCCCAGCTCTCTCAGACTCTCTCCTCTTATGTTTTGCTTTGTTGAACTATCCACTGGTTAACCTGATCCCAATGAGTAAAAACTACAGGTTACTACTTGAGAAAGGTTTTGATGCATATGTCAAGCCAGTTGCATTTTAATTATTTAATATTGTTTAACCCTGTTAAAAATATTAACCTTTTTTTCAAGTAATGGTTTTAAACACTTCTTTTGATCAAGTTTTGTACAGGGATAGGTGACCCACGATAGATGGTGAATGCAAACAACTATGCCTTAAAAAGGTAAATAACTTTTGGTGTGTAGTCTTTGCCTACTTTTAAAACAGCTTAAATCTACTGATGTTGAAGTCTACCCTTTAACATGTATGTTCTATATACTAAAGGACTGAGTCTTGATCCACTTATTTCTATTAGTTTCTGAGTGGACTGTACTGTAAGTTAAATTGTGAGCGATGAGCTGAGATCATCTTTTCAGGCTGTTTCTTCTGAGATGGCCTTTGTAAAGTAAATCCAAAATGACAACTAAAACCAAAAAGGGACAATTAAGCCTGTAGGTTGATTATTGATGTCTTCCTAACTGATGGACCAGAGTTCCCAACTTCTCACAAAGGCATTATCACACTGTCAAGATTTTGCATTTGAAAGTGTTTCAATATTGGGTTATTTCACTATCACAACAATTTTTTCTTATTATCTGGTACCCTCATTTTTTTTCTGTTCCAAATTAGCTTTACAATCTGGACACAATATAGAGATTAAACTTGTTTTAATGGTTAATGATTTAATGGTTTAATGGCCCTGTGGAGTTTATGCTAATTTTTCAAATGCTTTTGTTATCATCAGTCATGAAGTTTCATTGTTTGCTGTGAAGGCTGTGTGGGGAAATACATTCGGCACAGTTTCATTTCTTCCTTTCAGTTCCCCATAGAGAAATGTTAGATGGAAAGGAGACACAAAATCATATCCATTGTGTCATTTCACAGTTTCCAGAAAATCTGTTCTCTACTTGTATAACTGGTATGTAAAGCAGTTGCTAAAACAGTAAGGGAGACAGCTGATGTTGGTTTTGTATTTTAACGGATTGACTATTTCACAAATATTCAGGGGCATGATACTTTCTCTGAGAACACTTGCTCAATACTTTTCAGTAGCAAGTTCATTTTTTCAGCTCTCCTTGGCATAATAGTTACATGCTTCTGCTTGTATGGAGGCTTTATTATATTTTTTCATCTTGTCAGGTAGATCACTATAATTTGTTGATCATCAGTCACTCTTGAAGCGATCTTGAAAGGTGGTTCAGATATAACAAGTAATGAAGAACAGCTAGGAAAATATATTGCACAAGTCATTCAAAAACTTAACTTGCTATTCAGAATACCTCAGTATAACTTACACTGATTGTGGAAACCATATGCATATTCCTCTATTTTATGAAAATAAAAATCACTGCTAATGGTCTAATAAATGCACCAGATGGCATTAAACACTTTTGGGGTGATTTAATGTCTAAAGTTTTCATGGGAAATTCCTGACTGGAGTTTACCAATACACTATTCAAGCAGTGAATGTACTTTATTTTTGTGACTGGGGTGGTATGGAAGGTGAATTTGGTTGACTGTAGTCAGCTTTGACTCATGCTAGAATGCACCTCGTTAAACATACAGGCCGGTAGCACTTGTTTTACATCTCACTTTGTATTTTTTTTTACTTTTTTAAGTCCTAGTGGTTGGAAAACACCTTATTTTCTAATATCAGACACGTATCTTCTGTGGTTAAGCCAGCCTAAGGTCTTTTCTGTGTCATGTGATTTGAATGGTTGTTGTCTTAAGGGTTGTGTAGTGAGCAAGTTACTTGCCATTAAGTGATTTGGCAAATCATTACAGAATATTGTTCAACACCAAATGCAAATCTCTATGAAAAATGGGACTCTGCATGCTGCATCATCATGTGATCCTCGTCGGGTCTTGGGTTTTGGGTTGCGGGTGAATTTTATATAAAGGCTGTATGTTGTTACCTTTTCCAATGTATTTTAAAATAAACATAAATGTTTTCTCACACTTTTTATACGTTAAATATTTAGATAGTTCTGCTTCTGATGTAGAGAAAATGCATGAAAAAACTGTGGAAGGCAGGTCAATGATGCATATCTTTAGTACATGTGAATTTCACTTAGAATAATAAAATATTTCCTTTTGATTTATGCATGGTTTATATCTAGTACTTGAAATGCCAAGCTCTTCTTTATACTTTTAGTTGAAGTGTAATATCAAGCATGATTTTCTTTCGAGAAGAATTTTTGCTAAGATAATTGAAGGAAATTGGTTAATTTTAGAAGTTTAGAAGTAAGTTCAACTATAGCCCAGATAGATTGATTAATTAGATAGTCATATTGGTTTAGCTTTTTTCCAACTTTTTATAGAAGATTAGAAGTGTGGATTTCTAAAGCATTTTTTCTAGAAGATGGTTTTGGCGGTTTTTTTTTTTTAATCCCAGATATTGTTTCAAAATTTTTCCTTTCTATTTACAATCTCTGTAGTTAAGTTAAAAACTTAAAAACCCAAACCTGAGAGTTTCAGTGCTTTAAAAATGTTATTTAAAATTCCAGTTTTACAAACTTTTAAGATTAGGACTTTTAAATACCAATTTTAGCCATTTTCCACAAGGTTTATTCAGTAAAATTAGGTTTTTTTCTTTTACAAGAATAAGGCTTTGACTTTGATGACTGTTTGTTTTTCTCTTAATGTTGACCCACTCTTGCCAAAAAGAGAATTCTGCTCAATTCTTTAGTGAAGAAATAGCATTTAAAGTAGTCAGGAGAGGAAAGAAGAGAATCAATTATATCTAACCATGCCTGTAATAAGATCCTGATCCTGCAGTGAGAATAACATGAACTGGTGCCTGACTCCACATGTGCAGAGTGGTTCTGTGTAAATGAAGTTTTCAGGCCTTATAATTTTCAAAGCTGGACCATAATCCAATCCCAGCTTCATTTGTGCACAGACTGTTCCTTCTCAGCATTGTGAGATGTCTAAGATTTTAGAGGTCGAAAAAATATGATTAGTAGCAGTAATAACCACATATAAGTGCTGCAGATTAAATTGCTGTGATAAAGTAAAATCTCTGAAGATTTTTTAATTCTCCTTTTTTTGGGAGTTTTCTTGCAGAGGCAGCAGTCAACTAGTGTACAAAAGTGAAAAGGTCTCTAGGACAGGTACTGTTGCCTTGATTTGTTCATATAAAACTTATTACATTATAGCTCAATTCTTTAACTCAGGCCCTGAGATGCTAATGTAATAAAAATAAATAAATAAATAGAATTAGTGCATCTACGTTTTCACTAGTGTTTTTCTATATTTAAACATTTTTCAATGATAGAAAATTGCTGTGGACTGGATCCTCATAGTAAGCCACAGTCCAGAACATTCAATACACCAAGATCCCAGTCTTCCATAATGCACATGATTGTTTTTAAACACTTTTTATTTTCATAGAAGCGAGTAAAATAGGGATATGACTAAAAGTGATATCTCTATATGATTTCAGCACTTTACAGTTTAAATTAATCAACACCTAAGTGTAGCCAAATAATGCTCTTGACTTTTTAAAAATTCTTTGGAGAGTTGTTTGTTTGTTTCTTGTTAACTAAAGAATAACTTAGGATATAGCCTAATGGCTAATAAAGATCTATTTAATCTTTATTCCTCAGTTCTATTGGAAATGCCAGAAAATATCAGAGAGACCACAGCCTGCTTTTAATCTTGAGTGTATTTTGCTAACAGTCTAAAAGTTCATTCAGCATACAGATTCTATGACAAAGAAGATTTAGGAACTGCAGCGGTATGTTCAATCACAAAGCATGGGGGAATATAATACATTTAACAAATTAAGGCTAAAGCCAAAGAAGAGATGGTAGAATAGAAGCAAGTACTTGTTTAAGGTATAACAGTCAGAATTGCCAGCTGATTTTTAAAGTGTCTTTGAAGACATTTTCTGATTATTTTTATATTAATTTTACTCATGAAAGTGAAGAGAGCTTTTTGGCCTCTGGCAATTTTTCTGGATTGAAAAATGAGAAGTTTTAAAAGACCTGTTACAGTGTTTGTGTGTAGCTAATGATTCTAGTTACCACACTTTTTGAATCTATTTTATTAAATACAGATTGGAGTCTCTATAGAATAATAACATGAGCAAGAGAAAGACTCCAAGGTTTTCGGTTTATGTTGTGGTGCATCACTGCCCTTGACTAGTCAGTGTTGTTTCTATATCTTAAACCATAAGTCAATAGCTCATATGCGTACGAAAAGAATGGTTGCAGAGTGGCAAGCAATGCCCTTAATTCTAGCCAGCGACAGATTTTGGCTTGACTAGCGATTTAGGCAGATAGTTAACTGTCCAGTATGAATAGCAAATTATTTGCCTGGCTATTGCCAAGCCAGGCCTCTAATTTATTTTCCCTGGATGCACCTTGTTAGTAAAAGATACCATGTTTTACATTCCTTAGGGCCTCATAATTCTCAGTAGGACAACTAAAATATGAACAACAGTATCCAGGAAATCATCCAGTTGCTCATTCTAAGACACTGAAAGAAGCAGCTACAATGGTAAGGGAATAAATTTTAGTTTTCCTGTGCAGTCACTGCATAGCTTCCCTGAGAGCAGATTAGGAATGCTTTGCCAACTCCCTGAAAACCTATTTGTTTAAATCATATCTGAATGCAAAGCTGTGATACTATTCAGACACTGTCTAAGAACAGAGAAACTCAGAATCTCTTGAAAGCTGCAGTTTGAAATGTGAGGATAACAGTAGGAGTACAAAATCCATAGTTGTAGGGAGAACAGAACAGCCACATCCAACAATTTAGGGCTGGTTTAGTTCTTGGGTTGCCTTTCACGCTGTCATGTATTTCAGTTTTGAACATATATTCCATGGATTCCTGGAGGTGTTTTCTGCACCCTTCCTGCATCCATCCAGTATGAATTCCCAGAGCTTGCCGAACACATCCCTAAAACTTGTCATACAATATGCAAGCAGTGGCTGCTTTCTTGTGACAGAATTGCTGCTCCATTTGATATAATTAATCGTATTGATCTAAGCTGAAGAGTCAGCCAGTTTAGATGACTAGTGGAAAAATAGTGAAGTCAAGATATTTGAAAGCATCTCATTGCAGTTTGCAGGCACACTTTGCACCTTTTTTACTGTGTTTTGAAGCCCACCACCCACTTCTGAAGGAGAATCTATCTAATTTGGCTGCATGGCCAAGCCCAGAGAGTCGTGGTGAATGGAGTCAAATCCAGCTGGCAGCCGGTCACAAGCGGAGTCCCCCAGGGCTCAGTTTTGGGGCTGTTCAGGGAGGTGGTGGAGTCACCATCACTGGAAATATTCAAGGAATGTGTGGACGTGGCACTGTGGGACATGGTTTAGTGGGCATGGTGGTGTTAGGTTGATGGTTGGACTTGATGATCTTATAGGTCTTTTCCAACCGTAGTGATTCTGTGATTCAGTAATTTAGTTTAACATATATAAGCTGAAAAAACAGTCTAAATTAGCTGACTTCTTAAACTAAACTAAATAGGGCTTTCTCCTGCATGCTTAGCATGTTCCTTAGCATTCCTGTAGCCCAAGCAACTTGTTCTCTTCCAAAAAATATTCAGGAATGATTTGAAGGGCAACACAGGCCAGCAGCTGTTCTCAGTCAGCAGTATAGATGAGACCCTGTTATTATGTAGGAAGCAAGTTTAGCCTTGCAGACATTGGCTATAATATACCAGCCAGACTTAAGGTCAGAGAACAGTCCTGGCCCATTTTGTTCAAAAGTATGAATGTAGACAAGCTGAGAAACAGCTACGTGTTTTGCTCAGAACTTCACTATCTACAGTCCTATTCAGATTTGGAACATTAAAAATGTGACGCTATCTTCAGAATATAGCTGTCAGGCTAAGTGTTCTGAAACATTAAGACAGTAACTTTACCTCCTGTGAATATCTTCCCTCCCTTCCAATATAGCTACCAACCTGTTGGCATTGAAGCATTTTACTCTATCACCTATCTTATGATTATTTTATCATTTGTCTTAGAAATGGAATATAGTTTATTCATGTATGCATAGAAATCCACATTTTAAAGTGTTCTTTTTTCAGTATAACTATTCGGCAGTAAGTACAGTAGAAATAACCTCTTGTTCAGATTCTGATTTTACCTGTGAGGTGGGACTTCCATCCCAATATTTTCTGTCTGGCAACTTATTCTCTCTTTACAAACATATGACTAGAAGAATTTTGATGCCTGAATTCTTTCTAGTGAAAGTATGATGGGCTTGAGGTGAGGCAATAATGGCTACTAATGGCTCTGAACCATAGAACTCACTTCAGCTGTCAGCCAGGTTTCTCCAATTTGGCGGAGGCTGTGGACATATGCAGACACTTGTGTTGATCTTACACTAAAAGCAAAATCACAACAGTGCAGTATTCCATGCAGCCTGAAAAATTCTACAAACCCATTTTTTTTATCATTAGGTGACACCAGATGCATCTAATCTTATTTTAGAACCCTCTATTTAATTGAGAATGAAACAGAAGTTACTTTCCTTGCTTGCATCAGTGCTCATCTACATACTAGAAATGAAGAAAGTTCTTCAAGTGTTGTCTTCCCATTTTTACCTCTAATCTAAACTACAGGATTAGCAGCAATTCATTGCCCATAAAATAAGTTGCCCACACTGCTAAACAACTTCTACACTCCCCCAAAACAGATTATAGTCTAAACCCTGTGGAATGTTGCACGCTTGCTCAAAATTTTTCAGCTGTAAATCTTGCTCTTAGAATCTGCTGTTGCCAAAGTCTGATTCCTGAATCCTACCCTAATCCCAGTTTTAACACCATACTTAAGGAAACTGTAAGTTTCTGATTCTGGCAAGTTACATTGTTCATTCAAACTAGATGGGCCCTTACATTACCAGATATCTACTTAGCATTTTGGTTGCAGTTCAGTTCCAACAATGCATCATTTTTTATTGAAAAGTTATTATATGCTCTTTACTGACAAAAGGTTGCTTCATTCCTATGGCCTATCTAAAATTTCGTTGAAAAACAAACAGAACAGAACAGAACAAAACAAAACCCAACATATCTACTCTTCGGTATCAGTACTTAGTATCACTACCAAGAAGTCAAAAGATTCAGCCATGACCAAATTGTAGAAAGAATGGCTGGTCAAAACTGATACAACCTATAATTCAAAAACTTTGCAGCCACCATGATGATGTTGATTACAGATTTACAATCACATGAGGGCAAACTTCCAGTCATGATCCCAAGTTCTTCTTAGAGCCTTCTACAGCTTGGTATCTCTGAGTTTTAGATATCTAAAAGCTCTCAGACCACTACAGGAAATTATTCTCTATGAGGAAGAAAATTTCACTTCTAGGAAACTCCAATTAGTGCAGAATGAAAGCATATGTATCTTCAGCAGTGTACACTATCACAGACACTTCACCAGTCCTCTGCTTTCTGCCACTGTCTTTCTGTAGAACATAACATTAAATGTAAAGAATATGGACCTTTGTTCAAGGTATAATGATAACTTCCTAAAAATAAAGAAATAAAAATTCTAGCTGAATTATGTTCTTATGCATGATGCACCTTAAGCCTTGAGCTTTTATTTATCCTTAATTTGTCCCTCCATAACATACAGCTGTTTGTTGACAGGTTGCATACAATGCAGTGTGTTGAATTATTTTTAGATATTACTTGAAAGACATATAAAAGAGAACAGATATTATTATTCATATAACCCTAACTGGAAAACTTCCAATACTGTATTTACAGCTTCTGAGTCTCTCATAGGATTTGTGGGGTTAGTTAGCAATTTCAGATGAACTAACTCTTGTGCAATGCATTTTTCCCCCTTACAGTTTCCTTTTGAGGTATATTCACATTTTGCTTTCATTCTTCAGTGTTATTCACACTACCTGTTCTCTTGATTATTATTCAATTTTTTATGTGTATTATTTTCTTTAAGGAATGTCCAAGTTTTGACAGACATTTTTCTACCAGTCTTAAGGGAAATCTGACAGACAACTGGAGCATGAAAACAGGCACATTGTGTTGCAGAGAGAAATTGTGTTACACTAACCTCACACCCACTGAGCATTTTAAAACTGCAACTTTAATGAAATAGATGCAACAGATCTTGCTAACCTTCTCTGGAAAAGAGAAGACAGCTCATAAACATGCATGTTTCTTGCATGAAGTGCACTTATCTCTTTTGTAATTCAACAGAAACCAGTTCTGATGTTAATTTTTGTTGATGGAAAGAGACTATGGTACTGTGTTCATAGCTGTTTATTGCACTGCTTGGCTAGAGGTCAGTGACACAGAGAACTGAGTTAACAGAAGAAAACAGACCATGTAAGCACACCTAATATGGTTCAGTACAAAATCAGTAAGTTTAGTTTACAATTGTAAAATTGTTATGGAGTTAACTAATTTTCTTATGTATTCTGTTTTCTTTGGTACCAGTTCTTTCTTACACATGAACCTGGTATATAGATATAAGACAAAGGGCAGGTCAATATGCTGTAATACTGTGTTCTAGAAATCCCCAAGTTTGCCCTTGTTATGCTGATGAAGTCATATAGCTCCTTATTCCAAAATCATTTGAGGCAGCTTTGCTCATTGCATTAGTCCACATTGTACCCAATATAGCCATATCCTAAGGGACTTTAAGACCAGTGAAGTACACATAAAAATGTTATATGTAACAATAAGTTTGTGTATTTATGTCACTGGGACAGTATAGATTTGATAAAAATAATTTTCTTCTGTGTATTACTAGTGAGAGACATGTTACCATATGAGCAAAAATGGTCAATGATCAGGCTTTCCATCCAGGAGAAAAAATGCAGTAGCTTGACATTTTGCTTTTATTTCACATAAGCACAAAAATAATGAAAATACACTATTTTTGTAGCAACTGACATCTTAAAACACATACAAACCAATAAAGTTGAGATTTTGACATTTCATATAAAATTTTAATATATGAACACTATTACAGTAAAATTTCCAGTTAAGTACTGATGTTGCTGCTTTACTGTATCCAATCAATCTGCCGAACAACCCTCATTGGAATTACAGCTCTATTGCCCTTAGCTGCCCTTCTTCTCTGGAGCCGGTCTTGGACCTGCACCTCAGGTGTATTGGCTCAGTGTACTGGTGACCCATGGTTGCAAGATCAATAGTCAGTTTTTACTAGTGCAGAGGACGGATGTGTGTGCCTGGTCAGTCTGATGAAAAATCAGTACATGCCAGCAGTTGTGAAGTCTTCACTAGCTATCTCAAGAAACGTTTATGAAAAGTTTTTATCAATTCTGCCACACAAGTGACAAGTTGCCTATAGCTCATAAAATATACTGCTTGGTGAATCCTGAATTATTTTCCTTGCCTAATAAACAAAATGTTATTTTTAGTATAAATATGAAATACCCGGTATAATTTTTTATGTGGGAGTATTTTTAGCTTTCATGAGCATTTCATCTATGTACTTTAAAGCATGGGAGACAGAAGGCACTGAGAACGGTTGCTTTGACCTGTGGAATTTTGATACTGAATCTATTTTAGATATTACCTAACATTTTTGTTTTCAAGATTATGTTTTTAAGTGCTTTGCTTGCTGTTTTGGCAACACCTGACACATTTCACAACAAGATATTGTATCTCATGGTTTTCTCTGATGTAACAGGAACAGAAAGGATCAAAGAGCAGGTTCTCATTATTAATGGATCAAATGGATTCTTTTCCCTTCAGGGATAGTTCTTTAATGTCCAAATATTTTTCTGTTACCATCTTGCGCTGGACATTTATTTTATGTGCCGAACTATTTATGTTGTGTTTGCATGTAAATTAACACAACTAAAATGATACGCCACAGGGTATGGGAAAAAATACCCCACGTCAAAGAAGTGTTGACATATGCCTCAGCTGGCAGCATCTGTTTATTTCAGAAAACAGGATGACTGCCAGAACTTCATTGGACTTCATGTGTTGATATTGACACTAGGCATGAGAAGAAGAAACTTAGCAATGCACAGAATTAGATGGTAAAAAGGCACTTACCAGAGAGTCTCCCTAATTAATTTTAAAAACACTCCAAGTGTTTAAATGCATTCTTGTAAGGCAAAGTATTAGTCACAAGGACCTCAGAAAGCTCAGAGCTGTAAAATGAAAGGCATCACCCAATAAAAAAATACATAAAGTTCAGAATATAAACATCCTTTTACACTTACAGCTGAAATTCATCTGCATATTCTCCATTTGAATATGAAATCGAAATTCACAACTTAAGTCTGTAAACCAGTGGGCAATTTTACACATCAAGATGAAAAACCTACACAACAAAAGTTATCATCAGATTAAACTGGAAAGGAAATCATATTGTGGAACAGATTGATATACCTTTGACAATTATTACATGTTCTGGCTATGAATACCTACTCTGCATCTGAGCCTTTTAAGATTTAAAGAGACAAATCTTTAGGTGTGTAAATCTTTCCAAGTGCTATGGCAAAGTTGTACTCCATTGCCTCACACAGTGCTTTGGCAGAGTACAAATAAAATAAAATCTAGTACCTTTGAATTAACACTACCTTTTGTACATACCTTAATTTAATTTCAGTAACACTAATCCATACCACCACAAAATAATTTGAGAATGGCTAGAAGGACAAATTAAGCTTTTAGTGGATGGATTTAAGTTGTTGTTTCAAGTGAAATTTCTCTTCACAAATCTTGCCAGACTTGGTATACAAAATGTTGTAAATATTTTAATTTTATTTGATTTTATAAATTTATATACTAGAAGGAAAAATAAGCATAATACATACAGAAGTGGTTGCCTACAGAGGAAAACACACTTTTTAAATAAAAAGGCATTGTCTGAAATTTGGAGATTCTACAACCTATCAGGGCAATCTGCTCTAATGCTTGATTATCTTCATAGTAAAAAATTTTTTTCCTTATACGCAGCCTGAACATCTCTTGTTTCAACTTGAACCTGTTGACCCTCACCCTCCCATCCCGCACCACTGTGAGGAGCCCATACCCATCTCTTTGATGACCCCTTGTAGGTGCTGGAGAGTTGTTAGGTGTGCCCAGAGCTATCCCTTTTCTAGGATGACCTTTCCCAGCTCCCCCAGCCTCTCCTCATGGGGCAAGTACTCCAGCACCAGCACTTTAGGGGCCCCCCCCTGGGGTCCCTCCCATTTGTCTGTGTCTTTCCTGTGTTGGAGCCCAAAACTTGATGTAGCATCTAGATGTGGTTTGACGGGTGCCACATATCAGAGGATAATCCCTTCCTTTGATCTACAGGCTGTGCCACTGTCCATATACCCCAGGAGCTGTTGGGCACCTTTGCTACCAGCACACACCATGGTTTCCTGTTCAGCTTGCTGCCCTCTAACACCCCAGTGCCTTTCCCGCAGAGCTGTTCCTCAGCCTCTCTGCACTTCAGCTTCCCGGTGGAGAGGCTCTGCTCTACTGGGCACAGCACTTTTCTTTTGCTGTATTTGTCTTTAAAATGATTGAGTAAAACTGTTTTGTTCCTCCCCTTCTTCTTTTTAAAAGAAACAATGAACTTGGATAAATGTCCTCTTTTCTAGAAGAAATTATGAGACCCTAAGGAGACCACAGATGACAGCCAACAAACAAAAATATGCCCATGTCATCTGAGGCCGTTACCTTTCTCTATTCTTTGATACCACGTCCATGATTTCTGCCTGCAGTAAGTAATTGCAAATAATTTAAAACATAACTATAGAAATGAACGATCCATGACCTAACAAGATCTTGTATCTTTTCAGAAAGTTGATTTACTTTCTGCCCAAATACTATGATGTGTAATTCTTTTGTTTAATATCATACATTTTTTAATGGGCACTTAGGTATTCATCTGGCAGATGCCTTAACTGTAACTACGTAGTTATTCTCCATGAATTCCCTGAGAAATCTGTATGTTTAAAGCTCGTTTGTAAGTCTCCATAGAATTGTACCTAAATGTGGGTTGCTTTTGTGATTCCTGTATGATATACTTTGCCACCCACACTACTGAAAAGCTGTTTATGGTGGATATTTGCCACTTATTTGAGAGATTATCTAACTTCAAGAAAGCTCAGTAAACTATTTCTCCCACCTTCATCTCCTGATGTCCTTGCTATATTGGTTTTCAAGCTGACAACTGTATGGAGTTGAACAAAACTAAATGGCATGGGGGCATGAGGAAACACTTCCATGCTTCAGCAATTTGTAAAAGCCCATTTCAGTTTTAGATGTTTTTCAATCTACATTGCAACAGGACACCAAGTAAATGTCAAAACCCAAATGGGGCAAATCATATGACATGTTCCTTATTAAATCCAGATTACATAAATATTTACAAAAGTATTTGCATCTAATCTAACACATTTAGCCAATTTTCAGTACAAAGCAAAATATATTTCTGGGAAGGGAAGGGGACAGTGTTGGATTGTTTCACTCCAGAGGCATCTTATAGAACTTGAATGGAAGAGTTGTGGCTCCTTCTTTAAATAATACCTGTGAACATTAGCTCTCTGACTATAAAAAGAATTCTTGTCTGGAGAGACATGGAAGGTAACATCGCCTCACTTTCAGTTCATATATACCCCCTTTTAATGACTACAAACACAAAGAAAGATGACAGGATGGAGCATAACCCTGTCCTCTTTGTCCTGTTGGCAGAACACATATATCTTCAATATGGTGGACTTAAGAAGTAGAGTACCTGCAATCACAGATCTAACAAGAGGGAAAATTTTGTTAAAGCATCAAAGTCTGCCACTTCAAAAAAACCAAGGAGGTTTAAAAATTTTTCAAAATAAATTGATAAATATTTCTCACCTTTCAGCTCCCTACTGTAATTATGCAAAGCTTTTATTGTTGGAAATATGGCAACCGTAATTGAAAAGTGTCTAACTTCTTCAGGCACTACACCGTCATATTGTTTTTTCTATGAAATTTGTCTCACAGGTCTGACAAAAGTTACAACCCAGACCAGGAAATCTTTGGACTTTACTTGTTAGAAAACATTCTGGGGGAGCTAGGAGGACAGAAGAAAACATTTGGAAAATTCCCTGTATTAAGAGTTCTTTGTTAAACCATCTTTAACTGGGAGATTTCAAATTACTTTATAGTCCAACCAAATTCATCTTTATAAACAGATTGGAGTGCTCACATTTAAATTTAGAATAATTAACATGAAACTGATATGATTTTTATTTTCCTAGAGATAACTACTAAAAATGAATATTTTGTTCAATTTTAGAATATAAGAAGTAATAAGAAATAAGCTGGCTTTTCCCTGTTAAAATTAGAGGGTTCATTGTATTTCATTTCAGAGGGAAAATATTTCTTTGGTTAGAATAGTTTCTGTAATGACTGATTTTAAAACACAAGTTTCATTTTTTTGAAGTGGAACTCTGTGTTTTACTTGATAATAAAGGGTAACTTTCCATACCAGTTTATTTGAGATTAAATAGATATCACATTATATGTTTGTTCAAGTGGATTTTACACAAATAGAATCCACTGATTACAAACTACTATTAATAACTGTTTAGATTACTCAAAAGTAACATTGAAAACAAAGGTCAATTGTATTTTATTTTTCTGGTACTTAAGAGAAATCTATTTTTGTTGAAAAATCTGGTCTATATCCATCTCAGAGAGATTCTTAAGGCTGTGCTAGAAAAAACAGTTATTAGGGCTACAGCCCATAGTTAAAAGAAATTATGTGTAAATAAATGTGCTAAAATACAGCTTTATGGGGTTTTATTATAACTGTATAATCAACCTTATATTCCAATCACTTTAATTCCCTTAGCGTAAGTGGAATATTGAAAACATTCATTACATTATCAACTGACCAGCAAAGAAGTTACAATGGAGTGATTGCATAATTGCTTTAAATGACCCTTTTAAAGTAATATTGTATGCATCATAATTTATATATAGTAGTGAGTTTTAGTACCGCAATCTGATATGGAATTACTCATGATCATTACCAGAAAGATTTTGGATTAGTGCTTTATTTTTAAATTCTTCACCAAAATCTCTCATTTGTAGCAATGTCATCAATATAGGACATTAATTTCTATGCCTCATTTTAATAATTTTTCGCTACCACCCTGCCTCTTGCCTAAAGCAGATAAATATATCAATAATGCTCTCCCCCCCAAAAAAAAAGTAGTTCTTGAGGTTCTATTGTATATTCTTCACTACAACGTATGCAAAAAGATAATTATCAACCTAGTATATTAGAGAGAACAAGAGGAAAAATGCATAAACACATTCATTTTACAGGGAGTAAAACTATCTAGAAAAAACTTGTTACTATATCCATGAACGAAGATTCTCACAAGTGCCCCAAATTCAGATGTCTGTCCCATACAGTGAACTGAACAACTCTCCACATTCCACTGAAGTTTCAGGAAGTTCTAGATCTTGTGTCCCCAGCCAGACCTTTGTCCTTTCCATCACCACAGTCTTGGCAGGCAGTTTTGGGGCTCTGAGCTGGCCCCAGTCAGCATCCCCAGCCAGGCCCTGTTCTCCCAGTGGGTGCTGCAGGGTGGGCCCCAGTCAGCTAAGGCATGGTGGATGTGTCCCCTCTGTTTATTTTTGGGTTAGTGCTTCTGATATTTTGTCAACCATAAAAGACCTTTCCATTGCCTTGTTTTCTGACAGCAGTCTTCTATTCTTTTCGAGCAGTCCCATGCTTATGTTGTGGGACTGTGTCATCTGTCTCAGGATCAGTCCTATAGCCACACTGCTAACAGTCAGTAGTAAAGTAAATCCTACTTGGTTGTTCCACAATCTCTGTGTCTTACTAGGGACGCAACTCACTTACAAGGGAGTTACAAGCTCAAGTTACAAGGTCAGAAAATAGTATTTCCTGAAAGATTCATCATCTCTTTTGAATTACAGCAGGATTTCAGAAACGGGAACAAAATACCTGGGGCAACTAAATTATATTCTTAGAATCTAGTACGGATTTTATATATATTAGCAGATGATCCTTAAGAGAAAAGTTAACAAATCTCATCAGTACAGAAAAAATGATTCACAGAAGGCAGGTATATATTAATATATTAAGCAGGTATATATTAATATTATTGAAGTTAGACTGAGGGTAGATTAAAGCAAAAACTAGACTTGGCTGTGACTAGGAAACTAACAAATTTTCTAATCTTCTCTTTTGCATATGGCTCAAGGAAACATTTGGGTATTTACTACTTGTCTGCAATAATTAGAAAGATAAACTTTCTGAAATTACACAAGGCTACATTTCCTTTTGTTGAACTAGGAAAAATTTGTTACAAAGATATCATTAGAATGGTATTTAGCATAACAAAAATTTTCTAGTAACATGGAGTAATAAAAAAGGAATTTAAAAAATAATATCTGCATTTATTAAAAATGAAATTAATTTGTGATTTCTCTAATCATTCTTAAAACATAGGATTAAGAAATTAAATTAAATATTCCTTACAGTTCTTGTTGTCAAACTGTATTGGTACATATAGTTCAAAGTACAGAACAACTTATTTCAAAAATTTGAAAAGTATTAACCTCGTCTTGTCTACTTTTGTGTCATATTTCTGGTCATGCCCATGATATAATGGAGTTTTGCTTCGAGAATTATGCTTCATAACATTGTTGATGGCATTGTTTGCAACAATGCATGAAAGCAGAGGTTTGTAGCTAGGCAAAATATTACTTTTTCACATCCGCTGGAGCTGGACGTAAAAGGGTTTTTGTAGTTGTAGTAAAGGTAATACCTGTAACAGACACACAATATCTTGCCTAACTTTAAACACCTGTAGCACAGATACTTGATTTAGTCACCTTAGGTATGTAGTACAGTCAATGGCAAGAAACAAGTACCATTAGGACAGATATCATCCCATTCTAAAATTCAGTGGTGCCTATTTCTACCTAAAGGGTATAAAATTCACCTAATTTATTACAATAAAAACTTTACATTTGATTGATCCCTTTTATTCATTTATTTAGCTTTCCTTACTTATGTTTGTAGATGTTTTTAATATTTTGAGTAGCTAAAATCTTTGAACCACCTCTTGTTGCAATCTTGCTATTAAAAGACTTTTCTAATAATACATTTTTCTAAAGTTCATACCAGAAAATAGAAAATTTTGTCATGGTGGGACTTGACTTGGTGAAATTCAACCAAATTTCTGGATTGGAGAAGACCAAGAGTATTAAATAGTATTAAATAAATACTATTAAGTAGTATCTTCCAAATAGATTCAGTAAAATTAATTTTATGGCATTTGCTCAGGATTATAAAATACAGAGTCATAATTTAAAACAGGTCCAGACAGCAGAATTAGGACTAAAATAGTTGGAAGTAGTCATTAGCATTTCTTTAACTTCTTAGCAATGCCAACCATAGCATAGAATATTCTCCCACCCTTTTTACCCTAAATAGTTATTAGTTTATATATTGGCTTGTGATTGACCTTCTCTTGAGCAGGTTTAGCTTAAGAAGCTATGCTTTAGGACAGCTAGGTGTAAAGCATGGATACTGGAGCCAATCTAAACCACAAATTCACAGAATCACAGAACAGTTAAGTTCAGAAGGTGAAATGGAGATAATTTAGCCCAAAGTCCATGCTCAGAACAGGATTGGCTAAAGCAGGTTGCTCAGGCCATGTATGGTCAGGTTTTGAATATCTCCAAAATGGTGACACTACAACCTCTCCGGGCAACCATTTCCAGTGTTCAATTACTGTTACAGTCATAAAAGTTTTTTGGGTTTTGGGGTTTTTTTAGTATGTTGGAATGGAATGTCCTGTATTTCAATTCATGCATATTGGCTCTTGTCCTGTCACTGGGCACCACTGAGAAGAGTCTGTCCCTGTCTTCTTTACTACCCCCTTCAGGTAAATGGGTAAGATCCCCCGTGAGCTTTCTTTTTTGCAGGCTGAAGAGTCCCAGCTCTCTTAGCCTCTCCTCGTATGACAGGTGCTCCAATGTCTCAGTCATCCTTGTGGTCCTGCACAGGACTTGCGCTCTTCACACTCCAATGTGTTTATGTGTCTCTTGTACTGTGGAGAACAGAAATGTACCCAGCTCTCTGGGTGTATCTCACCAGGGCTGAGCAGAGAGGAAGGATCACCTCACTCGACCTTCTGGCAACGCTCTGCCTAATGCAGTCCTGGAGGCTGTTGGCTTTCTTTGCTGTGAGGATGAATCGCTGGCTCATGGTCTATTTGTTGTTAACCAGGACTGCAAAGTCCTTTTCTATAAAGCTTCTTTCTAGCCAGCTGGCATCCTGTGTGTACTTATGCGTAGGGTCATTCCTATTGGGATTCCTGTTTGCCCACTTTTCCAGACTGTCAAGGTGCCTCTGAATGGTCACACAACCATCTGATGTATCAGCCACTCCTCCCAGTTTTTTGTCCTCTATAAACTTACAGAGGGTGCATGCTGTCCCATCATCCTGGTTACTAATGTACATGTTGACATGTATTAGCCCCAGTGAAATATCTACTGCTCAAAGACAAATAATATGTACATAAACTTCATTAATTCTGATAAGCAATTGCATTCTCTTCTATTTGACATCAGTTTTGACCTGCATTAGTACTTGATAAAGTTTCGATTTTGCCAAAGTTTTTGAAGCTTGAAAGCCTAACAGAAATGAACTCAAGACTGAGTGCCAATAATTTTCTTCTCTGGTTGAGTTATGCTGAATGTGATTAGGAACAGCCAAGATGATTTACCAAGGGCTAATTGCACCTAACCAACTTGACTGCATCCTACAATGAAATAACTGGCTCTGTGAATAAGTGGAGAGTGTTGTTTATTTTGTTGTGTGCTTTGATCTTAGCAAGGCCTTCAGTCCTTGATCTTAGTCCAATTAACAATTGAATGCTACTGGTATTTCTCAAGTGTCAATACTCTTCTTCCTCAAGAGGCCTGTAATGGGAACATCATGATGTTGCCTTGATCCAGAAGTGAGTGACTGAGTATGACAAGCTATAGCCAACAGCAGTGCAAGGGAGACCTGAATGTGAGGAGCCTTGGGATAGGCATGGGACAGGAGAGCAACACCTGAAATTGCTGGAAAGGTACAGTGTGACTGGTCATGAACTGATTTCATGGGTGTCATGTGCCAACATGTGACTATAAAACCCTCAGTAGTGGAGATAGGGAAAGCATTATTAGGCAGCTGCTTGAGACCACATGGAGGCAAAAGAAAGTGGAGAAGGGTTATGTATTGGTGCTCAGCGTAAGGCTGGTGGGAGCAAGAACTGCCTTCAACTTGACTGAGTGAAGCTAAGGGCACGTGTCAGGGAACTGTAGATGTGTGTGTGTGTGTATGTGTGTGTGTGTGTGTGTAAAGCTTTCCCTGACACAGCCTATCCCTCACTTGGTCTACTTAATAAATTGACTTAATAAAGTGTCATGTTGCCTGCTGTTCCTTTTCTTCCCAGGAGAAGGCTGATAATGTTTACTGTTTTTATTAATGATCTAGACAATAGATTTAGGTGCACCCTCGGCACCCAGATGATTTCACTCATAGTATTTAATTTGGATACACACAGAGTTTAGTATTTCAGAAATAATTTATTTTACAGATAAAAGTGATTAATACCTATAGTTTTTCTCAATATGTAGGTCTTCGGTGCCTGAAACTCAAATTAGTGATTGATTTTCTTTTTCAATATCACATTCATCTTCTACTTAATGACTTTTTTCTTCATGTTAGATAAATATATTACAAAGTTGTCTCTTATTTCACAGCTTATTTATTTATTTCAAATGAGAAGTCAAGGGCAATGCAGGCAAAACAGAAGACATCTCAGAATAGCATGAGAACATGACATGAGAATAAATATTCAGCCATATGATCTCAGTCTAGGTTGTAGGCTCCATTGGGAGCTCTGAGATGCATCATGTTGCGTGCTACCCACATACAAAAATCCAAAAGCACAGAAAGCAATGGATTGAGAAATGAGAATGTTATCAGTGTCAGTTTCTCTCTGGGAAAGTATTGTGTATCATCTTCAGTTATACCAAGACCTAATAAACCAACCAGTTCCTTTCCCTATGAGCTCATGCCTTAAAGAGGCACCATATTGTTTCTTATGTGAAAGGGCACAAAAGAAAAAAAAAAACAAAAACTTATGAGCATAAATATTTAGGCTGTAATTCTGTATTTTCTCCCAGTATAGTACAAGACAACCATGAGTGATTGCTGATATATTTTGAACTATTCACTAAACAGATGAAGGCAATGATCTGTCCATTCTTTAAGAGGAAATAATGCCTTGTTTATTTAGATCTGTTACGTAATTAAATATGCAAGTTTACCATTGAAGTGCTCTGAAAAAAACAAACCTATTTTTAAAACAGAACCTTTGTAAAATGTTCATGTTAATCATTAAGCATTTAAAAACATTGACATTTCTTTATTTAAAAGATGAATTGCCAGTCAAGTTCAAATAACAAAAACATGTTATACATTCAGAACCACAGCATGTATATGCAGTTGTCTCAAATCACAGACTATTTTCTGTGACACTTTGAGAATTTACATAAAATAATTTCATTTAATTGTGAAACATAGGCTGATTTAATTCTTCAAAATACATGCTGTTGGAAATAATACAACGTTTTGTCTGTGAAGCTACTACGGAATGACAAAGTTCTGCAGGCTGTGGAGTACTCTGTGCTCAGCATCAGATGACTTGGAGCACTCCAGAAAAAATTCTGGACTCTGATCAAGATCCCACTGAAGTCAGTAGTAGTCTCTCCATGGACCTCATTCACAGTTGGCTTCAGGAATTTGGGTATAATCTATTTTCTTTTCATCATTAGAAAGTTGAATATCTTCTGGAATCAAAGCCTTTAACTGATATGTGTAATAACTTTAACTGATATTTAGAATAATACCAGCCTTCTTCAGCTTTTCTGAGAAATCCATACCTATTATTCGTTTTCAGTTTTTCTGTCTGATTTCCTCTGTCTGATTTTATTAATGTATTTCATTACCAAGAGGGCCTGTATTTGGGTTTTCTCACTCTGAAAGCAACTGAAACACCTCCAGACATAGTCCTCTGCTGCTCTTTCAACACCACCCAGCAGATGAATTCACCATTTCAGGAAGATAGAGTCCTATCCTTATTCTGCTTTAGTGCAGCCAATAGTTTGACTATTAAATGGAGCATTACACTAGACACAGAGGATTTGGGGCTTTCCATTTTTACACAACTCTTGGTTGGTTGGTTATTCAGCAGAATTTCACTGTAGCTACGTAATACCACCGTTTTTTTAATTGGAAGACCTACAGAGGCCTACTGCTACAGATAAGGTTGGTTTTGGCTACCAGGAAAAAAGCATACCAACTTCCTGAACTTTCTGAAGAACTAGTTCATGAGAACAGAGGCTTTCCACTGGGAATAATAAGGCTTCTTAAGGACTCTCTTTGATGTGTGACTCAGCCATGACCTTCCCTTTGGTTCACGTTCACAGTTAGAATCTGAAGCTCACACATGCATCCATTTAAACAAGGTTCCAGTGTAGAAAACATAGCCAGAATTCAGTACAGACTAAATACCTGGGTATTAACCTAACTTCTCAGAGTAGTAGTCACAATTCCAAGATGTAATTCCTCTTTAAAAATAAGTCAGTGTTTAGGAAATCCTCTATGAATGGGCAAAAGACAGATTCGAGACCCTGTGGGTATTCCATTCAAATGGAAAACTTGGTGATGAATCTTTCACATTAAATGAAGGTATCTAAAACATAACTTCTCTACACCAATCTCCTGACTGATTTCAGAAGCTCTCTGTTTCAGTCATGATATGGGACAATAAAAACTATGATATCGCATAACATTTTTTTCAGGGACAAGAGAATTATTGATGACATATCTAAGTTCTTAGTAGCAGTCATTTGAACAGAATATTCTTCCATTCATTGCTTTTCATCAAATTTAAATCTCTTCATTCCATTCATATAGTATACTACCTCCCAGAAGCTGATGTCTTCTCCCAACCTCTCAGTTACACCTGACAGCTGTGCCCTTCATCAAGATTACAGCTCCTTTTTCTCACTTCTTTTTCATACTGTAAATTCTATGTGATATTTTGTAAAGCTGAATCATTATTCTTCCCACAATCATTTTTGCTTTCATCCACACATGCATAAATTATGTGGATAAAATATGATATAGTAGTGTCAATGCTTTAGCCTAAGTTCCAGCAAAAATGCAATATTCTAACTTAGTCTGTCTCAAAGAGTTTACAGTGTTTAATGCTCTCTTTGTTCTTCAGATGGCAGGTCTAAGTACAGTCAGCTTTCATAAAGCATAGACTGCGTAACATACTCAGCTTCAAGAAACAATCCAATTACTTTTCAGTATGTTTCTGTTGGTGTTTAATAAACACTAGATAATGAATAAAATTATAAAAAGATGAAGCTGACTTCAACATATTAACATGTGTTTTTAAATGAAGTTTTCAGTGTAGATTTGTAAGAAACTATATAGATGTGTTTTATTGTGTCTTTAAGGATTTTTAAACAATGTTCTTTATATATTGCAAATGCAGCTATAATGTAGTGAATGTCTACTCAGTGCCTAATGGGACTTCTGGCAGTCTAATGCAGAGACTGAACAGTATTTTAGATTTGCAATAGATCATAGGGCACTTTGTAGACATTCAAAGGAGTTGCTTCAATGGATTCCCAAAAGTCATAAAGTTAAAATGTTGAAGAAATCTCCTCTTCATCCCTCCTCCTGTTTGGATCATAACTGAAGGCTATTATTATTCTGGGACAGAGAAGAGGGATGGCTATCAAGGCATTAGAGACAGAGTGCTTGGGGGATATAGATGTTACAAGAGTACAGATTCTGTACTCTTTACTCAGACTGCACAGTCCTCTAAGCATCATAAAAAAAAAGTGTCTTTGAGAAAAAAGATACAATATAAGTATGAAAAAAATCTATTATGAAACAGTAAGTTTCTTTCTGAGCTGTGGTTGCTAGAATTCCAAGAAAAAAAATTAGGCTATAGGCTAACTTTATACCATATAGCCCTTTTAATTGTACATGATTAATATCAGTATATGCAATTTGTCTTAAAAATTCTGCTTGCTGGTAACCATGTATAAACAGGCTTTGAAGTCTTTCTCCTTTGAGGATTCCACCACGTGTAATCTCAGGAATAACAACAGCTGCACCTAAAAATACGAATAATAGTATACTGGTCAAAAAATCACCAAAACAGTTGTAATCTGAAAGAAAGGGGACAAAGGTTCTTCAGTGATGACATACCAAAAAATATAGGAAAATGGAGAGAAAAAAAAGAAGATAAGAAATACAAATAACAGTTAGAAGGACTGTTCTGTAGAGAACATTAAAAAAAAAGAAAATAAAATTGCATGGAGGGGAATATGAGGGAACAGAGACACATACCTACTGCATCACAGATGTGAACAGGAAGACAGCAGCACCTGTTAAAAATTTAATATAGCATTGTACAAATTCCTGTTTTGATGTTTCACTGAATACAAGATCAAAATAAATTCATTTAAAAAAAATAATGAAAATAAGAAAATGATGTTTGCAACTGCAATATCTACACTTCTGTGGACAGCATTCAATCTGAATCTCTGTGCTTCAGGATACCCATTTACTACCTTGGTAAAAACAAAAAAGCCTCCTTGTTTTGGCAGTTTACACATAATTCTCACATTGTGGAAATGTTTCTCAGCTTCCTAGACAACATGAGGGACTAGTCTGATACAGAATACTGAACAAAGTAGATGAATGATACAGCCCAGTGTGACTGTCTCTCTCATATATAAATAGTTGGAGTATTTGATCATGCTCTCACTCTACAGCATTGCATAAATCAAGTACAACTCACTAGTAGTGAAAGATCATGAAAGGAATCAGACTCATATGGTCCAAAGATCTTAAGGAAAGAAGAGTTAGGGGACAGTGATTACCACCAGCATTAATAATTGCCATTATTTGCTTCCTTGCTGAAACAACTGTGTTGATTCCTTCAGAAGCTCACACTTTAAAAAATGAAACCTGAACTTTATAAAATTTATGAAATAATTATCTAATATCTACAAATTGGAAATGCCATTAATCTACTTAAAGCAGAGCTCAGGATGTCTTTCATGTTAACATAATAAAAAAATCCTTTTTTTAAAAACAGAAATACTGCTTCTTTTAATTAATCACAGAGGATATCACTTTATATCAGAACTCGGAAATCTCAGTCTCACATAAAACTGCAATGTTCAGTCATTTTATTCTGATAATATGACTTACTTGCAAAGGACCATTCTACAGTGAAAATTTGAAAATAAACCTGACTCCTATAATGATACAGAATAACCTTATTTGTTTATCTATCTTTAAAATGACTCAAGTTAATGACTGCTGATTTGTTCTGTTCCTGTTTCATCTTTTAATTGTTACAGATCCTTTGTATTCCTAATATACAAACTCCCTGGATAATTCCCCCAAATATTATAGGTCAAAATCTCATTAGGGATAAAAATAAAAAGTGCAGTTTCACTGAAGTGAGAAAGGTATTTAGTTTCCTAATCACTGACAGTAGCATACACTGCTCTCAGTTGGTAATGTAACTGATAGGACCATCTTCTCATCTAAATCAATGAAATTTTATTCTAGTACTCCTGTACTATTCACTTTCCAACCTCTTCTGATTTCAATGAATTAGAATAAGCAGTCAGCTCAAATGATAGCTACTTCTGTAATGAAACGTAGAGAATAAGAAAAACACCGTAGACATGCGAATCAAGAAGCTTATATGGAAACAGTACAGCCTGTATTTCATGAATACAACTTTTAAAAAACCTATAGCAAGTAGTTGACCTTCCTTATAAATATGTACACTATCAGAATATCTGAATTTTAAGGGGTAGGGGAGTTTTTAATGTTAAAGTTATATATTTTCATTTTCTGTAGCTCTGATATAGAATAAGTAACAGTGTCAAATATGAGAAAAATGAAATGCAGCTTTCAATTTACCTCTTGCATTTTCTTCACCTACCCTGTATTTCTCACAGTGCTATAAATTTACATTGCTATTTTTTCTTCTCTTTTTTCCTCCAGCCTTACTTTATTAGCTTGAAAGTTGAAAGCTAAAGGATAACAAATTCTGATATATAAATCAAATTATCCCCACTTTGGCTAATAATATTTTTCTTTGCTGACTCCCAGGCAAAACAAGTTGAAGACTCTGGGAAAAGCACTAAGATAGGTGTGGGAGAAGAGTGACACAATGTGATAAAAGTAATGATCTTAGAGAAATTGTTAGTAATTTTTCAGTATAATTATTTTTTGAATCTGTTGAGGTTGTTCCATTCTGTACCAACTTTTGTTAAAAAAATATTCTTAAATACTAACTTGAGATCACTGCTGTACAGCTACTGCTGTTGCTATTGCAGTCCGAATAGCATTGTTATCCTACTTTATACTGAATTAACATTGTTGTGGGAAGAAAAAATAAATATATATTGTTGCACTTTCTCCTCATACATTGTCATTTCACAGCCCTCTTTTGTCCCTGACCTACTATTTCAATGGTAAAATAGATTGGTCTAGAAAAAATGTACAGCAAGGCTACCCTGATTCTTCTATGCACGTTATCAGTAACTTCTTTGCATGTTGTAACACTCAGCTGTTACATTAAGCATACAAAAGTCCTGAAAGTTGAGACCAGTATCAATGCTCATCATACATTTTAGACCACTGTTCCAGATACCAGGATGGAGTTGTGTTCTCAGTCCTCTCTCCCATCTTTCCCTTTATTCCTGGGAACAATGGGGTAGGACTAGGAAACTGTCTTACCTGAACTAACCTGGTGGCCTCCTAAGAATAACAATTCTCTCCAGTGTTGTGGTTTAACCCCAGCTGGAAACTAAGCACCACACAGCCGCTTGCTCACTCCCCCCAAGGTGGAATGGGGGAGAGAATCGGGAGAGTAACAGTGAGAAAACTTGTGGGTTGAGATAAAGACAGTTTAATAGGTAAAGCAAAAGCTGTGCATACAAGCAAAGCAAAACAAGGAATTCATTCAGTACTTCCCATCGGCAGGCAGGTGGTCAGCCATCTCCAGGGAAGCAGGGCTCCATCACGCGTAACAGTTACTTGGGAAGGCAAACACCATCACTCCCAATGTCTCCCCCTTCCTTCTTTTTCCCCCAGATTTACATGCTGAGCATGATGTCATATGGTATGGAATATCCCTTTGGTCAGTTGGGGTCAGCTGTCCCGGCTGCGTCCCCTCCCAACTTCTTGTGCACCCCCAGCCTACTCGCTGGTGGGGCGGCGTGAGAAGCAGAAAAGGCCTTGACTCTGTGTAAGCACTGCTCAGCAGTAACTGAAACATCCCTGCTTTATCAACACTGTTTCCAGCACAAATCCAAAACATAGCCCCATACTAGCTACTATGAAGAAAATTAATTCTAGCCCAGGCAAAACCAGCACATCCATAATCACAGAAAAATTAAACTGAAGGAGTGAACAGGTCACTAAAAAAGTACCTCCCTTCTCTTCCTCAGGCCATATCAACAAAACCAACAAACATTCTTGAAGACAGACCATCATATCACATACTTCAAGGTGAAGCAGAAGAGCAGTTTCTGGTTTCTGGGCCTGGACCACACTGTCTGAATTAAAGAGGGAAGGTGGGGGCAAGGCTGTCATACCCAGGGAACAGATGGTGCTTCTGGCCAGGGCAGAACTTGGAGGCTCCTATGACGCTTTTTTTCATAGCAAACTGAAATGTAGTTACCTGCAGGATTTGAAGTGACTTAAACCACAATTCTCAAAATCACTGTTAAGCTGAGAAATCTTTCCTGTTTGTTTGCTTAGTTTCATTCTGTCTGAAAATCAATTAAAAAATTCATTCTGTCTGAAAAACAATTTTAAAAAGTCAGTTCCTTTAATCATCCCTAGAATAGGGAAACATACTCAAAGTTACCTCATTTCATAACAAGCTATTCTTTGGCTGAACTTCAGTATATATTTTAGATTATTTAACTGTGGAATGCTTTTCTTACAGAATATCTTTCTTTGATACCTTAACAGTTTTTGACCCTATTCTTCAGTTGAGAAATTACTGTTGACTTCTCTTTCAGAAACTGATTGGACTCAACTCAATAATGACAGGACTGATTTTTTCTGTTGTCTATAGTCATTTGTATGCTTTTATTGAATTTTCTTGTTTTTTATTTTCAGGTTTGTAATAAGGCATATCAAACATGTAAGTAATAATTATGAGCTTTTTTCTTTCATATAAATCTTAAAATTTAAGGAGGAAATCAGGAACATGTACCAACATATGCTAACAATATCTTCATGATTTCAATTGCGTCTCTTTAAGAGAGAACCTAGGTTCAGTCTATGGCAGATTACAATTAATTAGTTTCTCAAATCTCTTCTTTTAAACAACTTCATTCATACGATCTGCAGATTCTTCTGTAAAAAACACTGCTATAACACTCTCCCATAATTTTGCCTGTATATATCTGGCAATGCTATTGTCAGCCCCAACTTATCATGCTTTCACAAATTTATCAATTTCTTCTGAATCCTCCCTAAAAGCTGTACAGAGATCTTTTACATTTAGTTAGTAGAGAGCATAGGATTGTGTGCACAGATGGAGAAAAATATGTGCAGATCACAGGACAGGAATGTCAAAAACAGCACAGTGATCGAAGTAAAAGATGAAGACTGGGAAAAACTCAAAGCGAGTTCAGGTAAGATACAAAAGCTGCGAAAGAACGGAATTCTCCTTATAATGCTTATACATCTGTTACTGCACTGATTTCCAGTTTATGAGCAACAAAGCAACCTGATTACATACATAAACTCTGAAAGAAGAGAGACAAGAAATTGTGGAGACTCCTTTCCCATATGCGAGTTGTAAGGAAAAAAATCAATTTAATTTGATAAGAAGTGGACCATACTAATACATATGGTAGTAATACTAGATACCTTTCAATGCTTACGTGTGTCATCATTTCTACCTCTCATTATTATTAGATTGGCTGTTTTTAATAAGAGACTAAGAATTAGCCATTTTATGTAAGAACACCAAATCTTTGACATCAAGAAAATTTTTTGTGTCATCCTTCAAAAGTAAAAAGTCTCCTAAAGGTAATTTCTTGTAGTATAACTGGAATTAAGTATAATTAAATTTGAAATTTCCAAACCTCTGAATAGTCAAGGCATTAATTAGCAAGAGAGTTAAAAAAATTATGATGCTGAATTTTTTGAAAGGACATTAGCACCTTAACTATTTCCCTATAATAGTAGTTAAATATTCAGATTTTTTCACATACTTTGTGTCTCATAGAGAATTGGATTATCATAATCAGATTCTACAGTTTACTACTGTAGGAGTTATTTCCCAGTATTGCAGTCAAATTCAAGGCCCCAAATTGTCCTCTACCCAATACTGCAGACCATTCTAGGTTATCAGATCCTTTATTTTAAAAAGTGTGGGTTCTATTTTCAGAGATGACAATACCTTCATGAGTGATTTTATCTTAAAAATTCTTAGATGCATTTAAAGGAGTTCAAAATGTAAAGTTCCTAGGGATGCATCAAGTCCCTAGAGATTTTTAAATTATTATTATTGTTGTTGTTGTTATTGCTATTATTATTATTATTACTGTTTCCTCACAGTGTACATAGGATACAGTTTTCAGGGTATCTTTGTTCCTTATCTGTAGTTGAAGGCATGGAATCCTCTTCCCAGAATCCTAGAATCCCAGAATGGTTGAGGGTGGAAGGGACCCCTGAGGGGTCATCTTGTCCAATCCTCTTCATGGCATAGAGAAACTTTCTCTGTTGTTGTATGCCATACTGTTTAAAGGCTGAATGAATCCAATGCAATTGACTGGTTACTTTGCAAATGGAGTATGTTTGATTAATATGGCTAAGATGAAACACAGAAAATAAAATAAACAAAAAAGGGTAAAATGTGGAAAAGCAATCTGAATACAAAACTCCACTATATTAGGTAAGCACCTTCATAATTAGATTGCAAAGTAAGATCCTCACTATTTTGGCCATTTCTGGCTAAAATATTTTCAATCTTGTCCACAGTGCTGCCAAGTAACATAGCTTTGAACAGGAAAATTTAAGAACAGTCTCTTTATAGTCCTCCTTGAACTCTCCTGGCTCAAATTTTAATTTGGAAAAAATTCTATATACACCTCCTATGCATATCATTTTACATCAATTTGTCCTAAACACACTGCTCCCCAGTTATCTTGCTTTTGTTTATTTCTTTGAGAGTGAATATTTTTGATCAGCCATCTAACACTCTTTACATACTCAATACAATATATAAAAAGCCTAGAACTTCACACAGGGTTACAGATTCAAGCTCACAGATCAATTGCTAAAATATTATGCTTCATAGCACTTAAGTCTTATACAATGTTTAAGCCTTGAGTCCATGGTCCCTCAAAGAGAAGACAGCTTTATACAAACTTTAACAAATTCTTTGTAAAACAGGCTACCAGAAGTTCTGCAGATAACACATTCTGAGAACACCTTTTTCCTACCTTTTCCATGTGAAAGTGGGTTATTTTTCTACCAAATTAAAAAAAAAAAAAAAAAATCTGATTTTTCTTTCCCACCTACAATTTGCACAATTCTCTAATTTTCAGCATGCTCTTGAAATACCAAACACAAAGCAAAAAGAACCTGCCTTTCTGCATGGAGGAAGTGCCTTCTGCATTCATCTTCTGGGGAGATAATGTGTCTTTTGACTATGTTCTTGGGTTGGTGTTTTATTGTTGTTGTTTGGGGGTTTGGGGGTTTTTGGTTTTTTGTTTTTCTTTAAGCCATATACAAATTTTAATAAATCTAAATAATAAATGAACATATTACACGAATGAGATTTTGTCTAAGTGCTGGCTTAAGTATGATTTATAATAGCTTTTCACTTTCATTATTTTAAATTCTAATGTCAGCTGTAGCTGTAGCAATTAGATTGAATTTTGAAGTGTCACTCCCCCCACAGTCAATTTTCACTATCCTTACTCCATATATCAATTCACAAGGAGCATAGAGGGGAGTAGAAGAAAAACCCTAGTTTGCTTCAAAAGAAGCCAATTAACAAATCTCATTTAGTGTTAATTGCAACAGCGGTCTACATCATAGTTTAATCAACACCTTGCTAAAGCAATCTAAAAGAAAGAAAAAGCTAGACATTGATTTCATTCACAGACAGAACTGTATTGACACATTTCAACCTCTGAACATCTTACATTCCCAACAGGCTGGAGTAGTTCCTTTCCATACAAAGTATTCTACAGAACGTGGAGGTTTCAGACTTAAGAAAATAAGGACATATCTGATATATATTCTCTGAAGACACTAAGGAACAAAGCTGTATGTCGTATTAAATTTCTTTGAATGGTACATTTTTAGAACTTACAGAACTTCCACTGTCCTAGCTATAAACCTTGAGCAGATTCATTTTATCTCTCAAAGTCAAATCAGGTAATCACATCTTTCTGCATGTTAATATTGACGTCTACAGCAAGTAACACGAAAAAAGCTAAGCAAAAAGTTCATTATGTGTGAGTGCATCCTTGCTTAAAAAATATTGGCAGTTTGTAGCTGTGGCTGCCATTCAGATCTAGACTAAAAAAGCTGCAGTTCACAAGCCATCTGAGTTGCTCCAAGCCAGAAGTTTTCACATTTCACAAATGCATTAGTCACTTCACTGTGGTTCTCTGAAGTTCTGAATTACTGCCCTATGTGTTGGGCTTAAAACGGTAAGACAACTCTGTTTTTTCTTTTTTTTTTTTTTTTTTTTTTTGGTGCCCTTAAGGGTTTGTAATAGATATTGAATGCTGAAACACATTTATATGTGACATCAATTACATGTACTAACAGTCTTTAATAAAACTTGATACCACTTTTTCACCTGTTAAAATGTCTTCTTTCTGAGGAACAACATGATGTTATTTAAATAACACCTGCATAAGAGCATTAAAACCTTTAATAGGATACATTTAACTAAAATGAATTGCCTATCCCTCCAAAAGTCTTCGAGTCTTTCTGACCATTGAACAAGTCAACATAATTGCAGAAGACCTGATGTTATTTAGATACATAAATTTCTGTTTAAAAAGCTTTCAAGCAGAACAGCTGCATTCAGTCCTGTTCTACATTCAATCCAATCCCATTTTAATTCTGATTGGGCTTTCAACCTGAAAACATAAAATCTACAATTAAAGTTAAGTTCATGATAAAAACCCACAAGATGTACAGTAATGAAAAGATCAATATAACATTTATAGTTACAAGACATTTCCATGAGTAAAATAGTGGTATAAAATGCAGGGTAGTTCAAACCTAAAATCTAGTTTCCCAATACAGTTCACAACTGACCCAAAACATATTTATACCCCTTGAAATTTACTTAATATTGATAAAATGTTAATAAAACCCCCTGGTTTCCGAGGAGTTACAGGTTTTTTCCTTCACCTCCAATGTGGTCTTTCTTAAAAATGTTGAGTTTTTATTCTAAAACCTACAGTACAAGATTAATTTTTCTACAATTCAATGGCCACTTTTGAACATTTTAATTTTGTGAACTGTCTGCCATTCTACTGATTTTGGTATTATCTGAGGGAGGGGAGGGTGGCTTTTTATTTGGTTGATTGGGGTTTTTTTTTGTTGTTTTTCTTTGTGTTTTTTTTTTTTTTTCTCATTCTGGATGTTTTGATTGCTTCTTTTTATAACATCTGCAATTTTTTTTAGATCACTTAGTAGAATCCAAAAGAGCAATACAATTTCCTGTGGAAGAATAATTTGCCAGAAGTAGCAAAGACAAGACTACTGTGTCATAGATAACATGATATGGATCATAACATGTGACTGAATAAACACAAGCTGTCTTTTGTTAAAAAAGCCACTCACATGAATAAATAAATGTCATCCTAGTGTTTGCACTCAAGCTTAAATTCAACCCTACATGGCACTGCTTTGCTGTTTATTAGAATCCTAAACTACTGCAACATGCCATCATCTGCCCAGTCTGCTCAGTTCAGTACACCTTTATTCCATATAAAGAATCCTTTTTGTCATATGGTGTTCCCATTCTTCTTTTATTCCACTCCACCAAGAAGAGAGGAGTTGCCAGGGCAGTCAACATAATTTTTTCTACATTAGCTCAGTGGCTAATTCATTCAATCTCATTTCACTTTCTGTGTCTGTGTGTCTTTCCTAGTCACTTCATTACATATTGAAGCTAGGGGCAAGAGGTTGTGGGATAAAGAGAATTTATCTCCTCTTTCTGTTGTGGCAGCCATAGCCGCATCCTAAAAATCTCAGCACCACAAATAGCACACAACACAAGGCCAGCTTGCCCTCATGATCAGACTATATCCACTTCTAAGTGGAATAGCAGTAAAAGACTAAATTATCTTATGTGAATCTGTCAAAAAAAAAAAAAAGGCATTTGATCAGTTTCCAGCTTTTCCTTGCTAATGTGAAATCTTTGCACAGTTCAGTGGAGCTTACTCCTATCATTCTATCTAGAAAGTTTATGCAAAACCAAATTTCAGAGACTTAACAATAGTTCATGCTGATCAGCAGCATTATTTCTTGACATTGTGGAAACTAACACGTCAGCACTTTTAAAGAAATGCTGAACACCATTGTTGTTTCTCAAACTGTGTAATTAGCAATTTGTGTCTATTGGTGCATCACTATGAAGGAAATTTCAAATTACATGGACCTGCCACTGTGAAATTGGTATAAAAAGACTGCGCTGAAGCAATGAGAGTATTTGTGGATTCTTTTAATAGAGGTAGTCTAGATTTGGGATACAGGTAATGAAGAAAACATTAATGCAGTGTTCTGCTGAAGTCTTTTCTGTTCATCTGATATTTCAAACTACCTTGTTCATAAATTTCAGTCACAACAAAAATATTAGCTTGAAGAAATTTTCCAAAAAATCAATCAAAATTTGACATATGACACTGAGACTTTTTTTAATAGTACTCAGTCAAGTCATGTTTTATAGTAGGCAATAGCCAGTAATACTAAAAACTAACAAGGTGTTTATCCTGTAACCCAAATGGAAAATGATGCTGACAGATATTGCAGAGATTCAGAGAAGCCAATGAAGCTTGAGTCTCGTAATTGAAATTTGCAAATAGCTTGGATCAATTTATATATTTTTTCTTTGAACATAACTTGTAGAAGCCGGGATAATTGCCTTTTTCAAGAGCTTGAGCTCAAACGATGTTGTTACCAACATAATTTTAATCTAAGTCTTCTGCTGCATTCAGGATGAATTTTATAATGATTATTGTTTGAATCATTAAACAACTTCCATGAGAAAAGGGAGCTCCCCCCAGCCACTACCTTCCCTCTCTGTGTGACACTTACCTTGAAATACAGTTTGTGGTTCATGGGCCCATTTGCCAATTCTTCTGGTTCCTGTGACATTTTGGGGGATCCCCTTTGGGTCTTTTCCTTATTGTCCCCATGCACATATTCTTCTGAAGCTGGCATTTTGTTCTAGTTTTCCATTTTCACAGACAAGTTTGCCTGTGTCTTGCAGCACCATGCAAAGCCCAAATTCTGCCCCAGTAATCCTGTCATACTGTTGGGCTGGGCTTGGGTGAAGGGGCTTCTCAGTCCACCTCACAGGATTGGGCTCTTCTTTGCACGTGACAGGATTTGCACTGGGGACCCCTTGTTGGGCCTCCTCAGAGGGTACCTTAGCCCTCAGCCACGTTTTGACTTGTCCGTGCTCCCCTTTGGTGCCCCTCTGTCTCCTGGAGATCCCCCCACCATCCCAGACATGTCAGGGTTTCTTCTGTAACCTGGTCAAGTGGTGGATTCCAACCTGGCCTTCTACTTTTGTTTCTATTCACATTTAAACTTCAATTATTCATTCAATTAGCTCTTATTAAGGAATGTTTTATGCATTTTGCACTTGCATTTTTATGGCTATAGAGATTTAATTTCTATAGTTTTATAAATGCTTATAAGTATATAAATATGTTCACATATATACATAAAGGAGTATATTAAAAAATCATATAACTAACTAACTAAATATTTATACATATTTTTACATTATTTTTAATATATATTTTTATATATATATTTTTATATATTGTATACAAATGTATATTTTTTTATTTCTGAGCACTCCCTGGTCCAAAGGAGGTAAGCAGCCAATCACAGGGCTGTCAGAGAAAATGTGGGTATAATGGTGTCAAGAAATGGCTGTCATCCAATCACAATGCAGCAGGAAAACATGGGGAATGATGCTGTCAAAAGTAATGACACAGGGCTTTCTTTTCTGATCTGCTTCTGGGTACTGTGGGTACAGTCCTTTCAGCCAGCCACAGGGCTGCTTGAGAACATGTGGGAATGATGATGTCAAGAAACGGCTATCAGCCAATCACAGAACAGTACTACAGTTATCAAAATGGCAGCTCCCTGTCATAAAATGGCAGTGGCCTGTCCTAAAATGGTAGCCAATACAAAATGGTGGCCCCTGTGTATGTAGGGGAGGGACCATCCAGGTCCAATATACCTCCAGGTAAACCAGAACGGGTTTTGGCTGGTCCTGCCAGCCAAAGAGCACGTGACCAGAAGAGAGGTGTGACTTCTGGGAGAAATGGTTGCTGAAGCTGCTGAGACCAGGCAGGATTTCTGTCGTAGGTGGCAGGGGGAAGCTTCTTCTTCTCTTGTATATCAGTGGTCCCTATACTACTCATAGCTGTGGTTCAGCTTGATCCAGATGTACTAAATATACATGCTTTTGTTTCTTCTATTAATCATAAAATCACAGAACCATTAAGGTTGGAAAAGACCTTTAAGATCATCAAGTCAAGGACTACAAGGATCTTGTGAGGTTTTTCAGGGAAATAAGTAGAAGGGCCAACGCCCAACTAGAACTTAACCTGGTGACAGCCGTAAAAGAGAAAAAAAATGTTTCTATAAATATATTGGTGACAAAAGGAGGGCTAAAGAGAATCTCCATCCCTTACTGGATGAAGGGGGGAAACATAGTGAAAAAGGATGAGGAAAAGGCTGAGGTACTTAATGCCTTTTTTGCCTCACACTCTAATGGTAAGACCAGTTGTTCATCAGGCACCCAACCTGGAAGACAGGGAGGAGAATGAAGCCCCCAGAATTCAAGGGAAAATGGTTAGTGACCTGCTACACCACTTAGGCACCCACAAGTCTATGGGACCGGATGGGATCCACCCAAGGGTACTGAGGGAGCTGGTGGAAGTGCTCACCAAGCCACTTTCCATCATCTACCAGCAGTCCTGGCTAACTGGGGAGGTCCCAGTTGACTGGAGGTTAGCAAACGTGATGCCCATCTTCAAGAAGGGCTGGAAGGAGGATCCGGGGAACTACAGGCCTGTCAGCCTGACCTTGGTGCCAGGGAAGACTATGGAGTAGATCATCTTGAGTACCATCATGCGGTATGTATGGGATCAACCAGGCGATCAGGCCCAGTCAGCACGGGTTTCTGAAAGGCAGGTCCTGCCTGACTAACCTGATCTCCTTCTAGGACAAGATGACCCACTTAGTGGATGAGGGAAAGGCTGTGGACGTTGTCTACTTAGACTTTTGTAAAGCCTTTGACACCATTTCCCAGAACATTCTCCTGGAGAAACTGACTGCTCATGGCTTGGATGAGTGCACTCTTCTCTCAGTAAAAAACTGGCTGGATGGCCGGGCCCAAAGGGTTGTGGTGAATGGAGTTAAATCCAGTTTGCAGCTGGTCACTAGTGGTATTCCCCAGGACTCAGTACTGGGGCCAGTTTTGTTTAATATCTTTATCAATGATCTGGGGGAGGAGATTGAGTGCACCCTCAGTAAGTTTGAGGATGACACCAAGTTGGGCAGGTGTGTTGATCTGCTGGACTTAGCAGTGTTAGGTTTATGGTTGGACTTGATGATCTTAAGGGTCTTTTCCAACCTAAATGATTATATGATTTTATTATTCTAAGTCCAACCATCAACACAACACCACCATGCCCACTAAACTATGTCCCACAATGCCACGTCTACATGGCTTTTGAAAACCTCCAGTGATGGTGACTCCACCACCTCCCTGAACAGCCTGTTCCAATTTTTGACCACTCTCTCAGTAAAGAAATTTTTCCTAATATCCAGCCTGAACCTCCCCTGGCACAACTTGAGGCCGTTTCCTCTTGTCCTGTTGCTAGTCGCTTCGGAGAAAAGAGCAACACCCACCTCACCACAACTCCCTTTCAGGTAGTTGTAGAGAGCGATAAGGTCTCCCCTCAGCCTCCTCTTCTCCAGACTGAACAACCCCAGTTCCCTCAGCCGCTCCTCATAAGGCTTGTGCTCCAGACCCCTCACCAGCTTCGCTGCCCTTCTCTGGACACGCTCCAGCACCTCAATGTCTTTCTTGTAGTGAAGGGCTCAAAACTGAAGACAGTATTCGAGGTGCAGCCTCACCAGCAGAGAGTAGTGGTGAAGCACTGGAACAGGCTGCCCAGGGAGGTGGTGGAGTCATGCTCACTGGAGGTGTTTAAGGAACGTGTGGATGTGGCATTGTGGGACATGGTTTAATGGGCATGGTGGTGTTGGGTTGATGGTTGGACTTGATGATCTTACAGGTCTTTTCCAACCTTAGTGATACTGTGATTCTGTGATTCTGTGAGTACAGGGGCACGATCACCTCCCTACTCCTGCTGGCCACACTGTTTCTGATACAGGCCAGGATGCCGTTGGCCTTCTTGGCCACCTGGGCACACTGCTGGCTCATCTTCAGCTGGCTGTCAATCAACACCCCCAGGTCCTTTTCTGCAGGGCAGCTTTCCAGACACTCGTCCTCAAGCCTGTAGTGTTGCATGGGGTTGTTGTGACCCAAATGCAGGACCTGGCACTTGGCCTTGTTGAACCTCATACAATTGACCTCAGCCCATCCATCCAGCTTGTCCAGACCCCTCTGCAGAGCCTTCCTACCCTCGAGCAGATCAACACTCCTATCCAACTTGGTGTCATCTGCAAACTTACTGAGGAAGCACTCAATCTTGTCATCCAGATCATTGATAAAGATATTAATGTAACTTGGAAAGCTATTTTAATGGGTTTCTACCACTTTGGAAATGGCAGGTTTAGTGCAATGGTTCATTTACTTGTGGAAGTGATTTACACTTTAAAAGTTAAAATTTGTCATCGCTAATAAACTTTTCAATTATTGCATATTTCATTGCAAAAGTTTGAACACTTGGATCATTTTACTAGCCAAAAGTACGGTTCAAAGAGTGGATGCTGTAAAGTGAAGACACAATCAAAATATATGTCTTTTCATTCAAATGAAAAAATCATTTTGGATGGCACATTAGAAGATTAAAAGCAAATGAAGATACAAAGAAAACTGAAAGAAAGGAAGGCTTTTAGGCTTATAAATAATAATACCTTCCTTGAAAAAAATTTACCACAAATATTTTAGATTTTCCTTCATATTAGAATAATGGGGTTTTGACTTACAATGTGCATTACATAATGTTTGTAATGAACTAAAGCATTGAAGAAAGAAGTATCAGTACACTTCCTGCACTCATGAGTTTCCTTAAAAGAGAAATTAAATATAAATTATTATTCATCATTTTTATGGACTAATTTTTGACTCAATGTATCACTGAAAATAAAGGTCTAGCTTTACAACAATATTATAATTTGAAGACTAAACTGCTTTGTAAAGTAAAAAAAATAGGATCTTCAACATCAATACTATATATGAATTCTCTTCTTCCACAGATTTTAAGTATTTTGGCTTCTTTTTTTAGTTTAATGTTTATTCTATTTTAACTCATTAATACTAAACATTTTCCCATTTTGTAACATCAAAGCATGAATCTGATTTCTAACCACTGAATTTTTGTAGCTGTCCTCTCCAGCTGACTGCCAGGTAATAAAACCTCAGGTTTTAGGGGTACCTAGTAAAGCAACAGAAATAGATATCAACCTGTCAGTTATATATAGCTTAAGGGAGAAGATTGAATGTAGAAAGAGCTGTGACAGAGGCTGATAACTGGGCACATGAAGAGGCGTCTGATCAGCTGGGCTTGGTTTGAACTTGGATATTTATTTGTGTTTTTAAGCAAGCCATTATTCCTTCAAAGCCACATACCATATATATGGATATCGTATATATCCCTGTTATAGCTAGCTCCTCTTTAACGTGGTTAAACTACAGATTTGTGGTAGTTGAGTCAGCCATGAGCTGTGGCTTCTGTACTGAAAAGCAGTTGAAACTTTTCTTACAAACTAATTGACAGGCTGAACAGGGACTACTCAGTTGATGAGAATTGGCTGGGAGGCTGAAGGCTGTAACCAGAAAGATTACACTTTTGGACAGCAGAAGAAAAGAGGTCCCAATCCTTCGGTTATCTTAATTTGTGATACAGAGCTGAAATTGTACCAGTAATTTTTAGAAGGTTGGTGGAGTTTTGTCTTTCTGTAGTGCATGCTGTGATGCAGGAGGCATCAGAAAACATGCAGCAAGTGGCATTATGCTGCGCAGATAGAACTTCAGCACATGATGTGTATAAAAGACATCATATTTCTTATAATTGCAAAACTGATATATTTCTGACCATGCATAGAGAAGTAATTCTTAATACTGACAGAAATTTTATATTGGAAATATGGGTGGTCTGGACAGAGAACAGGCAGGACTGAGACATCTTTTGTACTTAAAACCAATAGTGACTGACATCTGATCTCTGCCACTGTACATTTGTGAATCCAGACTCAGAAGGCAGGGCAAAGCATTGGGGATCTACCTCAGGAAAGTTAAAGCAGGCTCTCCAAAACATCAGTAGTTACCTGTAGTATAAATGTCATAATTAGTCTTATTTTCCAATGTAACAATTTGAAAGAGCATTATAGGTGAGAATATAGCTTGTAACACTCAAAATAATCACATCTTATCAATGTATGTGAACACAGAAGAATTTTCATGGAGAAATGAAAGAATCAAATTTGAAAAATTTTCTTAACTACTGTGTAGAGGGAGTCAGAATATAAGGGAAACACCAAAAAATGTAAATCTCAGCTTTGTTCACATTTGCCAGTGGAAAATATGTGTTGTCAGAAATCACAGTTGATAAAGGGAAAATTTTAAGTAATTTTGAAATAGCAATTCATACATACTAAAGGCAGATTGCAAGAGGTGCAGTAAACAGTTAAATATGAAAATGAATGATTTATCTGAGTACTGTACTTCCTTTATTTTGTCCTAATTCGTACCTTTTTAATTACCTCTGTTTTGCAGGTAAGGTATGCTTGGTGTTTATGCATTAACGAGAATGATGCCTGCATTGCCATGGTCATAATGAACACTATCTTTTTAGTATAAAAAGGTGTTGTACTGAACTATAAAGTTAGCAATGAAAAACATATCCCTCAAACTCTAGTATGAAATGGCATTAGATTAGACAATCTAAAGTCTATTCTTTCAGTCTTTTTTAAAAGATCTTTTCCCAAACACTTTATCTTTGAGATGGAAAATTTAGTTTCTCATTATGCAATATTTACTAAAGTCCTTGTTTAAAAAATCCCATATTTTTCTATTAAAGAGTATAAACAGTGTCTAGTAAACAACAAGCAAATGAAAAACTGACAAGTTGAGAAGGACGCTGTTTGTGTCAGTAACACGTAGAATGAAAATGGAAGTAGAAGGTTATATTAAATGATACGCTTGCTGAAGAAAACCTGGAAAAGACTTTTTTTTTTCAGAGTGTCTGTATTTGTGATGATCCATAACGAGGAAAATATTCCTCTATTTGCTTCCTATGTTAGAAGAAAAAAATAATGACCATTAAAAATATGGGGAAGATCATTCTCTCTGGGAGTTATCTGAGGGGAATCACTGGAATCAAAGCTTATTTATAAAATGGACTAAATGATACAGTTGCCTAAACAGGTGGTAAACACTTAAAGGTTCATGTCAGTTCTATATGTAAAGTTTCCAAATCAAAACATCATTGAGAAGCATACAAAAGGAATGAATAAATAAGGTACCAATGGAGATCAGTCATAGGTAAAACAGAAAAATCAGGTAAGTATTGGTCAAATACTTCATGTTATCAGAGGCAGAACCTGAAGCCAAACAAAAATTGAATATTTGAAATTATCTTTAATGGTGACCTTTTACTTTATTTATGATTTCTCTACTACCAGTACCTATTGGGCTTTGGGTTTTTTTGTTTCTTAGTTTTTTATTTTATTTTTTTCAGCTAGAAGCTATACACAAAACCGTATTCACAACTAAAGGTCAGTGTATAACTGAAAAAAAGCCATCAATTTATCAATTTTGCAAAATTACTTCAACAGCAAATAATTTGAGACAGTTTCATTGCAATTTATAAGGCTGAGTGAAGAAGTATTTCTAAAAAGCCATGGAAGCAGCAAATTATTCATACATTTGAAAAACTAGAAAGATATTAGGCCATGTATGTTATCAATATTTTTTCAGCTGAAAGGAATGTGATAGCATATGATAAGGTAAGACTCCAGATGATCCTTAATAGGTAAAATTTATGAAAAATATATGCACTGAAGTGCATTGTATCATAGTGTATTTTATCTGTTATAGTAGTAAACAAAGGAACAGCTTCCACTATCACTGTGCTCTACCTGTTGAGTAATCGCTGAAAATTGCCATTCTGCTGTCTGTATAAACTGAGATAAGAATTTAGATTGGAAGGTATTTAGAAATATTAAAATATTCTTGTGTTTGTCCAAAGTAACCCTATGAAGGTGCAGGTTCAGGCACAATGACACACTAGTTATTCAGTTTCTAGACCAAAGTTGCCAACTGTTCTGAAGCAGAGAGTGTGTTGCTATTCCTTTTTGGAGTTCTACCTTTTTTTAATTTATTTTATTTTCTGAAAAATGAGTACCACTGAATTAGATGACATGCCAAAAAGCTACTTAAGGTTATTAGTATAGTTACAACTATAGTTGTAGAAATTCAGGACTTTTATCCAATAAGTGTCTGTTATACCTAAAAGAGAAGTTATCTGGAATTTACAGGCTTTTTTTCAAAATGATGATGATGATGATGATGATGATGATGATGATGATGATGATGATGATGATGATAACAACAACAATAATAATAATAATAATAAACACCTTAACCCAGTTATTTTAATTTCTGAATTTAGATCACATTGTTTCACGTTTAAATTCTGTGGACTTCAAGAACTGAACTTCAAGAAACCAAATTGTCCTTTTTTGAGTAGATTAGCAATTATCTTCCATACTATATGAAGAGTTGGAAACATTGGGCACAATTCGTCATTGCAAATTTAGATGCTCATGTCAACTTTCTTTCTAATCAATTGAAGGAAATAAATAGGTACTTTTAGGGTATGAGTCACCTCATCCTCAGGCAGATATTTAAAAAGGTCTGGTGAACCACACCTCAAAATGTCTGTTTTCTCCTTTGACTATAAAGGAGATTAAGAAGAGAAACTCAAATATAGACAACTAAATCCCTGATTTCTAACATGAAGCAAAATGACCTCACCTTCTGCTTAAAGCATATGCTGAACACACTGAGAGGACTGAGTTCTGGAGGCAATATATTTGTAGGTGTTAATTTTTATTAAGATAAGGGTAGATAAAGTGGTTTTGTCTACCACTTTTTTGGCAGTAGGTCAGTAAGGGGAAGTGCATCTTATGGTCAAACCCATTTGTTCCTAATCACTGAGCTATAGGTTAGTCAATTTATTCAGGAGCTAGGCATACTTTAGGCAAAAGAGAAAAACAGAAATATGATGCTGTAACTTACATGGTAGGGCATCTTTCTAGCAGACATATGCTTAGTCAAATGTTCCAATAGATTTTCACTATTAAAGAGTCAGCATTGCTGTGCCTTGTTTGGAGTGAGCTCAGACCAGACAGGCTGCTCTGCAAAAGTAGAGCTAGGCAATGCCAAAAGGTAGGTGCAGAAACTAGGCTTTTTTTTGTTTTTTTTTAAATAAATTATTTATTTTTTTAATGAAGACGTAGGTATGTATGACAAAGATTTACTCAACTCTGATGGACTTAGGCTATTCTGAACCTATCCTAAACATGCGTTTAGAAAGACTTATAGATAAATTTACTGGCAAATATTCCTAGGGACTTCAGAAATGATCAGATATTATATAAGCTAAACAAAGTTTAAAATTGGCTCAAAAAATTGCTCCCATTTGTGGTTCTTGAGAATAACTCGTTGGTAGGTGGACCTGGCAGCAATAATCTGTTGATACTACCTGTTAAGTAACCCAAGAATATAATAAGGAAAGTGAAGACCTAAGTTAAAGAACTTCATTACTGTATGGGAACACCCGGCTGAACCGGTTTCGGAGCACAAAGGTGAGATGCAGGGAGTTATGATTAGACTCAGCTTTGTGTCACCTTGAGAAATCCTTATCTATGCAGAGATGACTTGTGGGGAGCTGTGGAAATGGCTCAGCCCGGGGTTGCCTGAACACTGCCGAAACCCGAATGGAGCCGTGAATAATCCCTTAACAAACAAAATGCCCTGAGTACCATTCCACCACGATTCAGTAACTTTGTGTGCTAGACATCACTAAATTAGCCATACAGACTACAGAGCCATCAAGGCACCAGAGATAAACCTTCGTGCATAATCCTGCCCCCACCGATCAAATTAGGGAACAAAAACCGTAAGGTTTGGGCAGACAAAGGGGGGAGTCTTTTTCCAAGCATACAGCTGGCCTGTAGGAGATTCTTTCCCCCTTGTCCAGGATGCTATACAAGGTAACTTCCCAGGGATTAAGAGACCTTACCTGAGAGAGAGGGTAAGTGATTAAGAAACATACATATGGTATTTGGCATGCTTTAAGATCTTGATTAGTGCACTCATTTTAAAGTATTAATATCTAGCATGCTCGTGAATAGTGTATTTAATTGCAATAGTGCATTCCTCCGTTGTATCCATAAAAACCTGCAATAGTGGTGTATTGGACCTGTGAGTGAAGTTCAAATAAATTGTTAATTTGAACCTTACAGTGAAGTCTCTTTCTCTGTGTCACGATTACAAAACGGATGGTGATTTTCTTTAAGGTTTGTGCACTGACATGTCAAATATCCAGGTATACTCATTTGTTATGAACACAGCCCCAAGAGGATTATTCAAAGGTAGACAATTTCACGATGAAAGAAGAAAGTAGGGAATCTAAGCAACTTTGGTCTTCAGACAAAAAGAAAATAACCCTCCTTTATTTTTATCCTTTATTGAAATAGACAATTGAGAGTATATGGGAATAGTGATATAAAATTATGAAAGGTATGTGAAATAGATTATTACTTTTGAAATGAAATTATGCTTATTAGAAGCAAACTACTCTCATTTGCTATGAAATATATTGAAATGAATGTGTGGACGGCACACCAAGCATATCTAGTTTTGCAACTAAAAGAATTTTAAAAATGGTATGAAGAATTTTAAAAATGATTGTTAAAAAATGTTTTAGTTTCTGGGTTTACCTGTACAATGATATGCAACAGAATTCATAGACAATAGAACTATCAGAAACCCAAACCAGCCAGTTTCTGCAGTGCAGTACACATCATATATGGACTAACAAGGCCTGCTTGGGAAGCAATCTAGTTAAGCTAAACTGCAGAATTATTTGCCCAAGGCAATAAGTCTCACTTTTTACCAGAAACAGCTAACATGAGAGTGGATCATGGTTAGCTAGTTTACACTTTCAAACTTGTGCAATACTGGGTTTATCAAAGCTCAGACAGTGAAGCACATAACCCGTAATGCTTCCTTTTTATGACTCAATCACAGAAAGATAAGACTATGACATCACCTGGAATGAATACCTTAGTTACTGAGGCACTTGCAGGTAAGTGTTCTGGGTCCAATCCCTCCCAAGATGAGAAAAACACAAAATGCAAGATTTCAAAACCCAGAGCAAGTGGGTTGTTTATTAGACTACCACATAAATATTTTCCATAGGGTCGTAACAGCAAGTAGCTGAGGTTATTCATGACCAGAATTAGTAAATTTTGAAATAGTTTAGGCAGTGCTGTCTGATGTTAGGCTATAATGTGAGAAACAAGCCTGTCTATCCAGGATATGTTATTACATCTGGGTATCTACGTGAGCAGGAAAATTTGTGAGTTGGCACAAATACAGATCAGTCAGTGAAGGAAAGTGAGACATCTGGACAGTAGTCTGAAAAAATGGCTTATTAGGAGGGATCTATGCAGAATGCATCTGAACTTTTATTAAGAAAATAAATAGTAATTACATTTTATTCACAAAAAATTGCAGAGAGTTGTAGGTACTGTAACTCTGTATGTTAGGATCCCAGGATTACAAGTGCAAAGACTATTGCCTGAAAATACTTGCTGTATTGTTTATTAACATTTTTCAATAATATCGACCCAGTCATATAACTAAAATTTCAAAGTTCTGTGTGATTACCATTGCATGTTTGATCGTATTCACCAAGGGTGCCACACTTCAGGCCTACTAGATACTTTATTTAACTAATAGTGGACATGGAAAGTAACACACAAAAAAATTCTAACTGAAAATCACTGGTCTGAAAAAGCTTGTTTATGAAAAAATAGTTACAGTTTCATCAACATATTATTCAGAGTTAAAGTCAAAACATACAGAGAGCTGTGAAAGACAAAAAATGTAATTAAGTATGCTAATTTTTATGTTTATTTCTCCATGCACACTATGGCAGGATTGGGAGGGGGTTCAGGGAAGAAGAGCAGAGCTTCTAAACACACATGTTATCTTAACCCAATTGCTGCTATGATGATAACCCCTCTGCTGCCAAAGTGGCATCTGTCTTGTCCCTTATGATTATGTGTCATACGTCAATCCTACTCGAGTTCTTACATTTTCTCAGATTTTGCTTTGAAATTGAGTTTGGCGTTACACAAGCTACATCAGTTTCTGCTTTTCTTAACTGTTAATTTTGTACTGATACCTGAACAACTCTTGGTTTAAGGGGGTGAAGACAAGGTTCTGGAGCCTTGATGCTGGCAGGATTTAGAAGTAAATAACATAGGCTCAAAGGTAGGCAACCAGCAGCATGGTAATGTTTCATGAAAATGATGCCAAGAGAATGAAACCCTGTTAGGTACCTATGTGTCTGATCTGCCTGTTACTTTAAAGATTTCACACAAATAATGTGAGAAATATACTAAGGTACACTTTGAGGAGGGAAAAGTCCATTTTATGAAACATCACTGTAAACTTTTGGATTAAATCTTGACTTACTGCTGGTTACCTCTATAAAGAAATGACAGAACAAGATAAGTAGTTGTTGAAGTATGTGTTTCCCTTTTCTCTTTTCTATTTTCCATTGTAATTCCCATTTTTACAGTTCTTCAAAATAAGCACAGCATGTCTCCTTTCATAGATTAGAAGTGACATGCTGCATCTTTACTGCTGCTATGCTTTACAAGTTCTAACTCTTATGTCCTTCACTATTGTCTTTCCTTAAAAAGTCAGCAAATAAGAGTCCTAAAAACTATTATCAGTGAGGAAGCTAAAGGTTTCCAATACTATCAGTGAGTTTTCAAAGCACTGATGATTCTGATGACTTGGCTGCTAATCTCTAATTGGAAACTGGCGTAAGGAGATTCTGAATGCATTCTAGCAACAGGAAGTCTTCTACTGATTTCAGTAATGTATTTTTAGTATAACAGCTTTTGAGAGAGAATACCAAAAGCAACATTTTAAGGGGAACTTCTTAAATCTTTTTTTGGTGACTGTCATTAAAAAAATAGGTTGAAAAACCCCTAAAAGGTAGAAAAATTCTCTTGAACTTTTTCAAATGTTTCAAAAATATGAATAAAAACTAAAGTCCACTAACATATATGATTTTGCTAAATTTTAATTAATTATTATTAATGAGCCAAATTCATAAGAAATTTATAAAATAATACATATGTCCTTTTAAACAGAGTTCAAAGAGACTAAATTATTAGTGTGTAATAACCTAACACTACCGCTTCTAGGGTACATTTTATGTCTTTAATACTATTAAAATTAGTAGATTATATTTTAACAGAGTATTTTTAGTATAATTATTATATAGTATAAATGTGACAAATACAATTGATGGTAAATCTGTAAGTTTCAGCTATATTGCAGGCCCAACTTAGAACAAAAAAAAATTTGTACACATTACCTGAAAAATGAAAATCTGGAGTGTATTTCAACTTTATGCAAAGTATCATTTATTTTTCATTGTTTAATGGAAGCTCCCTTTGCCATATGGTAACTTTTGCAAGATGGGATTTATACATTTTGCATACAGAAAAAAGACTTCCCCATTCCCTTTTTTTGTTTTAATAACAAAGTTGTCTATATTGAAATATCCTCACCATACCTTCTTCTAACTAGGAAACTAGAAGGACAGAGACAAATATAAGAAGAATATAAGAAAAAAAATGAGCACATTTCAGATAGCAAAGAGGTTCATGAGGACGTGATTAGCAGGAAAAAGCTTGCTGGAGGGAACAGAGGAACAGTAAAGAAGAAACTAAGGTAAGGGAGGAAATCAGTGTGCCAGAAAGAGATACATGTTTCAGAAAAGTGCAGAGGAGTAAATAAAATCAGACAAAAGACTTTAAATTGGGAGGAAACAAGAAAGAAAAAAACGTATTTGTAAGTAAATACAGGTACTATGAAAAACTGATAAAGGTTATAAAAATAGAGCACAAATAGAATAGGATATCAGTAGATCAGGAAGAAGAAAAAGGAAGAGAGGCAGGATAGTTAGATGCTAATGCTATGCAAAGGCTACAATGACAGCTTTCTATGCTGCAGGAGATCAAAAAGAGTGAGTGGTGTCTTCCCCCAGCATTTATAGGAGACTTTGGCATACACATTTAAATTTTGGTTTTAAACCTGAAATTGCAGTTCTGAAATTGGAACCATGCAGGTTTCTTGTGTGCTCAAAGAAAAAGGATAAATTCAATGTACCATATGGTTTATGAAAGAGAATTATATGTTTTTAAACCAAATCTCACTTTCCCCTCTCTCTAATCACCTTTTTATTACTCAGTCAGTAATATTTTTACTGTAAAAATCTTCAGTTTTTCAGGGCTGTAACTTTTCCCCAATGTGGTTTTACAACCCTTTGTTGGGGAAAAATAAAATAAAATAAAAAAATCAAGTGGAAATAGTAACTTTTTCTACTTTTTTTCTCTACTGTGCAGCACACATTTGCAAGGCAAAGAGCTGCATTTTCTTCAGCTCGGAAAAATGACAATTCACAAGTCCAATCTTCCAAGATAGATCCAGAAGCACCAGGCAAGAGAGTAATCTTAGCATGTGTCCTCCTTCTCATCACCCATCGAAACTGGGTAATGGTGTATGCAGGATTGCAAGAGTCTGTGTCAGCCAAGGGTAACTGGTACTGCAATGGCTGCCATATCACCTTTTTAGCTGCTGGAGCCTTTTGGGACATACACTTTTATAATTTCTGTTTGATGTAAGTTGCTTGATCTGGTACCATGGCCAGAGATTTGGTTTTAAACAGTTATTGCATCAGTATCTGCCCTTCTTCCCAAGTCTTTTTTTGTCAGTATTATAACAGAATGAAGGAGGGGAGAAGCTTCATATAGTCTCACCAGGGAGACTGAGGTTAACATACCTCAACTTTTGTATACCCAGGACTTTCACAAGAGGGTGGTCAACCAAGGCAGAAGGTCTTAAAGCATACATGCAAGACCGTAACTGGGTAAATAGTAGATTAGGGCCCAAAATGTGCTCAGACCTCATCTCAAGATGCATTGTAAATATATCCAGTGCATTAAATTCAACTCTAGTTCTGGATGGGATATTTTAATGTTTTAGCCAGAAGTTCAGTAGTTTCATTTTACCCCTTAAAAGAAACTGAATAACACAAAAAAAGCCTACAAATTAACTTTTTACAGAAAATCACACATAAATCCATACAATCACCATAACAATTTTAAATGTCTATGGAGAAACAGTAGGATTTTTTCCAAGTATTTTTTCTAACTTGATATCAAAATGCTATTGTTTTTGTAGGAATGTTTTGTACTAAATGTTAGAATGATATTAATGCGCTGTTTGCTGATCTAGCGAACAAGCTTGACAATAAATTCCAACTGTGAAGGTTATGTGTGCCTGTCCACCCTTACCTGGGATAGACTCCTAACTTTTTTGTCATAGGCCATCAAACCACTTTCAGGCAGCAATAGCTTCTTGTTTGCAGTTGAGTTTAGTCTGCATGATAGAAGGAAGGGAGAATATACTTACAGTGAAAATCTATTACTGGCATTTCTAATCAAAGAGAGAAGATACAAACATTGTTATTTTAGGGCCCTTGTCTGGCAGTTTTATGAGAATGTATTACTTATCTACATTTATATGACCTAGATTACATTTTGCTTTTCAACACTAACCCATTTTTTGCATTTCAGCTCCCGTAGTATGAACGTCTCCAGCTGGGTCTGTCAGCCTCTCTTCTAGCATAAATCATATCTGCCTTCTCATCCAAAGGTGCTAACTGATGAGGCAGAAATAACACAATCTCAGCTGGCTTTGTGGCCTACTTAAGGCTACAGCAGGAATGCACATCTCCTCTCTTTTCTTCCAGATAAAGCCATAAAAAAAGTTATATTCCTTTCAGCTTACTGTTTTGGAATCCCTCCAGCTCCTGGGACTATTCTTTTCACTGAGTACAGAAAATAATGCTTACACTGCAAATAGTCAACAAGGTCTTAGCAATACTGGAAACTGGTCCAATGTCATAGCCATGAAGGGCTAGTACACAGATTTAAGAGTTCACTTTTCAACTGCTTGCTACTTGAGTTAATATTGAAAAACAAGTTAACAAGTTATGTGGGTAAATTTAAAGGCTCAATATTATGCTTTAAAATTAAACACCAGGTTTTAGGGCTTAAGCCAATAACTAATAAAGATTGTAACAAAACCTGAAGGGGTGAGAACAGAAAATCACTGCATACTTATCTGCTGTAGGACTGATCAGTACAGCAATACCTGTGTTCCTGTGTTTTATAAATATCTCTCTCTGGTAATGAAGAAGGCAAATTAAAGGCAAGGAGGTTTCTCTCTCTTCTGTTGTTTCCTACTACTAGGTTCCAAGGATATGTATGTCTTGCCTTTAGTCCCATGTATTTTGCACTAGTAAATGTTATTACATTTCCTACAATCCTGCATTTCTGTTTCTCTGCCTATTTTTACAGAGAAGGTATGTAAAAGCAGATTTCTTTTTTCTTGTGATTGTGTGGAGAAAAATGTATTTTTAATATAAAATGAAAGAATGGTTAGAAGTAAAGATGCAGATAAGTACAAATGGCTGTATACATAGTCATATATACAAAATGCATATTATACAATTCATATATGTATGATAATGAAGTTATAAATATGGAATATGTATATATGATTTTTTAAACAACAAAAATACATTACATCCCATTATTTATTCTTTGAGAACAACAGATGAAACCTCCTTTGTAAATACTTCTTGATGTAATTCATCATCATGGGTATATAGATTCATAGCACACAGGCTGTGATTCTATTAAAAAAACCCAAAAAAGCTTGTGTAAAGGTAAGATTGTAGCATTCCATACTTACTAAGATTTCATAGCAAGTTAATTTTTTTTTCTGAATTTTTCCTTGCCTTAGTCCCTTTATTAAAGTTAAGACAATAACACATAGTAAAAAAGTATAATCAAGTACAGATCAGATTCAGTATAGTACACAGAAAAGTTGGTTGGCCATGATGGTTGGAATAAAAGAAATAGAACAACCTTTGATAACTTAAAACTCCCGTGATTCAAGATGCAGACTTCTTTGATTTTCACAGAGATAAACAGTAAAAAGAAAGTCCTATGTCTACCATGACTGAGTAGAAGATGACAGTTTGCTGTGATTATGAAAAAGAGTCAAATGACTATCAGACATCCAAGCTGTAAAATAGGTCCAGTAGAGATGATTAAAAACTAATATTATTGCATAAGGACTTAGTGAGACCTCATCTGGAACACTATGTGCAGTTTTGGTTGTTTCTGATAAAGGAAGATTAATCCAGACTAACAAATGCAGAAAAAGGTTACTAGCATGATCAAGAGCATGGACAGCGTTTTTTATGAGAGGAGATTTTAAAACTTTAGCTTGTTCAGTCCAGCAAAATGAAAACTCAGAGAGGATGTGACTGTTCAGTATAAATAAAGTTGATACATGGAATAAATAACACAGAGGGAAAAATCTGTTTGAGCTAGAAGACAATGTTGACACAAGATCAAGTGCCATAAATTATCCATTAATACATTTTTCCCCTTGTTGATGATAATTTTTATTTCCTGTTTCATTCCTGATTTACTTCCTCCTTACTTTTTATCACTTTGAGTTCCTTGCCAAGCATTCCAGAGAGGAAGAAGCAGGACTTTTGCAACTCCAGTCATGCATGATGATCTGTGGAGTAGAATCCTGCCAAGGCAGAATTTTAAATAGAAATTAGTTGGAAATGCTTGCCATGCTCTTTTCAGAGAAAAAATTTCTTATAAACAGTTAAATTAGTATGTTGGCAAATTAGTGTGCTAAACTGGGCCACATCTAAAACTCATAATTCTTGATTCTATTTTGCAGTGTTTCCCTTGATACCTGCATAAGAAAAAAACATAAAATTTTTCATGCCGTTGTGTTGCTCTGCTATCAGTAGACTTCTAAGCTCATTAGATGAACTGGAAAACTTGCAGATAAGTCAAGTGTACCTCATTGAAAATATATTAGTTGTAGAGTTTTTCCTGATTTCTCAGTGTAGCGTTTTTACTGATTGCTTTTCTATTCTTTTGGAATCCAGAATTCCTAACAGCAATGTGAAAATACCACATTGTCTATTTTACTGGATGAAAGTACTTTTTATTTTTAATGGAAACCAAAACTAACAAGTTATATATCATATTTAAATACAAAAGAAATTAGAATGTGTCCAGTGCTGAAATCTTTTACTCTCTACTGAGTTTTCTTCTGATTTGGAGAGCTACCTCAAATGATGACTCGAATAAGATTGTAGGTTGTAACATTGTTTATCTTTCCCATCTTCAACAGAGCTCCAATAATGCATTTACACGTGTTACTGGGTCTGACTGGGGTGGAGTTAATTGTCTTCATAGCAGTATGTATGGTGCTGTGTTTTGGATTTATGGCTAAAACAGTGTTGATAACACACCAGTGTCTTGGCTATTACTGAACAGTGCTTGTACAGTGTCATGGCTTTCTCTCCACCCCCCTTCCTCCCCAGCAAGTAAGTAGGCTGGGGGTGAGCAAAGAAACCGGAAGGGGACACAGCCATGACAGCTGACCTGAATTGACCAAAAGGATATTCCATACAATATGACATCATCCTTAACAATAAAACAGAAAGAGGAGGAAGAGGAGACATTTGTAGTTATGCTGTTTGTCTTCCCAAGTAACCATTTCATGTGCTGTGGTCCTGCTTTCCACAAATTGGCTAAACATGTGACTGCCAGTGGGTAGTAATGAATTAGAAGGAGAGAAAATGGCCTCAAGTTGCGCCAGGGGAGGTTTAGGATGGATATTAGGAAAAATTTCTTTACTGAGAGAGTGCTGAAGCATTGGAACAGGCTGCCCAGGGAGGTGGTGGAGTCACCCTCACTGGAGACGTTCAAGGAATGTGTGGACGTGGCACTGCGGGACATGGTTTAGTGGGCATGATGGTGTTGGGTTGATGGTTGGACTTGATGATCTTCCAGGTCTTTTCAAACCTGAATGATTCTGTGATTCTGTGACTCTGTGAATTAATTCCATTTTGTTTTGTTTCTCTGCACTGCTTTTGCCTCACATATTTAACTGGTTTTACCTCAATCCATAAGTCTTCTCACCTGCTTTCTATTATCTCCCCATCCCACAGGAGAGGGGAATGAGCTGTGTGAGGGGCTGTGTGGGTGTTTGGCTGTTGGCCACAGTCAGCCCCCCCCTATAAAACAGTAGGACAAATTTCAGCTCAAGTGGCAGGATAGTGTTTCAAAGAACTGTAGGGAAAAGAATTGGATTAGAAACTACTGAATGTACCTATAAAAGACAAGAAGAAAAGCTTCCTGAAGCTTCTCTGTTTTTTACAGGTAATAGAAGATACAAGAAGGTACAAGAAATTTCTTTGCTTACATTTGTAAAACATTTAGGCTACAACACTAGTCCCACAGAAGAGACAGTGACAATCATTCTGAGACTCGCTGTGGATGAAATTCTATCAAAGACAGTGACAGATATTTAACAAAGGGGAAAATGCAGAAATGCAGAAAATTATGGGAATCCTTAAAAAAAAGAAACCTCCATCATAAAATATCTTTCAATACTGTAATAGATAATTCTTGGTCTTTTCTACAATATTTATATATCTATCTCCTTGATTACATCTTATTTTCACTGGCTCTCAGGAGTTCTCCGACATAAACATTCTGGACTTTGGTCTAAAATTGCAACTGATAGTATCAACTATTATCACTTTTAGTATCAACTTTCTCACATCTTCTATGGAAGAAAAAAAAAAAAAGAAGATATATATGTCCACACAGGAAGTCAATATATGGTCAAATAAAATGCTGTACTTCTTAAAAGTTATTGAAAAAGATGAATAAATGATGTGATAAACCATTTTTTGCTATAAAGAGTGATGCAAAAGTATAGGGAAAAAGAAATGTCATTGTGCAACCCAAAAAAATCAAAACTGGAATGTCACTGAAACAGGTCCTAAGGGCACACAAATGAAACTTGCATTCACAGTGACATATATTCAAAACACAAGGAGGTTGTCCAGGAGGTTGATAGTGATCACATTTATAATGGCCAGCAGAATAAGAAAGCCTATTCTATGAATGCAGGAAAAATACCTGAAGAACATTAGAAATAAATATATTTCAGATCATAAATAAGCAGAAAATGCAGATAGTTATTTTCATTCTTTACAGAAAACTTGTTTTAATTTTAATTGTTGTGTGTTATATTTAGTATCTTAAGTATCATTTGCTACCTAATTGCACTGTGGAAAGAAGTAAGTACATTTATGATGATTTTATTACAGGATATATTTTATTGCAAGGAAAAAAAATAGGAGATTAAATGACCTAACGTATAAAGGAGTCTTACTGCAATGATAAGGAAAGAAGAGACTTCTGTGTTAACTACTGTTTCAGTCAGTCAGAAAATGGTTCCATAAAGTCAAGAGAATAAGAAACTTAACCACATGAGTATAAGGAAGTGTATCTGAGACTTGCCAAAAAGTCAGACCTATTTTAAATGTTACTATTTGGCTATTAAAAAAAAAAACAACCCCAAAAACCAAACCACACACACTAATATGCACCCTGTTGCTAGAAAGAGTCTAACAACAGCCACAACAGCAGACTATCCTGCACATCCAACTGCATTCTTGCACTAAATCTACTTTTATCAATTTACTAAAGCTTAGAGCTTGCAGTGTTTCCTGCTCAAACAGGAACAGTACACAGTTAGATCTGTATTATTATCATACACAGCTATAATATGAAGAACACCATGGAAGCAAGATTTGTGGTGGAAGCAAGCATTAATACAACTGTCAAAAGAGACACAGCTTTTTATTTTTTTTTAATCAGATTCTGCAATATGAATGAGCTAATGGACAAAAATTAAATGGTCTAGCTTAAATAATATAGATAGTCTGGCTGATTTTGACTGAAATGAATTCGGGAGCAACTGCATGAATAGTCCTGCTCTCTTCTGTAGAAAGTTCTCATTCTGCAGAATGTATGCATTGGTGTATTCTTCAGTCGTAACTACAAAATCACTGTTTAGTGTGTTGTTGCTTTGATGGTTTCTGTTTTTAAATCTAGAGTAGGTTTGCTAACCCCTGGGGCCTGCCTTTTTTACTTATTTGATATAAGGTAGTTGAGCACTCCATGTAACATACATGTAGATCATATTAAACCTAAAAGTGGTTAGTTTAGTAAGCAGAAACACATGAATATTTGCCAAATTGTGACACACGCATTGGCAAAATAAATGAATATACAATGTTCATTCAGTTTTACATATCCATGCAAAATTTTTTTCATAGTTTTAGAGCTCTTCCTCTTGTTTCCCTTTCCTGTTAAGCCTCCATCCCACAAAGGAATGAATGACTATGGAGATAAAGAACACACTGCCTTGTTAGTTTTTGTCACAGCCTGGGCCTGTGTGTACCCAAATTCTCATCTGGTTCTAGTTTTTCTAAATGAAAATTTATTGCCCATGTCCTCAAATATTATACGAGGCATGTATGGAATTGTCCTCTAATCCATTTAAGTCAAAAAACAATGGGCTAGCTTAAATAATTTAGACAGTAGCTACGCTGACTGATTCCAACTGAAATGAATTCAAGAGCAATTCCATTAGTAACCCTACTGTAAAATCTAAGAAAGTCCTAATCTTCAACCCAAGAGTGCAGCTATAACAATATCTTTTCTCTCTGTCATGCCTAGAACAAGAAGCAGCCATGTTAAGACAACTAGTGTCCTCTTTTCCAGTTAGTGAAATGACCCAATTTCTGAATAAAATAAAATAAAATAAAATAAAATAAAATAAAATAAAATAAAATAAAATACTCCTACACAAACCAAATGGTGTCAGTTAGCTTTGTTCATGGGCATAAGTCTGATTTGTTTCTATGATCAGTGACTTTGGTTCAGTTGCCAGCAAATGCAGGAAATCGTGATCTTTCAGTAATATGACACTAGGGAAAGTCTATTCCAAGGTGAAAAACTCCTCTGGGTGGATTGCTGTCTTTTGTGTTCATTTGTGATCTGCAGGTGCTTGACAGGAAATGAGCATGGTTGTGGCAGGACTACTTCTCTTTGAAAAATGTCACAAAGTGTTACTGATGGAAAATTTAAAAAGCAGGGATCATATCTGAGCTGCAGTATAGTACTTAGCTTACAGTATCTGTTTCTGTCTATCAAGCTTGAAACCAGAACATTATTTTCATTTCTCCTTCTGTATGTTCTCGTGACAGCTTTAAACTTATTTCAACATAAAAAGAAAGAACGAGTACTTCACAAAAACAAACAAAACAACTAACAACTATTAACATTTTATCTGCAAATATGTTAGCAAAAATTAAATTATGACAAAATTCTGTCATGTCTCCATCAGTGTAGTTCTTCTATTAAGGGAGTCTATTAAATGTTTTTTACACTGTTACTGCTTAATGTTGATGTTGATTTCTGGAGATATTTTAAGATATTTGAGAGAAAATTAGTTCTTGGACTCTAAGCAGTAGTCCACAAAATATTGTGAGAACACTCATGAAACTATCTGTAACTACAGTACAATTATATTTGCAATATAATTTTTCTGTTGTCCTATAAAGTATCAGTGATGGTATAGTTTATTAGATTAAATAGAAAAGTTATAAGACTGTATGCATCTCTAGGAAATGCTTAAGAATATTAGACATTTTATTATTAATCACAATAGCATTTCAGTTGAATTTTTATATATTCAAAGCAAGATGACCATTTCTGAAACTACCTGTCACCACTGGAGTTTAATTTTATTTTTTTTAATTAAAGACTGCATGCACAAACACTGCAGAAAGTAAACTTACATCGAAAGAGAGACTTCTGGGTTGCTGGAAAGCTACGGTAGCTTAATTTTCTCCTTTTTATCAGCAGCACTCATTGAAGTGTAATCTATCAGCCACAAAAAAGAAAATGCCATAATTTCTTCCTTTCACATTTTATCATCCATACCTCATTAGCACTGCAGCTAAACCTGTTTTTAATAAATGTTCCAGATTGGGATCGATAGAAAAACAGACCCAGGTTCTGTCAATATGCAAACTGATATCTGAAATGGTATATGTTTGTATGTATCTAGAACATGCAAACAAATTAGATATGGAATAAGACAAATGCTATAGAACTACATTTAGTAAGTACACAAATTTTTTAACTAGCATCAGTTTGCCTATAAATTTCTGCTGTAATAATATATTGCTTTGATGAGTCATTCTTTTGTTCTGACACAACAAAACCAAGCAGCATTCATATTTTCATAATAATAGACTTAACCAGAAAAATCAAGTCTTCCCACGAAAGCAGTCTTTCAAAGCATCAAAATAGCAACCCAAGATCACACACAGGAGGTTGTTTTTTTAAGTATGGTGATCAAAGCAATACTTTTTTAGACCAAAATTCATGGTCTTGCAAAAATAAATTTTGAGCAACACTGACTTATTGAGACCATCTAGTTCGACCTTCTCTTGTTAAATATGAACATCCTGCAATTCCCTTTTGTTTCATTCTTCATGTTTTAGAGACAAAATAGGCAGGTTGGTATGATGTGCTGGAAGAGGTAAGAACTTGAGTTATTAAACACTGGTGCAGGAGATGCTGATGGAAAGACAGCATAATTTAGTTCTGCCATTTTTTTATGACTGTCATGCTGAATTAGGAATGCAAAGAAATAAATACATATAAAGGCAAAGAAACAATTTTAATATTTTTCATCAAAACTGCAAAAGTACTTAATACAAGTCTTGTTTTTTTCTGTTGCTTAACAGCACTTTAAGAAAAAAGAAGTCTTATTATATGGCATTAAGATAGTTGTAAGATAAAAATGCAGCTCCTTCAGAAAATGTAAGTAATAATAGCAAAATGCTGGAAACTAGTCCAACTCATTGTTAGCTCCTTAGCATTTGTATAGAACACAATGAAAATACAACACGAGACACATGTAGCTATTCTCTGTAAATTTTGGTGAAAACTGCATTCTGTTTAGAGCAAGTTGCTGTGACTGATAGTGACTTGCAAATTGCAGTTGACTACATTCTCTATTAATAAATAACATTTCTTCTGGGAAGTTATTATAAACTTACAAGAATCAGAAATAGTTCTCCAAAAGCCTATTGTATATGCCTTTGGCTCCTATGGTTAAATGAAAGTCTGTTCTTTTGAAGATTCTTGACAAGAAGATGCTGAGGAGGAAGGATTGTGACATTCACAGAGTCTCTTTGGAAAGTAGCCAAGGTAATTCTTTTTTAAGTATTGAAAAAAAGTGCTTTGAATTCTAATGCTACATAAGAATAACAATAGGAAAAATACAAATGTTTGGAAAGCAGTGATTTAAAGAAATTAACGTGCAGAATAATTTCATAAAATATGTTCATCGGCTTTTTACAAACAAGTCAGTGGAGAATATGGGATCTAATTAGAATTCACAAATATTTTGTTCATTAATTAAGAATATAAAAATAATGTTCATTAGGGGTTTTCTTTGTTTTTTCTTAAGTTGATACAGCAAAATGATTGAGGGAAGTTAGGGATGTAATCAGCATGACTGCATGTAGCTTTAAAAAGTTCTACTTTAGAGATAATGCAGAGATATAACATTTGGAGGCGGTTGTTCAGACTACCCTACATTAAATGAATGTACTAAATTACTCTCTACAGAAACATATTTTGCTCCACAACTACAATGGGAGCATAGGGAACCAAACCTTTTGTATTTACAGTTAGCCTTTCTAAATACTGAACTCCTTTACACCTCTCCCAAGGGAAGTTCTCATTCACTAAGGGAAAACCTGAAAAGAAAGAGAGTATTTTATACAAGTAAAACAGTGCAGCTATAACACACACCAATTTCACTTTGAGGATGACTTTTGGGTTGTTGACAACTGTGGGATGTGTTAAGTTCTGAGCACTTCATAAAATGTGTCCCCTTGAGTTCCAGAATAGCAAGAGACCTTAAAAAACAGAGACTGAGACGCAGTGTCTGAAGCAGTGTTACACTCACCAAGCTTTATCATTAAAAACCTGCTAAGCCTCATACCTAGGTTTCACTTTTATTTGACAGATTTCTTAATAATTATTAGCTATACCGTAAGGAGACAAATGAGGATTTTATTATTCACTAGGTGTATTATCAGTATAGACAGATCAAATTAAAAAACAGCTTTTGCTTCATATTGGTTAAATTTCACCTCAGCATTATATAGTCTTGCACAAGATTATTCATTTTGCTGCAGCATAAACTAGAGAGTGGTAATTTGTAAAAAAGCCTGGGATTAAACTGCTTTTAACAGAAGATTTTTTTACAAGCTGAAAAACCCAAATATGTTTCAGAGAGTTTGTGCAGGTGTTAATTTTTGGTATGTTACGTTTTGGTTTTGTTACTAGTTCCTTGGAGTAGGGGGATGATTGCTTTGAAACCCCCGGAGAGAACCAGATGACAGAGTTTCAGAAAAGCTAAGAACCTTTCTAAACAAACACACTCCCTGCAGAGAGAATCGGAGCTGTTGATCTTCTCAGCAAAAACACTACCTAAATGTAGCCACAGTTAATTACACCCTGTTGACAAGAGACACCTAAAACACTGTGCATTTTATCATCATGCAACAGCATAAAATGACAAGTTTTGACAAGTATCTATTTGTTGTTTCCAGAATTTGCATTGAATATGACAAGTGTACTTTAAGCTATTATGCCTCAGTGCTATTTAATCAATCATTCTTTACTTTTGAAGTTAATTCTAGTTCAGATAAACATGCCCAGATCTGCAGCTTGTGTGATACCAATAGAGGTTTTAGGTCACAGGCAGAAGATTAACAAAGTGGTTGTGCCCGAAGCGCTCAAATCCTTGATTAATGCTTTTACATCCATAAGAATAATAGAAATGGAAGATTTTGGTTTCATGCTATAAATTCACTCATTTGAGGAGAATTGTATCATTGCCTTTCCATTTGGCTATTGTAGCTCTCTCCAGTTCTGCATGCTGTTGTTTCCCATTTGAAGCTTTTATGGTCTTAGGTACTATTAAACTCCGGTATGAAATGCAAAACATGCTTTTTTGTCATTATATGAATACGGTTTCTAGCTCAGTGGCCTGCTTTTGCAAAAAAAAAAAAAAAAAAAGGAGATCCTGAAGCAAGTTCTATTTTAGTAGTACTGAAAATATGTTTAGCTGGGTCTGTGGATTGAAATACCATGAAGTGGAGTATTTGACCACCAAGAGTCAACGAAGAAGAGCAGGGAAGGTGATTCCAGGTCATTTAACTTTTTGGCCTAAAGGGTATAGAAGTGTTCTTTCAGAAGGGGAACACAGAAGCTTAACACATGGGTTCAAGAAGACAACTGAATCTATGCACAAGGTAACATTAACATCCAGAACACTGCGGTCAGCCTAGAACATGTTTTTCATGTTCCTTCTAGATATGGAGGTTAAAATCTGAAGTACAGAGAAACTGTCCTTTAGAATGGAGCATTATTTCTGAAACAGAAGACAGTGAGAATACAGGGGGTAATCTGTTTATCTAACCTTTGTCAGAAGAGTTCTAGGCACTTTGGGGTTTTGCCCCCAGAAGGAGTGTTTGGAATGCTTACTAATAATGCTACTGTCAGAAGTGTTTCTAAGATTTTCTGACAGCATTTCCTTCTATGCAGGTTTTTTTTTTTCTTTTCTTTATTCTGATGATTTTAAATTGAGGTTTGTGAAACTCCAATACTGGTGACATAGATGACTAAGGATCAGAGATTGGGCTAATATTCACAATCGAATGACCAGTTTGGGACTAGAAAACTCAGGCTCACCTATTTCTTTTTAACACAGACATTCAGGCAATCAGAGGAAGGGGGAGATGATAGCTATAAAAGAAACAAAACTTACTGTTCTTCCAGGATTGTACTTTATTGTATTGCATGTAAAAAACCCAAATAGCACACACACACAAAGCTGAGGAATGTAGCATACTTTGCTAATTATTTGTGAACTTTCTTCAAAGAATGATGTACAACCACACTTACCTGGGCGTAAGGAAAGGCTCTAAGGAAAGCCAGATAAGCTTTTCGATTTGCATGTCATGAATGCATTTTTGTTTCACAGTCTCATACACCTCTTACACCACCATTTCTTTTAATGTAGGATCTTTAACTGTGTCGCCTGTTTTGACCAGCAGCACCTCCAAAGGACTAAAGTCCTGCCTGGTTTCCTAAGGAACACTGAAATGGATACATTGAACTGACTAACTAAGCACCTAGTGATTTTTAGCACTGTGAAGTCCTTGTAAAGAAAGATAAAACTAAAACCAAAACAACTTGAAAAATTTAATACAGACAAATATATATCAAAACAAATCCAAAGGGATCTAGCACGATAAGACTCATCTAGCAACAACTTAAGCATAGGCATAGAAGTTAGATCAAAAGAGATCTCTCTTTTGCCTGTTATTGACAGACTGAGCAATTCTCTCTAGAATGTAAACATCCTGTACAAAATGTCTGTAGTTCTTATTTCTGCGTTCATACCCTTTAACTCAACCTTTTGTTATTTCTTTCACTAGTTCTCCAGTATTATCTAAAACTAAACAACATATGTTGCCAGGGACCAAAAAAATAGAGGAAAAGCAGACATTACAAAATGAAAGCTTGAGATTAAGAAACTGGCTGTCTGTAGCTTAAAAATCTTGAATACACAATGGATTTTGTTTTGAGTTGTGCAGTCATCACAACACTTACGTAGCAGCAACTTATACTGTGTGTAAACAACAGTACTTATCAGAGTTTGCACTTGCCACTAAAACAGCTTAAATGAAAAAGGTTGTCCTGCACTGCCAAGCATTCCCCTTGAGATTTCAACCATCTTTGCTACAGAGCACCAGGTGATCCTCTTTTACATCCTTCTAAAAATCACACTTAAATGAGACGTCAATAAGATAGGTATCTCTCAAATTATAATTTTCACGTACAAGTCTACACTAGCAAAAGAAAGATCAGTTTCTCCAAGCACTAGCCTTCAACTTGTCCATGTTTTATTGTAGAAACATACTTAAAATGTTAATAATATTTAAATTATATTTACCCCCTTTTTTGCAAGATGTGTTTTCAGTTCTGGCCAAGACTAAACCTACTGTCAAAAATAATCCTGTCTGTCGCAACCCAAGTCCTAAAGCCCTGGGTTAAAGGACAAGTTGTGTTTAGGTTTAATGATCCCCCGTGGACAAATAAAGGCAAGAATAACACCAAGCAACCAGGAGATTCAATAGAAATCCTTTACTGGTTGCAGACAGAAGTGATAGACTATTCCTGACTACTTCTATATTTATATAATTCCCAAATGAGGGGTAAAAGGAAAAAGAAGGAAGATTAAGAATAGACAAGAGAAAACGAGAAACAGAAAAGAAAGAGATATATCACCACCCTAGGTTACTGTGATGTCTCATCCTGCTTGGTGTCTGGTTCATGGTTCCTGGATGGTGGGGCACCATCGCCCAGTCTGTCCTGGCATCTTTTATAGCCTCTTTCTTCCTGGGATCCTCCCTTCAGGCAGAGTCTTGACATGCAGGTGCACTATTTACTTGGAGTGCTTGGAACATTCTCGAAATGAGCACCTTTTCAGTACTTGGAATGTTCTTGAAATGAGTCTCGGGGTGTGGAGGGGTCTTGGTGGTTGATATACCCCTCCTACGGTTGTGACCACGATGTGACCATTTCCTTGCGCAAGTGTCTTAAGGCAAAATGGGGGAGTTAAGGGGGGAGGCGACACCGCCCTGCCTCCGCAAAGCTCGCTGCTTCCCTTTTTCCTACTGACTTGCAAAAATGGCTTGTTTAAGGCATATCTAACAGGCCACACATCCTGTTTGTTACAATGCCCGAGTATTTTTGACAGGGATCAAAACAAATCGTAAGGGATAAAACAAGTCGTAAGGGATAACAAAAAATGCTTTTATAAATACATTAACAACAAAAAGAGAGCCAAGGAGAATCTCCATCCTTTACTGGGTGCGGGAGGGAACATTGTCACCAAGGATGAGGAAAAGGCTGAGGTACTTAATGCCCTCTTTGCCTCAGTCTTTAACAGCCATACCAGATATCCTCAGGGTATTCAGCTCCCTGAGCTGGAAGACAAGGATGGAGAGCAGAACAAACTCCCTGTGATCCAGGAGGAAGCAGTTAACAACCTGCTATGCCACCTGGACACCCACAAGTCTATGGGGCCCGATGGCATCCACCCAAGGGTGCTGAGGGAGCTGGCGGAGGAGCTTGCCAAGCCACTCTCCATCATTTATCAACAGTCCTGGTTAACAGGGGAGGTCCTGGACGACTGGAGGATTGCCACAGTAACGCCCATCTACAAGAAGGGCCGGAAGGAGGATCCGGGGAACTACAAGCCTGTCAGCCTGACCTCAGTGCTGATGAATATGATAGAGAGGTTCATCTTGAGGGTGCTCACAGGGCACGTGCAGGATAACCAAGGGATCAGGCCCAGCCAGCACGGGTTCATGAAAGGCAGGTCCTGCTTGACCAACCTGATCTCCTTCTATGCCCAGGTGACCTGCCTAGTGGATGAAGGGAAAGGCTGTGGATGTTTTCTACATGGACTTTAGTAAAGCCTTTGACACTGTCTCCCACAGTATTCTCCCGGTGAAGCTGGAGAATCGTGGCTCAGACAGGTGCACTCTTCGCTGGCTGGAAGGCTGAGCCCAGAGAGTTGTGGTGAATGGAGTGAAATCCAGCTGGCGGCCGGTCACAAGCGGAGTCCCCCAGAGCTCAGTTTTGGGACCAGTCTTGTTTATTATCTTTATTGATGATCTGGATGAGGGGATTGAGTCCTCCCTCAGCAAGTTTGCAGATGACACCAAGTTGGAAGGGAGAGTTGATCTGCTCGAGGGTGGGAAGGCTCTGCAGAGGGATCTGGACAGCCTGGATGGATGGGCCAAGGCCAATTGCATGAAGTTCAACAAGGCCAAGTGCCGGGTTCTACACTTTGGCCACAACAACCCCAGGCAACGCTACAGGCTTGGGGAAGAGTGACTGGAAAGCTGCCCTGCAGAAAAGGACCTGGGGGTGTTGATTGACAGCCGGCTGAACATGAGCCAGCAGTGTGCCCAGGTGGCCAAGAAAGCCAACGGCATCCTGGCCTGTATCAGAAATAGTGTGGCCAGCAGGAGCAGGGAGGTGATCGTGCCCCTGTACTCGGCGCTGGTGAGGCCGCACCTCGAATCCTGTGTTCAGTTTTGCGCCCCTCACTACAAGAAAGATATTGAGGTGCGGGATGGTGTCCAGAGAAGGGTGACGAAGCTGGTGCACAAGTCTTATGAGGAGCGGCTGAGGGAACTGGGGTTGTTCAGTCTGGAAAAGAGGAGGCTTAGGGGAGACCTTATTGCTCTGTACAATTACCTGAAAGGGGTTTTCAGAGAGGTGGGTGTTGGTCTCTTCTCCCAAGTGATGAGTGACAGGACAAGAGGAAATGGCCTCAAGTTGTGCCAGGGGAGGTTCAGGCTGGATATTAGGAAAAATGTCTTTACTGAGAGAGTGGTAACACACTGGAATAGACTGCCCAGGGAGGTGGTGGAGTCACCCTTCCTGGAGGTATTCAAGGAACGTGTGGACGTGGCATTGTGGGATGTGGCTTGATAGGCACGGTGGTGTGTGGTGTGTGGTGTGGTTTTTTGTTTGTGGTTTTTTTGTTGTTTTTGGTGGTTTTTTTTAATGGTTGGACTTGATGATCTTACAGGTCTTTTCCAACCTTAGTGATTCTGTGATTCTGATTCTGTGATTCTGTGAAATAACGCCAAAAGATTTTGTTCTTGCAAGCTCTCCAGCTACAGCTGTTGAGTCAATGTTCAGATACAATTCGAATAAGCATACAGATTTCAATAACAGAACTGAAATTCTAAGGTGTGGATCATTCCCCAATCACATCTGTCTCAGATGAAAGAAATGTATCTAATTTTTTAAGGAACATATTTTAAGAATCTAATTTCTTGTATTACAAAAAAAAAAAGGATATTTTTACGTTGTTATGCTGCTTCTTGTAAAGATACAATTGAAATGTAGAATCCTTCTACAGTGGCAACTTTATTGCTCATATAGCAGCTGAATGTGACAGACAGATCTTGCTCTGCTGTTGGCTTTGGCTGTTTTCCCATCCACTTTTCTTTCTCTCTTTTTAATCATACAGTTGTATTTTGGAAAGATATAAGCAAACAAGGCAAAAGGAGGCCCCAAAGGTCTCTCTGATACCCATGTTGCAGTAACGATAGGCTTAAGTTACCATACAGTGGTAGTTTGCTAAGTATTTCCATTCTTGTTCATTAGGACAGGATCCAGCAAAAACAGAATAAGCAGCAGTTTTTAAAGTCAGTATTTTAAAACCCTTACCTTGTTTTCACTTGCCCAGTATCTGTTTCCAAGGAAACAGAAGGAGAAGCTGAACCAGTAGCGGAGCAATGATACAAGCAAATGCACCCGCTTTCAGTTGCTGGATTCTTTCCTGTTTTTCTAGCTCCTCAAGTCACAGTTAAGAATGCCCCTGATAGTTTAGAATAACACGAAAAATGAATATAGTTTTAGTCAATACCTACATGCATATAAACAAAAGAGAGTTGGCAACACAGGTCATTTTCAGTATGGAGGTTTTTAGCTGGCCATAGACTGGGGGATGGAGTTTGAAATAGGAGAACATATGGGCCCAAGAGATAATGTTGTGGTGTGTAAGTCAGAGGAAATTACAGCAAAACAGTATTAAAGATTCTTCCACGAAGTACGGGACAGAGAAATAGAAACAGAATTGCAGACTTAATTATTTATTACTTTTCATGTGCTGTGTACTCTCCAGATGTCTCCAGGCTAATCAGGAGGATGTTGTCTCATTTCCTCACCTTTGGTGCACTCACTGTCTAAGATAAAATATAGGAGTTTATGGCAACTTGACCAGTTCAGAGTTTGCTGAATTTTCAAAGGAAATACAAGCTTAGGAATTATGTTGTAGACTGTGCTGCATGGTGTGTACAGCATAAGAAGGTCAACAGTTACTCCTACAACAACATTGCTTTTAGAGTACACACTGAATATCAGCAGAACTGTTTAGACATTTTGCTGAAGAAATGTTTTCCTGTTCAGAAAATGCCAATTTGTCAAAAAAAATAAGAAAAAAAGATGATCTGTGCTGCATTGTATTCTGTGGTCAAGGATAACTAGTTCTATACAGAATAGCTATTTGTTATTTCTATCACTGGTTTTGGTTAAGGAAATTTATCTTGCATTATTGCAATTGTACTGCAGAATTGTACAAAGTTAAGCAAAAGCAAAACCAAAGTAGGTGATAATTAAAATATGGCCAGTTTGGAGGGTTTCATGGTAGTCAATGTAGATATATATAAGACCTAAATACATATATGCATATAAATGAATATATAAACAGGATCTTTATACTGCAACTAAACACAGAGAGGACTAGTTGCTCTCAATCTGGACTTCAAATTTTGATCTTCAGTGATTACTGTTGTGTTAGATTTGTTCCTGGTTGCTAAAGGCTGAATTCTGCCTGACATAAGAAAGTTACAAAGATGGGACTACTCTTACACTCACACACAAAATGGAATGCAAGACAAGAATGTGATCTCATTTGCAGTATACTACCAAACCCATGTGTCAATCTCTTTGTTAAAGCAAATGTCAGAAATAGATAGGTATCCAAGCAGTAGAAGTGCTTAAAACTGTTATATGAACCCTCACATAGCAACACTGCATAAATCATTATCAGAACTCTTCTGCAGCACAAAATCCCTGGAGCTTCATGAAGCTTCCAGTTGTGTTACCCCAGAACTGTTGCTTTCACAAGTACCCTTTCTAGGGAAGTATTGATTTGCAAATAGCTAATAAGCGCAATTCACACAATCAGGTTACTAATTTATGGATCACATCCTCTGTTATTTCCATTTATGATTATGTTAATTAGCTTCTCCCATCTATGTTATGCTTTAAGTAGTTCAAAATATTCAACAAGCATTTCTTTTAAAGTCTTGTTTCCATTCACTTTTCAATTGTCTGAAAATTTTGTACAGGTATGGTTGTATCATAGCGGCTGGTTTGTAATGGATTCTGGAACCTTTCAGCAGTTCATCCAGATCAAAGAGTTTTTCAACATTAGTTTTATTACATATCATATTGCTTCCTGTCAAGTTCAAAAGACATTAACTCTTCCCTGTAAGCAGTGCATAAAAGCAGGAAGAAGGGCACTGGGGAAAACACATAGATAAGCTTCTGTGTCCTGCTCCTAAGCAGGGAGGCTCCTGTGAAGGAGGGTAAAATGCAAACTGCATCTCAGAATGGTGGCAATTTATGCTTAGGTGGTTAGACATGCTGGCAGTATTTTTTATACATGAGGAGAGGCCAGGTCTGCCCTGTGCTGGACACAGACGCTTCCAGGTGGCTCCAGTGGACCCACTGCAGGGCACAGCTGAGCCCTTCAGCAAAGCCAGTGGCACCTCTGGGAAAACGCGTTTAAAAAATTCTGGATAGATAGAGGAAGAAAGAACAAAAAGAATGAGAAACAACAGAGGAAACACCAAAGTCAGAGGAGGAGGAGGTGCTCCAGGCACTGGAGAAGATATTCCCTGCAAGCCCATGGTGAAGACTACAGTGGAGCAGGTTGTCCCCCTGCAGCCCACAGGGGACCATGGTGAAGCAGATACCTACACTGCAGCCCATGGAGGATGCCACAGCAGAGCAGGTGGATATTCCTGAAGAAAGTGTGGCCCATGGAAAACCCATGCCAGAGCAGGGGAAAAGTGTGAGGGAAGAAGCAGAAGAAACTCATGTGTGCTGACCGTAAACCCCCAGTATCCCCTGCACCTCTGGGTGGGGGCAGAGGCATCTGGAATAAAGTAGTGAAGTTGAGCCTGGGAGAGGGGGGGAGGAAAGCTGTTGTTTTAATGTTTGTCTTTGTTTCTCACAACCCAAATCTATTTTAGTCAGTAATAAATTAAATCGATTTTCCCCAAGTCAAGACTGTTTTGCCCACAATAATAATTTGTAAGCAATCTCCCTATCTTTATCTCAACCCATGAGTTTTCTCATCTTATTTTCTCCCCTTCTCCCACTGAGGAGGAGGAATGAGTGAGCAGCTGGATGGGCATTTGACGGTTGGTCAAGGCTAACCCAGCACAGGGAAAAAAAAGCCCAGCATTGATACTAACAAAATAGGAAGATAATCTTTGAAAAAAATCTTTTTTTAAATGGTGTTTTAGACTCTACCCATAAAGACAGGATCTCACAAAATGTCAATGAATCTACTTCCATTGACTTCAATAATCCCATACGATTTTAGAACACTCACCCAAGGATCTTTTACAAAATTCTGAACAATTGTACTTCAAAAGTGGAAAACAGAACAGAAAAAAAAAATGTTAGAGAATAAATGCTACAATAGTAAATACAGAGTAAACTAACCTAGGCTAGCATTACACTGCCTATTTCTGACTCCAGTGGAAATCTACCTTCAGCATGATGAGGTTATCATTGACTAGAAAACCTGTGAAGATAGTAAATTAACCTCTGCTGAGCTTTCTGCTGCCTTTATTAGATTGCAGTTGGCACATAATCCACGTAGTTTACAGTCCACTCAACTTTACATACATATTTTTGTGGGTGTATATATATACACACACACAAAATAAAAGCCCTTTTCTGTATTAAAAATATTTATTATTGCTAAACCTCCATGTGAATTAAAGAGGTTGAGTTCAATGAATTATTTAGTTACAATTATTTTTAGAAGATGTATCTAAACTGTTTAGGAGATACTTTATATATTAGATTAAACCCTGTAACATATTTGATTAAACTATCTAAAATTTATTATTCTTATGTCTTAAGTTATGGATACCCTGTCCTTCAGATGAAAGCAAGTGTGTCAAAACTTCAGTATTTATACATTTTAAGTAAAGCTGGTTTGACACAATTTCCTGCCATCTTTTCCACTTCAGTAAACTCATTTCATTTCCATGTATAACCATGGAAGAAGTATATTCTGTGAAAGATAAGAGACCTTCAGGCATTCCCAAAGCTAAATCCATTACAAAGCAGGCAGATCTGAAAATGGGCAACGATTCATTTTATAGTCCTGTTGCTAAAAATCAGGGTTGACTTTTTCCCCTTATCATAGTACATACCTCAAAACTTTATTGATTGTAATAAATTGATGTTGCAGACTTGTGCCTCTTTTGCTTTGTATTGTTTTCTTTGAAGGAAACCAGCCATTCTGAAGCAACCAAATAGGTGGAACTGTAATCAATAATCCAGAGAATTTCAAACTATTAAAGACTCTCTTGGCTTAAGAGTTTACTGACACACATTCGTTAAGCTCCTCTTTTACTCTCATGAAAAGTCATTTAAAAAGTGGATCTTATTTCAAAGCCACTAAAAGAAGTCATCCAAATGTCCTCATACACAGAGATCAATCAAGTTACAAGAAAATACTCCAGACAGACAATATGAATGACTATAGGACAGGAAAGACTGAAGCCTATTGTTGTAGCTGTGGTAGTAGTTAAAGCAGAATCAAGCAATAAGCAAGTTATTGCAATGTAATTCGAAATGACCTAAATAGGCAGTGAACCACAGTTTAGTAATATCAGCCTAAGCATATGATTTCTTAGTTATTTTTATGGTTGGAAATATCTTTATAGTTTGAAAATTGTTACAAGGACTATTGGATGTTTTGATAGCAGTAGCACATTTCTGACTTCAGCCTACAGTATTTCAGTTTTCTACAGAGGATGTTCACCTCACTCAGACAAATTAGATAGTTAATTATCATACCTGAAATTTAATGTTAGATATCTTTTTCCTGTTTTCTCAGACTACAAAGCACATTTTTTCCATTGTTTGGATTCTAGCACTCTAGCGAGAAAATGTGTTTTCACAGTATTTTTGAATCATGGCAACTGTAAATAGTTGGGGCTTGAGGAAATATAGGAACTCAGTGACCCACAGAGTGATAATTATCCTTTTGGTTCTTCACAGGGGGCATCTGCTGAGGATGGCATGTTACCTGTTTACAGAGGAACAGTTTCACACACATAAACATCTGTTTCCATTTGGGATATTAGAGGTTACCTTAGATATTCATGCCACCAGACACATATGCACACTGCCCTGGAGATCTTAAGTGACCCTAGATGTCTACTTAGGAGCACCTAAATTAGGCCAATTTGAAAACTTCAAGTTAGCGCTCTAAAAGCGTGGTTGGTATTCCTTAGTGTTTGAGCAATATTGTGGCTATAAGGTACACGAGGAGCATTTTCCAAAAAAATTAGGAAACTCCTTGATCCTATGCCTTCCTCAGAAAGGAGCTTTAAATCCTGTCCCCTGCCACTGCCTTCAGAGTTTAAAACAATTCCAGATTCAGACAACTAATTTCAGTTGTCTACAATAGAGGACTGTGATTCAGCTCAGTAATAAAGACACATTAAGTGTGGGTATCTACAGGTAAGATGGTGTCTAAGCCCGTATTAAAGTCAATGTGGAGTACCTGGAGAAGTTAGCAGAGCTAGTCAGGAGACCAAAAAAACCACAAAAATTTCTGAACTGAAAAGCTCTCTGAATTCCTTGGGCTGGGAACATAGACTGCCATCTCCTTGGGCTGGGAATGTAGGCTACCATCTCATGTAGACACACCTGGGAACATCTATGTCAGGGCACTGTGAAGGCCTGCTGCCCTCTAGGGCAGTACACCAAGGGCAGCCATGGTAGGTTCTCCCTGTCTAGGGCCCTATCCCACAGCACCCAGCAAGGGAGCAGGGCTGGACTGGGCTGGAGGTGTTGACCAGGGTCAGTCTGGAATCCAGTGACTTTTTGGCAAGACTGTAGTGGCAGGGCAGTGCCAAGGTTCAGGCAAGAAGTCACGTCCATGGACTGGAACCAGGATCAACAAGACCTATGACCAGAGCTAGGTACGTAGCTATAACATAGCTCAGATGGGGATTAAGTACAACAGACTCAACTTAAAAGCTGCTCCAAATCAAAATGAGGGACACCCACTGGGGCTTCTTATCAGAGTTCTTCAAGGGGATCCTCCACTGACATGTCTTCCATCCCTTTCTTCAAAATAGCTTTTATCAGCTGGCTGCATTTGGGGTTAAATCCTATCCCAGATAACTGGGCTACACTCTCCCTCATTCCTGTTGTTCAGCCAACATGCAGTCAGGAATTTAAAAGTCATGGAAGCATGGGAGTGCAGGCTTACGAAATTCTAAATCTCGCCTATGTGTTGGGGGATGGAATGATGGGATTCTGGTTTAAATATATTTTATGTATTTTACATTAAAATATACTAAGCTTCCATCCACAATAGATGGAAACATCTAATTTTCTCCCCAAGCCAGACACAAAGTACAGAGAGAAAAGAGGCACTCAGACAAACATGCAGATATAACATTTTCTGTTGCCTAAGATTTGGGTTTCTTTCCCTTTACTGCAGACAAGTGTAGGCACTTATCTGAGCTGACATGGATTTCCTTGCTGGGACAAATTATTATATTTTAAATGATCTTATGCCTTACTTTATCCTTACCTCACTAGAACTACATTCTCAAATCAAAAAAGAAGAAAGAAGTAGTATATTTTCATGTTTATCCTTAAGTATTTGCCTGAAAATAATTAAAATACTATATAATGAGAGATAACAAGAATTGGTTTGTATTTTAACTGAACTATATCTCCCTTTCAGTTTTCTGCATCTTCGTGAACCCTCTACCTTTGATTTGGGAGTAATACAATGTGACAAGATAGCCACCAGCCATGCCAAGCTAAGCTAGCAGTTTCAAATGGTAAAGTATTTTGCAAATCACATTTAAAAATGCATGCAAAAGTTCAGACACAATGTGCCACCTTTTATTGCTTGTAATCAAACTGCAGTGAGCGGAAGTGGCCTTATATTCCCATATGACAGGCTGCCATATTCCTCGTAACATGTCTTCATGCGTCTATGTATAAGGTAGAAATGTCTTGCTCCCCAGCCATTAATACGTAGAAGATTGCCATTTCAAGATTTTAATCTTCAAGATCTTCGTAATTTATGAAGTTCATTTTTCTAACCCAGCAATCAGTGTGGATCCCATCTGGTGCTGTGGTCACAGATGGCCTTGACAGTGGCAGGTGCATGGAACAACATGTGGCAGTTGAAGACAGTGCTGCAGGTGCCCAGCACAGACATAGGTTCTTTTTTCTTCTCAAGATAATAGGCTCAGTGATTGCTATTGTACTTGTGAGACAAAGATTAGGGTTCACCTAATGCTTTCTTCTCATGTTCCTCAAACACAGTAAAGGTTGGTAGGGGTATATGGTGTTGCTACTACCCTACAACACTGAAGTTCTCTATCCTGAGTGAGTCCAAGAGCACTATCTGATCAAGCACATCACAAAAGTGTTTAATAACCTTTTCCATTAGTTCTACGTAGTGGAACTTGTGCTTGTGTAAGGATTTAACTCTGAAACATGTGATGTAGTTTTAGGTTTATATATATTATATACAAAATCTACTTAGAATCAAACTTACATCAACATGTCCATAAGACAAAAAGTTCTCCAGCTTCTCTATTGCTGACAGCAATGTAATAAAACTGCTGTTGATATCTCTGTAAAAAAAAATTGATTAAAAAAAATACACACAGTTTATAATTTGATGCTGCTGTATTTTGTCTTGATTCAAAACTTGCTGACATTAAGTAGGAAAATTCTATTGTTTCGTAAAACAAGTCTTTTCTGATAATAACTTAAACTGTGAAATGTTTTGAAGTTAAAAACAAACAAAAGATCAACGAACCAACCAAACAAAAGACCCCAAACTGGAATAATTCGGCTGATCAGACTGTAACTCATTTATTTTCTTTATCAGACTACAACAGTTCAATACCACTGGTAATAGTGTTCTGGCACAGTTTACTTTCAATCAACAAAAAAATAGTTATGCTTTGTAAAATAAACATTTATCCCTAAATATTTTTGTGGCAGGAAAGGCAACATTTCTTCACCACTCTGTGAGAGTGTTTATTTTTTGTTCAGGCAGTTAAACGGTCATCAGGCAAAATCTACTTCAACCAAATCATCACACTCCAACATCAGCATGATGGCAAATGATTTTATTCCCTGACATACTGTCACATTGCTCACAGCAATGAATTCAGTCAGCTTTGCAAATGATTCTCCATAGAACATCTCTTACCCAACTAAAATTCACTGGTTTTGGGCGTGGGGGGGAAGGAAAAAATAAAAAAAAAAAAAACTATTTCCAATAGTTGGAAATCAAAGACCTCAGCTGTTTTCTTTTTTGCTTTCCAGTCTTTCTTGCCTGCAAAATGTACAGGAAAACACAATTGTTTGTTTGCTACCACTCATAATTCTTTCTGTAAAATTTCTCTTTTTGTGATATTAGAACAACGTCCAGAGAAAATAGAACAATCAACATTTTCAGAAAAAAATAATTATAGCCTCACAAACATATGTCCATGAAGATGCAGTATTTATGGACTGATTCTCCAAATCAATGACTTTGTAGGAAGTCTCAGGGAAAAAAATGTATTTTCTTGATAGTTTGTATTCTTATTATTTAATACCACACAATTGTTACTGATGCTAGAAAAGGGATGTCTTTGTCTGTGTGTGTGTTGGGGAGCTTACCTTTAGACCTCAGCTTGTGGAAATCTGAGAAGCGTGGCTGATGATTTAAGTAATTAGGTAGCCCCTCATTGTGCTCAGAGGTGAAGAAGTGGTGTGCTTCTTCAGGTAAGAAGAATCAGTGGGAAAAAGAAAATGCAAAAGAGAATTTCATGTTGCTTTCCCTACTCTAAGTAGTAAAGGATAAAAGAGCAAAATAGACAACGCAAAAATGTTTCTAAATAAAATTATTTCCCTTTCTCTATGCAAGCTCATTATTAATTACCTTTCCTTGTCAAAAGCTTCTTGTAAAGAGATGTATTATATACATGTGTTGAAATATTAATATTGCATAGCTGCAGGTATCTCAGAATGTGTGTCCTAAGATACTATACTAAGAAAATGGCAGTAGTTTTCATGGAAACTTAGCCTTGATTTTTAGACATTTATAGAATAACTTATTTTTAGCATATATCTACACTGTGTAAGAGTCGGAGTTTGAGTATCCTATTCCTACATCTTCACTGACGAAGTTATACAGCATTACAAGACAGTCTAAGCTACAAACAAAAATCCATAGGCACGCTGAAGCTCATTTGATTCAGAAAATGTTGTTAAAAAAAAGCTGAGCTGTCAAGATGAGAAAGTAAAACCTCAAACTTTACTAACAGGGATTTCAGCAGAAAAAAAAAAGAAAGATAAATTAAACCTTAATTGATTGTTAAGAAGCTTCAACCTGAATGCAGGTAAAGACACTTAATAATAGTGAGAGCAGGAGACTTGAAGAAACAAGCGTTCATGATTTCTGCTGGAAATGGCACATTGAGAGCGTGCTATACACGCTATCTGAAACTTTGAATCAAACGTAACTAGTACTCTTAATCCTTACTGCAAAATGTTGGGACAGTGGGTGATTTAGATGGATTTGTTACTTAAACTTTGCATGAATGTACTCTGTCTTGAAAGTGGAAATAATTGACAAATATGTCAGGTAAATCTGTTTAAAACTAGACTGTGACATTTAGCTGATCTTTCAGCAGTAAGTGGAAACACACTCTGTTGGTGTGAGACCATAACACAATTGCGCACCTGTAAATTCTACATAATTGGGGCCACAGTCTGTATGAGGGTTGTTTTGAAATTGCTATATCACCAATCAGAAGTAGCAATTGGTTGGGTCTTGAAAGGTCAAAAGAATTTACTATGAAATTCACAATCTCTTTGTTCAGAAGAAAGACGGGTCATAGCTATAACTGTGCTGGTTTCTGGTTTAGTTTTCTCTTTTGGTCCAATTGCTTTCCAAGCAGAGCTTGGCATTTTGGAAAATCCCAGTCAGAAAGGGATGTAACCATTTAGCAAGACACTCCTACTTGGGTGATAAACCACCAGAAATGTGGAAAAAACATTGTTTGAAAAAAGGAATACTAATTATAAAACAAAGCAGAAAACATACCAAGGCCATGCTATATAAATCTTTATAGGTATAGCTCAAATTGAATGTATTATTTTTGGTTGTGTCCAACCCTGTAATCCTTTTTCTAGAACACGTCGCTTTTTTTGGGTGAAGGGTAGCAATAGAGATGGTACACAGTGTTTAGGACATGGGAAAAGATGGGGAGGGATTGGAAGTCATGCCCTGTAAGAAATTTATTATATGGCCTTAAGCAACTACTTAGAACTAAATTCTTAAAGATACTTGGCTACTACAGCATCCAGATTTGACCCTTTAATATCCAGTGCAGACTTATTGAACCAGTAACCCAGAGGATGTCTGCAGCCTGATGAAATAATAATAATTTTCTCCTAGGGAATTTCTTTCCTTGGGAGAGGTAGATGGTTCTAGTATCAAGTATCCTGCTTCCAGTTCCCTTGCATATAGCCTCAGCTGAAATGTAGAAAAGGACTGAGAACCTCCCAGAAAAATGACAGCCAGCAGCAATTTGCACTGTCTTTGCCCTGTCCAGTTCTGAGGAGTGTCTGGGAGGACAAAATTGGGCTGGTCAATCAGTCTGTTAGTGCCAGTGACAATCAGAAGGTTTCCAGAGTGATTTTCTGCTTAAGAGAATTCGTGTCCCTGCATCTCTAAGGTAAATTTGACACTAGTCAGGTATGGAGTTCTTACTGCTGGTAAGCATGGAGGGTCCAGTCAAGTAGCTCAGGAAGGACAGCAACATTCACTCTTCGAGAATGGTTGGAGAGATGTATGTCCCTCCCCATAGAAATCAGGATTTCATTGATTCAAGAGAACCTGAACTGATCAGTCAGGCATACAGTCTTGAAAATGCTTAGAGATAGTATATATACTTCAGCTCTGATATCTGACAATGCCAGCTTGTGATGAGAGCTGGTATCTTTTATTAGATCATTTTTAGTTAAAAAACTTTCATTAGATAATTTTTAGTTAAAAAAACAAACCAAAACAACAAAAAAAAAAAAGTGGGCAGACATAATTTTTAACCTTCAGACATTACATTATGCCTCTTAATAAGAATAAGGAAACTAAAATGAAGATCTTCAGAATATCATGGAGTGAACATCTCAAGATAGTCAGATGTTAAATGTGGGAACTTAATTTGGGTGCTCAACTTCATGTGTCTAGTTGAAAATAGGAACTCTTTCAGTTACGCATCCTAATCCTCAACCTCCAGGCCACAACAGCTGCCCAGACCTCAAGGCTGACCAAATAATCTACATTCAACTTTCCCATCATCAATGCACAATGAAAGGAACTGAATATTTTACAGGGACTGGATGTTTACTGGCCTTTTGAAAAGAACTGAAGTTTAGATTGTGTTGAGGAGCGAGAGAAGCCTACCTGGGGTGGAAGTACTACTGACATATTTTGGCTTTTGGTTGCTCTATGACCTCTCTCTATGTTTTGAGTTATGACCCTTTTATTTAGCCCACAAATTTAAAAAACTGAAAAATCATGAAATGCTCAGCTAATATTTAATTAGAAATAAAAAGAAGTTTAAACACAACAAATGAAGAATTATGGATCATAGCTTCTGTTAATTTTATAAATAAAAGCCCTCTAGGATTTCTTATGGATAAGACCCAAAATATACAGCATGTTATTTAAATAACTAGTAAGCAGATCACAGAATCACTAAGGTTGGAGAAGACCTGTAAGATCATCAAGTCCAACCATCAACTAACACCACCATGCCCACTAAACCACGTCCCACAATGCCTCATCCACACATTCCTTGAACACCTCAAGTGATGGTGACTCCACCACCTCCCTGGGCAGCCTGTTCCAGTGCTTCACCACTCTCTCAGTAAAGACATTTTTCCTAATATCCAGCCTGAACCTCCCCTGGCACAACTTGAGGCCATTTCCTCTCATCCTGTCACTCATCACTTGGGAGAAGAGACCAACACCCACCTCTCTGCAACCCCCTTTCAGGTAATTGTAGAGAGCGATAAGGTCTCCCCTAAGCCTCCTCTTTTCCAGACTGAACAACCCCAGTTCCCTCAACTGCTCCTCATAAGACTTGTGCTCCAGACCCCTCACGAGCTTCGTCGGCCTTCTCTGGACACCCTCCAGCACCTCAATGTCCTTCTTGTAGGGAGGGGCCCAAAACTGAACAGAGTAATCAAGGCGCGGCCTCACCATCGCCGAGTACAGGGGCACGATCACTTCCCTATTCCTTCTAGCCACACGATTTCTGATACAGGCCAGGATGCCATTGGCCTTCTTGGCATCCTGGGCACACTGCTGGCTCATACTCAGCCCGCTGTCAATCAACACCCCCAGGTCCTTTTCTGCAGGGCAGCTTTCCAGCCACTCGTCCCCAAGCCTGTAGCGTTGCATGGGGTTGTTGTGACCCAAGTGCAGGACCTGGCACTTGGCCTTGTTGAACCTCATACAATTGGCCTCAGCCCATCGATCCAGCCTGTCCAGATCCCTTTGCAGAGCCTTCCCACCCTCGAGCAGATCAACACTCCCTTCCAACTTGGTGTCATCTGCAAACTTGCTGAGGGTGCACTCAGTCCCCTCATCCAGATCATCGATAAAGATAATAAACAAGACCAGTCCCAAAACTGAGCCCTGGGAGACTCCCTGCCAACTGGACTTACTTCCATTCACCACGATTCTCTGGGCTCAGCCATCCAGCCAGTTTTCTACCCAGTGAAGAGTGCACCTGTCTGAGCCACGATTCACCAGCTTCTCCAGGAGAATACTGTGGGAGACAGTGTCAAAGGCTTTGCTGAAGTCCAGGTAGACAACATCCACAGCCTTTCCCTCATCCACTAGGCGGGTCACCTGGTCATAGAAGGAGATCAGGTTGGTCAAGCAGGACCTGCCTCTCATGAACCCGTGCTGGCTTGGCCTGATCCCTTGGTTATCCTGCACGTGCCCTGTGAGCACCCTCAAGATGAACCTCTCCATAATCTTTCCTGGCACCGAGGTCAGGCTGACAGGCCTGTAGTTCCCCGGATCCTCCTTCCGGCCCTTCTTGTAGATGGGCGTCACATTGGCAAGCCTCCAGTCATCTGGGACCTCTCTTGTTAACCACAACTGTTGATAAATGATGGAGAGTGGCTTGGCAAGCTCCTCCGCCAGCTCCCTCAGCACCCTTGGGTGGATGCCATCAGGCCCTATAGTCTTGTGAGTGTCCACGTGGCATAGCAGGTCGTTAACTGCTTCCTCCTGGATCATGGGGAGTTTATTTTGCTCTCCATCTTTGTCTTCCAACTCAGGGAGCTGAATACCCTGAGGATACCTGGTCTGGCTGTTAAAGACTGAGGCAAAGAAGGCATTAAGTACCTCAGCCTTTTCCTCATCCTTCGTGATGATGTTCCCTCCCGCACCCAGTAAAGGATGGAGATTCTCCTTGTCTTTTTGTTGTTAATGTATTTATAAAAGCATTTTTTGTTATCCCTTATGACCGTGGCCAGATTGAGCTCTAGCTGGGCTTTTGCCTTCCTCATTCCCTCTCTGTATGAACTAACGAGATCCTTGTATTCTTCTTCAGTTGCCTGCCCCTTCTTCCAGAGGTGATAAATTCTCTTTTTTTCCCTGAGTCCCAGCAAAGGCTCCTTGTTCAACCAAGCTGGTCGTCTTCCCCACCGGCTCTTGTTACGGCACATGGGGACTGCTTGCTACTGAGCTTTTAAGATTTCCTTCTTGAAGAAAGGCCCAGCCTTCCTGGACACCTTTGCCCTTCCCAGATACTGCAGAAAAACAAGCGGTGTATGTTCTATACAAAACAAAGGATAAAGTTTTACACATTCCATTTTGCATTTTTTTATGTACTTAACGTGACCAGGTAGTCATAACGATACAATAAGAGAATAAAAAGCCCAAGGTTTTCAATATGTGTGTGTGTGTGCACGCGCTGGGAGGCTTTAATGGTCTGCTGCATTTTCATTTTGAAAAACAATTTTTTTAAAGTTTCTCAAAAATTTGAATGTTTCTATTAAACTATGTATGTGGGTCAGCAGCTTTTAAAAGAAATATTAATGTGTTAAATGATTAACTTTGAGCAGCAATTTTAATTAAAACTGAAAATGATAAAATGCACTGTTTCAGGATTGAACAAGTCCATAAGCAATTTTGAGCATTATTGTTTTCAGCATAAGATTGTCTAAAAAAGGAAAGAGAAAATATTCTTTATTCCTTTACATTGAACCAGTAAGTTTACTTCCTTTAAATTTTGAACCACACAAGTTAATACTGCCTGGGATTTTTCAAATATATATTTATGCTGATACTATGCTTTATTTTCGGTTATTGCTATTACATCCAGAGAAAAAGTTCATTGTATTTCTCAAATTACATACCCTGAAAATAGTGCGGTTATAATAATGCAGATATGACAAAGTTGCTCATCAGTAAAAGATTTTAAGACTACCAAGTTTTTTCTCTTCTATGGCTGAGGGAAGAAACTTAAGCACTATTTGAAAATAAGTCACATTATCTTTATATAAAATGGGAAAATGGGAATTTATATAGTTGCTGATGGGAAATATGGACACAAGTTACCTGGGTGGCTAATGGCATAACAATTATCATTGAAAACAAGCATGAGTACATATAGGTAAGAGCATTTCCAGTAATCACTGTAGCAGCTATAGGTCATGTGTTCGACCAACAGTATTCTTGAGTCAGCATGCAAAAAAAGCTTATGAAAACCCTGGTCTTCTTTTAATGCAGCTGTTCAAGAAATTAAATATGAGTTATAATGTCACAGAGGAAACAGAACAGCAGGCAACAGGACACTGTTAAGCTTAGTTTACTAACTGGACCAAGCGAGGAATTGGCTATGTCAGGAAAAGCTCTGTGAGCGCACACGCACGTGCGCGTGTGTGTGCACACACACACACACATGTGCAGCTACACTTCCCTGAGACCTTCTCTTGTCCCCAGCAGAGCAAGCAGGCACAGTGGATTCAGCTGGGGGGAAGGCAACTCTCACTGTCACCAGCCTCAGGGTCAGCCTCTGAGCATCACTTAGGCACCAATGAGTAGCCCTTCTCCCTGATCCTCTGTCTCCACGTGCTATCAAATGGCCACATAACAATGTCCCGCCCATCTCCCTTAGTGGGGATTTGTTAGCCAAATGTTGGTAGATGCTGCCGTGACCGGTCACACTGTGCCTTCCTGGCAGTTTCGGGTGCTGCTCTCCTGTCACTTGTTGACCTTGTCGTGGTTTAAGCCCATCTGGCAACCAAGCACCACACAGCCGCTCGCTCACTCCCCCGAGGTGGGATGGGGGAGAGAATCGGAAGAGTAAAAGTGAGAAAGCTCGTGGGTTGAGATAAAGACAGTTTAATAGGTAAAGCAAAAGCCGCACATGCAAGCAAAGCAAAACAAGGAATTCATTCACCACTTCCCATGGGCAGGCAGGTGTTCAGCCATCTCCAGGAAAGCAGGGCTCCATCACGCGTAACGGTTACTTGGGAAGACAAACGCCATTACTCCAAATGTCCCCCCCTTCCTTCTTCTTCCCCCAGCTTTATATGCTGAGCATGATGTCATATGGTATGGAATATCCCTTTGGTCAGTTGGGGTCAGCTGTCCCGACTGTGTCCCCTCCCAACTTCTTGTGCACCCCCAGCCTACTCGCTGGTGGTGAGAAGCAGAAAAGGCCTTGACTCTGTGTAAGCACTGCTCAGCAGTAACTAAAACATCCCTGCTTTATCAACACTGTTTCCAGCAAAAATCCAAAACACAGCCCCATACTAGCTGCTATGAAGAAAGTTAACTCTACCCCAGCCAAAACCAGCACATTCTCCACCCCTTATTCCATACCATTTACGTCATGCTCAGGTCTCACACTATTCAATACATTCTCATTAACCATCACCCCCCTTCCCATCCTTTGATAGAATACACATATTCCATTCCCTTAGTCTATGGACCACCCCTGTAAAATGTCCATAAATATCTGCAAATGTCCACAAAATGTCCATTGAGTTCATTTGGTCCATGACTTTGGGCTCCATCTGTTATGGTGGTCACTCAGGACAGGAGAGGTTTTGTATTGCATGGAGTTATTGGGCACCACAGCCAGCTCAGGTCAGGTCACTGCTGCACTTGCACTGCTTCTTGTAAGGCTTGTCCTCCAGTGGTTCAGGTGGTTCCTGCTACAGTAATTCCTGTAACATGCAACTCCAATCATGGGTTACAACAATTTAAAGGTATTTCCATTACAATCTCTACCCCAGTCCCTTTGGACCAGACCACAGGGTTTAGCACTGCAATGAACTCCTCCCCTTGCTCCTAGCCTAGCTAGCAACAAGGGGTTCTTGCTATAATAATTCCCATAACATGCAACTCAAATCATGGGTTACAACAATTTAAAGGTGTTTCCATTACAACCTCCACCCCTGGTCCCTTTGGACCAGACCATAGGGTTTAACATTGCAATGAACTCCTCCCCTTGCCCCTGCTCTGGCTTGGACTTATCCACAGACTGCAGTTCCTTAGGATTGTACCTGCTCCAAGTGGAGCCTTATCTGTGTGCTACAGTCTCTTCAGGGGTATACCTGCTGCAGCAGAGAGTTATCCACAGCCACAGTCGCTTCAAGGTGCACCTGTTCCAGCGTGGCCTTATCCATGGGTCACAATGCCTTCAGAGATATACCTGCTCCAGCGTGGCCTTACCCACAGCCACAGTCCCTTCAAAAGTAAACCTGCTCCAACATGGCCTTTTCCACGGCTGTAGTCTCTCCAGGGGTGTACCTGCTCTCTCGTGGGCTTATCAATGGCCTCACACTTTGAGGTGCTCCAGCATGACCTCATGCACAGCTGCTGATGCTTCCAGGTGTACCTGCTGCAGCATGAACGTATCCACAGCCACAGATGCTTCGAGGTGTACCTTCTCCTGCGTGGGCTTACCCTTGGGCCACAATCCCTTCAGAGTTACACCTGCTGCAGCACAGACATAACCACGGCCACAGACGCTTCGAGATGTACCTGCTTCTGCGTGGGCTTACCCTTGGACCACAATCCCTTCAGAGTTACACCTGCTGTGGCACAGACATAACCACGGCCACAGACGCTTCGAGATGTACCTGCTCTGATGTGGGTTTATCCATGGCCACAGACACTTCGGGGTGTCCTGCTCCCACATGGACTCATCCACAGGTCACAGTCCCTTTGACTCGAGTTCATACTGGAGTTCCAGCATGTCCAGTACAGCAGCACAGAAACAGCAGCGATGCCCTGGCCATCTGCCAGCCCAGGCGCATGGCCATTGCTGTTATCAAAATGTTCCCAGGCACAGCAGAGTAAGCTGATAAGCAGTATGGCAGTACAGCATGCAGCGAAAGCAAAAAGCAGCCACTAACGAGCACTAGACTCTAATAGACAGTAAGGCAAGCAAACCCCATGGCAAGCACAGGAGCCTGCCGATTAATAGCTAAACAGCAACAACAGCTATAAATTTGATCTAGCACATTCCAATCAAACCTGCCGTTATCTTGAACCCTTCGAGCCCCACGTTGGGCGCCAAAAAGGACTGTCGTGGTTTAAGCCCAGCTGGCAACTAAGCACCACACAGCCGCTCGCTCGCTCCCCCCAGGTGGGATGGGGGAGAGAATCGGAAGAGTAAAAGTGAGAAAGCTCGTGGGTTGAGATAAAGACAGTTTAATAGGTAAAGCAAAAGCCGCACACGCAAGCAAAGCAAAACAAGGAATTCATTCACCACTTCCCATGGGCTGAGCATGATGTCATATGGTATGGAATATCCCTTTGGTCAGTTGGGGTCAGCTGTCCCGGCTGTGTCCCCTCCCAACTTCTTGTGCACCCCCAGCCTACTCGCTGGTGGTGAGAAGCAGAAAAGGCCTTGACTCTGTGTAAGCACTGCTCAGCAGTAACTAAAACATCCCTGCTTTATCAACACTGTTTCCAGCACAAATCCAAAACACAGCCCCATACTAGCTGCTATGAAGAAAGTTAACTCTACCCCAGCCAAAACCAGCACAACCTCTTGCCCATCCACAGGCTTATGGCACCCAGGCCTCCCTTGTATTGCTGCTGGTCACAGCTCGTTGTACTCAGTCACCTCCCAATCAAGGCAAGGCTGTGACAGTCCCATGACACATGGTATAATGAAGGTAGCAACTACAGAGAAGGAACTAAGAAAAATGTAGAGAGTCACTGCTGAAATAGACAGTTTGCTCTTTTTGGTTTTTGTTGTTTTGAAACATAGAGCAAAACCCACTTGGGAAGGCCAGATTGCTTTGTTTATTTTGACACTATCTTCATGTTTCAACATATAAGAAAGCGACCTAAGTTTAGGTTACATACCTACAGGCTGCTGAACTTGGACAAAAAACTACATTAGAAAAAGTTAAGCTCTGCTATGAAAGCACAAAAAAGGGCATATATGTGGAGAACCTCACAAACCTACTTTAAGTCCACAGTAGATTGATTGTAGGACAGAACGCTTCATGAATAAAACCAACAGAAGTGGGATCAGATAAAACCAGAACTAATACTGCAGTATTTTACTTTGAGACTATGTCTGTGCTTGCACACTGAAGGAGGCTGGGGCACAGCCTCAGGCACTGGCATCCAGTTATCCCTACTGCTTATTTGTCAGAAAGCTTCTTGCTGCCTCTCTGACTTTGCTCAGCAGCTCTCTCCCACACAATGCAGAATGAGTGCAGGGTGAGGGACAGCACATGCCAGAGGTTACTCACCCTAGGCAATATAGATGAGGCCTCGCTGTTCTGTCAGAGGATGAGATTAGCTCAAAGGATGTGTGGGTTGCCCTTTCACCTGCCACAGAAAGGGGCTTGGGTGACTGTGAACCTCGGCACAATCTGAACAACCATTCATAGTCCAGCACTGGAAACATCCTTCTGTTTGGGTTTGAGGGTTTTCTGGAAGCAGTTTACAGAAGGAAAGAAACAAACCACCAAAAAAGAACTGCAACAAAACCCAACCCTTAAGTCATCATAACAAACTGTTGTTAGGTAAATCTAATTCCAAATTAAAGAAGAGATTTTACTTCTGTTTTGGCCTGTGTATAGTTTTCACTTCCGAATACAGGGCAGGATTCAGTTACCTTACACATAGGCATCCACTTTCATTTAAGAAGAACCTGGGTGTCCCATGGGTGTTATGTCTTTTCTTCCCATTCCATATGGGCACTTTGGATATTCAAGGTCTCCCAAGTGGCACTGGAGCCTATGTGGAGGCAACAAAATCTAGCCTGCTTGTCCAGCTATTTATTCAGCAGCATTTCTCAAAATAATGCCTTACACACAATTAGTCTGCACTTGTTTTCTCTGTGTCTCTGAGTGCAATACAAGATATTACACCTCCTCCTCACTGTTTTCTGCTTAAATATTGTCTCATATATGCTGCGCTGTTAGGTCATAGCTTAATGTTACAAGAGTAATTCACCTATTCTGAACTGCCTTGCCCACAGACCTCAGGGACATCCACTTGTAAATTATTCAATAGCCTCTACTGTTCACTACCACCTCACAATGAAAAGGATATGACTAAATGAAGGATGAAAATTCTGGGCTAGCATTCTTTCTTATTGCTGACAATAGTTCACCTTATTCTGCCATGCCATATAAGATACACGCCTCCTCAACACCTGCTCCCATTGGGTCCATCCCTCTGAATATCAGTAGGAAGAGCTGGGTCCCTCCCATTTTCTCTTCCAACGCCCACTAATTTTCTCTGTAGGTTTCTAGGATCATCTCCTAGACCACTGACTGTTCTTCAGCTGACACTTAGAGGTGTTGACTACAGTCTGACTTCAGCTTGGAGATGCAATACAGACTGGAAGGAAATGGACTTTTCTTGGACATGTTGTTTCCATGTCAGGAGTAACAGGGAGGGGACAATGTCTGTATGAAGACATTTCTTTGGGTCCCTGAATCGTGGGAGAAGAAGTGTTGCACCAAGTGGCATACACTTTCAGCAAGAATCAAGAACAATTGTTGTCTGGGATGAAACATTTTGCTTTCTTCATCTCCATAAAGCTATGAGCAAAGAATTGGTGCCTGGAATAATTATAATCCCAGGAAGGTAACAAGCCATTCACTGCCAGAAGTCAGGGAAGGCACTGGACAAGGCAAAACTGTCTCCCAGCTTATCCCTGAACTGTCTGAAACCAGGTATCCAACACAGAGGTCACTGCTGGGTATCAGTGAGCTGAGAGCAAGACTCACAGAAGCCAGGTGAAATCAGGTGAGGCCTCTCAGCTTTGTTTCTCCACAAAAAACTTCTTTGTTATCTGTGTTCCCCTGTATAGAGCATGTGGGCAACATGTGAGCAACACTGAAATCCATCAGAAAAGAAACCATCAATTCTGTCCCATTACATTAGTTTCCACAGCAGGAGTGAGGGATATCAGCCTAGACACTAACACAACTGACCTAGATAGAAGAAACCAAATATATATTTCAATGCATTTTTGCTTTAAAAGTTTCAGATATGAAAAATGTAAGGGAACCGATTAAAGTTACATTTAAGGAGACCAAGCCAGGACATGTACTCAGATCATTCAGAAGCTAAGCATAGAAGATGATTTCGGTTTAATAATGGAAAGACTAGTTCCTTCTTTTCAATACGGAAGATAGAAACAAATCACATAACATTGTTTATGCTTTTTGCTAAACTTATGACACTTAGAAATATGTATCAAAACACATAAATACAGGATTCGGAGGTGTTTCTGGTCTTTTTATGGGGAAGTACATTCAATATGTTCACCTAAAATATTGGTAACATCCTGAATTAATCAATGGTACATAATGTCTCTTTCTCTTCAGCAGATTGCATTGCTGAGGGTTGCATTCAAATAGCAATGCTAACTGTTCACATTTTAATTTATTTCTCTCACCAAAGAGAAAGGAATATATATTTCAGTCTTGATTTCCTATTTTCTTTTGGAGACAATCAAACTCTCAATTTCAACAATGATACAGCCTATTAATCAAAAGTCAGAAGGACTCTCAGATGAGGAAGCAATCAGGAACATACATTAATATCAAAATAAAGTTGCTTATTTTCAGTTTATGTTAATAAAAAAATTAATCTGTCCATGAACAGTTAGCAAACAAGCAACATGCAAAAGATGCTTATTGAACGTATTATTCATTAAGAATGGATTGTGTATAATTCTTCCCATGGCTTAGAGATGAAAAAAGAGACATATTGCTGTATTATAGTAGACAATAATTTCTGCTAATTGAAGTTTAGCTGTTTCTTTCCTTTATTGTGAAGGAGCTTCATTGAAAATACACCAGAATTACTGAGTCATTTTTGGAATTTTTTGGATTCATGTTATTTCTTTCCACTTAATAATTAAAAAAAAGCATGTTTCTGTCTTCTTTACCTATATTAAGTGAGTCATCCTGCCTCCCAGCATAAAACTAACATAAAGTCCAAGCACCAATGAGGTACTATCGAAACTGTTAAATTAGGGTTTAAATGGCATTGATTTCCAGCTCTTATGCAGTACCTCTGCACAGAGGGAGGGAAAAGGGAGACAATTTTACTCAGTGAGCTTAGATTTTATTCTGCTAATTAATTATTTTGAGATTAACAGACTTCTACTGCTGGCCACTAATCATCCAGCTATGCAGCTTGCTCCTGTGGCATTTGCTCTCTTTGCTGATGTTCGTACAAATAAAATAGTTTGAACTAATAATTTCAAATTTGGCAATGCATTTCCTATAGTGTCTATACCTTATGTAGATTTTATGCAGTCTTCCGTTGTATTCCAAGGTTTTATACTGGAAATTGAAAATTATGCAATGGACAAGGGAATGATGGGAATGATAAATTAGTCAGGATGTCAGCCCACAAGGCATGAACATACAAATGGTCTTGGTTTAGAACCTTGTGAGTTTTTTAGATCGTTTTTTTAGCTGTAATTCACATCAGTTGGGACTGCGTTCTGTAAAATATGAGTATTTGCACCTATGATGTCAGTTGTTCAGTATATAAATAAAAAAGCAAAGATCTAGAGAGATTACTTGGCTATAAACCCTAGTGAACTTCCCCCGCGTAGAGCATTTTATTTTAGTACCTAGGTGCCTTACTGCTATATCTGCACTGCACTGCTCTGGACACTGCAAAACCATCCACTATATTGTGTTGCACTCAAAACCAAAATGAACACAGTTAATTGTCAGCCAGGTTATAGGGGATAGAGCAGAGGAAGTCATATCTTCTTCCTCAGGGCACTAATGGGTATACAGAGATTTTTCCTTTTATCTGTATATAAAATTTTTTAAGACCTTAAAGAACTGTGTGTTCAAAGGCATTGAGAGAGGTGAGATGAGGAGAGAAGAAATAACTTAGTGGTCCTGTTGTGATTATACAGCCTTGAAGTGGAATTATATATTTTTAAGCTTCCTTTCTTTATTCACTGCACTTTTGAAAAAAATACCTAGATAGGTATTCTGTTAAAAACTCTAGGGATAAAACATGACTCTTCAACACATAACATGTGAATTTAAAGTTTTAAATAAGACCTATTATTAAAGGAGCAATCCACTCTCCCTTTATTACTGCCACTCTGCTTCCTTGCTTCTGAACCTTATCCACCTCCTGCTGACTTTTCACTAAGACATATTACTTTCATGCTGCAAGACTCCCTAAAAAGCTACCCAGTGGGCTCTTTAATTGGCCAGGTTTGAGGTGGAGAGTCAATGGAAAAATGGAAAGTGTAACTAAGCTGTTATTCATTCATCTCCTTTAAAAGGCTGTTGTGATGCTTAAACAAAACATGGTAAATATGTACATTGCACATCCCAAACAGCCAATAAAATATAAATGGCATTTTTTACAACTCAAGAGTGAGAGGAAACTTGGGAATCATATACATTCTTGGGTGGATGGGTTTTCTAATGTATTTCTCTTTTCCTGGTGCTCATAAAATGTAGGCAAGCCCACAGATTTTAAGGAGTCTGAACAGAGGTCTTTCCTCTATCCCCCATTTTTCCCTGTTCTGTCTGCCAACCTGTGGTGAGCAGTGGGACTATTGTACTATCAACTCTCTTCCTTCATTTCATTGCAGTTCAGCCTAGTGTTCCAAGTAAATTTAAAAAATAATGAAAGGGTTTTTATCATCATATTTTTTCCCACAGATTCATGTTTTTTTTCATTAAGAGAACAAAACATAATAGGAGGTCTTGAACTCTGTAAAGGCAGGACAACAGCTGGCCTAACATTTTCCTTTACCTTATTTCAACTGAGACTTTTCTGTTAGTCAATAAAATTTGACAATGAGAAACTCACCTCAAAATATTCATCAGCACAGCTCTGACTGAGAAGATCTAGTTTCAAAGCCACTTCCTACCTGATAGGTCTTCAAATTTCAAGACAATGGTTGTAATTCCTGGATTTCTGGCTTAAAACAAGAGCAACTATTCCTTGTCAAATCCATTACAAGTAGTTAAATACAGCCATTTGGTTTACCTTTTGCTGTGCTTTTATTGAAAATAGAAACAAAAGGAAAAAACTTGTTTGTTTTATGTTTCTCTTCAGGCAACCAAACAGAAAATTTTCAGATCAGCTGGATTTTTATCACACTGAAAATATCATTATTCACACAGTTCTGATTATGGAAAGAAAGTACCTCTAACTTCCATATCAGGTCATAATTTAAAATTTTAATGTACTGGAGTATTCACTGCAAGAGAATAATAGGTTTGTCTAACAGTTAGTTTTCTTCCTTGTTAAGTAATGTATGCTCAGTTCCTATCTGAAATTGTCTAGTTTCAATTAGCAGCCAGAGGAATTTGTTTGCTGCATTGAAGAGCTTTCTATTACTTCAATTCTGTTCTCTGAAACAGTTATAATGACCATGGCAAGACATAATCTTGGTCTGCTGCCTTTTTTCAGCTTTCAAAAAGAGTATCAACTTGTTTAGCTCTATCACTGAAGCTGATAAATGCAAAAGATGTAGAGTGTAACAAAGTACATTTGAACTATATCCTTTGTGAGAAACAAGCAAATCTCAGAAGAAACTTTTGTTAGTCTTCTGTGCTTAACTGTTCTGCTGAAAAAGACAGAAGATAATTTTGATTACAATGCTCTTCAATTTATTTTCATTATTCTCTTTTTCTCCAAGAGCTAGAGAAGCCACCAGTATCTTTTAAGGGGAGCCATCTTTTTGACATATTAAACTTAGATATCACATTTTCCTGTAAAAACACAAATTATATAGATATAGAAATAAGATATAGAAATGAGATACAGAAATATCACCAAAGTGAAGGTCCTTTTTGCCTTTACTGGTTTTGGTTGCATGTAGTGGAGACAATAGATTCATGCTATCCTTTGACTATTATAATCTACTGACGGAATTGGTTTTGACAACAAAAGATGAAAAAATTTAAAACTGCCCTAAAAAGAAAGGGAAAAAAAAACCCCAGCATGAATGGAAAGTGGTTTTGGGAAGAGGGACTCAAGATGAAAGGGTTGCCTGTTTATAGTGAAGGCAAATGGAAAAGAAGACCTTTACAAGTAATCAGAGACCTCACTGAAATAAGCTGAGTTAATGAATTTATTCCTATTGACATATTCCTAGTTAAAAATTCACTGGAGAGAGACCACAAATGAAATTCCACTGTATGTCCTTTCTAGGAGAACATACAATATTTTAAGGAAGATCTCTTTCAGTCTCTTCTGTCACAACAGCTTAACTTTTTCTGGAGCACTTAAGTGGTGACTAAGAGAAAAAAATTATTTTTAGTGTAATGTGTAGGTCATATGAGGTATAACAAAAGGGCTCTTTTTTGTTCTCTAGTGTCTATTCATAAAATGTGGAGAAGTTTACAAGGCATTGTAATATGCACCTTCCTCTAGCTTCCAGAATATGGAATTAGAGACTTAGTTGTCAGGGTACTGCCCTAAGGCTGTGACATCTGGCTTTCAGTTCCTACTTAAAGACTGCTTGGTCATCTATACAAAGTAGCAAAGTAAAAACCCTTACTTCCAGACAGCCTAAAGTTAGGATATACTCTTAGACAATGGGAAATGCAGTATTAAGTCTCTTGATGCTGAGTTAGATACTGAAATTTTTCCCCTTGTGTCCATTCGCTGCCTGAAAAATGAGAGCTTTTGCTTTCAACTTTGTGCATACAATTTTTCATGCCCTTTGGTTTTATTCCAAGTATTTTAAGTTCAATATTTATTGTCAGGAAGAATGGAATGAACTATGTTGGACAAAAGATTTTTTTCAAGGAAAAAAAAGAGACATATGTCATCCTACATGATTTCCTCTTATGATTTTGTAAAAAACTGAAAAACAAGTCACTTTTAAGTAGCATAAATATTTGAATCCCTTTTCTGTATTATCAGTATGTTTTTTCTGCCACTGCTCAGAAGAAAAAAAGCTAGAAGAAAGGCCAATACTTATTTTATGCCTCCCAGGTATCTCATCATAGCTTCCTTTCAACTAGTTTAGCCTTGCAATGAGAAAACAGAGCTGGAAAATTGCACATCCAGATGCATACTGAAATGGTTGTAATCCTCTTGGTACTATATTTTGGATTGTATTTTGTGCTTTTTGTGATAATGTTCAGTACTTCTAAACATTCAGATATGAAATACCTAATATTAAAACATTATTTTATGTAGATATTGTGATCTGGTTTATTTGGTTAATTGACCAGGAAGACTTTATTGGAAATTGGATTTATTATAGATGTAAGTGGTATATTCAGGCCATGCTGTCTTTGTCTCGAGTCTATCAAATCTATCGGATAATGAAGGGAATGATCAGTATTCAAGCTTGAAAGATTTTTTTCCAAGGGCTTGCCTTGGAATTTCAGCCAGATTGAAATAAATATATACAGTAGGTGGAACAAAGGGCAAAAACATTAATCGCCAGCAAAGAAAATAACACCACCACCCCAAAAAAAGAAAAAAAAAAGAAGAAAGCAAAAAAAGAAAAAGGGAAGGTTCTCTTTCCATTCAGAAGCTATATTCATAACAAAATCTGAAAGACCAGACACTGAAAGCAGCATAGTGATTCAACTTCTGTTTGAAGGTTGAAACACCCAAGTGTTGAAAAGGTCCTTCTACCAACATATAACTATTAAGTTTATTAAGCTGCACTTCTATGAGAAATTCTTTTTTTAAACTTAATGTCTTTCTGTCCATCTTTATTTAGTTATGGTTACAGATGAATCTCCTTATTCAGTATTCTTATTTATGAATTATGGAAGAGAATGACCTCAGCAGTGTGACTGAAAAGATAGAAAATTAATATGATACTGTTATAGGTTATTGCTGGTCAGTGTCTTCGTTCACTTTGATTTTTGTTTTCTAATCAGTGATCTAAAAAAGTGCAAATGTTTTCTTGTGGTTTTATCATGTTTAAAAATAGCACAGGGCATACATAAAAGAACAAAGCAGCCTCACTTTCACAGATACAGTTTATGATGTAATCAAACAGCAAGTTCTAAAGGAACACCTGCACTGAAACCTTGCCCACCTCCTCCTACTTATTCTTCTTTGGCAGCAAGCCTGATCTGGCCTGCCAGCTCCCCTCCACAAGCAAGGACAGCTGCAAGAGAGAAAGAAAGCTCATCTTCATCAAAACACTCTTTGAAGCTCTTCTGAGGATAAACATTCTTCATTTATTAACAGCTTAATGCTTTGATAAAAGCTTACTTTGTTAAGTAGTTTGGCTTTCAAGAACTGCCCACGTAGATATTTGCATGAAGTTTATAAGGACTTTTAGACAACGTGGGATTGCTGGAAATATTGCTGAAGGCATAGAAATAAAAACAGAGACCATATTCCTACTAGGAAAAGAGAGGAAAAATCAAAGGAAACTTATGTTCAGCAGGCTTTACCATTTGCTTTAATCTCTTTCTTATTGTATTTTTAAAAGCTGTTTTAATAATATAAGCATTTTGAGCTTGATCAGATTTCAGAAACTATTGACTGACAGCTGTTCTTTTGTATTCCAAGCTGGGTAACTGACCAAAGTAAGATCAGATAACAAAATACATGGCCTACCATTGAAAAAACCTGAAAGGACTAAGCACTGAGGAAATTAATTGAAGACCCACTATAACAACAGAATTCTATAAGATAAATATTTGAAAGTAGTGTGTTTTGGGGCATGGTAGCATGAAAAACTGTATAATTGTACATTATTTCATCAAAATCAAGATTTAATGAAAATTTTAATTTCTCACACTCTTTTTAAACAAATACTGATTTTAGAAATAGACATGTACAGAGATAAAAGGTAAGTTTGGTGACTGACCATCAGAATAAAAGCTTCCTACACAAGCTTAATGGGGAAACAATTGATGGGAATGGGTTAAGCAGATTATAGCAAGCCCCTGAATTAAAAAAAATCCCCCTATACCAAAAAAAACCCCAACCCAATCCAAACCAAAACCCAAACCTGAACCCATAAAACTGAATCTTTGAGATTTGGATTTCCTGCATGCACACTCCCAATATGTGTAGCTTTCCAAAAGCAGAGAAAGAGAGATTTTATTCCAAAAGAAAAGATGCAAGTATACTGCATAAAATTTTTTATTAAAAATTGAAATATTTAACTGTACACAATTCTAGTCATCATATTCTTTATCACCTCAATCCAATATATATTCCCAAAGTCAAAGTTTTATCAGCTAAAAGATACCCTCAGTGGGAAAATATTATACCGTGTCTTTTCATTCCTGGAAGGAAGTATCATATTTATTTTATAGCTTTTACTCTCAAAATATGAAATTTTGTTCATACAGCATTTACACAACTTTTGGGTGTGCTACAGATGGAGTTAACTCTGTCACTGCTTGTATTTTGTTAATGTTAATTTTGGCAGGAGTCCTGAGAGTTTCATACACTTGGGAAGAAAAATAAAGCTACCAAAGTAATTTATATGGTAACATTCTATAACTCGTGTTTCCAGTGTGAAGAAAAACCTTGAAAAGTCTCAGATTTAATGCATTTTTCTCTAGAAGTAGTCAACATTTCTCACTAAACTAATACCTTTAGTAATAGTCTTAACAAACTTTAAAATCAAGTGACCTTATATTTTGTTATGTTTTATTTGTATTATAAGGACTGATGCAATTCAAAATTGACAATTCTGCTGTCAGTTACTTTGGGAAATGAGCTAGAGATATTTAGGTAAAAGGGCCAACCATTAAACTGCTAGGTATAACTATGTTCAGCGAACACACTAGGAACAAGGGAATGTGCTCTCTCTGTGGTTCAGTACTGAATATTTAATGGAAAAGCACTGCATATTGCATCTTTTCTTTTTAGTAGGCAACAGTGTAAATCAAATGGAACACACAGATGAGAAAAAAGATCCTGAAGCATTTCACAGATTTCCTCTGGCTCCTCAAAGCATGCATGGGGGATCAGCTAGTCTGAAGGGTTGCAGTTCCTTAAATCTCTTCTTTTGCCAATCATTTCACAGAATGTAAACTACATTTTCTATGGCTAGAGCACAGAACACCAGCAGCTTTAAGGTACTAGCAGTACCTTTTATGTAATAAAGTATAAAATTATTATAATCATTATAATGATTGTTATCTATTACACTTTCCATCTTCAGTATGTTTCTGCATGAGAGAAGATGATGTTAGTAAGGTACGTGCAGGTACAGCTCAGGATTACAAGGCAATGAAAGGAGAGGAAACGAGCCAATGTTCAAGAAAATACACAGGCAACATGCACATTCATATTAGGCAGGGAAGCAAAGAATATCTCCTCTAAATGAGGTTTGTTTGTTGGCTTTTTTCCCCACACTTCAGGGGACTAATAATTAAGAATGATATCTAGAAAATATTTTCTAGCTTCAATCATACTTACTAGGCATATGAAGAGTAGTTTGAAGCAAAACTTGCAGATATATGTATACACACGCTGAGGATCCTCTTTCAGCCTTACTGATTTCAAAGGGATATTTTCTGTGAGTAAGGTTTCCTGCTAGTGATTGCTGTGAAAGGATTGTGATCTTTAAGATATAGAAAGGTGAATCAAAAAATGACTGATGGGCAGCAAAAAAAGAATTATTGATGAAGAAGCTAGAAAGAATATGTAGTACTTGATAGCATCAAACTTTATTTTGACACACAACCTAAGTCTATAAGGTAAGAATATTGCTGGAGTTAACAATATAACAACATAAACCAGTGTAAGTGATTTCTTATTAGATTTGTTCCATAGTATAAAACTTTCCAAGCCAAGAATTGTTATGGGAAGAGTTTAGATCCCTCATTCCATTTTTTATTCCCAGGAAAGGTCTGTTTAGTTCAAACTCAGTAGAAAACCTGCTAATCTTGTAGTTGATCAAAAATTTTACCATATGTGTATCAAACATTTCATAAGCAGACATACAAGAAATGGGATTAGTTTCTGAAACCAATTCTGCAAAGCCAGCATGAGTCCAGGCACAGTTAATTAAAGTCTACTGACACCTCTTTTTATATTCAGTCAGCTACTTTTGTCCACTTTTCTCTCTATTTTCCCACACTTGTTCCTCCCTGATCCACCTTGATCCCTCCTTTTCCCTCCTTTTGGCTTCTCCTCTAAGCACTCCACACTGTTACACAAATGACCACAACACCCTTAAACCACTCCATAATAATCTTTGCACAATCCCCAAATGATTCTCCCCTGCATCCCATAATAAGCTCTATCCCCCTTTTGTCAGTAGCCCCCTTCATTCTGCAAGGCTATCTGGAGGGAGTTGGTTGGCTCCCCTCAGTGGGTTTCACATCAGGGCAAGGAGCTGCTCGATCTTTGATGGTCTGAGGAGTCACTGATTTGGGTGCCCCACTTGCGCTCACCTGATTTATAGGGTTCCCTCTGCCCATCACTGCTCCTTCAGTCCCCCTGGGTCTCTGTGTGCACTGTTATTAACCTTTAGTGACATAACCTTAAAGTGTGACTGAAGAAGCTGATTGTAGGAGATCAGCCTGAAGGCGAGGATTCCCAACAGCGGAAAATGCCTATAACCCTGCTGCATGAAGGGATGGTTGTCAAACGCATTGTCAGAAATGTGGTATCAACCCAGAAAAGATGCATGATCAAAGACCTTGAGATGTGTATTTTTACAACATATTCCATCAAGTTAAGCTACAGTAAAGCCCATCACTCTCTCCACAATATACTTCTTAAAAGGCAAGAAGTTTAAGAAATACTTGCCGTTTTTCAGATCTACATCTCCCTGATATCTTTTGGGTTCAGCTAACCACACAGATATGGGTTAATACCTTCTCATAATCATGACTCTTGATCCAGCATCAGGCTGCTTCTGAAGACAAACCTACACAATAACCTTGTCTTTGTCACAAATAGAATTCCATAAGATAAATATTTGAAAGTAGTGTGTTTTGGGGCATGGTAGCATGAAAAACTGTTTAATTGTACATTATTTCATCAAAATCAAGATTTAATGAAAATTTTAATTTCTCACACTCTTTTTAAACAAATACTGATTTTAGAAATAGACATGTACAGAGATAAAAGGTAAGTTTGGTGACTGACCATCAGAATAAAAGCTTCCTACACAAGCTTAATGGGGAAACAATTGATGGGAATGTGTTAAGCAGATTATAGCAAGCCCTTGAATTAAAAAAAAATCCTCCTATACCAAAAAAAACCCCAACCCAATCCAAACCAAAACCCAAACCTGAACCCATAAAACTGAATCTTTGAGATTTGGATTTCCTGTATGCACACTCCCAATATGTGTGCATGGCACAGTGTAGCTTTCCAAAAGCAGAGAAAGAGAGATTTTAATCCAAAAGAAAAGATGCAAGTATACTGCATAAAATTTTTTATTAAAAATTGAAATATTTAACTGTACACAATTCTAGTCATCATATTCTTTATCACCTCAATCCAACATATATTCCAAAAGTCAAAGCCTGTTATGGTACTTCCCTAATGTTTGCATTAATTGCAAATTTTAGCTTAAAAGTTTTCTTTTCAGATCATGTCACTCCAAAATGAAAAGTAGCAACTGTACCTTTAGAAAGTAGAAAGAGAAATATGAGAAATACAAATGCTAGAAATAAGAAAATACTTTAGATGGTAAGATATTTTTGCAATGTTCTGGAACAATTAAATGAATGAGTTCTCTGTACTAAACAGTGGTATTTCTGTAAGAAATACAGTGAGATGAATAAACAGATGTAACTGGTATGTAGATACAGTTTTCACAAAATAAGAAATATCTCAAAAATTTTAACGTTCAAAAGACTGATGTAGCTGCAACCACTGGGTCAGACCTCTAAAATAACTGTACAAGCATCAGCTATCACTGTGATTGAACAGATTAATGATCTATGAGCCTAAAAACTATACAGAATTGAAAAACAGTGTAATAATTATAAGACCATTTTGTGTATTTTTTCTATAAATAGGAATTTTCATTATTTTTTAGCTAAATTAGTTTGAAATTTTTTTAAAATTTCTTATATGACTGAAATGAGATGTACAAAAATATCCCTCATAAATTTAGAAGAAAACTGTAATTTTTTTTATCTATGGAGAATGCTCTGTACAATTCAAATTAAACTTGAATTCGACCAAATAAGAGTGAGAGTGAGAGAAAGAGTAAAAATAAGACTGAGAACAACAATATAATGATTACAGTAGTGTTTATGTTTTGTTCTAACTTCACTGAAATTTTCCAAAGCTCTCTCATTCATGTTCTTTTGTACAAAATTTCATGGACAACGTTGCAAATGAAACTCGATTGTGATACATAGACTATCTAAAAACCAAAATTAATTAATCCCTGTTGCTTCCTGATATTTATTTCTGTATACAAAGGAAGGGGGACAGCAGAACAGGTCTGGACCAGACAAGATACAAAGATATTGATTTATAATTCAGTTAAGAGGATTATTTTTCACTCTATTTCTTTGAAATACAAGAATGACTAGCTTGTGACCCTCATCCAGTGACAGTGGATATAGTATGTACATGTTCAAAGAAGAACTAAGGAAAAAACCTCATAACCTAACTGAAAGCAAAGGAATTTTATGAATATATTTCTTTTTTAACTGTATTGCAGATAATCTTGGAAATCTCTTGGAAATCACTGTTACATTTTTTTGCATCTAAATATTTCTGTTCTAATTTTTTTCAGGCTTCTAAATTTCCTAATTAACTTACGTCACGCTAGGAATCTCCTTTCATATGATCTGTCTTCTGCCAAACCACTGCATCTGAAAATTTTATCAGTCCAGAAATTACATAGATTCAACTCCATTCAATTTTTAAAAATGCATGTCTGATACAATATTTATATGGGAAAATCTTAGATTAGTGATATTTGCCTAGTGTTAGTAGCTCTGACATTCAATATATGAAATTCAGATAAAAATCTGCAGTAACCTCAGTTATGTGGGAAGTAGGTTTGTATTAGTGAAGTAGAATTTTAGAATAATTGAAAAAACATTATTTTCTGCACTGGCATGCCTTGTAGAGTCTTAATAAATGTTTGAAGAGTCTTATATAACAATATTTTATTGCAATTGAAGAAAGAAGATGACATAATTTTTCATGCAGTATTAAGAAGTGATGAATATAAAAATAATAAAATACAGATTTTGATAATGTCACCACATTTGACTTATCTTGCATGAAAAGGTCAGAGTCAGAGTATTTTGTAAGTTTCATATGAAGTCTCAAGACATTTAGGACAGAAAATTCAGTAGTTACTTGGTTATATTAAAAGGTTACTGGTTCATAGGCAGAAAACGTGTCTTTAGCTTTGACATGCCGAGTGCCAAGGTGTTCATATCTGAAGTTGCTCTTTTAACCTGAATTTTTTGTGGATACATTAGGATAGATTAATGCTATCAAGGAGATTTAAAAAAATAAAATAAATAGTTTTTAGAATATAAAAAAACAGTTTTATAAACAAAGAAACAGGATGGTTTTTGTGCCTTATATTAAAAACTCGTATTTCTGAAAGGTACTGTATGTATTTTTACCCAGGTCTAACAACCGTAAACTATGTAAGAACTGGAAAGTAGGTTGAACCACTTGTTTTTAAATAACTGTATTTTGAAATGGGGGACGTGAACTAGCAATCAAGCATTTAAATACTAATTTTATAAGCACAAGTGTCAAATAGACAATAAGATATTGGCTCTATAAGACTATAGTTAAATTAACTGAAAAACTAATTTTGCAAAGAAAAACTGTTTATTTTTTTATGATTAAAAATATTAAGTATATATATATTTTAAATTTACACAAAGTCAAGCCCTGTTTTGTTTTTTAGATTTCTTTGAAACAATTATTGTTTTTATTTAAGAAATAAACTGCTTCTACATCTATCTTGGGGATTTCTTCCTAAGCCCATAAATCATTATAATGAGCTAGAATTCTGATATGATATTAATACAACATCAAGTAACAAAATCCCAAAGGAAACTAAATCTTATCTCTCATGACTAAAAGAGTACCAAAGAAATAATCATGTAAGGTATTTGTCATATAATGTACAACAGATAAAATTCACTTTTGTGCATTGCACCTGCAAAAGAACTTTATCATTCCTAAGCCTTAGCGTGTGGTCATACAAATATCTTTTTGCACTTAGAAACCCGTTCCACAGTGTGAAGATTTGCACTGTACTACCCTATCTATTGTACTCTACAAGCCGCTGCCTGGACTTTTAAGCTCAAGAAGAGATTCTGACATCCAAGTAGTGATGTCCCAGGAAGAGAGTTTGCAGGTGACTTAGGTGTTTCAGTCAATAGGGACAGGATTCAGCTGTGCAGACACAAATTATCCCCTGCATTGGCACAGGACGGACAGATGTAATGTGGGACCTGAAGAGTGCCATCTGAGATGCTCCAGTTGCTGCTCCAGCAGAGTTTGGGTCTCTCATGGGCCCTATGCCATGTCTCTTAGCCCTACAGAGAGATCTCATATATCTAAGGTATCCTGTATGGAATGAGATGCATTATACATGGGCAGCTGAATCAAGTGTATGGAATCTAGAGCTACCCATCTCATCCATAGCACCTGTACTTGATCAGCTGAGCAGATTTTGACACAATGGTAGTACTGATTGAATTTCTATTGACAACTACAAGAGCTTAGGCACTTAACTCACACATATGTTGCTGACACATAATTTAAGTATCAAAAAATGTAACTGAATAACACCATTCCAAGAAATCTGTATGCGAGAAGCTCAAAAGAAACTAGACAACAACAAAGATTTTCAGTGTAGGTTAATGTAAATAAATCTATATAATAATTTTATTCTTTTCTGATTTGTAGGGAAGAAACATCATGTCTGTATCCAAACTAGAATGGATACTTCACATAGGTTAAACCCAAGATTTAGCAGATGCAAACTTCAAAGGTCTTATAGAAAAGCTTGTTGCTTTACAAAATTTTAACAAGAATATTTGAAAACTGGGAAAACTTTCTTCCTAAAAGCATGGTATTAATTTTAAGAATTCGTTTAACGTGTTTCTGTGTTCCTGCAATGTCCTGCAATGTCCATATTGATATATTGGGACCCAGAAGATGATTGATAAAAAACTAAAATAAAACGTTGTAATATAGTTGGTGAGACATTTCAGTTGTATATATCCATGGCATTATGATATTAGAGGACAAGATCTGCTTCCCTGGATCAACAGCCTGGTCCAGTTTAGTTTCTGATACTGGATGTGTTTAATTGCTTTAAAGGAAGATATAGAAGTTATTGTATAATTCTCTTCTCCTTGTCTCCACTTTGACCTTGAATAGACAGACTAGTCAGAGCCTTGAGACATGAGGTTTTGTAGAACTTGCATATGTTATTGTTTAATTCATTATTGCAGCTGTAGATTTCCTTGATATTTATATAATACCTTTAAAATGTCATTAAATTCTCAGATGTGTCAAATTCCTGTGGGAATGAGTTTAACCATGCAATTATATGAATGAAACATGAATTTATTTCTAGTGATTTTGAGTTTCCTCTCTTGAAGCATCTGTTACCATTGTGTATGGGATAAAAAAGTTTTCATATATATTCTCTATTATATATTTGTTATTATGTGTATTTACAACACATCTTCCATTATTTGTCCAGCTTCTATATCTCCCTTTCAGGGCAAACAATTTCATTTTTCAGTCTTTCTACAGGTGAAACATCAATAACTAGAAAGAGCTGGAAAATGAGAGAGAAGAATGTGGGAAAGAAAGTAGTAACAAGCACATCACAAACTATTACTCAAGGAAATCATAGATCAATAAACTTATAGGCTTTTGGTCAACCAAAACATATTCTGGTTTTGTGAATGAGAAATACTTGTGGCAAACACTTGATTTCATCTGCCCTGACATTTCAGAGTCACTGGTAAAGGGCTTTGTCATCTACCCAGCTCACTGGATACAGAACAGAATTGCAGAGAGGAGACAGAATCAGTCCCTTCACATCCTGTGGTCTCTCCTTCCTATTAATCACCCTGCCCAAGGTAGCAGTGGCCAGCAAATTAGTGATTGCAGTCAGAGCCATGCAAATAGTCCTTCATCGACAATGCCTGAAATCACCATAATAAGGCCAGTAGAAGAAGTGACAGAGAAAAAAGTTGTCCTACCTCCCATTCCTCCAGTAGCACTGTGATAGGACAAGACATAAAAGGAGAAAGCTTCTCTCTTCTTCAGTTCCTACTCATTTCTATTCATATTTTCTCCTATTCCCACTAGAAAGCTATAAAACTACCAGAGGCGTATTGTGCCTTGTACATATACCAGGTGGCTCCAATGCCCATATCTCCATCCCACTCCATGTAAGTGGTGGAAAATATTATCCAGATAAAAGCACATATCAATCATACAAGTCTGGAATATGTTTAGTAGTGTATTTGGTTTATACTATAGTCAAAGACATACATTGTTCTTTATGTTTGTTGGTTTTGTTGTATTTTATTCTTCTCTTATTAGAAAAAGATTTTTTTTTAATTGTTGAATTATTACTCACTGACCATGGAATAACTAAGGTTTACTAACTGCCCAACAGAAACAAAGAAACCAACCAAACACAGTATTGGAATCAAAGCTCTTTTCCATCATGGGATATATTCAGCCTACCATGGTAGTAGCTATCAGTAGTATAAAGAGCTTCAAATCAGTTAGCCAGTTAATGAATTCTGGCAAACAAGTAGACAAAATGCAGTTCTGCATGTCAAAACTGAGTGACATAAGCACAGTCCCACAAATGGAAATCGCCTTTTCTGTTAGGGTCAAGAATTTGGAAAAGTAAATTAATAAGAAATTTCAAGTCATGGAAGCTCTAAAAAATGCCTAATATCAAACATTTTAGGAATAAGGAGTTTATGAATAATTGAACCAGTAATAGTGATACAAAGGTTAATGTGGCTGGAAAGGTTAAACCAGACATTAAAAAATGGAACAGAGAAGGTTTTTTTACACCATTCATTTCCTGAAGCTGTAACATAATAGGCTATGTCAAAAGGCTATAACATAGTTTTCCTCGTTCTGTTACAATGGAAAACAAATGGTTTGAATTTCATCTTCCTCATCCTGATATAAATCAGAAGAAACAGCATGGAGTCAGTGGAATTTCTCTGGGGTAAAACTAGGAACACAATAATTATAGTCAAAATGTTAATGATTCAGATGAAATGGTACAGTGAAGGGAAAAGATATTCAAGAAGAAAAGAAACATGAATTTTGAATTGTAGGTAGGTGATTGTATACAAAAATGGTGGATGTCTAATAAAATTTGAAAGCATATTCTCACCATATTTTCTGGTTATTTCTTTCATTATTCACTGGTCTTGTCTTTCCTCATGGAGTTATTTCTTTTCTATAGGTATTTATATCCACAGATGAGGATTTCTACTGTACAACACACAGGTGCTCACACCCACGTACACCAGTGATGGCCCCTGCCCCTCTGCCACCACATGGGCCCTGGGGAACCGGGCGCTCACTCCAACCACTTGATACGCCAGGCCCAGCTGGGGCTCCAGCACATTTGTGTAATGACCTCACTGCAGACTCAGCCTGCTGTACTGTGTCAGACAGATGGGGATCTGTTTCTTCCCCACACCAAGGGACTGGTTTTTTAAACTATTTTTCACTTTCTATGTTAGACTGATGGCCCAAGCCTCCAATGGCTTTTCTAATCACGTAGCCCCAGGCCAATCTCTTTGACTTTCTCTGTATCTAAAGCCAAAGAACAGTTGTCACCAGGCTTTCTGTCAACCTCTAGTTTCCTTTACCAAATTTGCTACAAATGTTTGAGGTTATGCATTGCACAATTTCTCTGGTGCGTCTTTGTTTTCCAAATCATCCAGATTAATCTAGTCAATTAGATGTAGTCAAGGTCTCCTTTGTCAGGGAAGTGCTTTCGGGTAAGCTTCACCCCATGACACTGTGACATTATGAATGGACCTTATGTCTACAGATGAATTTGTGTTTGAAATCTACTGCAAAAAAAGTATATAAATGCACTTCTTTTGCTATTGCTTTTTATACATGTAATTTACCCAGCATCCTTGTTTATAATACTTTCTCTTCTCCACTCCTCCAAAAATATTTAAAGACAGTTCTATTCTGTTTGTGTCATGTGTTAAAAATTCTTTTTTAAAATTATTTTTAGTGTGAATTACTTGATTTTCATGTGAATATTATTTAGGGAGGAGCGGTACAATGTTTAACACAGATAAACTTCCTTAAAATTAAGTTTCTATATTGCCCTTCCTGTATTTGCTTTAAATGAATCTCCTACCATATTCCAACAAAACACTACTCTTGTGAATAACAGAATCACATTTTGTTCATGATTTACGATACCCACTGATCACATTGTCAATAGGCTACTTTCTACTACTCATTTATATGCCTTTAAAATCCATTACAGGTTAATTTGAAAATCACAGATATAAGTATGATGATGTTATAAACTGCAGTGGGCAGTTCAAAATGTGTGCTATTCATCAGCATTTTGTGCATTGTGACAGCAGTAAGAAGTCTTATAGAAGTTCATTTGCTACAATTATTTTTGGAAAGTTAACTCTTGTATAGTAGTAATTCAAAGGGGCTCATTCTCCTAATATATTTTCTTTTAAAAAATTCAGTTATGATTAACTGATTATGATAACCAACAAGCAAAAGCTATGACAAGAACAAGTCCTTAAATTGCCTGTGGGTACTGGGAAGATAGATCAGACATTCATGGAAATTTAAGGAATGAAAGGCTATATTATAGAGATTATATCTAATGTCAGCTAATTTGAAAATTAGTGACTTTCTAATGTAGACTTCACTATAATCAAAGGTTTGAGAAATACTGAATTTTACTTTGTACATATGTATAATAATAGTACTTTGTACTATCATTTGTACTAAGTTATTGGTTCAAAAAAATTTGAATAATATGAAAAAACACAGGTCTAAATATTGAAAGGAACAATAAAAAAAAAAAGGACCCTTTTTAGCAGAAAAATGTCTGTATTCTACCTTCTGTCTGCTCTGTATTGTATCATCCTCAACAGAAAAGAAACAGTAGCAGAAAATACTCTTGTTAATCTACAAATATAGCTATGGTATGGCTTTTCTATACTTAGAATAAATAAGTGCTCTAGAGTACATGCATAAATAAAGATGGTGCAATACTAAGGAAGGAAAGGGGAAGCAACTGTCAAGAACATGATTTGTTTTCTATAAGCAAATCTTAATAATTTAAAATAGACATCAAAGACTCAGTTAATGCAGAGGTATCAGCAAGTGCCCTAGGAAAGCTAGAATAAAGTTTGCAATTAGCTAAGTCACTACAGAAAGCATGAAAAGTTGAAGTCACAGAGAGAAAGTGTCTCAGAAACAAGTGACAGATAGGATCATACAAGTAACGTGCTTTGCCTCATTTGTTTCACTGATCTCAATTACAACAAAGGATTTCAGGCACTAACTCCTAAGTCATGGCAGTCTGAGTAGATGATGCGAGGGTAGGTTCTTAAATAGTAACTCTTAATTTAAAGAACAGTTATGTGTTCTATATGATAAGGTTAGCTTCTGAAGAGATCAAAAAGATATTAAAACCATGGGAGCTGAGGAAATCTGTCCTGGAGCGGAATTCTAAACAATGCACCATCCTGGTGCTATGAAACTTTTATAAAAAAGGATGTTATCACTTGTTTTTTTGCCAAAATTATTGCCAACTTACATAGATAAGACTTCCTTCAAAAGAACTTTTGCCATTAGAGGGAGCTGAAAGAAGACTGTTTCATCTCTATTATTATAAAGATGAATAACAGACAAACAATACAGAGACCGGTGAATTATAAATATTAATTTTATTCAGGATTATTTTCCTGGTGCTTTTAAAGAGGTATTCAGTGAAATTCCTAGGAAACTACATGCCAGAGACTTAAAATATATGCTATTATACAAAGACTTCTGAAAGTGCCAGAAGCTAACTTCTACCACTGAAATAATGCAGAAATACTTATCAGTAGGGTAGCTGAATAATTTGTTCATCAGTTTAGAGGCACTGGATGCTTTAACTATTTCATCTTACTTAGGTTGATGGAGGCCTAAGAAGAACATGTATTCTATAAGCCTTTGGCTTTAATATCTAGAGAAATAATAAAAAAAATACATATGGTGCATGAGAAAGCTTTTCCTTTCTCTTTCTCTTCACAATGCTTTGAAAAAGTAAAGTTGGTGCCACAAATGCTCACTTTATTATTTACCTTAACTTGCTTTCTTTGATCATACTCTGAATCAATGAAATGCATTTATTTAGTTTGTTTAACAGCTTTATGAGATAGTAATAAATAATACTTTATCTAGATCCCCACATCAGCAAAATATTTCTCTCTCTTGTGTTGGATTTATTCAATCTCATTTTAGCTTGTGAAAAAGTTAAGTGACTACTGTTATCACCTACTCTTTCTCTTCAGTTCATGGAAAGAGTTATTCATCCAGCTTACACGAACACCTGTTTTAGAAGAGATAAGCTGTCCTCAGAGAAAGAAAAGACTAAGATTAAAACCCTAATTCTAAAAGTTACCCAGATGGCTACATTTAGTTGGGAGATTATCACCATTTGTTAGCTTCAGCTGAAATATATACCGTTTCTTTGCTGCATAAATATATCTGTATATATTTTTATACCTTTGCCCCATAATATTTCAATGCTCATAGTCTTTGATGTCACTAAAAAGGTGTACAACACGGTTCTCTGCTTTCTCAGTATCTGATTACCACTCCCATTCTCAGATTCTGCAGTAATAGATTATGATCCCAAACAGGCACAATCAAATGCAATATTCATAGAATCATAGAATGGTTTGGGTTGGAAGGGACATTCAGGGATCATTTAGTCCAACCCCCTACCATGGGCAAGGATATCTTTCGCAAGAACAGGGTGCTCAAAGCCCCGTACAACCTGACCTTGGACACTTCCAATGATGGGGATTCCACAACTTCTCTGGGCAACCTGTTCCAGTGTCTCACCACCCTCATCATAAACGATTTCTTCCTTCTATGTAAATCTGTCCTCTTTCAGTTTAAAACCGTTGCCGCTTGTCCTGCTGCTACAGGCCCTGGTAAAAAGGCTCTCCGCATCCTTCTTATAAGCCCCCTTTATAAAGGGAAAGGCCGCAATAAAGTCTTCTGGGAGCTTTCTCTTCCCCAGGCTGAGCAACCCCAACTCACTCAGCCTTTCTTCAGAGGAGAGGTGTTCCAGCCCTCTGACCATTTTTGTGGCTATCCTCTGGAACTGCTAGAACAGGTCCATGTCTTTCTTGTGCTGGGGACCCCAGAGTTGAACACAATACTCCAGGTGGTGTCTCATGTGAGTGGAGTAGAGGAGGAGAATCACCTCCCTTGACCTGCTGGCCACGCTTGTTTTTGTGCAGCCCAGGATATGATTGGTTCCCTGGGCTGCAAGCGCACATTGCTGTCTCATGTCCGAGTTTTCATCCACCAGTATCCCCCAGTCCTTCTCTGCAGGGCTGCTCTCAATCAATTTATTCCACAGTCTGTATTGATAGGGGTATTGCCCTGACCCAGGTGCAGGACCTTGCACTTGGCCTTGTTGAACTTCATGAGGTTCTCACAGGCCCACTCCTCAAGGGTGGGCACAATATGCCGGTCATTCTAGCACCACTTCTCAGGCTGCTTTTGAATGAGGTTATTCTCCAGATAACAATGTCCAGACATTATATGTTTTGTGTTTGGAAGTACTTTGCGGACTACACAATACACACAGAAAATTATTCAGTCTTTTCCTTAGGTTTTGTTAAGTTTAATCTTCTGGGGGAGGGGTAGGAATTTTCTGTGTTGAATAATACTGTAGATTGGTATATTATTATTTTTTTAGGTAGAACTATTATTTATAATTTGGCTAAGGAATTTGGATCAAGAAGATAAAAGAGAATAATTTGGAGCTGGATACTTTTGAAGTGTTCCTCCAAGCTATACTCTGTTTACTCATGTGTAATGGATGAGGACTTCATTTCTATTAGAATGTATTTCAGCACATATCTCATCTTGAGTATCAACTGCCCACGATATATCCTTTTGGTTCCTGAATTATAGACTGCGTCACCATATTTTCTTTTAATAACTTCTTCAATGGATGTGCAGTTACCCAAATATCATTTTTGAGCTATGTACTTAAGTGTTCAAATTGTATTTCAGATTACATCAGCCAGCTTAAGTGAAGGGTTGAAGTAGGCTTCAACAGCACATTAGACTAATCAGTTATATTTTGCTATGAAATAGAGGAAAAATAATTATACTCTAAGAAACAGTTATCTAAATCGAAGGTGGATGAAGAAAATAGATGAGTAGATGTTACTGTATTTCAGATAACATGCAGTATTTTCAACCCAGGGTTTCTATTCATAAATATTCATGCATACATGCATGCTTGAGTCTGCCTCTAGGAGCATACGAGAAATCCATAAAAAAATTAATTCCGTTTTATTTTTAAATATGTCTGAAATACCAACCATATCACTTAAGATATATATATGCATGCACATGTACATGTGTGTACCAGTATACATAGAAGCACTTAAATGTACACATTTCAGGGGGAAAAAAAAGTACTCCAAGCATTTGAAAAGAAAACTGATTCTGAATAAAATATGGATGAAATGTATCAGTTTGTATCTTCTAAAATAACATAAATAGCTCAGGAAGGGATGAAAAGCTTAACCTTTATTCTGACATGATAAGGATAGGATTGGGAAATTCAGCCTGAATGCTACTCTTAATGCTAGAATCTCACCACTCATTTGCTTTGTTTCACCAAAATGCTCAGAAAAATAAGAGAGGGAAGAATAAATGCTTTGAAAGAAGTCATTTCACATCTGTGCCTCTAGAGTGAAGGTATGAAATATAACAGCATAACCAACAGAAGGAGTTAGTTCAGATAATTGGAAGATATTTTTCCAAGGCTGACAGCAAATAAGTATGATGGGTAGGAACAAAATTTTAACTGAGGTACACACCCTGAAAGAAATGAAGCTTTCCTCAGCCTAAGCTGACTAAAGAGGACAGCTCTGAGGAAGTAAAAACAGAAAGAGAAGTGATGTATACCCTTTCATTTCTTAACATGTCTTTGGTCTCAGAGGCAGCTCCAAATGAGCTTAACAAAGAGAAACCACAGGCAGCTGTTTGCAATAGTATCAAGGGATAAAGAAAGCAAGCACAAAAGCAACTGCAGGAATGAAGCAAGACCTTTTTTAATGTCTTGAATTGCTACTCACTGTAGTAATTTTAGGTCTTGTAAATGCTTTATAGTACTAAGTACAAAAATTTTCTATTTTATCTTTGACTCAGTAGTCCAGCATTGTTGTTTATCTGTAGTAGAAAAAAATTTACTATTTCATATTTATAGAAATGTCCATCACCTTTAATTTAATTACAAGGAAGATGCAATAAAAAAAAAAATCCCATATCACAAAGCTACACCTTCAGCAGTGCTCATGCTTCATGCTGCAAGCTAATTACTTTCTCATGCTGTGGAGGAGACTTACTAGTACAGTATGGTGGGAAATAGCTATTCTATGACTATCAGATTTCAGCCTACAGAGTAACTGTATGTTTCACAAATAGCAATACTAGAAAGTTAGTCTCCTCTCACTACTCAGTCAATGAATTTTTAAATAATTACTGAATACGAGGATTTAGAATAAATAAGAGGAAAGCTGAAAGGTGGATGAAAGACAAAAATAGAACAGTTAAGAAAATACGTGTTCCTTCTCCTAAGCAACTATTAAGACATAAAGAGAGGGCTGAGGAAAAGCTAAATGTGGCGGCAGATGCAGAACAGCATATATCTTACTAATAGTTCCTAGCAAAAGCTTTCTTCAAAGCTGAGTGTGCATTACTAATTTTATAGCAAAACTTTAACGAGAATATTGCAATAATCCCCAAATCAAGCACTACCAAATCAGGGAACACTTCAAATTATGGTTTGGTTTAGGTCCAACTATGATCAGAGTGACAAGGGTTAATTTTCTCAGTTAATTTTCTCAGTCTTAGTTCCTTGCTCTAATAACATGGTGTGTGTATATATATAAAAAGTCTTTAACATTAAAATTTCAAGTGTTGCTTAATTTTTAAAATATGCATGGAATTCTTATTTTTTTTCCTCTCTTTTCAATGTGTTAAAAATCTTGTGTTAAAATTCTTGTCAGTAACTACAGAGAGGTAGTACATAAACTTTAAACAAAATGTTCCTGTCTTGATGGGTAGCCTTCTTACCAAACAACAGCCAAAAGTAGAGTACCTTTGTGCTCCTCCAGGAGTTCTTTGGAACGGTCATTGAGAACCCAATGGAAACAGATAGTCCTCATGGAAAGCCCACTCTACCAGTGATGAAATGTTCTTCTTAGCTGTGGAAATACAAAGCAGAGCAAACTGTAGCTCCTTTTTTTTTTTCAAACTTGTATGTTTTACTAAGACAAAAAGGAGGGTAATTGTTGTAGGCGATTCCCTCCTGAGGGGAACAGAGGGCCCAATATGCCGGCCTGACCCAACCCACAGGGAAGTCTGCTGCCTCCCTGGGGCCCGGGTGAGAGAGGTCACGAGGAAACTCCCTAGTCTGGTACAGCCCACCGATTACTACCCGCTGTTGGTTTTGCAGGTTGGCAGTGATGAGATTGAGCAAAGAAGCCTGAAAGGGATCAAGAAGGACTTTAAAGCACTGGGGAGACTGGTTGAGGGATCGGGAGCACAGGTGGTGTTTTCCTCAATCCCTTCAGTGGCGGGGAGGAATGCTGATAGGAATAGGAAAGCGAACCTGGTCAACGTGTGGCTCAGAGACTGGTGCCATCGGAGGAATTTTGGATTCTTTGACCATGGGGCGGTCTACACGGCACCGGGTCTGCTGAGTGCAGACGGTGTTCAGCTGTCCTCAAGGGGGAAAAGGATCCTTGCTCGTAAGTTGGCAAGCCTCATCAAGAGGGCTTTAAACTAGATTTAAAGGGGGAAGGGGATGAAGCCAGGCTACCTAGAGATGAGCCTAAGGGTGGCGTGCCTTTGTCGGGGGCAAGATCGATAGCCCAGCTCAAGTGCATCTATTCCAATGCACGCAGCATGGGCAGCAAACAGGAGGAGCTGGAAGCCATTGTGCAGCAGGACAGCTATGACGTAGTCGCCATCACAGAAACATGGTGGGACGACTCGCATAACTGGAGTGCTGCGATGGAGGGCTATAAGCTCTTCAGGAGGGATAGACAAGGAAGGAGAGGCGGTGGGTTGGCTCTGTATGTCAAGGAGTGCTTTGATTGTATAGAGCTCGATGATTGTCATGAAGGGGTTGAATGCTTATGGTAAGGATGAGGGGGAAGGCCAACAAGGCGGATATCCTGCTGGGGGTCTGTTATAGACCACCCAACCAGGACAAAGAAGCCGACGAACCGTTCTACAAGTGACTGGCAGAAGTCTCACAGTCGCAAGCCCTTGTGCTTGTGGGGGACTTCAACTTACCGGATGTCTGCTGGAAGTATAACACAGCCGAGAGAAAACAGTCCCGGAGGTTCCTGGAGTGTGTGGAAGATAACTTCCTGACACAGCTGGTAAGCGAGCCTACCAGGGAAGGTGCCCTGCTTGACCTGCTTTTTACGAACAGTGAGGGTCTGGTGGGAGAAGTGAAGGTCGGAGGCCATCTTGGGCTTAGCGACCATGAAATGATAGAGTTTTCAATTTTTAGACAAGTAAGGAGGGGGGTCAGCAAAACTGCTACCATGGACTTCCGGAGGGCAGACTTTGGTCTGTTCAGGACACTGGTCAAGAGGGTCCCTTGGGAGACGGTCCTGAAGGGCAAAGGGGCCCAGGAAGGCTGGATGTTCTTCAAGAAGGAAATCTTGAAGGCGCAGGAGCAGGCAGTCCCCATGTGCCATAAGAAGAGCCAGCAGGGAAGACGACCGGCCTGGCTGAAAAAGGACCTTTGCTGAGACTAGGGGAAAAAAAGAGAACTTATCACCTCTGGAAGAAGGGGCAGGCAACTGAAGAAGAGTACAAGGATCTTGTTAGGTCATACAGAGAGAGAATGAGGAAGACAAAAGCCCAGCTAGAGCTCAATCTGGCCACAGTCGCAAGGGATAACAAAAAATGCTTCTATAAATACATTAACAACAAAAAGAGAGCCAAGGAGAATCTCCATCCTTTACTGGATACGGGAGGGAACATTGTCACCAAGGATGAGGAAAAGGCTGAGGTACTTAATGCCCTCTTTGCCTCAGTCTTTAATAGCCAGACCAGGTATCCTCAGGGTATCCATCTCCCTGAGCTGGAAGACAGGGATGGAGAGCAAAATAGGCTCCCCTTGATCCAGGAGGAAGCAGTTAACGACCTGCTATGCCACCTGGATACTCACAAGTCTATGGGGCCTGATGGCATCCACCCAAGGGTGCTGAGGGAGCTGGTAGAGGAGCTTGCCAACCCGCTCTCCATCATTTATCAACAGTCCTGGTTAACAGGGGAGGTCCTGGATGACTGGAGGATTGCCAATGTGACACCCATCTACAAGAAGGGCCGGAAGGAGGATCCGGGGAACTACAGGCCTGTCAGCCTGACCTCGGTGCCGGGGAAGATTATGGAGAGGTTCATCTTGAGGGTGCTCACGGGACACGTGCAGGATAACCAAGGGATCAGGCCCAGCCAGCACGGGTTCATGAAAGGCAGGTCCTGCTTGACCAACCTGATCTCCTTCTATGACCAGGTGACCCGCCTAGTGGATGAGGGAAAGGCTGTTGATGTTGTCTACCTGAACTTCAGCAAAGCCTTTGACACTGTTCCCCACAGTATTCTCCTGGAGAAGGGGGCGACTCGTGGCTTAGACAGGTACACTCTTCGCTGTGTTAAAAACTGGCTGGACAGCCGAGCCCAGAGAGTTGTGGTGAATGGAGTGAAATCCAGTTGGCGGCCGGTCACAAGTGGAGTCCCCCAGGGCTCAGTGTTGGGGCTGGTCTTGTTTAATATCTTTATTGATGGTCTGGATGAGGGGATTGAGTGCACCCTCAGCAAGTTTGCCGATGACACCAAGTTGGGTGGGAGTGTTGATCTGCTTGAGGGTAGGAAGGCTCTGCAGATGGATGTGGACAGGCTGGATCGATGGGCCGAGGCCAACTGTATGCGGTTCAACAAGGCCAAGTGCCGGGTCCTGCACTTTGGCCACAACAACCCCAGGCAATGCTACAGGCTTGGGGACGAGTGGCTGGAAAACTGCCCTGCAGAAAAGGACCTGGGGGTGCTGGTTGACAGCCGGCTGAAGATGAGCCAGCAGTGTGCCCAGGTGGCCAAGAAGGCCAACAGCATCCTGGCCTGTATCAGAAACAGTGTGGTCAGCAGGACCAGGGAAGTGATCGTGCCCCTGTACTCGGCACTGGTGAGGCCGCACCTCAAATACTGTGTTCAGTTTTGGGCCCCTCACTACAAGAAGGACATTGAGGTGCTGGAGGGCGTCCAGAGAAGGGCGACGAAGCTGGTGAGGCGTCTGGAGCACAAGTCTTATGAGGAGCGGCTGAGGGAACTGGGGTTGTTCAGTCTGGAGAAGAGGAGGCTGAGGGGAGACCTTATCGCTCTGTACAACTACCTGAAAGGGGGTTGCAGAGAGGTGGGTGTTGGCGTCTTCTCCCAAATGACTAGTGACAGGACAAGAGGAAATGGCCTCAAGTTGCGACAGGGGAGATTCAGACTGGATATTAGGAAAAATGTCTTTACTGAGAGAGTGGTGAAACACTGGAACAGGCTTCCCAGGGAGGTAGTGGTGTCACCCTCCCTGGAGGTATTCAAGTAGCATGTGGATGTGGCATTGTGGGATGTGGCTTGATGGGCATGGCGCTGTGTGGTGTGGGTGGGTTGTTTTGGTGTGGGTTGTGGTGTGTTTTGTGGTTTGTGGGTGTTTTGGGTTTTTTTTTGTTTGGGTTTTTGTTTGTTTGTTTGTTTGTTTTTAATGGTTGGACTTGATGATCTTACAGGTCTTTTCCAACCTTAGTGATTCTGTGATTCTGTGATTCTGTGATCCTAAACAGCAGGTGGATGGCCTCAATATGTCACATGTGAAATCAGAGGGAATTATCTAATATAGAGGGAATACTCTGATGATAGTTTTAATCCAGTTTCTTACCCCTCTGTACTTCAGAGAAATATGTGGGGTTCTTATCTAATTAGTGAATCCGATCCTGAGTGTTTATCATTGTGCTGATTCTTGTATATTCATACATGATATAAGCTTTCCTTAATGAGAAACCCCACAAAATAATGTCAGGTTATAATGGGATTCATTCTCTGATATTAGAGCTTTCCTTTACCTTACCATAAATTACCTTTATGTTAGGACTTTGAATAAGTTTGGCTTTCCTCTTTACTGTGCAGTCTGTCATACACATGGCACAGAACTTTTTGTTATATCAGCTTTCCGATATTTTAAATGTATTTTTTCATTCCCCTGCTGAGGAGGAATATCTGCTTCATATCTATTTACTTCAGACCTGAGCTTCAAAAGATGGTGGTGTAGCAGTATATATGTCACTCTCCGTATGAATTGTAAGAAGACAAGCTTAACCTTCAGTGAATTTCAGGGTTCAGAGGAAGATTTCTGTTAAATAGGAGTCAGAAAAAACTCAGGTATCTGAAAGAGAGCTGTAGAGAAATGTGAAAAACAGGACAAGTTTAGAATAGAACAATGGCAAGTGGAGTATTAAAAACATCAAACCTCTCTTTCCTTCTACATTTTCTTCATGTATCTCCAGAGCTGTATAAAAATCACATTTTCATACGTTTTCTCAGAAACATCTAGACTATTATGCTGCTTAGTGTTTTCATGGTTTAATCATTTTAACTCCACCGATCAAAACTGTCTGGACCTCATTTCTTTGAGGAATTACTTTAAAACTATCTTCTAAATCTCAAATTTGTGCATATCTCTTTGTAAAATTCACCTGCACTTAAAGAAAAAAGATCATTTATCAGAAAATTTGCAACAGTGAGCAAAGATTTCTATAAAATTGGCATATTTTATTTTTGTAAGGTAAGAACAGGAGAGGAAGTAAGGTTGAATTTTGAGTAATTTTTCATTTCATGATGTATATTATAGTATTATAAATGCACAATGTACTAATGTTTTCTGCTTATGCATTACTTGAAAGTTGGATGTTCTGCTCAGAGCAGCTTATTTAATAATACTAAATAGTATTTATGAAGGATATATCTTTGTTCAGACATTCATTTAACCAAAGTTCCATTGCAAAGCAGACTTGTTTCCTTCATGAACCTAATTACATTATTTAATAGATAAACAAAATCTCAGGCATAATAATGCTGTCTTCTTGAGCAACTACTTGTAACTCCCTTAACAGAGTCCATGGTGGCACCATACAATGCCAGAAGCTCATGACATTCCTACGGTCATTGCAGCGGGAAGCACAGAGTTTGTTAACATAAAGTGCTGAAAGCGCTTCTAGTAGGAAGGAGTCATCCTGCATGAGAGGCATGAAAAGCAGTTTTGTGCAACGAAAGAACAGAAGTTGGACTGGAGTCTCCACCAGATCCATGGGAATGCAGCGCTCTCAATGCAACAGAGTGCTTCCTACCAAATCACTCACAAGTATTTGGCTGAGGTCAACTCATGAAATCCAGCAGCAGTATGACATATTGACAGGCTGTGCCTGCTAGAGAGAGCATGTGAAAAATATGTAGAGAAAACAGGCTTCAAAATAAAAGCAGAGAGGCTCAGAAGAATGCTTCAATGGACTACTTATATGCTTTAATGCATGATTAAGACTGTTGCTGAATAATGACCTTCACAAATGTATCCGTAAGCTGGACCTGAATATAGCTTAGTTTATGAATAGGAAGAAAAAACTTGGCACTACTGTAATATGTGCTGGCCACTCTGAAGAAGGAAGAAAACAACTAGTACTGATTTCAATTTCATATAAGCAAAATCAATCCCCTCACATATTCTTGTATTTGGACTCCATATTCATACACACTTTTTAAACTGATTTTTCCCATATATTTTGCACCTTGAGAAATTACCTTTATGTTAGGACTTTAATAAAGTTTGGCTTTCCTCTTTACTGTGCAGTCTGTCGTACACATGGCACAGAACTCAAACAAAGGAAAAGTATTTTCCTTTATATTATCAGACTTTTCAGCAAGCTGAAGATCTTTACAAAACCCTAACATTTTTACATTGTCTTTGTGAAGTGGGTTAGATCACCACTTGATATTTCTATTTCCTCCCAGTGCTGAAAGCTTTCTCATTGTTGTTAAACATTAATTCATAGCTAAGAGCAGAACAGTACAGATAAGGGAGCACACAGTCCTCATTGCAAAAATGAATTGGTCATCTCCTATTGGAAGTTTTGAATGTCTCATACAATGTGTTCTAAGAGGAACACAAATTATAGACAGGCAAAAACCAAAACAAAATCTGAATACGTGGGAAACTTTTTATCTGTTCTCATGACCTTAGAACATAAGGGGTAGACAAGCTTATCCTTTTTGGAATGGGGTGATAATGTTTTTTATACACGGAATCAGTTAAGGAGACAGTCTTTATACTAAGTCTTCACAGAATCACAGAATCACAGAATCCCTGAGGCTGGAAAAGACCTGTAAGATCATCAAGTCCAACCATCAACCCAACACCACCATGCCCACTAAACCATGTCCCACAATGCCCCGTCCACACGTTCCTTGAATGCCTCCAGTGAGGGTGACTCCACCACCTCCCTGGCCAGCTTGTTCCCGTGCTTGACCACTCGGTAAAGAATTTTTTCCTAATCTCCAGCCTAAACCTCCCCTGGCAAAACTTGAGGCCATTTCCTCTTGCCCTGTTGCTAGTCACTTGGGAGAAGAGACCAACACCCACCTCTCTGCAACCCCCTTTCAGGTAATTGTAGAGAGCGATGATGTCTCCCCTCAGCCTCCTCTTCTCCAGACTAAACAACCCCAGCTCTCTCAGCTGCTCCTCAAAAGGGTTGTGCTCCAGACCCCTCACCAGCTTCGTCGTCCTTCTCTGGACATGCTCCAGCACCTCAATGTCCTTCTTGTAGTGAGGGGCCCAAAACTGAATACAGAATTCAAAGTGTGGCCTCACCAGTGCCGAGTACAGGGGCACGATCACCTCCCTACTCCTGCTGGCCACACTATTTCTGATACAGGCCAGGATGCTGTTGGCCTTCTTGGCCACCTGGGCACAGTGCTGACTCATCTTCAGCCGGCTGTCGACCAACACCCCCAGGTCCTTTTCTGCAGGGCAGCTTTCCAGCCACTCGTCTCCAAGCCTGTAGCGTTGCACGGAGTTGTTGTGACCCAAGTGCAGGACTCGGCACTTGGCCTTGTTGAACCTCATACAATTGGCATTGGCCCATTGATCCAGCCGGTCCACATCCATCCTCAGAGCCTTCCTACCCTTGAGCAGATCAACTCTCCCACCCAACTTGGTGTCGCCTGCAAACTTGCTGAGGGAGCACCCAATCCCCTCATCCACTAGGCGGGTCACCTGGTCATAGGAGATCAGGTTGGTCACGCAGGACCTGCCTTCAAGATGAATCTCTTCATAATCTTCCCTGCTACCGAGGTCAACCTGTCAGGCCTGTAGTTCCTCGGATCCTCCTTCCAGCCCCTCTTGTAGATGGACGTCACGTTGGCAAGCCTCCAGTCATCTGGGACCTCCTCTGTTAACCAGGACTGTTGATAAATGATGGAGAGTGGCTTGGCAAGCTCCTCTGCCAGCTCTCTCAGCAACCTTGGGTGGATGCCATCAGGCCCCATAGACTTGTGGGTGTCCACGTGGCATAGCAGGTCGTTAACTGCTTCCTCCTGGATCATGGGGAGTTTATTTTCCTCTCCATCTTTGTCTTCCAACTCAGGGAGCTGAATACCCTGAGGATACCTGGTCTGGCTGTTAAAGACTGAGGCAAAGAAGGCCTTAAGTACCTCAGCCTTTTCCTCATCCTTGGTGACGATGTTCCCTCCCGCATCCAGTAAAGGATGGAGATTCTCCTTGGCTCTCTTTGTTGTTAATGTATTTATAGAAGCATTTTTTGTTATCCCTTACGACCGTGGCCAGATTGAGCTCTAGCTGGGCTTTTGTCTTCCTAATTCCCTCTCTGCATGACCTAACAAGATCCTTGTACTCTTCTTCAGTTGCCTGCCCCTTCTTCCAGAGGTGATAAATTCTCTTTTTTTCCTGAGTCCCAGCAAAAGCTCCCCATTCAGCCAGGCCAGACATCTTCCCCACTGGCTCTTGTTACGGCACATAGGGACTGCTTGCTACTGAGCCTTTAAGGTTTCCTTCTTGAAGAAAGTCCCAGCCTTCCTGGACACCTTTGCCCTTCAGGACCATAAAATTGGGCTAATATGGGACATCAACAAGGGACAGTACTTGAGTTGGCTTTCTATATCAGTAGGAATTCGCCCCGTCATAAATTTAATTGAAGATCATCCTGAGCATAAATCCTTACATGGAGGGTCAGAGAATTTGTTTTAGACAAGCTTGGGATTTATATGTGTTTTGTTGTTGACTTATATTATATAGCTTATGCTGTCTCTCTAAAAGATAACTGAGTGATTCATAAATTTCCTTCAGGGAATCTTTGCCCTCATCTTCTTCAAAGACTTATCTGTCTGTGCAGGATGGTAAATCTCCTTGGTAGAATGAATTGTTGAATTTTAGGCTTTGGCATAAAATGACAAAAATGACCAGTTCTAATGACCCACTCACCTACTGCAAAGATGGAATCCTTATTTGGCATTTTATGTTAATCCGTTTCTCATAAAACACACAAAACTGGGTTTTTTTTAGATCATGTAAAAGGCACAACAAAACCAATGAAGAAATAATTCAGAGCTGGATATCCTAGGATGTAGCTCTGGATAATGTAGGATTAATTTCAGTCTGGTTTTAACAGGTGACACATTCACATTGTCTAATCTTTTTTTTTTTTCTTTTTCCCCACATTCCACAAAGGAGTTTCTTTTTAATTTCTTGTTGTAACCAGTAAATTGGAAAATTCCAGTAAAAATATTTGCGCTTAGGGAGAATAATAATTAAAGATCTATCCACGCTGGCAATCAGTGCCTAGGGTTGTTTTCATGGAGAGTTTTCTTTTGACAGAATGGCTCTAATTAGTTCTCTTCAATATATATGAGAATTGTTTATGAAGATGCTTAAGGAAAACAGACTTTTATGTTTCCCTTGTGAGCAGATATTCTACACGGTCTTCTTTGAGTTTATTTTAAAAAATGAAATTAGTGGTGAATCCACAGTTTCTAAAGGTGATTAAAGCAAAATTAAAAAAAAAAAAAGATAAAAAGAAATATCATAGTGAGTGGAATATGAGATGAACTGGATGGTCGAGTCCATTTGCTGCTTTACTTCTATATTTCTTCTTCCTTTTTATGAGGAAGCTCTGATCGTAAGCGCCACAAGAACGTCATTCCATAGCTTTGTGGTCCTGCCCATCTCCTTTTTTGGAGCACAGCAGGACACAGAGTTGGTTAACAGCATGCAATAAGATTCCAACAGGATAAATGAATGTTACTACAAAGCAAAGTTAAGAGATCAATGACAATCACATTTCTTTTAAAGGGAAAGGATGTGACTTTAGAACAGATTTGGTTAGTGATAATTTTGGTTTGATCCTGGGAAAAGGTGATCCAGCCTGGAGCTGCAGACTAAGAAAATCACATTAAGAATGGATATTCCAGTCAGAAAAATGCCTTCCAAAATGCTTCTAAAAGCATTTCTACAGCAAAAGGATGAAGTGTAGCACACTGTTTTCACTCAGAGTGAGTTGGCTAGCTTGTCCGGATGCCTAGTCTGATCAGAGAAAACCAGATGTTTAGCTAGATGGAGAAAAGTGTTCTCACCATGCGGTCAGTCCCACTCCAGCAACCCTAAGCCTTCTTCCCTTCATAGGAAACCTATGTCTACTTTTTTTAATATCTTCTAGAAGGAACATATTGTCCTCAATAGGACACAATCAGACGAGCTTTGCTGGAACAGTTTTAGAAATAAACTTAGTCCTCAAAATGTCATGATGAAATGTTCTTGACACAGAAAGGGGTATAAGATCTGAGGGGGAAAGATGAAATGTCCCCTCTGAAATAAGGCTAGGTAGTTATTTGGTGCACTATCATGCAGGCATCCCAACCTTTCACACAAAAAACACCTTGATATTTCTTTCATTTAGCAATGAAATAACTAACTAACTAACTAACTAACTAACTAAACAACTAAATAAATAACTTAACAACTAAATAAATAACTATATAACTAAATAAACATATAGAAATATGCAGCTTTGGTAACTTTCTATCCAGTAGAGACAAACACATTCTCTTTCTCAACTGCATTCTACTGAAAATTGTTATAAACTCAGATGCAGCATGTCTATTGATGCCTAGAATTTTGTTTAGAGGGCACCCTGCAAACCTGGAACACACTTAATGGGCATTTCCAATGCAGAGCCAGTCCTTTGTGGATCAGCTGGTGAAAATAGGTGAAAATAACTAAAATCTAGCAAAGTTTATAGGAAAAGAGAGCAATTAGCAAACATGTCACCAACCATCTATTCTGGAGGTGCTAAATGCCACTCAGATGAAACCAAATGCAAACAAATTAAAGACAACTGTGTTTTCATAACGATAGAAGAGGCATTTACCTCATAACTGTACAGTGGAAACATAAACCATAAAAACAAACAAAAAACAAATTTATTTTAATAAAAGATAAGAAATATCAATTTTCTGAACATTTTTGTCTATGGCATCTGTTAAGTGATGGAAAAGCATGGCTCATGCTCTTCTAAAGATATGTTCTAAAGTCATATACCATTCTCCAGCAGCCCAGGACCTCTCCTGCCCAGCTGCTGGAGCCCAGCCTGGTACCCAGGTTGGTGGACGTGGCTGCCGCTTTCCCCTTTGCAGTTTCAACCAGTAATGAAGCTGAACATGTATCCCAGAGACACAGACGCGGTCATGGACATGGACACACACAGACACAGACACACAGACTCACCAAGGACATTGACACGGCCAGTTGCACAGACTGCCACAGACAAGGTGCTGCCTTCAGCAACACAGGACAGGACTCACACCAGACACAAGCACAGCCAGCCACCTCCCACCTCCTTGTCTTCGGCTGATAGAGACAGAAGGTCACTAGTGCAGGCACACATGCGTGCACGTACACACAAACAGAAGCACATGCTCTCTGCTCACAAGCACACACACAACTGTGGATGTCCCGAGTGCTGGCACAGTCAGGTTTTATGTCTCTGTGTGTTTGTCCCCCTCCCTTTCCTCATCATCCCAATTTGACAAGGTCCTTAGTCAGATAATTTTACTGAAAAAATAAGTATTTCCACATTCCACATATCCTTACCAGTTAGCGCATCTGACCGGGTTTGTTCTCATCACTACCTCTCTTACCATCTCTTGTTCAGGTTTGTGCTTCTGTATGATCTTGCTTACAGTTTCCTCCATTTCTTACCATGCCTTTTTGCGTTGGAAAGACCCTTGGCCATTGAGAATCACTTTGACCATATATCCTTAAAGGACCAGTCAGTCTCCTTCCACGTACCCTTACAGTATCCATCAGTAACTTTGTGGACAAAACCCTTAAGTATGAATTTATGCCTAAATACCTGGTTGCACATGTTTTATTATATAGTAGACATTATATAGCTTATCTATTCACTCAGAGACCTAGTGAAGAGAAAGCAGTGCACTATCAATTTATACGCTATTGTATAACTCTGTATAACACTTTCATTACAGTATTCTTAGATGGAATTACGTTAAACAAGGACTAATGGTATTTCAACATGTGAAAAAATTACACACGGAATATATCAAAACAGAATACAGCCCACATCCCTGAGGTGTTACAAGTTAGATAACCTGGAGTTCACTTTTGGATTTGTCATCAAGCTGAAATATTTAATAAAGCCTGCCTTAAGGAAGCAAATCTATTAGATGCCATGTTTCATGAAGCTGAAGAAATATGCTTCTTTTAGTAAAGATCAGGAGTAGAAAAGTATTCAATAAATAGATTTTATTTCTTGCAAGATAACAATTTCAAGTGCTTTTTTTTCTTATGGAAATGGTTTCACAATTAGGAAAGGCAAGAACCAAGGTTAGTTAGCAGTTTGGTTGATCTTTAATTTACGAGGGAGGGTTTTTTATCAAGTCTTTACCTGATTTTACATTAGCTGATATGATAAGAGGAATTTATCATGAGGCTTCTTAGTTGGATCAATTTATTAGTATACATTTCTTCCAAAATAACAGAAATTATGTCGATCATCACTTTTTTCTGTGTAGCTGTCCATGCTGACAAGAATCCAGGCAAGATACATGGTTATCCTCATTCCCCCTTATATATATTCATACATTCCTTTTTTCCTACAAAATGTCAGACACAGATTTTATTTTCTTTTCAACTGTTCGGTGCTACAAATGTTATATGAATCACGATTGAAATCAAATAAAGCCTTATTATGTTAACATCAGATAAAGAGATTTGACACAATTGATCCTGCAGTTCTATTAGCCTTACTTTAATGTTATACTATCACATTTACACTCCATTCTGCATTCTCCAAGTCAAATAATTTAAGCCTTTCAATCATTTCACTGAATAAAGCCCTTTACCCCATCCTGCTCGCCAGTGAAAATTTGATTTATTATCTAAATTTTGTCTCGTTCTGAAATACCACTTTAAAACATGAGATGCAGCATTTAATGTATGGATGAATTACTGACATAATAATGAAACTGTAACATTTTCCATATTCCTATATGATGTTTGTATCTTTCTTAACAGTGTCAACATCTTGTTCATGCTTTCAGTCTTGTTCGCTGAATAGGGTTTTTCAATGGACTATTGTGGTACCTCCCTTTTCTCTAGGCAGGATACAATCCCATCATTATGTCTGAATGATTTAACTTGTTAGTGCCAATGTGCGTAGAGTGCTGGCTCATGTTATTGTAAGTGACCTCTTTCAGTGTGGAGCAATGAATTTATTCGTAAAGCATATTTCATTCAGTCTTAGTATGTTTTTTCAACAGAGGCTATATGCACCAAAAAATACAACATTCACGCCTAGTTGTTCTAACACTTCAATTTAGAATTACAAAAATTTTAACAATTCATATTAGTTGATATTTGGATTCACTTTCAGGTAGGATTCTAGCCTAGAGATGTAATTACAATTCTGCTATAATTCAATTTTCTCACCAGGCCAAGGAACAAAATCGAGCCAAATAATTACTGAGCAAATAAAATTACATATAAGAACACAGAATTTCATATAAGAGCACGCATCTTTTTAATACTGTTGTGAATATCAATGCATAACAGATATACATAATTCTATATAATATTTGGTAACCAATTAATATCTGTATATACAAACGAAAGCAAGAGACAACCTGTTGATTAAGGCACTTACATGGAAGGTGTCTCTTTTCAATGTCCTCCCTGACCATTGGTGGAATGTAAAGTATTTTGTGATCCCTCTAGATTACAAAAACCTCATCTATATTTTTAAAATAAACATTAAAGAATAAATTAAAACCTTTCTGATTTTTAGCAAGGGCATTAAAACCAGTATTTGTCTGATGTATTAACTTGAGAAAACAGGTGACTAAAATTGTCTGAACTTAAAGATAGTCTGACTATTTTTTGTCCTTTTGTGCAAGTCCTACTTAAATGCATTAAACTGTGTTCAATTCAGCTACAATCAAGAATGAGACTAAAGCAACAGTTTTTATAGAATGCTTTTGAAAGTGGGTCATAAATAACAAAATAAAAGTGGGGTTTTTTTTTCAAATTTCAAACAAGTACAGAAAATAATAAGCATTTATGATATGAAAATAACCTACCTGGAAGACTGTTCCTTACTAAGTATCATGAATCTATTCAACCACATATTTACAATATTTCAAAAAATTATACCTAAAGAGATAGGAAAGGAAACATGTATTTATTTATGTTAAAATGGTAATTAAGACAACAGTTTCCTTTTGTTGATAACAGAACGATTGTTTTGGTTAAAGTAGTAAACCCTCCCCCAATTAAGTAGTATTTGAAACATAAAGCTAGCCACAAACTTTTTTAATAGCTACAAGACTAGATATAGAGAGCCACATATAAACAAACATCATGCTATAGCCTAAACAAACAAATTAGGTGGATAAGTTTTGACTTATGCTTTGGGTTTATGTCTGAAAGAAATCCTGTCTATATGTATACATAATTATTCAGGAATTTATTGTATTTTGTTAAAGTAAGTTCCTATCTTTAAAAGATCTTTGATTGACATTATGATTGATGAAAGAATCTGTTGTACACTTTATTCTACAGTAGAAAGCTACTATGCTTATAGTAGCCTTAAATCTTTACCTTTTCCTAACTACATCAGCATGTGAACTGCAGAAAAAAAATTGCCTTGCAATGCCTCCTTCCATTCTTTTGCTGGAGCAAATGAATATTGTCCTAACCCAGCCTCCACAACTTACTTTTCTTTGATAATAAGAAACAAATCCCTAAGTCCATGTTATATTTTCATTTTTCTCTTTAAATGAGTAAAAATGTAACTCCATGTTTCTAAGCAACGATATCTTTGCCTGACCAACCCAGGTGTCTCAGAATCCTTTTCAAATACACTTTTGCTTTTTCCTTCTTTTTATGTTCTCTTAAAAAAATATTAAAATAGTCATAACACACATCTCCTGAATGTGATCAGTATCTGGCCATTGTCTATAGAGGATCTGCTTAAACACCTACAGGCAAATTCAGACTTGTTCCATCTGATTAATCATGCCTCATCATCTTATGTCACTCCAAGATGCAAATTATGCTGGCAATTCCCACCAATTCAACTCAACAGAACCCAGCTTTTGTTGCAACTTTCAAGCTAAATTGTCCCATTTTTTACATAATCCCCAAACTATATGTATAGTTTGTTGTAGTGCCAGCACAGTCTTCAGTCTTCAGCAGCATCTGTCCTGTGAATTACCACTCTGGTTTGTGCTTTCAGCCTCTCAGTCTAAAAAAAGAGAGAGTACATACAGGACTGACTAAGATCTTAGATATGGTTATTTTAACGTATTGAACATCAAAGCATGAGCAGTGATGAAGACTATGCTTGCACGTTTAATCTTGTATCAACCTAGATATGTCTTCTCCTGAGAAATATTGACAATTATACAGAATCTTCATTAACATTTGCTACTCTCTATGAGACTCTTGGTCAGAGACAGAACAGTGCTAAAGTAGAAGAAGTATCCAGATTTTGGTGCTATGCTGTCAATCCATGTTAACAGATTTGACCTATTTGCCAATATGGCAAGTCTGGAACAGGACTACTATTTTTTTTAATGCAGCTATGAATGACTTTGTCATACATGTTAAAGTAAGTTATTTTCCCTCAAAATGACCTTGTGTGAATTGGATCTCTTATGCAACTGTTGGAAAATGTCCATATATTAATAGCTATAATGTTAAATGGCACTATGGATGACAAAAGATCATGTGGAAATTATTATGTAGATAATGAATCTGCAGTTATTTAAAGAACATAAATAACAAAAATGAAAGGATTTTTTTTTTTTACTATAAACAACATTATTAGAATTAAATATATATGGCAAAATGAACAAATCAAGTATGCCAGGCATTGAACTTTTCCCTGAAGGTAGTGGTAAGATACCTAATTATTCAAGATTTTTAAAAGTACAGCAGGCTGAAAATGGTCTCAAGTCACGTAGGAGACAATTTGGCATTTGGCAGAGATACAAGCTAAAACTGCTAACAGATCAATTTTATTTCCTAGGTTTAAGATTGGATAAGATTGTTCTCCAAGACACTGACAAAGTTATAGCATTCAAAAATACATCAAAAAATACAAAATTAAGGAAAGTGAAGCACTAAATATAAATAATACTAAAGTATTCAGTGGCAATACTTTGAAATAGCAGCATCAAATGTAACCATTGTTAGTGTTTTCCTTGCAATGTCTATTTAGATGTAGTAAAGTTGCTTTTGGAGAGGATCCCAAACATTGATCTACTGTAATGTGAACATCTAACATCAGAAAAACTGCTTTTAAAATGCCTCCCTTAAGAGACTCTAAAAATGCTGACACAGTTTCACTGTAGGGGTTTGAATTTAAATGTGAGATGAAATCTTCCAAATATGGCTATAAAAGTTTTGTGAGACGTTTATATGTGAAAATATGTATAAGATAGTTAATAGTCATTGATAAATGTTGCATCTTCCATTACTTTTTCTACAAGTACAGCTCTTGTGTTCTTGCTTTAAGGGTCTCTGGATTTAGTCTGATCCACACTAGGGTAAAAGAACAGATTGCATTGGAATTGACCTTGTCATCACATTCGCATTTGTTTTAGTCTTCCAAAAGGACAAGTAGAGAAGAGTCCCATCTTGCATCCTGCCTGGTGGTAAGAGCCTGAGGAGTAGAAATATTTTGCTGAAATTGTCGCTGCCTGAGAATTATGGACAACCCAGGTATTTCTTCCATGAGTTCTGCAATCAACAGGTTTTTATCCAAAGGTGTCCTCTTCCTCCTCTGTTAGGCATATGCTTTCAGAAGGGAATTCCACAAGGAAGACAGGCATTTCTTCAGACATACTACTGTGACTGATCTTCTATAAGATTATATTGGCTATTTTTTGATTGTGTATCATTCAATGTGTACAAGCTGTGAAAACCCCACAAAACTCAAAAACAACCCCATAAGATAGAGGCTTTCTCTACACAAAATGGAGGTTCCTTGTTTGAGCTATCTGGATCTCTCTCCAGAAGAAATTATTTGCTTACTAGATAGGAAGCCTCTATATTCAATTTAAGGTCTCTGCCTTGCTGGGATCAGGTGTTTAGATTTCAATCCTGCAATATCAAAATGCAGTGGAATAAATGTGACCATACATTCTCTTTTTGCTAACAAGCCCTTTTACCCCAAGTAACTAAACAGTAAAATGAAAATATTTTCAGTTTCTTCACTAATGTTCTGTGAAAGAAAGCTTTGGTTTAGCTAGTACAGATGTGCAGGTATTCATCCCATTTTTACATAGTTGATTTTCAAGATCCCCAACAGAAGAACAACTCAGTTATCAGCTTCTGGATCTGAAGGAAGAGAGGGGAAAAAGTTGAGATCTTTTCAGTATTTTTCAACATTTGCATTCTTGACACATCTTATCATACAATGAAAATTCAAGATACATTCCAAGATCCCCACTCATTTGAAGAGTTATGGTGAATGGGGTGAAATCCAGCTGGCGGCCGGTCACAAGCGGAGTCCCCCAGGGCTCAGTTTTTGTTTTGTTTAATGTCTTTATTGATGACCTGGATGAGGGGATAGAGTGCACCCTCAGCAAGTTTGCAGACGACACCAAGTTGGAAGGGAGAGTTGGTCTGCTTGAGGGTAGGAAGGCTCTGCAGAGGGATCTGGACAGGTTGGACCGATGGGCTGAGGCCAACTGGATGAAGTTCAACAAGGCCAAGTGCCGGGTTCTACACTTTGGCCACAATAACCCCAGGCAACGCTACAGGCTTGGGAAAGCTCCCCCGCGGAAAAGGACCTGGGGGTGTTGATTGACAGCCAGCTGAATATGAGCCAGCAGTGTGCCCAGGTGGCCAAGAAGGCCAACAGCATCCTGGCTTGTATCAGAAATGGTGTGGCCAGCAGGAGCAGGGAGGTGATCGTGCCTCTGTACTCGGCTCTGGTAAGGCCGCACCTCAAATACTGTGTTCAGTTTTGGGCCCCTCACTACAAGAAAGACATTGAGGTGCTGGAGGGTGTCCAGAGAAGGGCAACGAAGCTGGTGAGGGGTCTGGAGCACAAACCTTATGAGGAGCGGCTGAGGGAGCTGGGGTTGTTTAGCCTGGAGAAGAGGAGGCTGAGGGGAGACCTTATCGCTCTCTACAACTACCTGAAAGGAGGTTGCAGAGAGGTGGGTGTTGGTCTCTTCTCCCAAGTGACGAGTGACAGGACTAGAGGAAATGGCCTCAAGTTGCGCCAGGGGAGGTTCAGGCTGGATATTAGGAAAAAGTTCTTTACTGAGAGAGTGGTGAAATATTGGAACAGGCTGCCCAGGGAGGTGGTAGAGTCACCCTCCCTGGAGGTATTCAAGGAGCGTGTGGATGTGGCATTGTGGGATGTGGCTTGATGGGCATGGTGCTGTGTGGTGTTGGGTGGGTTGGTTTTTGGTGTGTTGTGGTTTGTTTTTTGTGGTGGGTTTTTTTTTTGTTTTTTTTTTTTTTTTTTAAGGTTGGACTTGATGATCTTACAGGTCTTTTCCAACCTTAGTGATTCTGTGATTCTGTGATTCTGTGATTCTATTTCAAGAAGACTTGATCCTGTACCTTTTTGGAGAGCATTTAACTTATCAAAACCTGAAGAGTTTAGATATGCTGTGAAGACTGAAAAATTCATCTATTTCATGGACCATTGAAAAACAATTAGTTGATTATTCAGAGTCTTTTGGAATACTTTGCACTTCTCCAATTATATTTTTTCTAATAATTTACTCAGCAAAAAGATGTAAATACTTATCTATCGTCATGAAATAGGCCTGTGGCATTATTTAATCATTTGAAGGGAAAACCTTAAAAAGGTTGCTATAAAGATTCCTTTTTTCTTTTTTTTTAATCAAATGAGATTCTATATATTTTTAAAAGCACAAAAATGTGAAACATTATGCATGAAAGAGTTGTTTGGTAAGTATGAACAGATGATAGAAGAAAATCATATTGACGAACATGCAAAGAGAAACAATGTCATTAGCAGATGATTTTTTTCCCTGAATATCACCATTAATGCAATCTGTTGTTTTTTAGAAAAAGCATGTACAGATGGAAGAAGCCACATGGAACATCTATTTCCTAAGCTCCCACTCAAAAAAAACCCAAGGCTGTACCATGAAAAAAAGTCACTGAAATTCCAAAACAGTAGTGAAGATGAAAAAAGGACTAATGAGGAAAAAAAATCCCAAGGATATAAAACTATTCCCAAGAAAATCTCATACCATCCTCTGCATTTTATTGGATATGAAAGCACTACTGCCTGGTACCACCTAATTGGAATACTGCAACAACAGCAGAAGTAAATCAAGGACCACTTTCTGAAGTGGGAGATGTCATGCCCTGAGAGTACTTCCACTCCACCACGAAGCATGGCAATGGGGCTTGTGTCTCATTTGGGTCTAAACACAACTTTTCCTTTTCATCTGTACTTGATCCCAAGTAGCTCTATGTCCTGTTTCCAGATCACAGTCCTCACTCAGGACTGTCATTAAGGCTTCCCAGTCCTGTTTTCCTTTGTGCTTTCACTTCTCAATATGCTCAGTCCTTTGTGGAGACATAATAGCTGCCATCTCCATTAACCATGGAACCTGCTGAGCATCCCTTGTGGCAGCACTTTCAGCAGCAAGTAGGTTTTCCTCTGTTTGTAACCATCTACACATTTTTTCAACTTCTGAAGATCAGCCTCCTGCCCTTCTTGAAGTGCAGTCATTACTAGCCAACACAAATTGATATACTTGATCACCTCTTTTTCTCATACTATTCCTCTCATTTTAGAAGACATCTTCCACAGTGATACCATGTTGGACCTATCTGATCTTCATCCCAAGGAAGAAGACTATGGATTTTCAAATCCAATTCTTTCCATGGTCTGGACCAGCTGGGTACCACAAAGACATTCTGGGAGTCAGGGATATCCACCTCTTTCCTGTTCCCACCATCTTTCTGCTCAAGCACAACAAGTATTTTAAGGCACACAACCCCCTTTTTTCCTAAACTACTGACCCAGAAACAGCCACAAATTTCAAAATACCCTTCTATAATTAATCCCAAGAAGTTCTAATCACATACAGGCACTCACACACACACACAGAAGCAGGTGTGCACAACCCTCCCCAGGCTGTGTAGGTCCCCACCACCCTCCTCCCAGGGGTTCCCCCATTCTCCCTGTGGCAGAGGTGATTGCCTCCTGGCGATCCCCCACCACTCACGACTGCCCACTGACTTGCGTAGAGGCAAAACATCCCACAAGGCCCACACACCCTGGGCGGTCCCTGGCTGGGCGCAGGCGCCCCATGGGGGAGCGTTCTGTCCAGGCTGGACCTCCCACAGTGTCAAACCCTGTTTGGCTGCTGCTCTCTTCCCACTCCAATGTCTGTCTTCCTGTTACAAATGTTCATGCTTTTTAAAATATTTTTTTTGCAAGCTGATTCCTTATTTCAAAAGTCTTTTTGTAATTTCTTGGTTCCTGTTCAATAAAAATGCTGATCATCTTCCTCTCTAACACTCTCCTGTCAGTTTCAGGCAAACATTCTCAGATATCTTTGGGTATTTCATTCACACACCGGCTGCACTCACATTCCTATTTAGCAGCTGTTGTTATCCAGGCCGTTTTGCAAAGGTCGCGCTATGCAGACACCCCACAGAAAAGAAATCCGGTTCTGAATTAGGGATGGCATTTGAAAAGTAGTATAAAGCAATTCAATGAGATGTCTTATGGAAGAAAAGTAATTTTTTTTTTTAAACTTTCTAAATTAATTTTACCTCTTTATGCTCTCACACCCACATACAGAAAGCATCAAGATATATGTGTGAAAGTGGTCTGGCCAGGATCAAAACAGAGGATGCTGTGTGCACCCTTTTGTTTGTACGCAAAACAGATGAGGCAAGGTACCTGTTAAGACCTCACTACATCTCTGGAGTTCTTCTTCATTGGTGACAACAAACTAATTTTCAACTTCCTCTTCAATCTTTTTTGAATGGATGCTGCTTGGGATCATTTTCATCATTATTTTGTTTCACTTTTCCTAGGTTTCATGCAAAATTCCTGAGCTGCACAATTTTTAATTCCATTACAGAATCATAGAATCACAGAATTGTTTGGTTTAGAAGGGACCTTTAAAGATCATCTAGTCCAACTCCCATGCCATGGCTGATTCTGGGGTTTTTGCCACTTCAGTCCCATTCTTCATCATCTTGATACCTCATTTTTATGTCAGTTTGCTCCTCCTCTTCATTTGAATGAAATCACACATATGATGCTAACATATACCTTCTGGTCCTTCTTTTGTTGTTTCTTCTGGTGCTTCACTATACACATGCACACTTCTACATACATATGGTAATTCATAGGTAATTCATGGCACTCTTAATATTTGTTTTACAAATCTCTACAGTGGGACACTCTGGGAGATGTCAGCCTACACTGGGCACCTGTTCGTAAACAGCTAGATCACGGAATCACAGAATGATTGAGGTTGGAAGGGACCTCTGGAGTACCTGTGGTCCAACCCCCCTGCTCAAGCAAGGCCACCTAGACACAGGAGAATGTTCAGATGTCTTTTGAATATCTCCAAGGAGGGAGACTCCACAACCTCTCTGGGCAGCCTATGCCAGTGCTGAGTCACCTTCACAGCAACAAAAATGTTTCCAGATGTTCAAAGAAAACTTTCCGTGTTTTAGTTTGTGCTCATTGCCTCTTGTCCTGTCACTGGGCACCACTGAAAAAGCCTGGCTGCATTCTCTTTGCACCATACCTCCAGGTATTTCTATACATTGATAAGATCCCCCCGAGGCTTCTTTTCTCCAGGCTGAAGAGTCCCAGCTCTCTCAGACTTTCCTCATAGGAGAGATGCTTCAGTCCCTTATCAGGCCATTTGTAAGGGATCAAGTCATTACTATCCACAAAGCATCAAGTATTTGGAAAACAGAAAGTAAAGAGTTTAGACTGGAAGACTAAGAGGTTAGGAAATGATGTTGCTACATAGAATTCTTAATTAATTTGTTCTATCCAATTTATTAATATATAGTAAAAGTGTAATTTTGTCACAGCTTCTTAACAAGAACATGTTAGATAGTTTTCTCAATCTATCACACAACAATTTAATTAAAACCATTGAGTAGAGTTAAAATTATTTGCTGTACAAATTCATGTATAATTTTAGCCAAAAAAGTAGCTAAATATTAGAATAGATCATAAAGAATGTGCTGGCTTCTCTGTCACTGGACTGATCATTACTGAATCTGAAATAGATGTCTTTTTTTTTTTTTTTTTAAGTATATACCTTAGTTCAAGCACAGCTCTTGAGTGTGGAACATGATATACTATAAAGACATACTAAAGCAATTGCACATTCTGATAATAAAGTCCAAGGGGACACATCCAAGGGGTGAAACAGGTAGTGTTTACGTGATATGGACCCATGTCTCAACAGGAGCAAGGAACTGGGACTTGTATCTTTGAAGTATTTGCAGGAATCAGCTCCCCTCTTTTCGTGCTTGTACCAGACCCAAATGCCTCCTCCCTGATACTAATCCAGTTCCATTCCTTGTTCTGTTTAATCTTTATAATACCCTTTTTTACCTGTTCTGAGACTCCTCATTTGCTCCTTCTTTGCCATTCATGCCTTATCTTGGAGAGGAATCAGGAGCCCTTGACTTAAAAGAAAGCAAAGATATATCTGGCTCTTCTTCTTATGACAACATTCCCACTTCTGAAGTTCCGGTGGAATTTAATTAAAACTGTTGCATTTCTATAAAAACTTTTGACTCAACCAGTACAAACTATCTGACAAAGCAAAAATGCCTTCTAGAAGAGAACTTCTCACCAGAAGATAATAGTTAGCAAGTTGGGGCAAAGTTTTATTTCTCACAGAATAAGTCAGGAAGGAACTACATCTTCTCTTACACTCTATGATATCCAGGGTGTATGGTGCTATCTGACTCCAGATCTTGATTTGCAGGATCAGTAGCAGCATGGATAAGGGGCATTATGTTATGAAGTTTTTCCATTCCCCCAGTGTAGTGGTATGAAATTCAGCAAAGATATAAGGAAAGTCTGTTGCAAATGAAAACGGAAAAATCTGGCTAGATGATATGCTTCCAAAAATGTCTCAGCACAGACTCACTGAGCTGCAACAAAAAATGCCCTGAGGCTCTGTGTCATTGAACATAATCTATTCTAGGACTACAAGAACCCTTTTCGTATTAATCATTAAGAGATGAAGGGTCTCTGCAGGAGCCAGGGCACTAATATAGAAACTAATACTAGGAGTGAAAGACAGAAAGGGGCACTATGTATTTAATTTAGAAGAAGAGAGTGAGAAAAGCGGGTCAGATATGCCAAAGGTAATAGGACTGAAAAGCCACAGAAAGAAGTGGAGGGTGAGGTCATGGAGACACTGCAGAGAAATCTGAGAGGTAGCTTTCTGGTTGTATATCCTCTGTATCAACGCTGGGGGAATTTTTTCTCGGCCAAAATCAGGACTAGTGTTCTTTTGCACAGCTTTTTTTTTTTTTTTAAGGATAGCATTGCATTCCTGTTCGATGTCATCAAATTATATTCTTTTTCCATTATGTCTGCACAAAGTGGATGTTATGTCAAGCTTCATAAATTCTAAGATCTTCAGCTTTGTGAATTGTTTACATTTTTGCACTTATTGATTTTCTACTTTTGCAGTATTTATACTGCTTCACATGATTAAATGTAATGAATTTGATCTTGTTGGTGAGATCCTAAATAATTTCATGAAGAACTTGTCTCCCAAATTCATCTTAAACTGAGCTAATATTCTTCTTTTAAATCCATTTTAAGCTAAGCTGTATAATTTGTTGTTATAATTAAGCTTTTATCCACAGCTATTCTGAAGTCTTATTTCAAGAGCGGCTACACAGGGACTAGTAATACCTTTCATCAAGCTGAGCTAGAAACTAACATTTAATTTATTTTAACTGTGCAAATACCAGCCTTAAACATACCTTTCACTTTCACTTTTGACATTTCTCACCTATCTATTTTAAAGATTTCTGAGACACCAGCCATAACCTAAAAAATCAATTTCTTGCTTCAAAGCTACTTGAATTTTCTGGTTTACTTCATGGCTACAGATGGCACAACGCTCACTTAGAGAAAACAGCAAAATAGGAACCCTAGGGATCATTTACCCAATAAAAACCCCTAAAACCCACCACCACCAAAAAACCCATGCAACTGTATTCTTTCCAGGTTATGATTATTCATTCTTCTCTGAGAAACTCTGTTTTCCTGTTTACTAGAGTGACTGGTGGGCTTTAAGTATTCTGGGTTTGAGAGTATTGACATGAGAAAGATTTTTCTGTTCATGAATGTTGTCAGATAGGTAGAGTACAAAATATTTACATGCTTTACATGGAGTAGAAAGAAGTGAATGCCTGTCTTGCTCTAGATTTAGGTAGCTGTTTGTGTGAGGGATTTTTGGTCTTGCTCTAGATTTCTAAGGGGTTCTAACTCTTTGAAAAATACATCTTGGCTTTTTTTTTTTTTAATTAGTAATTAACATCAGCTTTTCTCTAAATAATTTGCTATCCTTTTCCCATAAACAGGGTATGTCCATATCAAAAATTCCTTGGATACAGAGAAGCAAATGTTTACTGAAATTTGTTTTACATTTTTAGCACCTGAAATATCTTTTGAAGAATGGGACAGTTAAACTGGAGGAGGAATGAGATGAGATCTTAAAGGTAAAATCTGAATATGTATCAGGGAATTATGCAATACTAGGGAGACATCCAAATACTAATGTTTCAGACATCGTTGTAATAACAGAGAAGACCAAAATAAAAGCAAACCCCAATAAAATAAACGAGCAGTGTCCCAGTTGTGCCACTATTACCCTTTGCTATTGAAAACCTGTGAGACTATGGGAGCAGTGTGAACAAAAATGGTTACTACTACTGTAATGCCTAGCAAATTATGATATCTTGTTAGAAAATCTATTTCTGTTATGTGATGAATGATACATCAGTAAGATACCAATAACTAGCTTTACCAGGTATAATCTACTCACTAAGGATACATCTTGTCAGAGAAGTGGAATTTAAAATAGAACTAAATAGTGTTAAAGATATCACATAGTCCAATGAGACGATTATACAGTCAAATTTGTATTCATACAAGTCAAACTGTTAGAGAACACAAAGTAGTATAGTATGGGCTTCTTTGACAGGAGGTGAAAAATTTGTGACAAAAATGACTATACGGTTAGAACTTTTCTCTGAGCAGGGACCAAAGCAAACTGCAAAACAATTAAGTTTATAAAGACAAAGATTAAAAGCTACTTGAGCAGTTCTACTTACACTACCTTAAATAAAGAATATCCAATACATTTGAGAAGGCAGCACACTTTAAAATGGAGAAAGGACGTACTTTTTGTCTATTCCAAAAACAGTTTGTAGAACTCTGCTTGCTCTTAGATGTCATTCAGGTAGGAACTTGGCATAAACCAGAAAGGAATCAGACCTCCATCAGCTCTCTAGACATGAGGGATCAGATAGCCATCAGCTTTCTAGATACAAGAGTTTTTCTCTCATAAAGAAGGAAGTTGGGGGAGGGTTGTTTTGTTTCCTTTTTTTTTTTGTGTGTGTGTGAGTTTTGTTGGTGTGGGTTGTTGGATTATTGGGTTTTTTTCACAGAAGACACCTAAACTTTATAATTTAGGACAGTTAAGAAATGCCTATACTTTACTTTGGAGCAGTATGCAAGAACAGCCAAGTTAAGTCCATCCCAAACTCTTGCAGCCATATGTTTTACTGCAGTGCAATTCATAGCTGGGATCCCAAAAGATGTGTAGGCTGAGCTCAAAATCTTCTTTATGGGCAAAGAAACACCTCCTGTATCTACGTAAAGCCAAGAATTTATTGCTAGTCTAATTCAAGAATCATTATTAGTCTATATCTAATTGTTATTAAAAAAAGAGAAAAAATAATAATGCAGTTAAAATTGTTATACACAAGCTTAGTTTCTACCTCTTTTCCTGGTGTTATGTTCTCATTTTTTGTGCTTCTCTGGGTCCTAAGACTGGTGGTTTCATTCATCTGATGGTGGTGGGTGTTGCAGTGAAAATACTCCCAAAATACAAGGCAAGATGGAAAAGGAGACAGAACTACAGATTACTGAACACCCTGTACAGTGCAACACTGGAGGTGCGGTGGGGAAATCTTACGAAACTCAGGACATATCATGTAATAGTGAATGGGAAGTTTAAATGTAATTGCTACTGTCAGGATTTAATCTGTTAATACCATTCTGTGCACAGGTCCAAGCAGGTATATTAAAGAAAATTAAACTTAAAATTGAATAAGCACAAACCATTACTGGGACAAATGGCAAATGAAGAAGCTTTCACAGGAGAAATCATATCTTATGAACTTGACTTATACAGACAGGCTAATAGAGAGACAACAGGCTTCTGTTGCAGAATATTCTGTTTTGCCACATGATTGGAATAAAACTCTCATGTTCAAGACAACTATTAGAGAATTACTATTTCATTTTCTTGGTTTGCTTTGTTTTGGTTTGTTTTTTTTTCTGTCCCAGATAAAGTCATGCCCCTTATTGCCATGAGGCAAACACTACTATGCCTTCGAAAAATAATGATAGGTCTTGGCAGTCTGTTGATCATAATAAAATGATGCCATGCCTTCAAGAGTCATGAAAGGGATTTCCAACTAGCTACTGCAAACCAGCATTGTTATAAGATTTTTGTGATTCCTAGCTGCACTGTCCCTTCAAAGTCTCATTAACATAACTAAAACTAGAATTTATTCAGTTCTTCTCAAGTTGTTTCAAAGGGGCTTATTATGTGCTTTTCCCCTTGGAGCACTAATTCACCCATTCAGTTCATCAGAGCTGCAATACTGAGAGGAAGCACAATTACATACCACGACAAATTGCTTAAGTACTTCTAGAAAAGAGGATGCCCTTTCAATCTGTTTAAAATAACATGGATTGATCAGTGTCTCAGATAAGTTCTTAAAATTTTATGACAATTTTTGTTCTGTTATATTACTAAAATATGAATAATGAGTTTATTAAGAGATACTATGGTTTACTTGAGTTCTAATACACAGACTAAACATTTGCTGGTTTTTTGATGCAGAAGTTGCACTTTTTTTTTTTCTATGGACAATATGATTATGGTATTTACATTCACTGAATGCTGTACTTATTAATAAGTTTCAGGGTTGTTTTCTTCCCCTCTTAGCACAAAAAATCCACTGAAATATTATTAATAACTAACTATAAGTAATTAATCATTATTAATTATAAGTAATTATATGTAATAGGAAAAAAGATGTAGAATCTGAAAGAGAAAAAAAGAAAGAGAAAGAGACAGAGGAAGGAAGGAAGGAAGGAAGGAAGGAAGGAAGGAAGGAAGGAAGGAAGGAAGGAAGGAAAGGAGGGAAAGATTTTTTTCTGCCACTCCTAGCAGAGGAAGTGATTGATACTTTTGACAATTAATAGGTGGTCAAGTATTCCCTCTTTAGATGTGCAAAACAATATATGAGACTTTGCTTTGTCTACTGGCTTTCGATAAAGTGAGAGTGGTGTTTCTTTATGCCAGTTGCTAGCTATCAGCCATCATCGTTCCACCGCAAATACTTCAAATGCAAGACATTACACAGACCTATAGACTGCCTGAAAGAGCAGTTTTATATGGCTTATTTCAGTTTTTTCCATGTTTCTTAACACAGATGGGGATCAGATAAGGGGAATATAATGTATATCTCTTTCTTCCTAACTCAGAGGAAGGACTATACTCTTTGCTACAATGCTTTTCTTAGAGATTAATTTTTCTCTAATGTATTTATTCCCATCTTCATTTAATAACAAATGTGTTACACTGTTTACTGATTTTACATCCATAGTGCTTTGCCTTTTTATGATAGAAGTTTGTTAAATTACATTTCACAAGTGTTAAATCCATTAAGATTTCTTTCCAAATTTTGGGGGTGGGGGTGGGGGGGTGTTGTTGTTTGGTTTTTTTCTCCTCTCTTTCTTCTTTTTATATCTAGGCATGTTACAAATCTGTTGCACAGTTTAATCTTTCATTTCTCTTCTGACAGTTCTTGCAAAATACTTTGTATAGTAGCCTATCTAATCGTCTCAAAAACATGTTTAAAATGTGTCTAAAGTTTGATTATAATTCGTGCAGTAGCGCTTGGGCCAGTCCGGACAGGACAAGATGTGAAAAATGTACTTTACACCTCAGCTGGGGATAACGGCCCCACCTGGAGCCTCTGGCAGAAAGCACCTGGAGAGACTCGAGGTCGACCTCTAGGGTTTTGGAGCCGGGGATATAGGGGATCTGAAGCCCGTTACACTCCAACTGAAAAAGAAATATTAGCAGCATATGAAGGAATTCGAGCTGCTTCGGAAGTAGTTGGTACTGAAGCACAGCTCCTTTTGGCCCCTCGATTGCCTGTGCTGGGCTGGATGTTCAAAGGGAAGATCCCCTCTACGCATCATGCAACTGATGCTACATGGAGTAAGTGGGTTGCACTGATAACGCAACGAGCTCGGATGGGAAACCCCGACCGCCCGGGAATCCTGGAAGTGATCATGGACTGGCCGGAGGGCCGAAACTTCGGACTGTCACCAGAGGAGGTGACTCGTGCTGAAGAGGCCCCTCTGTATAATGAATTATCAGAGACTGAGAAGCAATATGCCCTGTTTACAGATGGATCCTGTCGTATTGTGGGAAAACATCGAAGGTGGAAAGCTGCTGTGTGGAGTCCTATGCGACAAGTTGCAGAAACTGCTGAAGGACAAGGTGAATCAAGTCAGTTTGCAGAGGTGAAAGCCATTCAGCTGGCTTTAGATATTGCTGAACGAGGGAAATGGCCAGTACTTTATCTCTATACAGACTCATGGATGGTGGCAAATGCCCTGTGGGGGTGGCTACAGCAATGGAAGCAGAGCAACTGGCAGCGCAGAGGTAAGCCCATCTGGGCTGCTGAATTATGGCAAGATATTGCTGCTCGGGTAGAGAACCTGGTTGTAAAAGTACGTCATGTAGATGCTCATATACCCAAGAGTCGTGCCACTGAAGAACATCGAAACAATGAGCGGGTGGACCAAGCTGCTAGAATTGAAGTGGCTCAGGTGGATCTGGATTGGGAACATAAGGGTGAGCTATTTATAGCTCGATGGGCCCATGACACATCAGGACATTTAGGAAGGGATGCAACATACAAATGGGCTCGTGATCGAGGGGTGGACTTGACTATTGATGCCATTGCACAGGTTATCCATGAATGTGAAACATGTGCCATAATCAAACAAGCTAAGCGGCTGAAGCCTTTTTGGTATAGAGGACGATGGCTGAAATATCAATACGGGGAAGCCTGGCAGGTTGATTATATCACACTACCACGAACCCGCCACGGGAAGCAGCATGTGCTTACAATGGTGGAAGCAACTACCGGATGGATGGAAACATACCCCGTGACCCATGCCACTGCCCGGAACACTATCTTGGGCCTTGAAAAGCAAATTTTATGGCGACACGGCACCCCTGAAAGAATTGAATCAGACAACGGGACTCATTTCCGAAACAACCTCATTAACACCTGGGCCAAGGAGCATGGCATTGACTGGGTGTATCACATCCCCTACCATGCACCAGCCTCCGGGAAAATTGAACGATACAACGCAATATTAAAAACTACACTGAAAGCAATGGGTGCTGGGACATTTAAGCATTGGGATACACATTTAGCAGAAGCCACTTGGCTAGTTAACACTAGAGGCTCTGCCAGTCGACCTGGCCCTGCCCAATCAAAACCCCTGCGCACTGTGGAAGGAGATAAGATTCCCGTAGTACATATAAGGAACTTGCTGGGAAAAACAGTCTGGGTTATTCCTTCCTCAGGAAAAGGTAAACCTATTCGCGGGGTTGTTTTTGCTCAAGGACCTGGGTGCACTTGGTGGGTAATGCAGAAGAATGGGGAAGTCCAGTGTGTACCTCAAGGTAATTTAATTCTGGGTGAAACTAATCCATGATTTGAGTTATATGTTACAGGAATTACTATAGCAGGAACCACCTGAACCAACTGAGGACAAGCCTTACAAGAAGCAGTGCAAGTGCAGCAGTGACCCGACCTGAGCTAGCTGTGGTGCCCAAGAACTCCATGCAATACAACACCTCTTCTCTCCTGAGTGACCACCATAACAGATGGAGCCCAAAGTTATGGACTACATGAACTCAATGGACATTTATGGACATTTTACAAATATTTCACCGGGGTGGTCCATAGACTAAGGGAAGGATATCTGTGTACTATATCAAAGGATGGGAAGGGCGATGATAGGGAATGAGAACGTTTTGGATGGTGTGAGACCTGAGCATGATGTAAATGGTATGGAATAAGGGGTGGAGAATGTGCTGGTTTTGGCTGGGATGGGGTTAACTTTCTTCATAGCAGCTAGTATGGGGCTGTGTTTTGGATTGTATGGGGCTGTGTTTTGGATTTGGGCTGGAAACAATGTTGATAAAGCAGGAATGTTTTAGTTACTGCTGAGCAGGGCTCACACAGCACCAAGGCCTTTTCTGCTCCTCACCCCACCCCACCAGCGAGTGGGCTGGGGGTGCACGGGAAGTTGGGAGGGAACACAGCCGGGACAGCTGACCCCAACTGACCAAAGGGATATTCCATACCATATGACATCATGCTCAGTATATAAAGCCGGGGGAGGAAGAAGGAAGGTGGGGACATTCGGAGTAATGGCGTTTGTCTTCCCGAGCAACCGCTACGCGTGATAGAGCCCTGCTTCCCTGCAGATAGCTGAACACCTGCCTGCCGACGGGAAGTGGTGAATTAATTCCTTCTTTCGCTTTGCTTCTCCGCGCAGTGTTCTTTTGCTCTACCTATTAAACTGTTTTTATCTCAGCCCACGAGTTTTCTCACTTTTACTCTTCTGGTTCTCTCCCCCACCCCACCTGGGGGGAGTGAGTGAGCGGCTGTGTGGTGCTTAGTTGCCAGCTGGGCTTAAACCACGACACTGGGTATGCATCGAATTTGAGTATGCAACTAGGAAGATTACAAAGTGCCTGTCAACCAAGACCTGAATCTAGGCAATCAGTACAAAAAGGACTGTAGGACATAACATAGCATGGTTTCAATTTAGACCAGTTTATGCATGCCCTTTAAAGAAATTTTCAGTTGGATTTGATTACTGGAGACCATCATTTAATGTTCTGCTTCTCAAAAGCAGGAAGGTTCATCAAGTTGTTGTTATGAAACTAGCTTCCTTCTGCATACTATTTAATGATCCGAACTATATGAAGCTCTCAAGCTAAACTCTTATCTAGGAAATGCATTAGAACTTCTGGTAATGAAAGCACTAGAATTCTCTGTGAGGGCTCCTTCCTCCTGCATGCCCACTTTTTATTCATAAGCTATAGTTTGTATATAATACCTTTATTTTGATTTTAAAATAGATACTTTGCTGGAAAACCAGATAGACCTGATATTTATAAAAAGTATATTGCATGTTTGTGCTTGTTCTCTAGACATAAGGAAGATGTCTTAAGGAAAAAAAAAAGGAAATAGGTTCCAGTGGAAGATTAAGAAATAACTTTTCTATTGCACTGGTCTGTCAAGTAATATTTACATTTAGTACAATTAATTGTAGCTCAGAAACAGACTTCAGCATTTAATAGTGTCTTCACTTGCAGTCTTTGATACACCTGGAAGTCAAAAAACTAATGCTAATCATTTATGGTTTTGTTTGTTCCTTTTTTTGTTGTTTCTTTTCTTGTTTTTTCTTTTCTCAGATGAGTTCTGTTTCATATCTACCTGAATAAGCCTGACTGAGAGGGTTTTACTTACAGTTCTAAAATTACACTGGACTACAGTGGACAAGCAATGTGAGTTTTTAGAATAAATAATGCTTACCTTATATATTGTGTTGCTGCAAGCAAACAATTTAGGTGCTAACATAACTCAGCTTCTAGGTCAAGATTTGTTTTTCTCTATTGTCAGGAAATCTGAATGAAAAAGCAGTAGAAAAAAATCTATGCATGTGAATTTGAAGAGCAGACAAGACAATGCATACAAGTCCCCTCTATTTGAACAGTCATTTATTAGTATGGTGCCAAGAAATACTGAAGAAATCAGACTGGCTGGGGATGCTTTCCATTATTTCTTCTTTCCATCAGATATCTTCTATTCAATTTAATAGAATCTTCTCCAATAACCAACTTACAAACTAGAAAATAGTGTTACAATTTAGTAAGTGTTGCTTTTCCTCAGTTAAGTCATTTTGAACCCTTTTTTGTGCATTATTTTAAAAGTCTTAATCACACTTGCATGAAGCCTAGAATGAATAAAAGAAAAATAATTTTTTCCTTTATTCCTATCTTCCACGGAAGCCAAACCACTAGTAAGCTAGAGCTCTGTGCAAAAAGTACCAGTTACCAGAGGTGTAGGTTTTTATTCAGTAATAGATTAATGTTGCACTTTTTTTTCTGGCTGGCTTCTACACCAAAATACAGAATCTCTAATTTTGGCACTACACAAGATGTCAAAATGTCCTCATGCAAAGAATCACCCACTCTGCCACAAGGGTTCATGACAAAATGGGGTTGAAGATGCACTATTTCAGGGCCTGCATATGGCTCTTGTTTCTCTCTGTATCTCTCTAGTGGGAACCAGGCTGTCAAAAGCATCTTTAAAACTATTTTTCTACATGTCTCTTACTCAAAAAGAAGTTTTCAAATAGCAGGGGAGAATGAATGTAAATAAGCACTGACAATATTAATTTACCTATCCCAAGGGAGAGTTGTCATGCAGTGTCTTTAGCTGTCTCACTAATGTCTGGCATGGTGATCCTCCTCTGAGGTCCTTGGGGGATTCACTGGATCTAAGAGAAGTATGGTAAAGAATGAAGTACTGTCTTTGTCAATTTGCAAGCCAGAATTCATTTAATCCTATTTTCCTTATTCTGTGAAAGCAGAGCAGGAGGCTGGCACTAAGAAGGTAAGGTCCTGATGGCATTACCCTCTTGTCTACCTGTAAAATGGTGGTCACGTGTTCTAGTATGTGCCACTATCCGAAGTACAAAATTGGACTGAAAATGCAGGAAAAAAGGAATTTCCTCCAACCTCTTTATTTATTTGTCATTTAATTTTCTGTATTTAATTGGCTTAAAGGGATTAATGAAGTATTTGGTTACAGGAGTTTGTGATCTGGCAGTTTTATAGAGCTGGAAGGGATAAATAATTAGTTTTGAGAAACAGGTAATTCTAAATGCAAAAGTAAGATGCCTGTGTAACTTCGTCATTATTTGGCAATCATGACTCTTGGTAAAGAACTTGCTAACTTGCCAGCAGGCTTCAAGCCCTCCCTTTTGTAGTTCATAAATGTGAAGAGACAAGAGACTATATCTGGACCGGAAATAATTTTGGAAAGTTCCATTATATACATTGTCCTCTGCACTCTGGTGGTCTGCCCAAAGAATCTGTGGACCAGTTAATCCAGCTTAGAGCTGGATTAATTCTAAACACTGAACATAATACTCCTCTGTCACTAAAAGGCTCATTTTTGATCCAACAGATTCAAGGAAAATGCTCCATGGCAATGGAGATACTCATTATAGGGAAGTGTTCCTCCCTTGTTGGTTTGCTGAAATGTGGTACATGGAACCTGAATCTTGTACAAACAGTCCACGTTCTTGTTAGATTATCCTTTTTGATTACACAACTTTGATCTCATAATTTTTTATTGCTGCTTTTTTATTGATAAATACACCTACAATAGCACTATCTACAGCACTATGAATTTGCAGTCAAGTTTTTTGTTTTCAAAGTCCTCTATGTATTCCGTCTGCACAAGGAGAGGATGAATATATCTTGAAGTAGATGAGCAGCTGTGATGTGCTTCCACTTGTTTTCAGTAATACTTTAAAAAGCGCTGTAATAGCACCTGACAATATAATTAGGTTCTGTCAAGAACTATCATAAATTCCAGGCCTAATAGATTGATAGCTGATTTGTGTGTGTGTGTGTGTGTTTTATTTACCAAGAATTATTAAATGTTATCTCTAAACTAGTGGGGAACCAATGAAGGTGTCATCTATCAAAGCTGCCATATATATATATAGAATGAGAAATATTTTTTTTTTAGCTGATAAAGATGCTAATAAAAATAAAGCAGAACTGCCACTGAAGTGGTTTTGCAATCATTATAAAACATAATCTGGGAAATTAGAATGTAGCATAATTTTGGGGATGTTTGTCTGGAACTGAGGCATCTAAAAACATTAAGTACTGTTTTTCATTTCAGCAAAGGACAAGGACTGATTTGCATTCTTCTATGGCTCTTCCTACGAGCAGATCAACAAAGCAGTGTTGGCTTCAGTCCTGACAATTCTGGCTGATAGCCTCACTTCCCTGGCTGCATGGTGTGTGACTCATGCATTTACAAAGTGTATGAGGGATAAAGGGATTCATCCTGCACCCATTGACTTCAGTGGGACAGTATCAAACACAAAGACTCATTGAAACTCAATGGGACTTAGAATCCTAAGCAGAGCTGTACAAGAAACTGATTCTTTGGTTGTGGCACTGAATTTTTTAATTAGGTTTAAAAGAGAAAAAAATGGGATGGTTATAAACATAGCTGTGTTAATTTTCAGAGAACTATCAAAGGTCAAACAAAGCATTGCATTTACCCTAGATAAAATTCTCCGTGTATAGGGGAAAAGAAAAACATTATTTTTTTATTATTTTAGAAAGTTTCAAAATAGAAAAAAATGTTTCAAAAAATCCCAATATAGATATTTCACTTTGAAAATGTTGATTTGAAACCTTCAGTTAAGATAAAATATCTTTTTTCACTGAATCTGTTCACAAATAGTTTCAGTCTCTCCAGATTTAATCTATTTAAAATAAATTATTTACAGAACAGTATATTACTCAAACTTTTCATACTAGATTACTTTATCAAGTTGGGATGTACAGTTTTGTTTCCTTAGAGATTACTTGCTTTGAGGAAGGGGTTTGTCCTTCTTTCAGTGTAGGCCCTTTCCTCAGAGATTCCTATCCTTACCACATAGCTGATTTCTGAGGACGTTACTGAATCATCCTGCCTTTTTAAAAAGAAACATGCACAAATTTTGTCATAATTAATAGATCAGGCTGTAAATTGTGCTCATTCAGGATCTGTCTCAGAGAAAACTGAACAGACTATACAGCAAACAAGAGGTGGAAAAACCCAGGAGTAAGAGGATGAAGGCACAGTGACGTACTCCAGCTAGATTTTGAACAGCATTTTTTTGTGAGTCAGAGCTATTGGACAGGCATTTTAAAGATATTTAATGAACTATTCCCATTGATTACACTGGGATGTACCTACATCCATCCACAGTCTGGTCTTCAGACAGCACAAGTCTAAGTAGCCCTGGAATTTAAATATCTTAAACAGTTTGGACTCTAGTTGAACTAAGTTCAACTAAGTGGGGCCTAATGGGATCCACCCAAGAGTACTGAGGGAGCTGGTGGAGGAGCTTGCCAAGCCACTCTCCATCGTTTATCAACAGTCCTGGTTAACAGGGGAGGTCCTGGACGACTGGAGGATTGCCAACGTGACGCCCATCTACAAGAAGGGCCGGAAGGAGGATCCGGGGAACTACAGGCCTGTCAGCCTGACCTCAGTGCCAGGAAAGATTATGGAGAGGTTCATCTTGAGGGTGCTCACCGGGCATGTGCAGGACAACCAAGGGATCAGGCCCAGCCAGCACGGGTTCATGAAAGGCAGGTCCTGCTTGACCAACCTGATCTCCTCCTATGACCAGGTGACCTGCCTAGTAGATGAGGGAAAGGCTGTTGACGGTGTCTACCTGGACTTCAGCAAAGCCTTCGACACTGTCTCCCACAGTATTCTCCTGGAGAAACTGGCAAATTGTGGCTCAGACAGGTGCACTCTTCGCTGGGTTAAAAACTGGCTGGATGGCCGAGCCCAGAGAGTTGTGGTGAATGGAGTCAAACCCAGTCAGCAGCCAGTCACAAGCAGTGTCACCCAGGGTGCAGATTTGGGGCCGGTCTTAATATATTTATCAATGATCTGGATGAGAGGATTGGGTGCTCCCTCAGCAAGTTTACAGATGATATCAAGTTGGGCAGGAGTGTTGATCTGCTCGAGGGTAGGAAGGCTCTGCAGATGGTTGTGGACAGGATGGATCGATGGGCTGAGGCCAATTGTATGCGGTTCAACAAGGCCAAGTGCCGGGTCCTGCACTTTGGCCACAACAACCCCATGCAATGCTACAGGCTTGGGGAAGAGTGGCTGGAAAGCTGCCCTGCAGAAAAGGACCTGGGGGTGTTGATTGACAGCCGGCTGAATATGAGCCAGCAGTGTGCCCAGGTGGCCAAGAAGGCCAACGGCATCCTGGCCTGTATCAGAAATAGTGTGGCCAGCAGGACCAGGGAGGTGATCGTGCCCCTGCACTCGGTGCTGGTGAGGCCGCACCTTGAATCCTGTGTTCAGTTTTGGGCCCCTCCCTACAAGAAGGACATTGAGGTGCTGGAGCATGTCCAGAGAAGGGCGACGAAGCTGGTGAGGGGTCTGGAGCACAAGTCTTATGAGGAGCAGTTGAGGGAACTGGGGTTTTTTAGTCTGGAGAAGAGGAGGCTGAGGGGACACCTCATCGCTCTCTACAACTACCTGAAAGGGGGTTGCAGAGTAGTGGGTGTTGGTCTCTTCTCCCAAGTGATGAGTGACAGAACAAGAGGAAATGGCCTCAAGTTGTGCCAGGGGAGGTTCAGGCTGGATATTAGGAAAAATGTCTTTACTGAGAGAGTGGTGAAGCACTGGAACACTCTGCCCAGGGAGGTGGTGGAGTCACCATGTCTGGAGGTGTTCAAGGAACGTGTGGACGTGGCACTGTGGGACTTGGTTTAGTGGGCATGGTGGTGTTAGTTGATGGTTGGACTTGATCTTACAGGTCTTTTCCAACTTTAGGGATTCTGTGATTCTGTGATTCTGTGAAGCATTTTGTTCTAGCTTAGAATTGTCTCCCTCTCCTTCTCGCTCTCTGAATTGCTTGTGTAGGAAAAATCAGGGCTTGCCACTTCACCAGACTGGATGGGTTAATTTACTGGAGTAAAGCCTTTTTATGACTTAAAGTCACCTCTGCCACTTTTTGCTCAGTAGCAGCATTCATGTATTACTCCTTTGAAAGATGAAAGAAGTGAGGGCTTGCATCTGGATGCCCAGGACCTTGTCGCAATCTCCTTGTAAAATTGAAATCAGTCAATTACGAAGTAAAAACTCTATAAGATGAAGACAAAACACTATCTGTATTTTGTTACACAGATTTAGGTTAGACATTGACAAGACTTTTCCCAGGGGAAAAAAAAAAAAAGATGCTGCCAAGTTTACGAATCGACTTGGAACATCCTCATAGAGATTCTCTCTTTTCAAGCTATGACTCTCATAGCTAGCTAAGATTTCAGAGTGTATTAGGTGAAGAGATACAGTGTTAAGGGACCTGTGGTGTATTACTAGTTTTACACAAAGCTTTGATAAAAACAAGTACTAAAATACTAAAATTATTTAACTCCTTCTTATAACTCATTTCAAACCTGTGTAAGAACAATTAGAAAAAAAAGATTTTTAATTCTTTCATACTATAACCTTCATATGAAATTTTAAAAGGTGAAAGACCGCTTACTATGTATGAATTTCTACCTAATGACAAATTAACCACTCATATAATTAAGCAATCTGCTCAAAGTTCTCACTCTGATTTTTGAAGTGCTAGTAAGACTGAATTGCTCAAATCCAGGAAAGAAATTAATAGATGTGAAATGTTAATTAGATTAAGAAATGTATCTAAAAGGAGAAGCAATGTGAAATAGGGATTAAACAAGAATAAATAAATATTTCCGTTGGGAATTAAAAAAAAGAGAAATGAAATAGAGACAAAATAACAATACATAAATTGATTGCCCCCATGATACAGTACAATATAAGATCTCACTTATTTTAAGGTATGTTGCTGAGAAAGCACTATGGCTTCCTGTTTACTGTAAATGTTGGAAATACTTGGGATGTTCTGAGCTGCTGGGAGTGTGGCTCCACATCATCATGGACACCAGGGATGAAACTCAGAGCCAGGCTGTTGCAACCTAAATTTAGAGGTAAGATGGCTCTGTAAAGTGTCGTTATAACCAAAGTTCTACGCAATATTATCACTGAAGGCTATAAAGCTCCTCAGCTGACCAGTAAGCTTCTACTTTAGGATGAATACACTAGTTCTGTAAATTCAGCTGACTATGGAGTAGACAATAGCGTAGACACACAATCTAAAGTGTACTGTAGACCTCAATATTACAAGCAACTATATTTAAGCATCTGAATCTGAAGGAGAATTTCTCTCCCATTTACCACTTGTTCTCAGTAGATGTGTGCAGAAGAACACACAATACTGTTAACAGTAGCCTTGATGTAGCAGATCATAGAAATAGATGTTCAGATTCTAATTCCTGAACATTCAAGCTTAATGCCTTTTGATACTTAATATATCTCTGTGTCCATGAGGCTGGCATGTGTAACACAAGATATATTGGAAACCTTTACACTTCCAGAATGGAGAACACCCCACATTGGAAAACACACTGGCTTTTTGCTGAAACCCCTTTTAGCGGGAGAAAAGGTGGCGTAGCTGTTTGCTGTCCTCAGAGGAGCACATAACTCAGCTTTCTAGGGCTCTTCACTGGGATCTGGAGGGAACACATTCTGCTGTGTTTTGGCCATGATTTGCCCCATGTTTGACTCCTAGCTGTTCCTTCCATGTTTAATCAGTCCAGCTAATGATGTTTCCATTTTCTCCTCCAAACCATGGTAAAATCCATTTTTATTCCCTCATACAGGCTTTTTTTGCATTTTGTCTCTATTCCAGCTGTAGGTGCATGACCTGCAATAGTCACAAAGCAATATGAAAGCTTAGACTGGTTTCTGTGTGAAAAACTTAAAATATAATTTAAAGAGGAACCTGGTTGTGGGAACACGAAGATGAAGAAGAAATCAGTGTAAGACAAGCACAAGGAAAATTTTGCCAGGAAAATGTCTGTTTTCGAATAGTTGCAGTTTGGCAAAAATATGTTCAAAAAGTCACAGCTCCATCCCAGGGCTCCAACCCCTGAATTTATAAAAAGATGTGCTTTAAAACAGCTTGTTATCATTCTTGCCTACAGTATATCTGAATGCTTATCTCATCCATACAGAGCAGTTTTCTGCATGTTGTTCAGAATTTTTATTGAAAACACAGGTTTTCCCTGTGCTCTCCTCTCAAGGTTAATAGTCGTGTTGCTATTGACTCTCAGGTGATGGCTTCATCTTACTACCTGTCTGCTGGGGGATAAAGAATGTTGCACAGAAATTAATGTTTCAGCAAGCATGACTAGCCAAATGTAGTAGAAAGGGTTTGCTGGAGTGGAAAAAGGTTGGAAAGATTGGCAGTTCTTTCCTTGTATTGCTCATCCAATGCCTGATCACCTTTACATCATGAAAAAGAGCAAGTATATATCATGACAAAATAGGAGACCCATTTTCGGACATATTTTGGAGATATGTGACAGGCTGGTTCCTAACATACATGACAGTCTGAAAGATAAACATAAGAAAAATGAATGCCAGGTAAACACAATTTAGGAGCAGTACTTCATTAGGTAAAGTTGCATGTTTTCAACGTACAGCTGATATCCTAGCAATATTTTTCTTACACAAAGATTAGTAACAAAGGTGATACATAGCGTGATTAAGTATTAAACAAAAGCCAAGCTGCTGTGTCAGGAAATATGCTATGAAATTATATATATAATAGGACAAAAAAAAAAAAAAAAAGGAAAGCAAACATAAGTATGCTTCATAGCACCGAATCAATGCTGTATGAGCAGTTACTATTTTTTGGGGTTTCTGCTGAACAAAAATATATTAAAATACTTTCTATTTACCCAGGAACAGTAGTAAAGCCCTTTTGAATGCTCTTTCTGAAACAGAAATACTAAGTTACAAGATACTGTCTTTTATTTGGAAGATCTTTCTTTTTTAATCAGAAATACATTATGTTAACAATTGCTACATCTTGATTTCCCATACTTTGAAACTGTTGTTTTCTACTTTTTATCTTCTGATTTCTTTACCCTGAGCAACAGTAGTGGAGCATATATATTATATAATGCTAGTAGCTTGCAATGTAAGGTGGCACTAGTCAGCAGAAGAAACTCATCAGAGTTTTGGATTGCTTTTGCAGAAGCATATTAAATACTTTAACACAGACATCTACAGCAAGGTATTCATCACCAAATAAGGACAAATTATGAGAAACTGCAGTGACAAGTAAAATGGTGACATGCAATTATGTGCAAGGGAAGTGACGAAGAAAGACATCCTACTGATAAGAGCTATTGTTGATCTTTGAATTCCCAAGGGAAGTGACTAAAGCTCCATTGATGAAGTCACAGGTTGTTCAATTTTACAATATGTTAGTAAATACTCTATGAGAAACAATGCAGGATGGATTCCTTAGAGGATCTAGTAAGATTATGTTTTTTTTATTTTCTTCTGACTATTTTGATGTTTTGCATATGGGACACTCATTATAAATTATTTGGCTAGCAGAATAATGGGAGAACATTTTCTTCTTAGAATCTATGAAGGTTCCTCTCTTTTTAAAATGGTTCTTCCTCATGCAAAAGACAGAAACAGAAATGACAAGTTTGGCAATGTTGTTGAGAATTTTCCTTACCTTTCTGCTGGTTTTGCATATCAAATCTTTAAAACAGATAAAATCAGAGGGAGAAACAACCAGAATATCTTGACTTGCTGCAAAAGCTAGAACATTGGGATTGCTTGCTTCTTTTCTTTTGATTTGAAGACTACAACAAACGGCAAGAGAGGAAAATCCTTCTAATTGCTCAATTTACATATGGTTTCTTATTAGTATAATAAGAAACTGTATAGTTTCTGTATAGTTGAAGGATATTCTGTGAATGTATATTAAAATTCTGGGACCATCGCTAGCTAGTTCAACAAAAGCAAGGTTCATGTCCAGTCTATTTAAACTCCAAACCTCAATTCAGATTATATGGAATATCTTGTATTACTGTAAAAAAAAAGATACAGTTTGCTTTTTCAAATCATGAAAGACATTTGTTTTAACCTCAGACATTATTTTAGGGAACAAATATCAAGACAAATCTGAGATAAATGCATAGATAAGTTTATAATACCTGTACAATTCATCAAATGTTTCAGTTACAGACCTGTAACATCAGTATACTTCCAAAAGTGCTACTTGCTTTTTACATATTTAGCTTTTCAGCAATACAGACAAGTGATAGATTACTTCAGAGATCTGACAGAGTATTCGGGCATTATTTTCATCAAGGTAAAGCAACATCACTTGTAGACATTGAAGTCTGATATAAAAAGGTTGACTTAAGATCTTTAGAGAAAGTTAAGGAGCTGAGGGACATGGTGATGGGGAAGAAAAGAAAATAACAGTTTCCCATTATCTAAAATGACTGTTTTTCATCTATGGGTAAATGATGACATTAAGGTTGTGAAGATTTTTTGTCCTGTTTGAATATGAGGAATGATGAGTCACGGGATTAATAGCATTAGTCAGTTGAAGACAGGAAGCTGTTGTTGCTGTTTTTATTATTACCATCACAACTGATCTGCCAAACTGTTATTGTCAAGGCATTGCATCAATTTAGCAAATTTCATTAATGTAACATGGCATGTGAGGCGAGAAGCATGTAGATGATGGTAATGCTAATTTGAATTATTTGGGGGAAAAAAAATTAAAAGAATGCAGTAGATTCAGTAATCCTTTCATTTGCTTCTTTCCCAATTATCATAACTTTATTTTTATCCTTTAATAAGGACAACTAACAAAGTTTTTTTCTGGGATTCCAAAATTATACGGTTTAATATCATGATGCTCAGGTTAGATTTCATGGCTTTGCTTGATTCATGGCCTTATCTTAAGTTACAAGTTTTAATGGTCCAAGAAAACTCCATTCCCTGCTAGGAATTAGAGATAATAGATCTCTAACTTGTACTAGACTCTAGTAGTAACATAAAAAGAAGTTAACTGAAAATTCTTAAATAAAAGCACAGGAGAAAACTTGAGAACTATGGGTTAAGGCATTGCTTTCCCAAATTCATTCTGCCAATGAACTTGGCCTTAGTGAAAATTAGCAGCAGTGTAACATAGTACAGATTTTATTTGTTCAGGTTCTTGAAAAGCTCTTTGAGAGAAAGAAAGGTCATCAGTTTTCTTCAGACACTGGAAAACAAGCTCTGGAGAGGAAAGGGTTAGATCCTTTATAAGTAATGGACCGAATCCTGAAAAATTCTGTAGTACATGACTGAGAAAGGTGATGGATACAAATCAAGGAGGATACACTGAAATTCATGTTCTTCCTTATGTTCTTTTTGCACTCTTTTTGCTGTCCTTTTCACTCAGCCATAGGGTAGTGTCTGTGTCAAAGTACAGTGTAGAAACACAGTTATTTAGCAGTCGGAAGTAAAGTAGTCTGGTCTCTTCCCTTCTGGGGAAAAAAGAAATAAAAGTCTGGGTGAAGAAAACTGAAAGGGATTTGTATAGATACAAACAAATTTTTCTATCTGCTGTTCATTCATACAATTTTTCTGTATTCTGCTACAAAGCATAAAGACTCTGAAGGCAAGCCAGGCAGTCTTCTTTCTCCTTTCAAAAGCATCAAGAAATCCAGGAGAGCTGATATTTTCAAAACACCTTATAGGTCCGATATGGGAATTTATTCTGTTTTGTCTCTAAAGAAAAACTTCTCAGTAGAGACAAGAAAGGGGAAATGTTTCCGTGAAGCTTTGGCTTTTACAAAAAACTGAAGGTGCCAGGTTAACCAAGTCAACCTCAACCATTCTATGATCCTGTGGTTCTGTGAAGTCCACGGCAACAGTCTGTAGCAAAGAGTAGAGTATACTCTTCCCTAAAAAAGTGGAGTATGAGTATTTTATTAGGGAACAGTTTTCTGCTTTGAGGATTATCAGTAAGAGTAGTTTCAAGACCTGAAACATAGATGTGGAGGACTGGAGAACAAGCAGAACAAAGGTGAAAAGGTAAAAAAAAGCAGAGATACAAAATAATATCAGCACTGCTGCTAAACTGAAGAGAAAAATATGTGGCAAACATGGCCCTTATAGGTCTGGTCAGGAAGAAAAAAGGAAGAAATAAAAAAGGAAGAAAAAAAAAATCCTTGTTGAAATCTATGCAAGTTATCAGTTGAATTTCATGTTACTTTTATAGATTAATAAGCTATACAGTTCTTGGAAAGTAGCCTAGCTAAAATTGTCTCAAATATCCCAAATTATCTTTAAATTAAGACAAATATGGTGCGAGTGATGGCACAGGGGCAAAAAACGATCTGAGAATTGCCGTACTATGGGAACAAGCATTTTCAATCATTTGTTTATACTGCTTTCAAAGCACGGAGTATAAGCAATTCTATTATCTTCATTAACAGTAAGTAGATAACAACAACAACAACAAAAGATACCTGTAATAAAAACATACAAGGAAGACTTGCTGTCACAAATCTTCATCTGCCATGAATAGACAAAGCTCCATTCAATTCAATGAAGTGATTTATTCTATTTCAATATCACTATCAGAAAAGATATTATTGCTCTTACTTGCACAAACTGGTTTTACTTTGCTCCTTTTGTTCTGCTTCTATATTAAATGTTATTGCAGCATAAATATTGATAGCAAATCAAACCCACCTTTCAACCTCTTCTGTGAAATAAGAAGCATACAGTGAAAATGTACTCTAGATGAGGACAATTATTTTTCTAGACATGTCAGCCGTGTCACATAAGAAATACTCAAATTCTTGTTTTGTTAAAAATTATTTATTTATTTATTGCAGATTTAAATAATTTAAAAAATGTCATCTAGCTCACCTTGAAGCAAACATACAACTCTCAGATTAATAGCATGTCATATGTGATTTTTCTTCTTTTGTCCATTTTGAGGCTTACATTAATTTATTTTTCAACTACAATTTGATGAGATACACCAATTACTGCATGTCTTTTTCCCTTTATTCTTTTGTGAGTTGTATTGAAGCTTTTAAGAATGTGTGTAAGTGATGGTACAATGTGGGTTTGTTAATATCTTGTTATGAGTGTGATTGTGTATCTTTGATACAACATTTTACTCTTTTATTTATGTTGCTTAATTCTTTGGGCCAAATGAGCATGATTTACTGATTGTGTACACTCCACTAGTTCATTTATCTTGTGCTTCTTTATGCTTTATGCTGCTTAAAAAATAGAAAGTTTATTTACAAACTATAAAAAATCAAAGTCACTCTGATTTAATATTTTTCAAAGATAACCAAGTTTTATTGTTTTATTTCTGGAAAAATATACTGAAAATTTCAATATGAATACAGTTCAGTGAAAAATTTCTTGTATAATAAAAATTCAATAATTTTATTATTCCCCCTTCCCTCATTTTTTTTTTAAATAGAGTAGGAAATTCTTACAGACAATTATATGTTATTTATATGTAAATTTAATCTAAATGGTGAAATGTATACACTGACAGAAGCAGGCATATATTAAAATCTGAAGTTACATTTAATTTGTATTTTGTTTAAACTTGTGATTTTTTTTATTTCTCATGTGAGTCACTCCATTTTACTAGGAGTTAGAAAAAGTCAGAATTATTAATATGTATCCAACTAACAGATTTCCTGAATAAATAAAAAATCTTTCCTATATAAATAGGAAATCTCTTATGAATTAACCAAAAAACCAAGTTTTTCTAATACTGGAATAAATTATTCTTTCATGTCAGTGACGTAATCAGAACAGCTCTTTGAGAAAGAAAATTTTTCCTGGGCTACATTTTCTTTTCTGAATGTAGTATTTCTATAGTATTTTATCCAGTAAGATGCTCGTGAAACTGGGTGTTGTCTTGTAATAATCAACATTGTACCCAATCTTCAGTGCCAAATTATGACTCAAATTATTATACGACTTAAAATTGGAGACTTAGCATGTAAGTACCACTTCTAGTGATATTTTTAATAAAAAACTTGACCGCCGAATATTTTTTAGACAGATGCAACTAAATCCTGGAAATACATGATAAATACTGTCTTAACTGTAACTTTCTTGCTATGGATAAGCTAAAATTCAAATGTGTTGTGAAGATGGCACCAGCAATTATTTTTTTCAGCTTCCAACAGAAAAAAGCACACAGAAAAAAACACACAGAAAAGACCTCAGTTTATAAACGACAAAGCAACTGCTATGCATTTGTCTTATTTTTAAGAGAGCTTGAGTATTGTTCTTGGTTTAGCAGTGTTGAATTCAGTGGAAACGTTGCTATTGCTTTTAGAAGGAAGAGAGTTAGATCAATATGCGCATCTGTGATTAAAGAACTAGTGGAATTAAACCTTTGCAGAAGAACGCATAGCGATTTCCAAAGTCACAGATGGGCACCTAACACTCACAGGCTTTACGTCTAAATGTTATTTGCTCATTTGACCTTGTATAAGAAAACCTGTTAGTATACCTGACTGAACTAAGGAAAACGATTTCCACAGCACTTAATTGTCTTCAAGAGTGAATTTTGATGTGAATGCTTGCAGTCTTTTAATGTTACTTAACTCGAATTCTAAACTACATCTTTAAATGTAGTATAAGAAGAAGGGGGGGGTGGGGGGAGGAAAATAAGGTATTTTCAAAGTAGTCCAATTTAAGGAGTTACGGCTTTCATCCTCTTAGGGAGCTTGGGGGAATTTTCTCAACTACAGACTGTGACCAAAAGAACCCTTGACCGACCACCACAGGGTTATTGTCACGTCTTCATAGCATAAGGTGCGTCTTCATACTTGAGGCTGTTATTCTTCATTCAGTCCTTTCTCTCTGGTATAGAGTTTTGCTATTCCACCATCTGTTAGACTTCCTACTGCTTGAGAATGCTTGTCCAGGGAACTGAAATGAGAGCTGTGACTGCAGGTGTACAAGTCAATGAACTATTCTCCCAGAAATGGTCAAGAGAGGAAAGGGTTGCTTTTGCTCCTCACAGGTCGTGGCCTGGCTGGCACTGGGCCAAGGAGCACCTGAGGACCCATTGGTACTACATATAGGGCTACAGCTGGATATATCCGCACTAGATAAAGAGAAGGGGGGCGAGGGCCCTTGAGGTAGTGGTGGGATGACAAAGAGCAAAACAAGGACAAACCATGTCACATACATTATGTCCAAACTGCCTCTGGATGTATTCCTAAGTCTATGTTCATGCTCTATCTGGCTCCCCCCAGGCTCAGGCTAAAACACGTACCTCCATGTGTGTGCATGGAGGAGGAGGAAGAAAGACAGGACAGTTAAATACTGGTTACATAGCATAGCCTAGTGGGTGAAGCACTCTGCAAAATAGGAATCTTGCATCTTGGGGTTTTTTGTTCTCAGAAGAGTGACAAAATGAAATACAGTACAGGAAGCAGGAAACAGCGATTTTCTCTTCCACCTAATCATTCCACAATGAAGTATTAGAGAGGAAAAAAATATATTTGAAATGGGAATGCTGATTTTATTATTCACATAGTGTGTGCTGGAATAGCTGACTTTCAGTTGTGGATAATGTAGAAGATATTTTAATGTTCTACAGTCTGAGAAAAGAATGGACTGTGATGATGAAGACACATTAAGGTATTCTGTATGTTTAGAAGAAAAACTCTGAACAGAACACAGTACCTTATTTTGTAGAATGAACAAAAATTACTTTTTCATCTTCTGGTTGCAGTCACTCACCTTTTCCACAGAAAACTCAGACTCTGCAGTTGTGGACTCACCAACCTTACCCACATGTTACCAGAAGAGATAAGAAGAAAAAATCAAAACATTCTGTACGCTCTGGAAAATGTCAGAACTGTCATGACTATATCATTTATAATGTGGGAATGCATGCAATTTGCACAATATTATTAAGTTTGCATCTTCTCACAATATCTACATTTTACCAGCCTCTGCTGCTCATTACTGCTATAGCTATTATGTACACATTACACAGATTTATAATACAGAGATTACACACTTCTGCATAATATTTCTCCAACAGGTACCTAAACATAAGAGAAAGAATGCAAGAACTTTTTTGAGCCCCATTGTTTACCTGTGGTTATTTTATTGATTTCTAGTCTTCTGTTCTTGTCTTAGTTGTGTATAATATTTTCTAATATCTATCTCCCTCATGATCTCTCTCATACACTATATTTCATTCTTCTGCTTTTTTTATGCATGGCCATTATGGCACCCCTGTTAATATAAACCCTGTTTTCACCTATTCTGAGTTTTTATGTCATAGCTCTTTGGTATCTTTACCCTCTGTCCCAATTGCAGTTTCTTTTTCCTTGTGAGATTTCAGCACAAATACGGAGCTCACAGAATGCTGCTTCAGAGATACTTGATACAGGCAGTCCATGACTGTATCTTCCATTTTCAGTTCCTCTCCCAAAAGTCCTTGTGGTCATTTCAATCAATGTTGGTGGAACAGGCCACAAGAAAACTGATTCACTGAGTATGAAAATCATAGAGAAAGGCTACTGGCCTGCCTAGCCTGCTCTGCTGAAGACTATGCACACTCAAATTTATCTGCTAGATGAAGTCTGTGCATTGCTGGGTCACTCCTTTTGCTTGATGCCAGGGAAAACCACTACAGCTGTAATGCCATGAAATGATCCAGATGTTGGTGTGGTTCTTGTCCCACTCTGCATACAGTTATGTCTTACAGTCTCCAGGCTTTAATGATGCAATTCACTGTTCCAATCAGAGCTGGGTATACATACAATTTCTTTAACCTTCTGCAGTACATAAATTTTTGTGTTTACAATAGTCTGAAAAAAGAATTGGACATCTACATTAGCAATTCAATTTTCATTATTGAAAATTAATGCTTTACCTACACACCAAGTCAATTTTGCCCTCTCATTTTCTCCATCAGTTTTATCTCTGGCTCTACAAACTCTAGACCACAGTACTTCATCTTTTCTGCTCCAGCATCAATTTGTCCAAGCACATATCTATTCTGCTCCTACCTCCTCCATAGGTGCCTCTTCTCCCTGGGATTCACTCTCCATTTATGTCTTTCCATTCTTCCTTTTCTTCTTGATAGCTGATAGAATGACTGCAGAGTGACAGAACTGCAATGACACTCTCCATTCTCTATCCCATTACTCTTTATTCTTAGGCTAGGTATTAGTAGGATACATAGAGCAGAAATCAGAAAACTATTTCTTCATTCACAGGTGTGGATAGCTTGAAGGATGGTTGCAAATGAACCCAGGATGGAGCAGTCCTGAGCTGCTGAATGCTTTCTAGTCTTCCTCCTTATACCCAGCCTGAGCAGCTGAACAGGAAGAAGGAACTCCACGCTCCTGGCGCAATAATCTTGTTCATTTATAAACAAGGAAGTAGTCAGTAAGAGGCGACTTCCTAAAGCACTGTTATACTAATATCTATATTTCCTAAATCTGCAAATCACTGTGCTCTGAAGAATTTAAGTATCAGCTATTTGACTGTGCAGATCATCTGCTTTGTTGATATTAACTGCCATCAAAAAAGCTATTAATAAAGAGAGAGAATTAAAGAATATCTGTGTTTTCCAAATGTGTCAACAGCAATAAAAACATTTTCTTTACGGGAACATAAATTTCTGAATGTCTGTTGAGAATGCTTTTCCATTTCATGTTTGCAAACTCCATTTTCAGTTTACAAGGACTGTTTTCACTGCCTCCTTTAAAACAATGTTAGTATCTGCTTTCCCTTCATAATGATTAAAAGATAAGGAGCTTTAATAATTTCAGATTATCTTATTGTGATAAGGCATTGGGTTATGAAAAGCAAACCTAACAACTCTGTTGACATCCAGACACAGAAGTTCTGATTTTCATGGAATGTCTTATACTAACTAAATAGGTTTGCTTTTCTTCTGATTAACTAGATATTACCTTTTTATTAGAAGGGTTTTTTAATATGTATTCACAGGGGCTACAAATAAGATATCCCAGAAATGTTTAAAGAACTTCAGAAAACAAAATATCTCCCCAGCAGAAAATTTGCCTTTTGAATGTCCAGTCTTCTTTGCCAATATACAATAATTTTCATGACTTCAGCTTTTATGTGAGGCATTACAATACTTCATACTTTTCACATATACCCATGATTAAAGCCATCAAGTATTTCTTACTTTTACTAAACACCTTGCTCAGATCTTATTTTGATTTCTTTTTGATTATAATTTCTAATTATTTTATTCAATATACCTCAAAATCAGTTTTGAGAAAATGTCTGATTAAAACATTACAATAAACAATTTTATGCATGCATGGGAGATTCAGATCTTCCGAAGCAAATAATGACCAAGTTGTCGTAATTCAACTGTTCAGTAAAAAAAAGAAAATATTTTCCTTAGGTTTGAGGACACCACTGTTTAATTTTGTTGCTTTATTTGAAATTATTTTATGTGAATTGCACTTTTAGCCCCTCTAATCCTAAAATTTTGCATGGAGAGATAGATTTGCTAAAATGAAACATAGGACATTTTGCTTAATCACGCAAATTTCATGGTCTCACTCCCTTATTCACAACTGCATTGAAAACTCAATGCAGCTATATTACTTTAGGTTAAAATTCCCTTTTCTACTAAATGTCGATGGAATTTTTGTTTTTTTTTTTTAATTTATGCAATTTCACCAAGAGCCTAAACCATGGTAACTCTATGTAAACAGCTGTTTTACTTTGATTCTTTAGACTAATGGGTAATTTTATATAAACTCTTTCTTCTAAAGATTTCACATGTATAGGAAGTTTAAGGTAATGATTATTCAGTAGCTAAAAAAGAGGAAAAAAGAAATTAAATGAGAATTAAAGTACCATCTTTAAAAACTTAATCAAACTTAATCTGTACCTTACTCAACATGGAGAATCTATTTTAAAAATGGTTCTGTTAATTTGTACTTCTGAAGACCATAGAAGACCTGTCTTTAGACTAGTGGCTACCATATGTGATGTGGATCAGATACAGTATTAGGTGCAAGTTTTGTTTTCTCCAAGAATAAGATGCCTTCTATAGTTTTGTCTTTCATAAATATGTAAATATTTTGGGTTGGGTTTTTTGTTTGTTTTGTCTTGTTTTTGCAAAAAGAGTCTGTTGCAGGTTAACTTGTAATGGATTAAAAGAGATATGTTCTGACATGTCTTTAAAACGAAAAAATCTCGATGTTTAGGCTTTGCAGTACATGATGAGATATCCTAGGATTTCTCTGATTTGATCTGATATCAGAACCACGCAATCTAACACTGAAGTTCATCATTCATTCCCCCCCAGATCTTGTAATGAAAATAATTACCAATGTGAGTAAAATAACGCTTATAAAAAAATTATGCTAGGCAGTGCCTAGAATTGATAATGCAAAAGGATGAAAATAAAATGACGCATTCAAAAAATAAAATCCCTTTAAAGTTATGAAGCTTTTTTTTTTCCTAAATTTTGTTGCATATGTCCACTCCCAACATCTGCAGGTGGCTGGCATTTTACGTTAGTGTTAGGAACATATAACATAATACAAAGGGTGCATATTTTCCCACTAAAATATTTAACAAAAGATTCCAGGTTCTAAGGTGGAAAACAAGTAAATTTCAGTGCACTGCTGAATCCTTAAACCACTAGGAGCAGAATTAGATTTAGTATTAAATATATGCCTACTTTACTTAAAGGAAAAGAGAAAAGAAATATCCTTTTGTTAGCATAATCTGTTGTGCAAAGTTAATGGTGGGACCTCCCCTTTCCCTTTTTCATGGTGTGGAGCAGAATTTAAAAATGAGTAAGTGTTTTGTAAATGTTTTTAGAACTTGGCAGTTTAGGATGCATTTTGGGACTGAAATCAAAGGCACCGTGCCATGAACTGAACTTAGACAACAGAATGAATTAGCCATATTGCTAAATTGCTAGCCTGTTAAATACAAGAGGGATGAGGTCTGGTGCCAGGGCTGTGAGGAAGTGTCAGAGAATGGTTTGCATCCAGAAATCTCAGTGGTTTGCTGGGAGGCATGGGGTGCACTCCTAGATTGTATCTTTCAGTATATACCTTCATGCAAAAGGAATCCAGCTCATCCGCTCCAAGATTGCTTGTAATGCACACCAAAGTTTAGTTTGTGAGGAAATTTTGATAAATGGGGATTGGGAGATTTCCTTTAACAGTATATTCCTGATCCAAACAAAAATACTAATGGAATCACACAGTCCAGTATTACTTCTTTGTCCTGTGCACTATTTTCTGAACTTTTATTCTTAGTATTATGTGCTTTCTGGTTCTTTTCTCTTCCTGGTTTCTGGTTTACACTTTTCTTCTTCTGAACTTCCTCTGATTTCAGTTGATCCAGGCTCAGATCACTTACTTCCCAGCTCCTCCTAATCTATCCTTGGTTAACAGCCACGTTTATTCTGTAACTCCTGCCATCTTCCTGACTTGGCGTTGTCCATTCTGCATCATTTGCTTTTACCCACACTTCTGCAACCTCATTTTTCACAGATGAATGAGATTCATGCTTTTTCTCTGAGGAACAACTGACCACTAGATTTTGCAACAGAACTGTTGCAGCTGAGGGGTTATTTTCACCAAGTGAGTGAAAATAGACAAGATAAATTATCTTCTCACCTTTCCCTCAGTTATATTTGTGTGTGCATCTTCTGAGCAAAGCTTGTGTATACCTCTGGAAAAAAAAAGTGTTTAAAAGGACCAGTTCCAAAATACCTGTGAAATGCATTGGTATTTTTCATATTCTGTGACTTGCAACTAATTGAAAATAGCTTTCATATTCTGACACTGAAAACTGGCAGCGAGGAAGCAGAGATAGATATATATATATATATGTCATAATTATATCTGCACATATAGATAGATGTAGAAATACATCCCAGATATCTAAATATGTAGACTTCTAGATCCAAAAAAACCTCAGTTAGCAAGAGTGCCTACAGAGGTTCTGAATTTGTACATAAATCATCATATTGCTTATTAAAATAATTGAATTGCTATATCTACCAAAACCCTTCTTTGCCCAAATTAAATATCCTATAAAATTATATTGTTTTCATATTTTCACTACATTTTAAAGCTTGCAATGCAGAAACTGCTCTGAAACCTATTGCTACAGTTGTGGAAGCATATAATAATCACAGAAGTAAAAGCAATACAGTTTTGTTTATTTTTTTCATAAATTATACTTTTTTACTTTGTAGAAAAAAGATAAATGTTCTTGTTTACCTCTTTGAATTAGTTTGGATTTGTTTTATAAGTTTCTAAATTCTTCCTGGGGAAAAAAAAATTACAGTCTTAAGAAATGTCAAGTTAGACAAGACTCCACAACATCAAGAAGAAGAAAAATGCTATTATACCTTAACTTTGTTTTCTTACAGCTGGAAAAGAAAACAATACAGAAAGTAATAATCAGTCATCTCTGCTTCAGAGCTAAAGCAACTGTTGCTGTGAAATTAAAAGGGACAGTGCCATCTTACCTATTCATAAAGGTATCATTTGGAAAATGTGAAAGAATTGACTTACACTGTTAAATATCAGTAAGAATTTGACAGTTGTAAAAAGCCGTATGGTCAGACATGTTGTCTCTCAAACAATTTTACTGTCTCCTTCAAGCAACTATAAAGATGACTAAAATGTCTTAATGTTCCTGTGGTTAGTTACTCTACTTGTAAGGAAAGCAGAGATGACAGTAACACTCTACAAGTTCACAATGTGTAAACCCCCCAACTATGCAAAAAGGCATAAAACCAAATAATCTAGGTGAAAAGTAAAAATGAGATCAGATCTTGAGTTCAAAATGAGAATTATGGTCAGTTTAGTACAAATGCACACATCTGTACTATTTAGTGTTTACCTGTTCCTCCAGGATCACCTGCAGTCTCCAGATTATTGTGTGATTTGCCAGATTCATAAGGATTTTTGGAAATTGCTGAAGTGCTTCTAAACTGCAGTGATCTTATTAACAGAAATTATCTGCATTTCTGTTTTGTGGTTGGTATTCTCTCTCACAAGGTACTTACTGAATAGATTTGCCCATTTCTTATTGTTCATCTATTAGTAAACTGCTGAGTGCCAGGGAACTTTGTAAACCTGCTCTGCACACATCAGTGCAGTCACTGAGATATTACCACCACCCTGAGGACATTTTTTTTGTTTTCATTCCATGTTAGTCCCTAGTTACATGGCAGCCTTCTGGAGGAAGAAACAGTTCTCCACAGGAAAATTCATTACACATATCATCTGGATTGTGTGTTGGTAGCAGGAGCTGAAGACCAGGTTCCTAATATAGGTCTCAGCTGCCCAAAGTTCCCTCAATTAATGCCTTCATTTTTCATTAGCTGTGTACTGCAGGTCAGACAGCTGCTGGCCGTTGTCCCATGTGTCATAGAATCATGGAATCGTCTAGGTTGCAAAAGACCTTTAAGATCATCCAGTCCAACTGTTAACCTAACACTGCCAAGTCCACCACTACACCATGTCCCTAAGCTCATCCACACAGCTTTTAAATACCTCCAGGGATGGGGACTCAACCACCTCCCTGGGCAGCCCGTTCCAATGCTCGATAACCTTTTCAGTGAAGAAATTTTTCCTAATATCCAATTCAAACCTCCCCTGGTGCAACTTGAGGCCATTTCCTCTTGTCCTATCACTAGTCACTTGAGAGAAGAGACCAACACCCACCTCTCTACAACCTCCTTTCAGGTAGTTGTAGAGAGCGATGAGGTCTCCCCTCAGCCTCCTCTTCTCCAGGCTAAACAACCCCAGTTCCCTCAGCCGCTCCTCATAAGACTTGTGCTCCAGACCCCTCACCGGCTTCGTCGCCCTTCTCTGGACACCCTCCAGCACCTCAATGTCCTTCTTGTAGGGAGGGGCCCAAAACTGAACACAGGATTCGAGGTGCGGCCTCACCAGCGCTGTGTACAGAGGCACGATCAGCTCCCTGCTCCTGCTGGCCACACTGTTTCTGATACAGGCCAGGATGCCGTTGGCCTTCTTGGCCACCTGGGCACACTGCTGGCTCATATTCAGCCGACTGTCAGCCAACACCCCCAGGTCATTTTCTGTGGGGCAGCTTTCCAGCCACCTGTCCCAAGCCTGTGGCGTTGCATAGCGTTGTTGTGACCCAAGTGTATTGACATATATTACTTCACGTCCCACAGACTCAGCAAGAAAAGGTAAGTAACTTCACACTTACTATTTATTGAAGCAACAGTTTATAGAGGTGTTGCAAACCGAACACCACATCCTAGCTATGTGCATATACACCTGATGATTTATCCTAGTGCCTCCATCAAAACTCTTTTATTATGAGTGTCTGATTTGGAAATATAATGAGACATCTGCAGTTAGATTCAAGCAACACTGAGTATTATTTTTCTTACACATGCTGGATCTTTAATTTTTGGTAATGGAATTTTTATTTGATTAATGTTTAATCACATTCTTACTGACTTTCTGATAAATTAATGGTGTAGAATCTACAGTCTGGGGAGTAGCATAGAAATTTTTTAATAAGCTCATTATAATGGGGTGGAGTGGCATTAAAGCCTCACAAATCAAGTCAGAAAGTGACTATTGTCCCATCTTCAGCAACTGTCTCACTGACCACTGCTCCTTGAGTGCCTCCATTTCCTTTTTTGCAGCTGATAACCCTATTGAAAAATGAGTAAGGAGTTTGCCTGGCTCTCCCTGAGTACTGGGGAAAGCTGGCACCACATTGTTCTTCTTCCCTTACTTCTTCCTGACTGTCCTTCACTGAGAAAAGAAAAAAACATTAGCATTCAGCAAACATTTCCTATTCCTTGTTTCTTGGTCCCAGCTCCAGCTTAGAGGGACCTCTAACATTTATCAGTTGTCAGTGATTTCTGAGGGCTCAAGGGCCAGTGGTTACTGGAACACTGCATATTCCAGGGACCGTGCCCCGACCCCCACCCCTTCCTCCAAGAAAGTCTTGGAGCGTCTGAGGGAACTGGGGTTGTTCAGTCTGGAGAAGAGGAGGCTGAGGGGAGACCTCATTGCTCTCTACAATTACCTGAAAGGGGGTTTCAGAGAGGTGGGTGTTGGCCTCTTCTCCCAAGTGATGAGTGAGACGACAAGCAAAAATGGCCTCAAGTTGCACCAGGGGAGATTCAGACTGGATAGTAGGAAAAATTTCTTTACTGAGAGAGTCGTGAAACACTGGAATAAGCTGCCCAGGGAAGTAGTGGAGTCACCATCACTGGAGGTGTTCAAGGAACGTGTGGACGAGGCATTGCAGGACATGGCTTAATGGGCATGGTGGTGGTTTTTTTTGGTTGATGGTTGGACTTGATGGTCTTACAGGTCTTTTCTAACCTTAGTGATTCTGTGAAAAAAGCAAATTTGGAGCATAATCCCTCTGTTGGCCTCTACATGCAAGATGGTTCTCCAGGCAGGACCTGTGCCTGGCTTGTACTGTCATTATTCCCTATTTATTGAGTCTGGCACTTTGTCTTTCTTGGAATAAAATGAGTTGAACATTTTTTTTTGCCATTCCCTGACATAAGTGCACATTTTACTTTGCTGTATTATCTACCATGGCAGCAGTGTTGTCTGGCTAAAGTAGGGCATCTTGGGATATAATTTTATACTTCTCAATATCCAGATGAGCACTGTAGATTATGTTCAACATATCTAAATCCATATGGTATAGCATTATGACACAAAGTCTCTGTTCATAGTCCCATTATAATCTCATTATCTGTAGTGATTTAGTTTGACTAGTCCCTGTAGAAATGTATCCTTTGAGATAGTTGTTCTTTTTTCTGTTGGCCCTTCACATGGAAGAATTCCATCACATTATTTTAAGGTCATATCATATCACATCATATCATATTTTTTCCTCTCAAATTCATTTAGAAACAATTTGCATTTGATACCTATTTATTTTAAACCATTCTTCCTGCAGTATCTTTGCTGCTGCTTATAGGCATTCTTGAAAGCACAAATTCCATTAAAAATACTTTTGCAATATCATCTTCATTTCCTGAAATCCACAAATTCCACTCTAGCTTCTGAAGTGAGATATCCAGTGACTGAAGTGTACTAAGTACTCATGCAGCTGCTCTCTATCAACCTGCACATTGTTGCTTTTACAAAATAACGACCAGTGCAGGATACTAGAGCATGATCCTCAGTATCTGCAGCTTATATGAATTTTACCTTAGGTCTTGTTTATATTTGACATGATGTAGTGAATTTTAATGCATGAAAATGGTAATTGTATTTATTTTACCAGATATGTGAAACAAGTCCCACAAAGTGAAAGGCAGTATACCATGGATTCTTGTCATACAAGGCTAACTGTGCCAGCCCCCTATTAGTTTGCTGTGATGGGAGAATCAGGAAATATGAATCACTTAGAAAGGTTTTTATGTTTTGATGATACAGTGTAATTAGCTGTATCTAAACAAGAATTAAGAACAATGACCTTTTAGGGTTTGAGAAATCTTGCTGTGGAATAGAATGACAGACTAATTTAATTTATCCTTGATTAAAGATCAATATAGAAAAAAACCAAATGCCAACAATGAATAATAACAATAATATAAACTGCAGAGTAACAGGAGAGCCTGGCTCCAAGCTGACACTTCCCAATAAGACAAATCCTATGTCAAACCAAAGCTGTTGGTCTGGCACAAAGTGCAGACAGCCATAGAGACTGAAACATTTCAAGGATGATGAATATTGTTACGTAAATGCTCCTTCAGTGGAACTTTTTTCAACACTAAAAGCAGCAAGGAAAATGCCAGCTGAAAAATGCTTTCTCACAGTCATACAGCACAGAATGGTACAAATCTGGGGCCAAACTTAACTGTTGTGACATTAGTAACACCCACATGGAAACATATCTGTACCACTCAAGGAAGTATCTAATGAAATAGTGATAAAAGATGTGAGATGACATGAAATGAGTGAGGGCTGTGAGTTAGGTACAGCAAAAAACATGACATCAGACATCAAAAGCTGAGAAAAGAGAAAGCAGTCTCTAGAAATGCAATAATTTTAAAATAAAACATAAAGTTCACTATATTTTTGTGCCAGATCTTTGACTGTTGGAGAGAAACATAACTCTGCTGTCTAGTCTAAGTCGAAGTCAATACATGCCAGTTCTGTGTTTGGTTTTTCCTTTTCATTTAAACCTGCACTCTTGGGAATGGGACTCCTCTGAAGCATCTGGATAACCTATAATCCCTGAAAAAAGGCAGTAGAGGAAGAACTTTTTATGCTTTCAGTACTTGAGGGTCTTCATGTAGGAGGGAAAACAAAAAGATGTCATCTATTTCATTTCTCATTTATGTAAGTGAATATTCCAGAAATTACTAGAACTGGCTGAAAACGTTTTGCTATTCTTTGTGGGCAAGGGGTGGAAAATGAAGTTGGGAAAATGTAGGTATTGCAAAAATTTGTCAACTTTCCATTTAAAAAAAAAGGAATGTGCCTAATTTATTACATGTTTGTTTTACATTTGAATTGTTGGAATATTAATGCATATTCTCCTTAATTACCACTGTGCCTCAGGGGACCTGCAGTTCACTTGGTTTATGACAAAATTCTTTCTCTGCTCTGGACTTTGTGACTGGATTGCATCTACATCATCCCTGAGTGATCTGGGTTTCTTTACCACAGTAAAATTTGGATAAAGTAGTCTGGGTGGGCTATAAGAAACTGAGAAAGCATAACTTCCTTAAAACGTAACTTCTGGAAGACACAGTGAGGACCTTGGTGGCCACAGTGGAACACCAAACAAAATGGTTTGAATCAAAACTTCATCCCAAAGTGAAATGTTATTTATTATGCTACAGCTCAAACAAGATGTTTAGACATTTCCAAACCCCTTCCTTATTTTTCATTTGCATTAATAAAGTGTTAATATCTTGTTTCTCAGGCTAATTTGAGGTGCTGAGAAGCATTTTAACATATTATGATATTAAACACATAATATCATAATTTCTAGTGGGATGAAAATCCCAGTTTTTACCAGCTGCTAATGGCCTCTGGAGAGGTTCAGGCTGATGAGGTTTGTGATGTCAAACAGCTGTAGGTGAAAATACGAGAAACAGTTGACAATAATTAAATAAAACAAATGTAAAACTACAAATCTGAGACAAGCACATAATTGTCATGGTATTTTTTCATATTATTTTTATGTGATATTAAATACCATTAAATTGTCATACTGTTAGCAAAGTCAAAATAGGAACATACTAATCTGCAGATTTATACTTCAGACAGTAAAGAAATAAAACACGGTATCTAATTAGCATGAACAAACTTCTGAAGCTTTTCTTTTTTTTAACGTGAAATTGATTAACTGAAAAGAAGGTAATTTATTGAGTTCACCCAGCAATTTAAGGTGAAGAATTGACAGAAATGACACAAATGTAACCCCTTTTCTTTTTTATGAATTATCTCAGAGCAAGCTGTGGAATTTCAAAGTGTACCTGCAATTAAACATATTTGCTGAACAATTCTAAATCTGCAGTTTATTTGCAAAAGCTTTATATACAAATTCAATATTCAAAATTCAAGCTGCTTGATTAGGTTAGTAGGCACATAATATGTTTCTATCTCAGAAGCTTGATTCTTCATATCAAAAATCTGATATGAATAATTAGGAATTTGCTTTTTGCAAATACTCTTCAATAATATGCTAAAAATTCATCAAATGTTATTGTTAGTACTTCTATTCAGCAGAATAGTTACAGAAAGCAAACAATACTGAACCCAAATTACTAAAATGTCTATGTACTTTTCCAGTGAAAGGAAACCTGGTTGATAAATGGAATTTAACAGCATAAAAGAACAAACTATATTTACTTACTCAGCTTTTGAAGGAAGAATGATATTAACATACCTGCAATATATGTAAATCCCTTAAATATATATGAGTAACTTATATTGCTACTCCTACATATTTTTTCTATCAAAACTCATTGTTCATCTAAATGTTACATATAAAATGAAAGTATATATGTGGAGGCTGGATGTATTAGATTTATCTGAATTATTGTGAACTCTAATTTGGAAGATATATTTTTCAGCTGCTGAGCTATACAATAATATGGGAAGCTGCTTACTTAAGCTTTTTTTCAGTGCTACGGAAAATACTAACAGAACAATTAAACCATTGCTTCAATGGGAGTTGCAGTGCATACAGGTAATAAATACACGGAGCTTATTCTCTTATATCTTCATTGTTTGAGTTTCTTTCCCTTTACTGGGGGGCTTATAGAACTACAAAAGCCATGAAAACTCAATGCTAACTTAAAAGTGCAACTTCTGCTACTTTAGTATTTTTGTACTGTGTATCAAGGCATTGTTTACATTAGATAACGAAATGGAGATGGGGCAGAAAACACACCTCTGAAAGACTTTCTACACAAAAGGATGAACACATATTCTTTGCACAAAGCATTAGAAAATAGTGTGATATTTTATTATTAAAAATGCTGCTGAAAAGTTTATACATATGTGTCCAGCCATATATATCTTCTATCATTACTTAAGGCAAAAACCAAAAAATTGCAAAACAATAACAGAAGAAACCATTAAACCCTGCGTGCCTCTTAAGGTCAAGAATATAAGCCTGGGAAAGTACTTTTGTTTTTCTTTTACAGTTTGCAAAGTATATTTTGATATCATTATTATAGAATTCTATGAAGACCCTATAAATCTGTTCCCTCTATAAATCATACATCAGTCCAGATGTATCAAATTATTAAATCAACTTGATTGTATTTACTTTTAAAAGCTAAAATCATTCACTTATAGGAACTTTTTCTTCACCCAAATGTCACAAGCTTGACACAGTACTGTACATATTGCTAGCAGAAGACAATTGGAAGTACTAAACAAATACTGTAATTCACATTACAAACATACCCAACTGATTATGATGCCAAGCATCATTACCTTTTTTTACTTTTTTTGTTTTTTTTTCTTTTTTTTTTTCTTTTTTTAACCTTTTTTTAAGAGTTGTGAACTGCTGCATCTCAGCTGAGGCATTACATAGGTGGTGGAAATGGCCTGGTATAGAGTCAGCATTAATCAACTTTATGTGATGGATCAGTGAAAAAAAAATGGTTTTCCATTTGATACTAGTTTTACTTTGGGGTTGTTGCTTCATGGCATTCCAACCTGAGTATCCAGGTCAGGTTTATAGCATGTTTATTACAGATAAAGGATTATATTAGCCACATGTTGCATTTTTATCATGTCGTTAAATTCCTTATTATTTCTTTCCTTCAGAATCTGTTTTACTGCCTGCTACAACAAGGAATTGTGCAGATGAAGAGACCTCAGTGAATCACCTTGTCTTTGATTTTATTTGTAGGGGTGACTATTGAAAGACATTTTATTAGAAAACAAAAAGTATAGAAAACAAGAAGAGGTGCAAGGCATCTTGTGTTAGATACTTATGGGACAGATGATATTGATGCAGCTTAGTTGTGAATTAATAATAAAAAATACATCTGGGATAATCACCTTCAAGTGCAGACCAATTTGTTCAAATATCTTTGGTTACTATCTCTCGATGATGGAGTAACTTTCAAAGACAAAATATAAAGCAATCTTCATCTGTGAGAACTTATTTCTAGCTTTTCGCATTCAAATCAGTTGTTTGAATCAAACTGCTAAGTTCTTTTGTATAATAGCTCTGCTTGGCCCCTTATTTCCTAGTGAAGGAAGGGCAGAAGGGAATAATCCACTAATAATTTTGCCCTTCCTGAGAGTGATGCTTTCTGGGATTTTCAGTTTTATTCAGATGCAGAACAGCTGATGACAGCTCTGCTTCTCTCTCCATAATGTTCACTATGGGACTGCTGTGTAATAAATCAGCAAAAAAAGTATCTTCTGACAGGTACGTTCTCAAGAACAATACAGGATACTAGGCAGAGAAATTCTTTACACATTGATCATTTCTGAACACTTTAAAAAACAGCCAGCCAACCAACCCACCATTTCCCCACTTTCAAACTGTGGTTTTATTTCATTTAGAAAAGCTAAGATCTCAACTGAGATTCCACTGCAACTGCTGGTGAATATAGAGCTAGTTTTCCTTAGAAAAGGCTGACCAAAACACAGGCTTTCTTTGCTTTTGTCAGGGCACAAAACTCGTCTTAATGTATCACAATAACCAAGAACTACAAACTGGACTCTGAGTATATATTATTGGATGTTTCTTGGTTCAGTTCAACAAGCTTAAAATAGTAATTATTTTCTTTTGTGTTTTTTTTTCTCCATTTTCCAATCAATTGCTGTATTGCAATTTAACAAAGGCTAACACAAAATTAAATTATAGAAAAAAAGTTTCAGAAAAGAACAACAATCTCCTATGAATACTTTAACATGCACTAGTGTAACCTGTAAGAGAAAATATGCAGGTCACACAGACAACTGTATCCTCTGCATGACACCATGGCCTCATATAAATGAAACATGTTAGAAAAAACTCATGTTTTTTGTTTACCACTAATAATCAAGAAGAAATTCCTCCTTTGAGTTTGGAGGAAACAGAGGTGATATGACTAATGTATATACACATAGGTCACAACAGAATGCACAATCTTTCTAAAAGCTCTTTTCAAACTGAAAACATCAATAAAAGCTGCTTTTTTGTTGTTTTTAAACTCACAGCTATGTACATTTTTACAAAGTATCTTTAAATATAGTTCAGGCTGGCAAGTCATCTCTTTGCACAGAACTATACGTATTTTACTGCATAGTCAGTCCTCCTCTTTTTTTTTCATTTTTGTTTTTAATAATAAAATTCTATTTCCCCCATCTGGATTACAGCTTCATATGCTGGGTAAAAGCCCATGGTGATGTCTTTGTTTTAACAAGGGCCATTCATGTTATGGCACATAAAGAATTTTTTTAATTATTTTATTTATTAAAAAAAAAAAGCCAAAACACCTGTACAGTCACTGGCTCTGTGTTCCAGAAGACTCTGCTTTGCTTGTTACACACAAAACATCCTTTTAAGTGCCTTCTTCTGGCTTCAACTTTCAATCAAAGTGGCTGAGCTCTTAAAGCAGTATCATAACAGCAATGTACACCTTTCACATTTCACAGGGTTTGTAGTTGATCTTTAACATCAGAGAGTTTCTGTGGGAAGGATCAGTATGAAAATAACGACTGTCCTTCTCTTTTACTTGTATTTACTTTAGATTTTGGCAAGGTGTTCAATGGATGGTATTGTAACTTTTTCCTCTTCTTTTTTTTTGTTTTTTGTTTTTTGTTTTTTGTTTTTTCTTTCTTCGAAGTGGCTTGTGAGGGTAGAGGGGGAAGGGCTGAGCTATACCCTAGTGGTTGAATGTCCATGGGGCAAATTTGTACTGTTTTGTCCTCCACTGAAGGTGTTGAAAGTATGCAAAGGCTGCATTCCTGTTAATGTATTTGGAATCATGGTTATGGTGTTGGGTGTCATTAGCGGGATGTCGTCTGGGGACCTTCTCAAAGTAAGTGTGTAGTCAGGCGGACAGGTTAGTCTCAGTGTGTCATGGGCCTGCAATGATTCACACTCATGGTCATGTTCTAGCTGTTTCATCTGCAATGACATAATCTCTTCATTTTGTATGTGTGCAATATCGTTGGTTGTGTTCCTCTGGGGGCTAGGGCGCCTGTGAGTCTCATGACGCCGCTTGTCCTTCTTGTAATACAGCGCAGCAAAAGCTAAAATATTGAGGAACAGCAAGGATGCCCCCACAGCAATGGTGACGCTCAGCTCCGTGGAGTAATCTCGCTTGTTTTCTATCAGAACTGTTGTATCCTCCGGAGCTGTTTTATGGGTGTCTTTTGAATGTTTCGGATTGTTGGCAGGTGTCATTGCTGGGCGTTTTGTGGCTGGCCACAATTTACCAGGAGAACGTCGTGTCACATAAGGAAATGATGTCATGTCAGGAGGGGGGACTTTAGTTGTTGTGGAAACATACTGAAATATTTCATTCAGGTTGTGAAGGTGCGGTACGAGCTCCAACCAGAAAGCAACTTTTGTTGCTCGGTAGTGATCACGAACTCGGGGTTTCAGGCCAATATGCAGATAAAGCTGGTCTTTAGGATTGTATTTGGACCAGGCCACTTCTTCAAAGCGGTTGGGTTTTGTGTGGATGAACTTTGTGTCCTGTGGAACAGGCTGGTTTGGATCTCTACAAAAATAAAAACAGGCAATATTATAGTCATTAAAAAACCAAAACCAAAACCAAAAGCAAAAAAACCCCAACCTTCCATCCTTTATTTAATGGTTTATCCAATAATTAACAGAAGCTAAAAAAACCTTCCAAGCTTAAGAACAGGTGTTAATAAATAAACAAAAGAAAAATTACTTACTGTACAGTGCATCTCAGACACTATAATACTTTTTTACACGAAAACAGAGAAGGGCTTGTGTTTCAGCTCCCAAAACCTCATCTGAAGTTCTGTGATTCAGTATCATACTCCAAAGCTGTCTTAGAGATGTACTAACTACCTTTCCCCATAGTAAAGGTGTAGGTACAGCTCTTCTCAAGGTTTGACATTAACTTCCTCATTTAAGGTACCACTACTTCCACTGCTGTAAATAGTAAATAAGGGCATCTAATTCCTATGGCAATGTTGGAAGTCCGTGTGACCTTAAGAATTTATACCAGCTGTGTATATTACATAAAAAAATTCAAAACATGAAGTAGCAGGGCTAATACGCGTTACTGGGAACTATTTCTCTTCGTGTTCTTTTACTGAGCTATTAGTCCCCCTTTGTTCAAATATCTACTTTAGAGAAAAGTCTTTGAAGTATTTGTATGTCACAAATCTTTCCATCGTTTGCATCAGGAGATTACTATTTGAAAGTTCCATGTGTTCATTGTTACTAAATTACTACATTTAATGGCCACAGGACAGTGAGCCCTAATTCTGTCCCAGTTTGTAGGGATGAGAAATATATTAGCTGAGATCAACACGTTTTATAGCAGTTAAGTAGTAGTAGACATAAGAGTAGTACACTACTCAGAGATAATTTCAAAATTGGTAACCCAAAGATTTAATTGAAATTATGCTTTTCCCATCACTTATTTTTTCTTTTCTTTTTACAGGTTCAGAATAAAGACAAACCAATGGCACAAAGTGTGGTTAATGTCTATGTATCCTTATAATTTTGGTAAACCTTACATAAATATACTTCCTCTTGGCATGAAAAAATACAGAAATTTAAAATTTCTAATAGTGAGTTTAATATTCTGTTGTGCATGAGTTTGAATATTCTTGTGCAGCAAAGCATATTTTCTGGGATTTTGTGATATATTATACTAAGAGTACATGATTCATTTTCTGTGCATTACTCTGAGAACCTTCCATTCTCTTTTCCATTCCCATATGCATTAGTTTATTTCCTCTGAAAATAATTCCAATATTTTCCTTTATTTCCAATATACTGTTATGTGTGTTACGGGAATACCAAGACCCACCGCTACAGATTTTAAAGCACCTTATTTTTTTTCTTTTTCCATTTTCAAAGGCTCATGAACATAATTGATTGCCTAGTGTAGCATTCCTTTGCTGTTCATAAAGAGCTATTCCTTAGTTCTTAAACAAGACTGGTAATTTGACTTTAGTAATATCATAATTCCTGTATGCATCTGTTTACCTGGAAGAATTTATCTTGCCTTTTTTTGAGTGAAAGGAAGAATTCTTTTTATATATAATTTTGGTACTTTGTCTTCCTTATGTTTGTGGGTTTAGGTGTTTGGGGGGTTTTTGAGTGTTTTGGGTTTTTTTTTTCTCTTTATATTATACACTCTCAAATCTTTCCCATCTCAATAAGAAATAAACTAGAGGTTCCGGAACAGTGGTTATTTCATTTATCTATCTATCTATCTATCTATCTATCTATCTATCTATCTATCTACCTACCTACCTACCTACCTACCTATTTATTTATTTTTCATTTTATGTAGAAACAGTTAGCCAAATTATGTTAATTCTGAACAAAAGGTAATTGCTTAGTAATTGTTCATCCTAGTTGAAGCTAGAGGACTAATATCTACTTCCAAGCAGTACAGCAGCAGATGTATGCTGCTCCTTTGAGGGACTGTAACATGCATTCAAGAAAGAAAGAAAAGTATTTCTTTTGTTCTGAAAGAACAGACTGAAAGATTTGGTAAATCCAGAGGAGAAGATATTGGCCCAATTCAATATATCTACTACTACAGTAATTTGGGGTTCAACACATAAATTCTAAACCAAACAGAAAATCAGCAGGATTATCAAAATGCAAAACATTTTTCTTGCCAGAAACTCAAATCATGCAAGAGTTACAGCACAAAATCCATCTTGTGTTCTCCCCACTTGATGTTCTGATTCACAGCACAAAAGGCTCTGGGAAGGGTCCTACAAAAGACATATAAATTCAGCTAGCTCATGTAAATGAGTTGCACTTGATACACAGTAAAGGAGATGAAGAATCTGAGCACTCATTTCAATGAGCCAAGCTGGACATGCACTTTTTTTTATTCTTTTTTTTTTTTTTTAATGGCCTTATAAAAATGACAGCAGATGATGATTTTAGCAACTAAACATTTTTTAAATTAGCATTCCCTTCCCCTACAAACAGCCTACAAAACCAGTAAATATCAACCTCCCTTTCCCTCTCTTCCATTTTCTACTTCCATCTTTCCTTTTTAACTATATCTATTAGGAATAGCCACTTATGTTGCCATCTCCTCCAAACACAAGAAAGAAAATTACATTATATAAGGCTAGTGTTGTATTTCAGGATTTGTTTACACGGCTGTGTGTGGGCATGAAGCTGCCCATTGAAACAAGAAACAGAAAAAAATTCAGCCAGCCCTACTGACAAGTAATTTTTTTGCTGAGGGTATCAGCACTTTACCATTGACATCAACTCTAGGGTTGATCACTTAATAACTGAATAAATGGTCTGAATATTCTCTCCAAATTTGGAAGATAGGTATCTAAAATTATTTTTTTTCACAAGAAAATGGAATAACTAAGTGTAGTCATAAATAGAGGAATTAATAATACATGCATACAGACTAATGATAATTTACCAAAAATATTCAGTGGATATAAGTGAGAGGATTTTTACTTTCCTTGGCCTTCCTTCTATGTACACTGGAAACAATTCATAAAATCATAAGGTTACAACTTATGACATGTTAAGTCTTTTTCTTGGGAAGTTGGGCAGTTTATCCTATTATGAACACTTTTCCAGTATTATAGATAAGCATAAAATACAGATGTACATACAATCATTTCTCCTATTGAATCAGCTGTTTGACAAAACTTTTGATCTTTAACTTCAAATTTCCTTTTGCTTTTTTTTGCTTCTTACATCACCTTTGTGTTTCTGGACATTCCTGAGGCTCAAGTATGTAATTACAGAACAAAAGGCTGCTTCCTTTAAAAAGCCGCTGCAATCATGGTGATAAAAATATAATCTGAATAATATATTTTCAGTTCTGTACTTCTTCCAGTAATGGCTCTCATAGGAACTAGATAACTTGTTTCCCAATCCTACTAGTTGGCAGGGAGGTTTTTTTTTTTTTCTTCATCCTTTTGCTAGAACAAAATTGATGATTCTTGTTGTTCATTTTGCTCTCTGATTATTTATTTTCACCACCTTTAGAATTCAATTTAAACAGCTTCTCCATCAAAAAATATCCCCATCATGAAATACCTGAACTTGCCTTCCATATGATAGAAGACCATACGGTCTTTCTCGTCTTATCTGAGGTCTTTCTTGTCTTATCTAAGGTATTATTTTATTAATGTGCAGAATCATCTGATTTCACTTATCACTTTTTTTTTCCCACTTTCAGTCTGCACTGATTTTGCTCAATTTAACATGTCACTGTTTATTGATTTTTTTCTCAGGTGATATAAAGTAAATGCATCTGCAGTGCGTGCTGACTGAAGAGCAACACACACTCCTGTTCACAAGGTGAATTAGTAGCTGACCTGGAGGGCAAATGAGGGAACTGAGTATTTCATATCTGGCGATACTGGCACAGGAAGAATGATGGCAAATCTTACGAAGCCTTCTCTTATCCTGAATTCCATATAACAGGTTCAAATATCATTCATCTTTTAACTACTTCTGCAACAACATTAACTATCACTCAGGACAATGAAACTGTTAAGTTAATGCACTTGAAGTATTTTATTCTTTTGTGTCATTCTCTAACTTCATTGGAGAGCAAAGTGTCTTAACAGTTACATACTGAGTCTGTCTCCAAGGCACTGAAAGGCCCCTTGATCATTTATTTTCTTTCAGCAGTCCTCTTTTCTCCATATGGAAAAAAAAAAAGAGAGAAAAACTGTGTGGCATTTCTTCATGCTTCCACTGATTTTTCATATTGTCACAATATTAACAATGGTACAGCCATTCCTGCCTGAAGCACTGGTACATAAGCATAATTGCCCTTGCTTCCTTTGTTCACTTATCACCAGGTCCCACTGTTGCCATGCTCCCAGTCAGACATTATAACTAACTACTAAGGAAAGCAAACCAGGAGTACACTGTTTTGTTTGACTAACACAGATTGGCCATTGGAGACAGTTATTTCTTCAGACAAAAACATCAGAAAGAAATGAAATAGCCTCATAAAGGAGTTCACAGAGAATTGATTTGAAAATACACTTTAATCATTGTAAGTTTAATTGTGTCTTCCATTAGAAAGCCAAACTGAATATAAAACATAGACATCCTTAATAGCTCAGTGAGGCTTTTGCTTCAGAATCAATGGTAGTAAAATAATTCAGGAGTATTTATCTGAATTACAGAGAAAACAAGGATACATCCTTTAAGCCTTTATTTTTCCCATCACCAATCTGGGAGAGCTGGATGAATGGGAGCAAAAATAGAGCACTGTAACTCCTCAAAGGAGGGTAATTTTTAGAAACCCGGAAGATGCCTCTGATGAGAGCATGGCTTTGTATCTACTCTATGAAATTACAAATCCTTCACAAGAATGTAGCTGGCAGAGTATCTGTGAAGGACTGGCATACATCCCCTCATGTTGTTCACTCTTCCCCTGCTGACGTATCTGCGAAGGATGTAACATGGCCCTAACTAACAGAACATTTGAGCATATAAAATTACCATTATAGTTAGGATAGTGCTACTGGCAGCAGACTGAAACTTTAATGTGTACTTCTTAATGAAGCTCTCACACACAATTTTGCACATAGTGGAATCAAAATCCGTACTTTCATGTCATTTTTGTATCCTAAATGTAGTTTCTCCCACCTACTCTGTAACAAATTGCTTTCTTCTTTCTCAGGTATGTTAGAAACATAGTTTTGAAAAGGCAAAAACAACTGTTAATGCAAAAAAAAAAAAGAAAAAGTCATAGCAAGTAGGAAATGGAGGATTAGCAAAACGCAGCTTCCAGGTATTCATTTCAAGCATGATCCATTTACCACTCAACTGTCACTTTAATTGTCACCTCCTATTTGCTAGCTTCAGTAACTGACTTCAAAGCAAAATGCAATAAAAGCACTGTGCCTTGTGCTGTGTCTTTGACACCTAGTGATTTTATAGGATTGACCTGCCCTCCAAACCCAGCTGTGGCAGTAGGCCCATCAAACCATGTGTGTTTTTTAGCAGCGGTTGACATGTCAGTTAAAAGCCCAGCACAGTCCATCAGAGCAATGCACCACCTCATCCGTAATTATACAATAAGTGCCTGGATGCAACCTCTGCGGGAGAGTCATCAAGACTGGAAAAGTCTCAGAGACATTAAAATTAAATAAATAAATCTGTAGTTTTAATGGTCAAGGCTCGTTTACAGGGAAACGTGTACTAATAAAATCTTGCAGTTAACAGATTTTTCATATGTGTTGCCATGGGTACAAACACAAAGAAAGATAAGTTCTGTCAGAATAAGTATGGGAAATGATCAATTAAAAACAAAGGATGGAAAAAACCAGAACAAAACACCCAACAACACAGTCTTGAACCATATCAATCTTTTTGAGAGTTGGAAGACCTGAGTGGGCACATGGATTCCAGATTGCATGTGGGAGGGTAGAGAGGGAAATGGTTACCCCAGATACGTCCCCTGTTGCTCTAGACTTGAGGTGCTACAACTTTCCCTTTTCCATTGGAGGCACCAAAGGTGCAGAGCAAATGTAATCTTAAAATACTATTTTCCTCCAAGTATTCTTTTGTACTATCCAGAACAATTAAACTTTGGTCTTATAAATGAAGAAAAAAACCAGCAAGGTAATGCATCTTCGGTTGCTCTTTTTCTTTCCTTGTGAAAACTGAAAAATAGCTAGAGGCCATTTTTAATGACAAATCTTTCAGACTGTCTATAAAGGGGCAAGTTTGTAACAGAAGATATACCCCCATGCCTCTCTCATCAGCAATGGGGAAGTTTCAGAAATGACTAATGGCTCTCCCAAAGCACCTGTTGTGCCTTTAGGTGTAATATGACAATAGGTTCATAACCAGAGAACTGTGTGATGGCATGTATAGCCTGCTGAAATTAGCTTTCAAGTAGCAACAGCTGGAAAGTGCTTGCAATTGTGAGTAATGGCGGCAGCTGGGGCTGTGAGAAGTTCCTGTCAGCCTCAAAAAATTGTTTAAATACGACTACAGAAATAGTCATAAAGGAATTGAAAATAATAGTAAGACTGTGGAGATCTTGCATCTCCATAATAATTCCAATGACGTATATTTGTGAGGATCTGAAGTCCTCTATGTATACGTGGCACTTCATCCATAAAAATAAAGACAGACGGATGGTATAATCGTCTTTCTGAGTGTGTGGTACAGCTAGCATGCGGCATTCTCTGTCCATAAACCAAGCTTTCATCCTGAAGTTTGCCCATCCCAATATTGATGACTTCTTGTTGCCAAATACATCTAAATATTCCACAGTTCATTCGCTATTGTTGCAGTACTATGGGATTTCTGCATGCAAAAGTACCTGTTTGTCTAAAATGCAGTGCAAGAAAAGCTTTCTTTTTGCCTTGTAAATTGACCCGAGCATTTATTTTTTACTCAATACATGCGCCACGTTTTTGTTAAGACTGGAAAATCTCTCTCCCTTGAACATCATTTGGATTCATTAAAGGCTGCAAGAGATGCTGAAACCTGTGTGTTTCACACTAGGCATCTCTGAATTTTTCTTATATAGCTGCATACCATTCACTGCAGTGCAGTAAAGCTGCAGTTTCCAGAGCCCAATCCTGCCATTAAACATTCATTGGAAAGATTTACAGCCCCTTTGTGCCACAAGTATCTTTGTTTTAATTCAGTAGCAAAGACTCAAGGTTAACAAAAAAGCCCTTGCTGCTCAGGTGAAACACTGCAATAGTCTTTATAGGAAGCTATAGGAAGAGGACAGAAATTATTAATAGCACTCGCAGATTAAGCTGCTTTGAGGGTTCTTTCCTTGATGTTTACAACTCTTTCAGCAAAACATTGATGTATTTACTTTATTTTGTTAGCAGAATTTTTAACCTTCTCAAAGCAAAATTTGTATCTGAATCTCTTCTTCATTCCATTCAAGTACTTACTATTGCCATTATAGCCCTCAGAGGGAAAAATCTTTCCAGCATCTGCCTTTCTGTTCCAATTCCTCCCTGAATCCCCATCCCTGTGAAGGTCGCTAAAAACAAGAACTTCCTTTCTTTTGTAGCAGATAAATGCTATCTGCCTGACAGTTCCTTCTTCAAGTAGCAGACATGTTGCCTCTGATTTTTCAGTATCTAAGTGAGCTGCCTTCTCTCTGAGACATGCCTTGTCTTAATAATTGCCCTATTTTTTGAATCAAAAATACAGTGCATTATTATTCTCACTGAGCTACTGAAAGAAAATAGTTTGAGGGAACACACTAATTAAAAATCTATTAAATATGAATAAGCCCCAGTTACCTTCTCTCTTACGCAAATAGTGCTATAATACTGCTGCAAGATCAGGGTTTGAAGCCACTGCTATGGGATACTGGCTATTTTAGAAGTATGTTATCAACAGAAAGGAATGCTGGAGGTCAAACGTACCCAGTTTTGGCGAAGTTAGTCCAGTACGTCATAACTACTGCACTGAGCATGACATCATTCTTGGAAAAGTTGCAGTTGAACAGTTCTGTGGGGCCAATCATAGGAATCCCAAACACATAAGGGACTTCATCACCATGAGCTGAATCAGCCCAGCTGGGTTTCATTTCACTTTGGCAATGGTGATAAAATGCATAGAAATATGTTGGAGATCCATACTGAGCATGCAGGTCAGCGGTAGCAACAGCTGGAGCAACCCACTGGTGGTCTGTAAAAAGAGCGACCAGAGTTTTCCGTCTTGTTTCGGGGTTTTCTTTGTCTGCCCAGTCAGTGTACATGAATTTAATGGTCTCTCGCAGTGTATCTTTCCCTTCTGGATAACCGTATAGATTGTCCACAAAATTGGAGACGGAAAAGTCAAAATCATTGGGGGAAACACCATCTTCATTGTCAACAATGCCATCAACAAATTTTAAACCTTCCCCTTGATTCACACCCAGCATTATATCATAGTTAAGGAATTCCCCTTGCTCCATGAGAATCTGCGGGTCATCTGGAATCACATCTCCATCTATCACGGGCCCAAAGGCAATGTGGTATGTGGCTGGAGTGATGGTCTGTTGAATTAGTTCTTTGTAATTCTTATTCCGAAGACATTCAACCAAATCAGTGGTATCCAGCATGTCACAGCCCACTTTATCTGCCAATATCCGAGTGTACTTGGCAGGCTGGTAGTTCACTGCCCAGCTGGACAGGGCTGTTCCACTCTGTATGATTGCCTTTTGGAACAAACCTGCAGGTGCAAATTGTTTAAATGCAAATCCAATTATATATTTAAAAAAATTTTAAAAAATAATTAAAAGCACTACTCATTAAGCAAAGAAAGCTTTGATTATACAATAACTAAAGGATGCATATACCTAAATTTCAATTCAATTTCCAGATATTCTACTCACTGTTCCCTTTTTATAGTATCTCTAATAGGCTACTAATTAAAATATCTCTTGTTCTTGATGCTTACACACATAAAGCATGAAGGTTTCAGGTTACTCTTTCGAGAACAAAACTCATGCTTGCACTGCAGTTTTCTTGCATCTTTAATGGCAGTCCCCTGACTTGAGCACAGTGGTAGTCCTGTAAAAATTTCTTTAAAGGAATGGCAGCTACAAACAATCATATCTTCTTCACCATGTAAATGACTCTCATAAATGCACTTTTCAGTAGTTTAAAGGTCAAATGAAAATTACACACTATCATTTCCTTCACAAAAGCCATGCATCATATAATTTGAAAAAATCTTCTCTGCTAAAATTAATTTAATAGGCTTGAGTCTTCTACTCTGACATAATTTTTTCTTTACCATCTTAATTTGTGTGTGTGTCTGTGTGTTAGCATTGCCTATATGTTGGATTAAATTATATTTACATTTTTCAAAAGAGAGTAAGACGAGATTCAATAGTTCTTTCTGATTGTTTTATAGGTACTAATATAAAGAGAGATGAAAGACCAAGTCTGAAGAGCTTCTTTGTGTCACCAGAGTACTGAAAATCAACTGTAGCTTACTGGTGAATCTGCCTCATCTGTTTTTTCCTGGTAAGATCAGTATTTTATACTTAAACTAAAGTGCCTGGGCCTCTTCTGCACGTGTTTTCTACTGTCAAGCTCTTGAAATGTCAAAGACAGCAACAGCTACAAAACCGTTTAAAGCCCTTGAAGTATTTATGGGAAAAATGGGCTGTGGTGGATATACCTTCATGATGATTACTTACTGCATATGCTACAAAATTTCAGTGATGTGATTAGTTAAGTTTTTCACAGTTCCATCTGCTTGATTTTGGCATGGCTTACTTAACAGTTATTCACTGCACCCTATTTGTAGCAACAGACTAAACTGTCAGGTATAATTCTATGTATTTCCAAATAGGGTGTGTTTACCAGTAGCCCTGCTACAATTGCTTGCTAGGGCTTAGCCTTCTGCCATAGATTTCTGTCTGTTTTAATGTGATAGAAGTAGCATGGACTTACAAATACAATAGATATTTTGGTCTTGTCTTCCTTTACAAATACTTTGTAGATTTGGTCTTATAATCAGGAATATTTATGGTTCAGTACTGGTACTGTACATTCCTGGGTGGGGGGGTTGGGGGTGAGGTGTGGGGGTGAGGTGTAGAAATACCACAGCTCAAACACTTACCAAAATCTTAAGAACTCTGTGTGGGATCACACAGTACTTGTGGGGAGTTAAATACATTTTTTTAATAAGGTTATGTTATTACTGAGTAAGGAAAGCATCTAAATACATATTGGAAGTGCAGACAAGAGTGTGTGAAAAATGAAAAAGGTCACTGCCCTTTTCCATTTTAATTAGGGCAAATTCTTTGATAGAAGAGCCAGGAAGACTATTGATAAAGCTAGAAAAAGTATATTGCTCATGGCACTTGTTGCATGAAATTTCTGCTACAATAACATTTAATTTTTAATACAAAAATATTTATGTTGAGTAATACAAATCCAGAATACTCCCTAGTAGGTATTTTACAAAAATTACAGACTTCATCTAATTCTAATTCAGCCTACCTGATATGGCCATTTTTGTTACACTATAATGTTTAAAAAAAAAAAAAAGTGCTTTGCTCAGAAGATTGTTACCTTCTGAATAGTGAGAGAGTGTCAGGAGACTGACACAGGAAGCTCCTGCCCCAGATCCAAAAATAGTAACTCTTTTTGGGTCTCCTCCAAAAGATCCAATATTTTCTTCAATCCACCGTAAGGCTTGGATTTGGTCAAGCAATCCATAATTGCCTTTTGCAGCTTGGTCGCCAGTACTTAAAAAACCTATAAGGCAAAAAAAGATAATTTTAGTTCACCAGATACAGAGTTAGCTACAGGGTATCCACATATTCACAACACATCTTCCCATGTTTTCATCTTCTGGGCTTTTTTTTGTCTTCTTTTTTTTAAAGGTCACGGTCCTAGTTAAATGTCTCCAGAGCAGGCAGTGGAACTAATTTTGTATTCTGTTTGGTTTTGCTTTGGTTTTCCCTACTGCAGAGGTCACGTTTGTGAAAAAACATTATTTTCTTTTTGAAATAATTCTATAACAATGCAGCAATACAGTCTGAAGTTTTTAAACATTTGATAACTATATGTGAGTAAGGTACAAAAACTTAGGAAATCATTTTTGTGCAAAGAAGTGAGATACCCAGTCTTCCACTGAAAACAAGGCTCATTAATTTAAATGCTCCTTTCCATGGACCAGAATTGTCGTGAACTACATAGCTCTTTAAATTATTATACTTGTGATATGGATAGACATATTCAGAAATAGAAATAGAAGGATGAAGAAAATAGTAAAAGGAACAGGAAAAAGGCCTAGGAAAAAATTACACTCCAGTTTCACAGAGGGTATTTATTAGGAAGATAGCAGGTAAATCCTCGGCAATTCAGCCTTTGGTTGGAAGATTTTATCCGAACAAATCAGGTTTTGTCTCTTTCCTTGGAAATTGCAGGGAAAGCTGCACTGCTATTTTTTGTTCCCGTACTGTGGTTATCAGATTTTAGAAACAAAGCATGACACGTTTGCTGCTTGTCTTGCAAGTGAGAACAAAATGACCGAAAGACTAGGACTGAGATTAATTTTGTTTTTCTGAAACCATCTGAGGTGAAACATTGCAGTTATCTGCGCTGCCTATCATTCACAGTTAAGACCTTGTGCTATGTCCAAATTACCACATCGAGCCATGTAGTCACACTCCTCTTTTTAACTTCCACAGACCTTTTCCTGTTAGACAGCTGGAAGTCAGAAGTCTATTAGAAATACCTTACAGCATATGGAAGTTTTCAGATGAACATTACTGATTTAAGCACCGCTGACAGCTGCTTATCAAAACAAAACAAGGAAATCACTTGGCTGGTGTTTCCAGGTTAATTATCAGTTCAGACTAACTTGCCAGAAGAGGGCCTCAGGACTCAGGAGATTTGTAGTCCTGGAGCAGTTTGAGATGAGACAGTCTGTAATTTTGAGCCACCTTAGCCTGCTGTGACAAGACCTTCATGCTCCTAGGAAGGACTGCAAGGGAAAGCTAAGGTCCCTAGGGAAAAAAAAGGCCTTGCGGTACATTTCACATGCTTTGGCAAAGGGGGACAGATCTCTTTGTACTGGCTGTAGTGATTTTTTCAGTGGTAGGAAGAATGAAAATTCACAAGGTGGAAGGGTTTCACAACAAGGAGGAAGCGGAAGAGAAGGAAAGGCAAGAGAAAAGAAGAGGAAATCAGATGTGTTGGACATTCACACCTGTATTTCAGTAATGGTTTCTATGGTAAAATTATTATAATAAGATGCAAAATCCAGCCTCAAGGTTTAAAAGCAAGATCACGTAAAGAGTAAACTCTAAATATGGAATGCTATATGGCCTACATTATGGTGACATAAATTTCTGCATGCAAGGTTAGGCATGATTGAATGGAATGTATTACCTTGCACCCAAAAGAATATTTTTCATATTTAATTAGTAATTATTAATAGGTATTGAATGTCAGCAGGTGTCTGATGAGTTCCTGTATTTTTCACAAAACAGTTGTTTCAATTGCAGTAATACAAATTATAGCCTTATTGCTAAATAGCATTTGATACGGCTTTCTCATAAAAAAATCTCTAATAATGGCAAGCACAGTAGTTAGAATAGCAGTAACATCTTGTTTTTTCTTTTATACCAATGGGGAAAAAACAAACAGACTATTAATCCATAATTGCCTCAATTTTTTTTAACAGATGTGTTTTTCTCTTTTTCACATGCCTCCATTATCTTTTTAGGACTGTCAAAGAAAGAATATCCCACTTGCTGGCTTTGTTGCTGCAGCTCGCTGCTACGTTCTATAATATTCTATAATTAAGCCTTTATTCAATCAGAACTATGACCTCCCTGGGAGAAAGTGACTGTTGTAACCTTTAAAACAGCATGGTAATTAATATTCAGAGCCTAAACACATTTTAGCTCTTCTAGCAGCATCAAGCTAAAGCTGGTTGATCTTTGTGATTTTGAATTCTTTCCAAATGTACTAAAAGGTGACTGAGTAAAACTGCAGTCAATGAATATCTGATAGACAAATGAAGATTTTTTTTATCTCCACAGTTCTCTGCTGATTCTCATTAATGGCAAGAACAAATTTTCTTAATTTAAAAACTAATCATCGTGGCAAAGTGTCAGTCCCACATGACACAAACTGAATTTATAAATGTGTCTTTTCTTGATGAGGATATATTTTCTTTCATGCTCTGAATATCAGATCAAAATATTTGTTCAAAGCCATTTCAAGAAATTCAGGCAAGGAGTAACTATTTGTCCAGAAATACACAACACTTAAGAGATTTTTTTTTTTCTGTGAACTCTGTGAAGATTTCAGAACAGTATCTTCATGTGTCATTCTAAAATCCTGAACAAACAGGAATGCAGCTTTTTTTCTCAAATGGGGATTTATACCCTGTGCCTTTTACGTGTATGTTTTTAAGTGCAGATAAGAACATTTCCCATTTTATGGTTTGGCATGATCTGAAGGGCATTCTGTGATCTAAAAATCCTTAGGTTGGGGAACCTGGAAGTTCTTTTCACTAGCCTAATGCAACAGATGAAGGAACGGCAATAGTTGAATATGGAGAACAAAGAGCTTTTTTTTTTTTTTCACATAATGACACAGAACAGCATTAACAGTAATATTCAGTTCTTGACTTCACAAACCTGTCTTCTGTTAAATAATGATTTGGAAGGATGACCACATGGATCTCCCACTGCAAAATGCCATGGACATCAACAGCTGAAAGAGAGGAATGTGAGTTCATTCCATCTGTGTTGAGTGAAATACTCCAAATTGTCTTAGGGGACATTTGCTCCAAACTTATTGTGCCAGACAGAAAGATGACCACCAGCTGGGCTGAGTAGTAGTTAAGGAATTAGAGTCTTCTGAAGCAAAGGTCAACTTGAAAAGAAGGGCAAAAGAAGCATGGCAATTTGTAAAAGTAGAGAGGGAGGTGGCAGGAGGGCATCAGCTGGATATGGTTTGACATTGGAAGAAGTGGCCACTGACATCACAAACTCCCTCCAGCCTGGACAGAGCACCCTTCTGTGGGGTGCCTGCACGCAGCCAGGGGCTGTCCATGACCTCCCTTCTTTCTTTTCTTTCTTTCTTTCTTTTTCTTTTTTTCTTTCTTTCTTCTTTCTCTTTTCTGTTTGTTTTCTCCCAAAGCAGTGAATGCAAGAGACTAGACACTGAGCTACACTTCTGCCTTCAGATTTTTTTCCACTAGTTCCTTACTTATCCCTTCCACATTGGTTAGCAATGACATCTGAATTCCTATATCAACACCAGATGTAAAGGAAAGTTTGTATAATAAAGGCATGTGTGATAGAAGTAAGCTGCCTGCTCTACATGAAGAGTTGACCAGTGGTAACAAGGATCAAAACTACTTGTACTGTGTTATATTTTTCAAAAATAGTTACTTCTTTTCTTTTACTTTCTCAGTTTAAATGAGATCTGCTGTATGGTCATTTAATTCTAATCTTAAAATTTTGTTTGATATGCATAGTCACATGGGTGCAAACATCATTCTCTGTAGTCCATGTCAGGCTGTAATAGATTATAAGTTATTAGAAACTTAAGGGAAAGCTAGTAAAACTACAAATGCAATAAATTCCCCTGTTGTGATTTTTTGCAGGTGGGGTACTTCAGTAACTTTTTTCAATAGTAATAAACAAACAAATTAAAAACTATTTCTTTCCTTTTCTCAAGGAAGAATATTTTGCACTACTCTAGTAACTCCTAGGACAGGGGTTTTTTTGTTCTAAACTTATACTGCAGTATAAGTTTATAAGTTTATAAGTTACAAGTTTATAGTATAAAATCTCCCGGTGGAAATAGACAAGGTTGATTTGGTGTGTGAAGACAGTATTTTCTTACTGGTTCAAAATATTATCAAAATTTACAAATACAATTTGGTGCTGGTAAATTGCACTGACTTTAAGATTTAAATAAAACCGCAAAACAGAAAGGTAACCAGTTATATTTAATTTCTTTTCCCATTTAAGGGGAAAAATATGAATAATGAAAGATTAAACCTCATTCTATCGTACATTTTAGTAGCTACTACAATCAATTTTAAAAGTGCATCTTGAGATGGGGTACACTCATGAAGTACTTTTGCTTCCTCTTCTGCCCTTCACACATTTTCTTAAGAACAAAATGCTTAACTTCTGAGACATAACCCTTACATAAAAACTAATGCCACACTTAATCAGACACATTGAACAGCCAAGATCCCACAATGAGAAATTAATCATCAGGAAATCTGTCCAAAATCAACAAGCTAGTGCATTTTAATCTATTATTTGTTTCCTCCTTTTTAAGCCTCTGCTGTATTGTCTGGCTTCACATTTCTTTTGTTTTTATGCCTCGACTGCTGCCCAGACCTGTATAGCCTGCTGCAATTTGTTTGTTAGGCAAAATTCTCACAAATAAGATAGATTTGTACAGCATCTGATCAAAAATATGACATAAGCAATATAAATAAGATACAAGAGACTATGCTCTGAAGCATAATCATGTCTTTTTTGTTTTCATTTGTGAAATGCCAGAGTAGGGCCTTTTTAAAGCAAAGAGTAAATGGCAAACATATAGCAGAGTCTTCATATTTTCTAATAGCTTTTGTCTGTACACATCGCATTTACCACTGTAAAAGTGTACCTACCAAACTCAAATGTTAAAGTGTTCAAATGTGAAGTGAAATCCGTTGGGGATTACTGAGTACATAGAGACCACAGTTGATTCAGGAAGTCCCTGATATATAGATAGTTGGAGGATAGAGGACTATTAGAGGGAATTATCATATAAGTGTGTCCTATGCTTACCTTTCCCTAACCATCTCCAAACAGCCCCAACAATGTTTGGAGACAGAATACTTGGTTAGATTGTTTTGGTTGGAATCAATATAACTGTATATTCCTTTTTGGTTTGACTCTATGTGTAACCTTAACAGTACCATTTAAACTTTCCTGCAAAGATGGTGGGATGCAAGATGGAGTGATGGTGTCCTCGGCACACATTTAGCAGGAAGAAAAACATTGTTGACTTTTTCCTACAGCATGAATGGCCCATATAAACTTGAGTAAGCATCGCTGCTGCACAGACTCACTCTGTGCAGAGAGAGTCTGAGACAACTATCTAGTGACTAAGACAAATGAGAGGACTGTGGAGTGGCCATGTATGGGTCTGTACAGAAATGTTACACAGATACCTCTTCATCCTGAAAACAAAACAATAATGTTTTTCCTTCATTTTCAAAATGGTTTGAAATTTGCAGGTGTTACTGTCAAAGCAAATTTTTTAATATTCAGCAACTTAAGCAGTAGTATGGTCTGCTAGTCTAAAGTAGCGGTCACAGAAATAAATTTCTGCCTGCTACTTACCCTACCTGGCTCCACATAACACTCATTTAAATTTTAACTCAAGATATGATAAGTGAAGAGAAAAATGTAATGAAGAAAACTCAGTTTACAGTTTTCATATGAGTTAATAGATTATGTTAAATTATAAAGAATAGTGATGTCTTTAATCCAATTTTCTAACTCAGGCTTAAGCAAGAAAACAATCTCTTATGATTCTACTTTGATGGATTCTTTCAAATTACTTCTGTCGTGAAGACAAAACCTAAATCTACTTGTCTAGAAAGAACATCTCATTACCACATGCAGTACAAAAGAATAGGTCAGAGAGAGGATGAAGTGAAAATATTATTATGTGTTTCCATATTGCTTTAGTCTGAAATCTAAAGTGTGTTCTTTACAATTCAGGAGAATATCTAGTTTTAAATACATAAAAGCCTTTTGAAAATGTCCTGGATAGCATATGCTTATAAGAACACTTAGGGGAAAAAAAAGGAGAAAAGACAATAGGATGCTTTTTAACAAGATTTAAAACCTATTTTTATACACAATTCTAAACAGTGAAAAGCTTCTTAGCATAAATTTATCAGAGCACTAGGGAGGTCAAAAAGTTTCCTTCAGTTAAACCATTATGCTATTTCTACAATGAAATCGCTTTAATGAATCCAGTTGAAATTTGTACATGACACCTTAACTGCTTTTAAATTTGCCTTGTTCATTGTAAAAAGCTCTGAAACTATTGTGCAATGAAGTTAGGCCAATGAATGTTATCTAAAGCATTAGAGACTGAAGACATTCTCAACATTCAATTCTATCATTATTATTCATGATGAGTAGCGCATAACTCTATATGAAGAGTCATTGAAGAAGCTTTTACCAATTTTTATGAATTTAGATTTTTTTAAAAAATAGTAAATAAAGATGACAGCAACAAACATTGCAGAACACATTCATTGATCTATTGTCTTTTTACTTACTATTTATCCAAATATTCACAAGTTAAACCTGCCATTACACAAAATACGATCAATAAAACAGCAGGTCCAATAAAAAGATTGTTGTTGAATGCATTATAAACAAAAGAAGCTAAAATCAATCAATTGTTCTAAGAATGTCATTGCCAGAAAAAAAAAAAAGTAAAAGAAAAGTTGTGTGTGTTGGAGAAAAGACTGACAAATACCTGATGTACTCAATCAGCCTATGCTTTGAAAATATTCTCTAATCACTGATCTAGATGACCAAATCCAAAGCCATTTAACAAGACAAATGCACTATGAGTACAGAAAAACAATTGAATGAGCCACTACTTTTTTATGATGTGTTGACCCTGGCCAGCAGCCAAGTACCCACAAAGCTGCTTATGCAGTCACCTCACCACCAGAAACACACGAGAAGAAAATGTGAAGAACAAACACAAGAAAACTTGTGGGTTGCGAAAAAGACAGTGTAATAGGTGAAAGAAAGAGAAAAAAACAACTGAAGGAAAGGACATCATGCGTCACCTCCCACAGGCAGACCAATGCCTAGGCAGTCTCTGAACAACAGCTACCTGGAAGCCAAACCCACCCCACTTCTTCCTCTGATGTTATGTCCTCTGAGCATGATGCTATACAGCATGGGATACCCCCTTGGCCAATTTGGGTCAGCTGTCCCAACTTTTGCTTACCCTCCCAACCTCTTGCCCAACTCCAGCCTACTGGCTCTGGGGTAGAGTGGGAAAAATAAAAAGTCTTGGCTTTGTACAAGCACTGTTCGGCAACAGCCAAAACTTTGGTGTGTTATCAACACTGTTTTAACCGTAGAACCAAAACACAGCAGCATATGGGCTGCCCTGAAGAAATTTAACTCCATTCCAGCCAGACCCAGTACGGTATTCCACAGCTGTGGCACAGATGTCCACTTCTAAAGCATCTGGTCGCTTTTTAGAAGTGCCTATTTAGTCAAGAAGAGGTGTGCTGTAGGTCTAGAATATGAAGCAGGAAGTATTTTTATTATTATTATTACAAAATATAGATGAAACCTATATGAAACTAAGACTAAATTAATATAATTTTGATTTTTTCAACTAAATGATCAATATTATGATGAAGAGACAACATCTTTAGCTGGTCATCTATAATAGAGAAAACCTAATAGGACACAGAGAAAAGGTTACATATTTTAACACCAAACAAAGACATTAAGTTTACCCCTACAAATAACAGGAAAGTTAACCTGCATGACATATATGGCAACCAGCTGTAAAAATAGCAAGGGGATTTTTATCTTTAATTATCAGATTCAAAAGATTAGACTCTTTCAAATAAAAGTGTTATGGGAGATTAGGCATAATTTTTTCTTGCTAGGAAAAATACCAAGCATCCAAGCAGACAATAATATTGCATTAATATACTAGTGTCAAAAACCAAATGCTTACAAGTCACTGTGAAAATGAGAAATAACAATGTTAAGAACTTCATTGGGTTGTTTTTTGTTTTAGTTGCCCAACACTGTTTGTTGGTTTTATATAATGTTACTTTTAAGAGAAATAAAATCGCACTGTAAACCCGTAAGTTTCCATTGAACTGTAAAGAAACCCACCAAAACACAAATTTCTGTACTGGTTAATAGGCTGTTAATATAATAGTACTATTACCTCTGAAAAAAGACAGGTGTCCTCTTAAGCCAAATATTCGGTTTAGTATTCAACCAAATTAAAAGCCTCCCCAAGTGGCCCTTCAAGGAATCCTGTTGGCAGTTTAGGAAGTAGTCACCAGGACTGACCTAAATCTTCTGACTTTTGGTTTTATTTTCTTATGCCATAGTCACCCCTTCTCCAGTAAGAATACTGCTCTTTCCTATCTGATGTAAGAACTGGATGGCAACTAGCAGCACCAAACCTAATCATTTTGTCTTGAATGAATGAAATTATTAGAAAATGAGGTTTTACATAGAATTAGCATTTTGTACACATTAGATAAGGGCCATTAGCATGCCAGTCGGAGTGCATTATTCCTATTGCCTATACACCTTTTCACTCAGCTTGTTTAGATACATGCCCATGACCTCCAATGGAAAGACACTTGGAATTGTATGTTTCTGTAAATAAATAAACTAAATAACTAAATAAATAAACTAAATAACTAAATAAAATAGCACTGTTATGTTATCTAATAAACATAGCAGAGTGACCTTGATTCTGTGAATTCAGTGAAGTCAAGGCAGATACATACTGATGCAACAGATACCCTACAGGTAACATCCAGGTCATAGAGCTTCTTGCAGGGAGATGAGCTGAGTGTAAGGATTCAGTGGATGGCAAAGAAATGGAAGTAGGATAAAGCTCATTCTCTGCATTGGCCCTATAGTGGGAAAAGAGTCATGCAGAACAAAAAAAATGTGGCAAGGGTCACTCCAGTTTGGGATTAATTATGGCCTCTTACAGCTGTGTCTCTAACACCCTGAACACTGTCCTAGACATTTGCAGATCAGCACCATTCATCCTCCTTGGAAAGTGCAGAACAGATGATCTGGGAAAAATCTTCAGTGATCAAAAAAGCCTCAAAAATGTCTCAGTGACATGCAGGTAGTTGGCACAAATTGTGACTTCCAGTGAGCTGATCTGATAGGAGAGTGGCCCCCCTATTAAGAGGAAAACAAAGGTCAGTTATGATCTCGTCCCCAAACTGCAATGCATGTCCCTCAAAGGACACTGAAATTTTGTGCTTTTGTTCATATTTTTCTTGTGTGTCTCATTTGAGCTTAAGACCGCATGCATAGTTGGAAGAATGAATGCAGCAAAATATCAGAAAAAATATAAAAATATTTATAATAAAAAAATCAAAATATCAGAAAGCAGATGAAAAGAACAAACTCCTAATTTTCCAGTTAGAATTTTTTTTTCATAAAGTTTTGTTTCAGGGTTTAGGGCTTTAAGGGAGAATAACTGTATTGCCACCTATAACAATAGCAAATATATATACTTAAAGAGCAAGTTCTTTCTAGCCATTCGCTTGAGAGAAAGACATTGGTCCCAAACAGAGCACCTCATTGTATGTCCACAAACTTCAGTTCAGTTATTTGTGGCTGCCACTTCCTTTCTTATGCTTACAGAAGAAGAGTATGCTTACAGGCACAGAACTGGAATACAACTGCACCTGGCCCAATGCACCAGCTATTATTCACTCAGCAGCATTCCAAAGCCAGAAGCTACTGCATCAGTGCCAGTTAATCTATGATGAAAAAAGCATCCAAGTTGATCCTCCTTCTTTCAGGAAAGAGATTTTGTCTTGGTAATATTCATCTGGCTTGAAGCCTGGACACTCATCAGTGCCCTGTGCGGGAACCATCAATTGGTTATGGATCAGTTCTAGACATTGCCTTCAAAAACATACTTTGAACACGTGTGAAGCAAAACGCTCATTGTTGATAAACACAGAAAACAAGCACATATGGTACTGAGAGAAAAGCTAAATTGACTCTGCACAAATAAAGCACTTGCACTATTTCTCTACCTTCCATTGTGATTTTAATTTCCAAAAAATTTCTACTAGGAAGTGAAACAAAATTCATAAACATTTATTTTGCATCATAAATAACACTATGTTTAGGCTCACATAAGAGTTGAGTTTTTCATGATGTGGAGTGCAGTGGATTTTTAAATCATCAGACCATGAGTACATATTTTTAAGTTTATAGTGAACTGTTAAAAATGAGCAGTAATGTTGCATTATTTTAATCTTAACAAATGGTTGTTCTGAGAAGCTAATTACATTTTGATTTCTTTATTGAAAAAAGCTGATAATGCCCTTGCCTTATTTATTTGTGGTGCATACCATTATGAAGTATGGTGTCAATAAACTATAAACTAAGTAGCATGCTGTTCTGAAAGCTCATGTAACATGCAGTAGCATTTTCTGAGAAATCAGGCAAATCAGCTTTGTTGATAATAGTTGACTAGAATTTGTAATATCCTTAATAATCTGAAAAACACTCAGCTCCTTGACAAGGCACTAAGAAAAGGGACTGGAGAGAAATGAACCTTAGCACTCGCTAGTCTGACAGTGACTAATCACTGACAAAACCTCTAATAAAACTCCTGGGAGCCAAAAATAAAGTTGAAAAGTGAGGCTATTATTAAAATTCTTTTTATGCTACATACTGTGTATATATCTTCTAAAAATGATTAATAATTATACCATACAGACCCCTTTGAGAAAGGCATAGCACAAATGTTTCTCAACCAGAGTAAATGATTTATAATTCTTTATCTTGTTCCACTATTTTTTTTTGTACTAAATGCTCCCTTAAAATGAAATTTCCTATGCAACATCTAAAATGCCTGCTGAAGAACCCTGTCAGTGGATGAGGGCAAAGTATCCCGCTTAAACAAAACTATGATGTATTAAAGCAGCAGATTACATAGAATGTGTATAATTTTTTTTATGCCAGAGGGTATTGGCATATGCCAATACCAAATTTCCTTTGGCATCAGTTTTTAAGAAAGGCTTGAAGAAAAATAAAATAACTTCTGGTGTTCCAGTTTTTGTTCCTTCTTAATATGCTTGATAAATGATTAAGCCTACTTTGTATTTAATCAAAGCTAATTGGTAAACAAGACTGCAAAGGTTACGAGTTCTGTTGCTGAATTTACTAAAATTGCAGTGCTCAGGAGGATCACATGTGGGTGTACTTAATATTTTTCACCACAAGTCTGGGTAGCATGTAAGGATGTCTTAGGTGTCTGTATCCCAAAGTTAGACCCTATGACCCTGCAGCTATAGGTGGGCTAACTAGGCTGTGATAAAGCTTAAATTTCATTCTTTTGCTGATTTACAGGGCCCTCAGAAACCATCCCAATGCCAGAAGCTACAGATGAGAGCAATATTGCCACTGCATCTGCCACTCCCATCCCTCACATGTCTCGTACATGTTGCCTGTGCTGAGGTTTTTTTGTGACTTCTGCTGATAGGAAAAAGTTCTATATGCAAATTTACTTTCTTCTTTTTTTAAATAAGTTTTTGACAAAACTGTCTTTTCTAAGTCTTTGACACTGAAGTCCACAGAATATATTAAAATAGATTATCTCAGATTGGTTTTACACATCATGAATCCCCTGTGAGAAATAAATGGATTTAAATAATGTGCCTCAGCATTCACAGTTCTAACAGTGAACCAAATCACTTCTGCCGCACATTCAAACGCACGAAATATTCTGAATTAATTTTTCTAAGGAGGAGTTTACCACAACAGTAGAACTATCATGTGCCACAATTACTCTTCTTAAAAAGAAAAAAGCAAGTGTAAACCCCTTCTTATCAATTCCATAGCCTCAGTAATCCAATCATTTACACACAGAGTTCCTAAATATTTTAAAGTATGCTTTGAAAATTCTAAGTTAGAGCATTCTTAGAGAAACATCAAGCTAAATATCTATAACTATGATCTTTGCCAAACAACTTTCATAAATTAGAGTTATAAATTAGGTGGGATTTTATGGTAATCTGAGGCATTTCTTCAACTTGAAAAAAAATGCTCCAATAAATGAAAACATGGAGTTGCTTCTTTGTTTTAACACATTTTTTCATAAGTTTTCTATAAAGCTCTGAATAAATTTGGAAGGTCATGATCAGTCTTGCCCTACCACATTATCATAACAGGTGAAATATTTTTGCTATTTTGTACCAGTCTGGACTATATATGATGATCTAGAAGATATATATACTCCTCATTCAACTTCGCAGTTCTTAAATTAAATACCACTTTGAAGATTTTACATGGCATTCAGTTAGGCTTATTCTTAATCATACTATATATAAGCATAAATCACAAATATATGATCATAAAAATATATAAATAACAATATAATCATAAAAATAAATTAAAGGGGGGAAGTGACTTGTTAACTATTCTATGACACGTGGTCCAGATGGGAGATTGTCCTACTTGTTCACTTTTTATTTATCTGGGCACTTTTTATTTATCTGGGAGTATTTTTGTCTTTATATCTAATTATTCATGTCTTTGGTGCTTTTCTTTGATTTTTTTGTCCTTGTTAAAGTTGTAATAACAGATGAGGCAAAGCTTATAATTAAAAATAAGATGAAAGAACCAACGTGTAAACTTTGGACATTTTAATATAAAAGTCACCTGTTGGTGACTGAGTTCATGCTACAATAGCCATCATTTCATAGGCATCACATAAACTGCCTTCTTTTAAGTGGTATATAATAGCTTCCTAATAGAATTACTCTGGGCCTTAGGGAGGAATTAGATTTTCAATTATTACACTCCTAATTCAGAAAAGGAAATAACAGATTTTTTAAATTTAATCTTCCAGGTAATGTGGGATTTTCCACAAATAGTATATTTGTACTTGGTTTTGGGGTTTGGTGTTTTTTCTGTGCTTACTTCTCTAATTAATAATATATGCTTTATAAAACTCAATCATTATAAAGGCTAACAACAATGAATTATTATTATCTAGTTTTAAAAATCTTTTTTTATGAATCTCAGGATAAACTTATTTTGCTCAGCCTGATGGTTTTAATTATTACACTGTTTATGTTTACATATCCATGTAGTGATTTTAATACCATGTGAGAAAGCTAGAAATGCCAGAATAAAGAAATTGAACTAGAATTTGCTTTAGAACACATTCTGGGGTTTCTAAATATCTCCAAATTATGCTCTAGCTCTTCATTTTTTCTTCAGGATGGATTCAGTTTTTGCTGATTTCTGAGAGACCACTGGAAATCATGCAGTGACAATCCCCTACTCTCAGAGACGATTTTTGGGGATATCCACGCCCTCCCCCTCCCAATGCACACAGCTATTGTACTCAAAACAACACATTTCAAAAACAAGATGACAGAAATCCTTGATCAGTTGCTAGAAAATATTCACAACAGTATCGAGAATTTGGCTTCTCAGACAGAGATACCAATAGTAGGAGGATCGTACTCATAGGGGCAAATTTTTGCAAAGGAAGATTAATCTTCATAAAATCTTCTATAGTTATTGGGGACAGAGTGAAAAAAAAACCCCACCTTTTCTAGAGGGTAAATTAAAACACTGAATTGCACTCCTGCTCTGAACTGCCACTGAAGGTATCACTTCACACCAACAAGAGGAGTTTAATGGGACTAATCTCTAAGGGCAACTTCAGCACCTCCTGATATGTCCCACCAGGGGCAAGCAAGGGAAGCACCCACAGATTTCTATCAGATGGGACTCATCTTCCAATCCAGCAAAGTGCTGTTGAAAGAGCAGGGAAGGAGGTGATCACTTATTGCTCTTTAAAGAAACTAAGAGGAAGATGGAAATTACAGAGATTCCTCTCGTGAAGCAGCACAGGTCAGAGGGATGGCTGGAAAGACTGCTGCTGCCTATCAGGGCTAGCCAAGGTTGTGACAGCAGTTAACGTGCTTCTCAAATCTATGGTATTTCACATCCTAATTTGTACTACCACTTCTTTTACAAAAAATGAAACATACTATCAAAATCTCCCAGATTAATCTTATTCCTGCAGAATCAATCCAGCTCTCCTTCTGGCATTAACTGGAATGCATTACAGCAGCAAACACTTTTGATACACCCACACTTGATGTATCACTAGTAAAAGATGAGAGTCTTTACTAATTTCTACTCCAAATGATCCTCAATGTGTTGAAGTTAACTCAGATCCTCTACAAAACAAGCAAAGCTAAGAGGTTGTAGGGCTCCAAATCTAGCAAATTTACTGTTAGAATATGATAATTATCACCCAACAGTACCAGGCATAAATGATGAAGAAAGAAATCTATCTGCAGCAAAAGAAAATAAGAAAGTATTTTGGAAAGGGTAGTATGACCATTTCCAGACTTTAAGGTTGGTTACTCAGGTGAGATAAAGTCAGATCTTCTGAAATGATTCTCCATAGCAGAAAATGTATCTGAGAAACCTAAAAAGCTTTGATTAAATTTGGTTATAAAACCAAAAAAATTTATTTTCTGGAAATATTCTGATGCCTCCAGATACTTCAAAATAGTAAAAGTTTAAGACAGAAAGTCCTAAAAGATGTATTAAATATACAGAAAAGTTGAAATTGTTTCTGGATTTGCATATATGCACCTTATTTTATGAAATGTCAATGGTGAGTACATGGACTTTGTTGTTTCCATCCTGTATTCTTCCGGTTATGAAACAGATGTTATTTTAGAGAGGAAAAACAGGGTTAGAGACTGTTCAGTATTCATGTTTTGAATATTTCAAAATAGTATTATAAAAATTATAATTTTCTATTTGTTATTTTCAACCAAAGAATGTAACAGAAAGAATTGCTTCTGTAGAAACCAGTTCTGAAGACTAGGAGTTCACATTCTGCAGTTTTGGCTAAGGTCTTGGTGCTCATTGCTACAGAAAGCCAGAGATGATTGGTAGTTCCTGTCCTTTGATTCTGGGAATTCATAAGCTTGGAGAAAAGAGAGGAAAAGTGCTTGCACAAAATCAAACCATCTTCATATTTCTCCCTACTATCATGTATTGAAGAACATAATCCTAAAATTAAGAGACGCTCAGTCCTCTGAAAGTTAACAAAAAAAGTTACCATTAACCACACTAAAAGTACTTTCACTGCATGTTATCTGTCCCTAGATTATTGCTCAGCAGAATGAAGAATATCTAAGACTGACTAGACAGAGTATTATATTTTTTTCCCTGCAGTCTATCCTGCTTGTAGAGAATACTGACAATAAAGTGTTATGTATTAAATAATCTGGAGGGGGGGGGGGAAGTTGTGAATTTGTTTTCATATTTGGATCCCCAGAAATAGCTATTTCTGATCTGTCTACATACAGCATTGATAGGAATGAAATTATTCTTTCTAATGAAGAGAAGCAAAAGTGAGGGGACCTTTGTATAAAAGTGTCTTCATGTTATGCTGCTAGAGACAAAATTAAAGGAAATTTTCATATTTATGCGTGTACTTTGTTGCAAGTTTTTAGTAAATCTATTTGTTGTTGACCTTTTATTCAAAAATGTATTTTTTGCTTCTCTTTACCTTTAAGAGAGGGGTAAACCTGTAATTTATTTCTTTTGCAGTGTGTGCCCATAAAAATGATTATTTACTCTCATACTTCACTATTCAAATAGAACAATTTTGTGTTGCCTAGATACAGAACAGAAGGCTACTTTATATAACTAATACACATGAACAAACAAAGCAATCACAGATTAAAATGACTTATTTTTTATTCTATAATTTTCTTTACCCTTCTTTGCCCTTTTTTGTTACCATCGCTTTATATATTGTGACAATAACAACATTCTTACTGAATATATCTACAACTCTAGCAGGATTTTATGGTCTTTCTTTTACATTCAAAGCATTTCACCAGTTAATTTTGTAAATGGATTATTGTGCCCATTCACTAGATTGCTATCACAAAGAGGAGAATAAGCTATGGCATTCAACATTCCTAGCTTTACTTACTGCTCTAGTTTTATTTGGGTGTAAACATGATGCAAAGTCTCTTTCTTGATATACCCACAAGATTATATTAAGTTGTATTTTCCAACTTACATCATGGGACAATTGTAAAGAAATATTGTTTCTATAAGTCTCATTCAAATTGGTCATCATCAAATGAAAAATAGTAGAAGACTACATTATTTCAAATATTTGCAGAACTGTTTAACTTCTTACTGTTATTATGCAGAAATTGTAATTCCCATTCTTGTTTTTAATTTGAACTGTACTTTTTGCCCTATGTATGTTTTCTGTATGTATTGGTCTCCAGTGGAATTTTTATATACATATATATGTGTAATTAGTGTTTAGCAACAATTAAAAAACCCCTGTCTTTTATCAAACTCTTCAACCCTTTGAGTGGTATTTATTTCTAGAAAAGGAAATGTAAGAAAAACAAACTGCCAAACTGGGATAAGGCTGCAGAATCTACTCTCTGGACTGTGGTTGTTTTGGTTTTGTTTGCTAGTTTGGGTTTTTTTCCCAATTTAAACAGTAATACAAATGAAATCTAAAAAAAAATAATTACTCAGATCCCACCATTTTCCCTTCTCTAAACGTTTTCATCATTCATGCACACAGCTTCCTTCTGCCGCTTCATCTTACGGCCCCATGACTTTTCTAGCCTGTCTGAATAGTTACCCAGTTTACCAGAAAGATTCACAGAATCACAGAATCTTTAAGGTTGGAAAAGACCTGTAAGATCATCAAGTCCAACCATTAAGCCAACACCACCATGCCCAATAAACCATGTCCCGCAGTGCCACGTCTACAGGTTTTTTGAACACCTTCAGTGATGGTGACTCTGCCACCCCCCTGGGCAGCCTGTTCCAATGCTTCACTACTCTCTCTCAGGAAAGAAATTTTGCCTAATATATAGATTAGAGTCTATCATCACTTGGAATATCTCATTCGGGCCGGAGTAAATCTGTAAACTAGGTTTTCCACATCTTGGGCGAATATTAGCAGAGTAAGATGAGAATTAGCTGTTTCTATACACTGTCTGGTCCTGAATGCAAGTCGGACTGGTTCCTAAGGGGAAGGCTCACAGTGGTGTCTCCTTTCTGTAGAATGGTTGCTTTGTCTTAACTTAGGAGAAACCTGTATTAGAAAAAGTCAGTCTTTCCTAAGGTCTTCAGAGCTGCCTGTCTTTCTCCGCTGACTGCACTGCTAACTTAAACACTTTAAGTTTGTAGAATAGACCCTAACTGTGGAGTCAGGCATGTGAAAGGTCCATGGAGATAGCATCTGAGTTGAGCATCTGATCAACTACAAGTAACTCAAAGGCAGGGCTGCCAAATAAACATCTCAACATCTCTACAAACATATAAAATAATCTCTCCAGAAATAATTTCCAGCACTGCTTACTGTAGAATATTTAAAAAAAGATTAACTTGCTGAGTACTTTTAGAAAGCCCCTCATTTTAGATCCTCACATCTGTAAGACAGAGAGGGCTTTGCTTTTGCATTGCAAATGTATACAGAACACAAGTAGTGGTAAAACAGCTAGAGATAATTGGTATTTGCCTAACAATCAGTGGAACTTTTAAAACAAACTGGATATTGTGAGCGTTCTTTTATGTGAGTTGGTGAGTTGTTTGTCATCATTTGCTGAATTTGTTGCATTACGTAAAGGGAAAATTTTGCTTGCATGCTACTTTGGGACCAAAGCAATGACTCATAAGCACTATTTGTCTGTTTGCAACAACAAGTCTTTGTACCAATATTGTCACTGAAGATATTAGAGCTCCCAACAAGATGCAGAATTTTTATGGTGCTTTTTTCATTCTCTGACTATTTCATGGCAGGTCACCAAATATTTTTGTAAGTGGGTCATGGAGCCCATTCACAATTTTTCTTTTTTTCCTATTTTTATCCAAGATTTTTCATTGCATAGCCTCCTGAGAAAAAGCTGCAGAGACATATCATCAGTCCATGGATATATTTATCTGTTTTGTCTAATACCAGAGCATAGTGTCTGAGAATGAAAATTAGAATAAGAAAATACCCAACCTTCTGGACAGAAGCTCAGTGTATTTTTAATAAATTTGCTTGATCTGAAATATTTAACATATACACACACACACATTAACAGAAAAAAAAAAAGCGTAAATCTAAATATACATACTCTTCTTTCCAGTGAGAAGATATATGGATACAGGATTTTAATTTTCATAGACTGATTTGAGAAATTTTAGTTCCTTGTTAGTGCACCATATCTACTGCTTCCAGGGTCTTAACCTTTAGGTCATATCGATGCCATTTGGCAGAAAGCATCAGGTTCCAAGTTCCCTTGTACTTTCAGGTTCCCAACTCCCGCACTTCATAATTTAGATTTTAAAAAAATCCTGTTTATACAGAATCTTGACGAACTTAAGACTCTTTTCAAGTCAAGTGAAATAAATGTTGTGAATTTGGGTTAAGAAAAACCCAGATCTTTTTTTACAGTTTAATACCAAGGGACTTTATCTGAAATTATTACAAGTCTATGTCAGTGTTTCTCCTGGTATTGCCCAGATAATTAATATTGCAATATGTGCAACAAGTGTCTATGGGAGAGACATACAAATATGAATAAATGCTCTCTAGCCATACCATAACTACCCTCTGTTGAGTATAGGCCTACATAGTAATTTCTGTGGTAGGATTATTTTTATCTCACTCCCTCCTGCCTTCTCTTTACCTCTCCTCTCTTTCCAATGGCTTTTTTTGTTTGTTTTGTTTTGGTGCCAGATCATGGTACTTTACTGGTACCATGCCTTTGAGAGTTAGAAAGTAGAATTAACCTTATTCTACAAATGAAGAAACTGGAGCAGGGAAACTGAAAACCCAAGACACAGAGAAAACCACTTTTAGAATTAATAATGGAAAAAAGAAGTACATGGCTCCCAGTCCTAACACAGCATGCTGTAAAGTGAATGTTTTCATTAATAATCTGAAAGTAAATAGAAAATCACTGATAGTAAATCTTACAGATGACTGATCCAATGAGGTTAAAACACCCAGGCAGCACGATACAAATCCACTTAGTATTCTGTTCTTTTTTCGTCAAACAAAAATTCTTTATCCAAAGTAAAGTACAGATTTATACAGAAACAAGGAATGGAAGCCATAGCTATAGAATGTATGCAAATGTGAGAGGAGCAATGGGCAGTACCCTACAAATCAATGACTAAAAAAGCCCTAGGGGTTTGGGGTTTTTTTTAGAGCAACTGAAAAGAAGACTCCAGTGTGATAGACTCATGCTATCTTTGGATATATAAGGAGGAACTAGATTGTAAGAAAAGGGGGGTGACTTCATCCTTACTAAGAACACTGCAATCCATTCTGAGGTTTTTATTTTAAAGGATTATCAGTGCAAATGAGGGATAAGCAAAAAAATGTAGCAACTCAGGAAAATGACAGAGAAAAAACAATAGGATTCATCTCTCCTACTTTCAAATGTTGTCAGTGTAGACAGCTGAGTTAGTCCTCTAGGCCTCCCTTTAATGTCAATGGTAATAAATATCTACTATGTTTTAGGCATACACATTTAATGAAAGTAATCCTATTCTTTAGACTTTGGAGCCCAAGTCTGCTGAGGTTTTGCAAGAAGATTGAGACATGACTTAATTGCAATGTAAAAGTACACTTCTGATCACAAAAACTCGCTTATTTAGCATGGAAAACTCATAAAAACAACAACAACAAAAAGGCTATAAGCTCAAGTGAGACAAATTCAAATGAGGTATAAATCCATGCAGGTTTTTTTTTTAAAAAGAGCAAATAATGATGACACTTTAATTTAATGGTTAGTGCATGATGTTGATACAAGCCCACTAAGGCAACTTTGAAGATGCTGTGTGGCTATATTATTACAATTTCAATGTTCTAGTCTAGGACCAAGAGATGATTCATTTTAAATGTCTGCATACCCATTAAAAATGACATATAAGCTCCTGCGTACAAGTGAATGGTATAACAATGAATCCACCAGTACCAATTACTGGGGAATATAACATCCTTATAGAGAGAGAATTAAACTGGCAGGACTAAGCAAAGTACTAGCATAAGAAACCAGTAATCAGAAATGACCCTTTGATTAAGTATTTCAATTTCGTAGATTGGTCAAAGCTCCTTTTCTTACCAAGAAGGAACAATTCTTATTTCCATGCAATTTTTCTATTAATATGCAATTACTTTATTCTGTAGCTATATTTTTCCTGACCAAATTTTCCTTTGCTTATACTATTAATTATAGCAGAGGCCAGGCACTGGGATATATTCAGTTCAGCTTCCTGAATTGCATGTCCTAAACAGAGGCAGGTGATCACAATGTTGTGAATGTGTATTGCTGTTACTCTATGATAAAAGAGTGATTTTCATGTGGTAAATTCCGATCACCTATAAAACAATCAGGGAACAATTTGTTCCTTCATCTTGTCCTGCATAGTTTGTTTAGGATGGCAATTCAGTTTCTTTCCACCATAGCATTAAATCAACAGTTCTATAAGGAATTGTACTTCTCTCAGAATCTCTGAGAGGTGTTGCCTTTTCATTACAGCAACACAAACAAGTAATTCCATTTAAAATGGAAAGTGTTAAGTTGCATAACAAAGTGGATATTAGCTTTGCCTATAATTTCCTCTGAATGCATGTTACAGCTAACCCAGTTTTCCTGGTGTGTTTTATAGGGATCCTGTGTTACTTATTACAACTACAGCTGAGGATTATTTTCTTCTAATGGTGAGTTAATTTTTTATATAAAATGAGTCAAGGCTCTGGGAAATAAAAAGAAAAATTCATAGACTAAGTTTGTAACATATTTCAGGAGGACTGGGGGGGAGGAATTCAGGGTTTGAATTGATGCCTGGTAGAGAAGCCCATTTTTCCTTTAAAATTAATAATTTTTAATAATAGAAACAATGCAACACAATCTAACTATGTTACTACCGTGCCATGAATATAAGACAATATAATTATATTGTTGCTACGCCACGAATGTTCACATTTATATGTTCTTCTTGTCACTGAAGTAAACAAAAAAGATAGAAAGATTTTACACTAAAAATTAGCCCTTTCCTAAAAGATTATTTGAGAAAGAGAACTGAAAAAAATAAAAATAATAACTACTTTTAAATATAAGACACAATTATAAAGACAGTAACTGGTTAGACCAAAGGTGTAAATCAGTGAAAAAATATGGCTCAAATCTGCATCTTAAATTGGATTTTAACTAATCTGTTACAAAGAACCAAGGGATGTAGAGAAATGTCATAGGATGAACAACAGAGAAAAAAGAATGAATTTGTAACCAGCATTTTCTGTATCTGGTTATTTAATTTTAAGACAACAGCACAGACTAATCTATTGTATCTTTCAAGCGGAGTAGTTCATAGTGGAACGTACATTCATTTGCCTACTTATTAAATGCTTCACAATGTTTGTAAAAAGGACATTGGCATGAGAATGCAAAGAAATTAAATTAAAACAGAGCCCAAAACAAACAACAGATTCACTGGTGATTTAACAGGCCTCCTGTGTGAAGCAAAGTAAAATGTTAAAATGAAGAATTACCCTAACTTTTCTAGCCTAACACAGCTATGATAACATGGTTTTGGGGTTTTTTGTTTGTTTTGGATTGGGTTTTTAATTATTTTTATTTTAAGGTGGAAAACCTGCTTAAATACCAATCTTACAAATACTTATGGACAAGTTTTGCACATTATGATTTGGTCTTCTGAAATTAATGGACCCACTCACATTCTTAACTGTTTGCAAAATCAGACTGCATATCCTGTAAGAACCTTTTCCCAAATGCAAAATCCAGTAGCTGTAAATTTAATGTTTAACATCTGCCAGTAAACTAGGCTTTATCTAAAAATACCAGACTGTGATGCACTTTCAACTAGAGAAGAGGTTTTTCTATTTCTTATTTCCCTGATTAGACTAAAGCTACATGATGTGAAACTGTCTTCTCCAGTTGCAACCACATCTGTATTACAAGAGGAACAACTCCGCCAAATGGCAGCCTGTTTATCAAACTGAAAGCAGAGTTAAAAAGCATGGCTCCTCCAACAGTAACCAAATCTATCAGACCTCAGGAAAAGAACTCTAGCACAACATCCCTTTCACAGTAAACTTTGCCAGTATAAAAAGTTTCACAGGTAAGTAAATGAGATCATAGAATTTAAAGAATGAAAAACATCATTGCTAAGAAAACAACCCAAACTTGAAACTTTATAAAAAAAAAAAAGTTTGTAATTGGTGAAAATTCCAAAGAAATATTGGAATCATGGTATAATGACGCAGAATATAGTAATATATATATATTATTATCTCTTATATAAGATGTATTTTACATTTGATATAAATGTATTTATGATATTATTAAGTTGCAATTGCATGAAGGAAGAAGCCACGCTCAGCCCTAGATAGGGGAGAATCAATGGGAAAGGTTAATATAAAAGCAATGATTTGGAAGAGAACTCTGAGACAGAGAAATAATAATATAAATAAATCATGCAGAAATATTAACAACACGTGGAGGGATTTGTACAGATTCCATTACAGATAAGGACTATATCCCTCAAAATTCCAAGGAAAAAAACTCACAGAACTACTACATACGAATGTGAAACAGCAATAAACTATTAACATTTCAGATCTAAAGAATTAAGGACAAAGGGGAGAACCTGTAAGAACTTCCTCTCATCCACAGCAGCAGTAAAACATCACTTTCCCTAGTACACATATTTCATAATTTTAACTGTTATGTTTTCATTTTAGTCCTTGTTGTTGCTCTCAAAACAATGCAGAAGGAAAGAATAGATGGAATACTACATACTGAGCTTTGAGGCAATATGTACTGTCATTGGACAGCTTTTAGTGGCCTTTCATGTGTCTGTTCTTACATCTCTCTCTCTCTCTCTCCTCCTGGTTATTCCTATGAAAGTCTGGTGATTAGTAAGAACTGGATGGCAATTGAAAAATATGTACTTTCCCAATTGTTAGCAGTGACAAAGGAAGAAAAAATACTAGGGAGAGCTTTTCCCTCTGTCCTTATAAACTTCAATGTAAACAGTGCTGTCTACTTCTGTTAGAGAAGCCATACAATAAACTGAGAAATAGTTTTCACCTCAAGCTGGAATGACCATTGCTGCTTCAGGTGTTTCTCTAGACACTTCTGAATACAATTTAGTCCATGCATACAGGACTTTTTTTAATGTCATTTTATGTTAGGACTGATAGTTAGGGGTACTCATCTAGAAAAGGGCAGTTCCAACTTTATCTCTCTTCTCCAAATTAGGATAAGCAGGGATTTCAAACTGGCTCCCTTATGTAATCTTCCCACTTCTTCCAACCCCAAGAAAAATGATACCTTGATATGTGTGTTTTAGCTGCATTATTGAGTGACTCTCTCCCAAAGACTCATTCTGTCCTTGATTTCCTAGTGAACTGTATTTTAAATAAATGGATTTTAATGAAATCATTTGCTTTTGACAGACCAGAACTTTCCAACAAGATAAAACCAGCTATTTGCAAATCAGGAAACAAGATAACAAAAAATATTTATGGTATATTGAATTCTGCTTTTGATTTTCTTTCCCACTTACCTCATCTATAGTTTTGCATTTTATGTTTGTGTTCATCTTTTTTCTGATAGCATAGAAAAATTTTTTTTCTTTCAATGATATAAATAATACAGAAAATGAATGGCATGACAGCCCAAAACAAAAGATAATTCCTGATTTATGGTCAAGTTATACACTCATGAAGATCAGCTTTGGATCTTTCTAGCATATGATCATATATAGATGGATTTATGATCATCAGCTAAAGAATTTCATGTTACTGCTTTAAAATGATAGCATTTATGCCAGATCGGAATATTGCAGATTATGTGTTTATGTATAACTGAGGACTTTGAATAATTTCAATTCTTATGCTTAAATATTTTTTATTTCTTTTCACATCTCAAAACAGGTTCTGTACCCATGTTTGTGTGGTTTACTCAGCTTTCAAAGACATCTTTTGCTAGTTCTAACACTATAATGTACTGTGGTAGAGATGAAAATCAGACCATAGCTATTTTAAGAATATTTCTTTACTATTATATGGTCAGCATGAAGTCAGCTTGAGAGTTGTTATTTAAAAAAAAAAGGTTTGTTATTTCAATAATAATACATTTTGCAATAAGCAGACCAAATACTTATTTATGCCACTGTCCTCACTGTCTTTTAAGATTCCTTAAAGACAGAGTTGAGAAAAAGGAATGAAAGAGGAAAAAAAGGAGGGAAAGTTTCTGAATATTACTAAGAAGATCTAGGAAACCTTTTCTGTGAACAACTTTAGACTGAGAACTTAAAGAGATCTTACTTCTTAAAGGATTAGGCAGTATCTGAATAGGGGTTTTAAAAATATCAGTTAGCCATTAACATCAGTACTTACCTGCTTTAAATTGCATCCCTAGGCTTCAGACAGGTAAGTTCAACAATTGGTGACAGAAAGTGTAATCATCCCTCTATTACAGAAGGTGCAATGAGACAGGATAGGGTAACACCCAACAAAACTGAACATTGGGTGCTTATATTCTTTTGAGAATAAATCCAAGATCAGGCATGAAGTCTGCAAATCTTTGGAAGTGAGCCCCATTCTCTCAAACTTAACCGAAAGGGCACCCTTCCTTTTCAACAGCATAAATCCCAAATCCATGCAAGTCCATAAGAGGATGCCCATTGTCTCAAGAACAAAAAACATTATTATGGTAAAAAACCCATAATAATAGATGCAGCAGTTTGCATTCAGGGTAAACTTCCTTAAAATCAATGAGAGTTTCATTTAAAACTCTGAATAAAAAAATTAAAGACATAAGTTCTAGCAAGCTGAACTATGCACAGGGACTACATGAGTTATCTATTTTATAAAGAGTTACCTTACAATTAGCACAACAGTAGTTTTTTAAAATATGAAATTAGAACTTTAACAGACTCTGTTCTGAGGCATTAAATAGAGCATTAAATATGTTAAATGTCTGTTCATCCATCAACAGAAGACACAGGAGTGAAAAAAGCTAAACTTTATACATTAAAATGTCAGTTTGAAGCCCCATTAGCACTGGAAAAGTAATTTTTTGCCCTGAATACTAAAAAACTTTCAATACATTTTTGATGTATTCTTAGTAATTTTGGGAAGTCTTTTTTGTTTTAAATCAAATGTTTTTTAACATAGCAAGTGAAAATCAAATTGGAAATGTTATGTCTTAGATTATCATCTTCCTTTCAGAATTTTACCATCCTGCTCTGCTTATGAGACTTTTCTTATGCATACAGTCTGAACACATACACAGCAGAGAGCAAAGAGGATACAGAGCTGAATTCTCTTCTCTACAGTGGGCCTCAAAATACTCACTTAGGTAGTGATGAAAATGACATGGCTACCTAAGCTCAGCTGAAGGTATTAAGGTATTAAAGAAGCTTAACCAAACTTAGAGACTTCAGGGAAGATGTTAAGAATAGGATTCCTCTTCATCTAACATTACCAAGGTTAAGAACCTTGCTGAATCTTATCATCTAGATTCTTCTTTTAGTCAGTCAATGGAAACTGCCTAACGGCAACTCTGCCTACTTTTTTATGTAGGCTGAGTTATGAGCCTTTGTTAGTCCTTCTGTGCTGCCGTTAATAGTAAGGGATTACTACCAGACCCTAAGAATTTCTGAAATGGATGGTTAAGCAAAATATAGTCACTTATTTCATGCTAAATTCTACAGCAGCTACATACACCTGAATGCTGAATGCTGTATGAGTATCTACACAGTTATAACTGCAGAATTTATAAGGCAGGTTTTATACAGGATCTTCAGAGCTCTCACATAATTCTGCACTGGAAAATACAGCCAAAGGAGTGGCATTTGTAATGGATATCAATATGTTTTAAATGATGTACCCTTTCGTATTCTTGTCCTATTACCCAAGCAAACTCAGTGGTAGAGTGGCATGCAGTATAATCAGTGTTATAAAAAGTTATTATTTTCTTATCATCATGACTGTGTACCCAGGAATTTCAGAGTGTCCACGTGATATCTGGAAAAAGGAGAAAAGAAGAAATGCAAGCACAAGCGAAAAAAAAAATCTGGAAGACAATTGAAGTTCTTTGTATCATCTAAAGAGCTAAGAAGCAAGAAGCCAAATATCCCTGCACAAAGATCGACTGGGTGCTGGTTATAAAGTATTCCTTGGTATCTCATTCAAAATATCTCCCTCTGCAGACACATTTACACTGAGAAGGGAGTAGGGTTATTTCTTTTCAGTTGTGGGTTTTTTTCCTTCACTATAGATGTATTTTTCTCAAATCAGCACAAGCTGTCTCATTTATAAAGGTGGGAATATAAACTTGTCAAAAAAGATTGTTCATGTCTTTTAAACCTGGAAATAAATTTTACTGCAAGAAAAAGATGATTTTGTGAGATTGCCAATAAATCTGCTGTGCTCAAGGCTAGACAAATATTTATACTATGTATGCAGATCATTATCAGCCACATTTCTAGTTCAAGTCTAAACTGACACTACAGAAGAATAATATATATGCTCAACAGTAATGACATATTCAGATGTCTATACCATTTCCACTACTAGTGGCCTTTAAGCTCAGAAGTTATTTTGTTATTGCTCACCTTATTTTCTTTGGTAAAAATGCTTAATTCAATTCCCACTTTATTTGCTACCTAATCTCTCATAAAGACCCATGGTCAGTTTATATTTCACTTACTATTTCACAGAAAAGGAAGCAATACCAATGCCCTCTGATTCATTTTAGTATCGTGGCTCTCACAGTGAAGCTGTTATGCAAACCTAGATTATTTCAATGATTAAATAAATGTAAAATGGGCATGACTTTTAAAAAACATGTGGTGGAAAAGATACTGTTTTATTCTTACAGTATCTTTCTAAAACATCTTTTCCACAGGAGACTCTTAAAAGCCTTCTATAACGTATAGGCTTTGCCTCCCGTTGTTCAGTAACTCTTCCAAATGCCCAGAAACATCAGCAAAACCTGCTTTGGTAAATCAGTCCTTCTGACAGTTAAGTATTATCAGTGGATATTAGAGTGGCTGGATACCCAAACGCTGAAGGAAAATGCTAACTTGTAATAAAATATCCATTGCAGATTACAAATGAAAACATCATTTCAATTTTTATTATTTCCATAAAATTATTGTAACATTATTGTAAATTTTTCAGCAGATATAAGAACACCAAGAGATCAAATCAGTTCCCTCAATACAGTGTTCTGATAGGAAAGGTTGAATTCAAAGATCCATACCAAATCAAGGATAAAATTCAGTATGCTGTTTGATGGTAGGTTATAAAAGACTGCAATTGACAGAATGAGACCATTTTGTTATGAGAAGATATTAGGCAGAGTAATATGTGGTAAGTTCAATGTAACTTATTTGCCTTATTTGTATTCTTTGCTAGGACCCAACCTTCATACAGGTAACAATCGAGTTATAAGCGAATAAGAAAAAAACACCATCAGACTTGCTAGTGAGAGAGATTTTGGTCAGAAAAATCAGTTCTTCAGATCCAACTTTCACATGTTTCATTGCATAAAATAAACTGTATTTGGATTATGGCTTTCCTTCAGTTTTAGTTCTGTAGAGTACAGAATTTAAGAATGTTTGTCTGAATAAATGTATGCAAATGAGAGAAAGAGCAAAGTGTTTCAGCCTCTTACTGTGGACTTGAATTCTTGTCAAAAATTAATTACTTGTAGGAAACAAAGAGTATCTTTTCAACAGAGAAGAAAAAATACAAAATGAGAAAAACTTAAATGTGATTAAATCATTCATAAATGAAAAAGAAGTACAGCTCTTACTGTTATAAGTACAGATAAACAAATGGTATCTTTGTCTTCTGATTTATCTTTCTTTACCTCTTGTTTTTTGCAGTATGTTTTCAAAACACTATCTCCTTGTTCTTTGTTACTTCTTCAAGTACTGTTTTGTGAAAGCAGCACTGAGCCAGTTTTACTTGAAGCAATGTTTTAGAAACAACTAAAAGCAAAGATTTATTATAACACTGAAAATAAATTGATAAACCATTTGAATCAAAAGAGAAAATAACTTTGTTTTGGTAACATGCAGTAGCTGGCTCACCTTTCCATGTTAGTTGTTCCATACCATTCCTATGCTATTTAGGAATTATAACCATTTGGTAGGTCAACAAATAAGGTAAAGCAGACAAAGAAAAAGACTGCAGACAAGAACTAGCTGAAACTGGTAAGAGCACAGGCATCCAAACCAAAGGCAGCACTGCCTAGAGACTCTCTTCCTGTTTGACATTCTCTTGATGCAAACTACTGGAGGAAGCTGTCCCCAGATATAAAGGCATTAAATGGAACATTTCTCCTCAGTCCTATGCTTGGTACAAGACAGCAGAGACAAGCCAACAAAGAAATCAGACTAGCAGAAGCAGCTATTTAGAAGCAAAATTTGGGCATGTAAATAATTAGCAGTTTTTGAATGAGATTTCTTTGTCTACATTTTTCTAAATCTTCTACCACATTTTCATTTTTCTTAGCTGTCCTTTCTTTAGCATATGCACCTCAGCTTATCATCTTTCGTCTCTGCCTATTTCCTATTTCTTTCCACTAGATTATTCTCCTAAGAATGCCTTCTCTTCAAATAAATTATCAACCATTACTTCTCCCACCACCATATTCTCCATGTGTCTCTGTTATCTTCCTTTCATTAGCCTGTGACTGCCTGCCTAAAATGAGATTTTAGGAGAGAGACTGCCTACTGCTCTGTGTCTGTGCATTCTTTAACAGGGACAGGTATCATTCTTGTAAGCTTCATAGGAAGAAAACATGATTAATCCTAAGGGCAAGTGCTGCCTAAAGGGAGCACAAATATCTCCCCTGGCACCACCAAAGGTTACTCTCATTTCATAGCGTATATTCAGCCTACATAGTAGGATTACAAAAAAAACCCCAATGAAACCCAAAGCCAAAACCCAACGACAATCCCTTCTTAATGAAATTGAATAGGGAAACACCAGTCCCTCTCCATTTTTTCAAAAGATTCCCAAATCAGTTTTATAGTAGCTATGAAACACGATATTGGCAGTCATCCCTAAGAATATTGTGGGTCAAAGGCTTATAGAGAAGGATACAAAGCAGAACGAGAAAATAGTAGTTTCAGTCTTTGGAAAAGAAATCGTATCAAGTATGAATCACTCACAGGTTTGTTAGGGAAATAAATACATACAGAAATGTTTATCAAGTTCATAAGCAAACACAAAGGACAGAAGTGCACTTGCACGTTTTATTAAAAAATATGTAAAAATAGCATTTACAGCAAGGGATAGTCTTTGAAAATCAGCAGTTTCATAATGTTTAGTGTCTGTGAGAAACAGCAATATGTATCCCTGCCTATAACTAGAATGTATCATGCATGAATCTTGTACCTATAAGAAATCAGACTTAATTTTCAGAGATTATCAATGGAAAACTGTGTACCTAGCACCAAAATATTGCATGGCAAATAATACTAATAGCGTTAGTAATAGTAATAGTAATAGCAGTAGTAATAGTAAACTTCAATAGATTTTAAGTAGGCTGTATTTAATTCAGGAAAATATTTTGTTACTGTTTTCTGTTAGGTCAGGATTTTATCCACAACGTTTATACAAAATGCATGGAGTTTATTTGACTTAGACACTCAGAATATTTTGATAAGATATTTTATGCACTAGAATACTCAAAGGAAGTTTATGTGAAATCTTCCACAAGTGGGCAAAAAAAACCCCCAAACAATATCAGTTTTAGATGTTATTCTAATCCTGCAATTCTTCCATGTCACAGCACAGAAAGTCCTTTAGATTGAAAGAGCCAATTTTCAGTTTCCAGATGAATTATTTGATCATCTTAATATATTGTGTCATTTCTTCTCCTCAATTAATCACAAAGTAAAATATTCAAAACTGTTGAGAGTAGGTACATTGCCCAAAAGCTGAGCAGAATAACAAATACTCATGAGTCAATTTCCAAAGCCACACTTGAAAGTTCAACAATTTTGTGCAATAAAGATGGAATATACATGCGAAAATGAGGTGTAAGTGGAACATAGCACTTAATATCTTTATTTTAAGGAAGAAGAAAAAACATTTTCTCTACAACTGAATATACATGCACTTTAAGGGGAAGTTTAAAGTTTAAATGCTATTTATTTCAATGGGTATATTTCATAAGTCTTTATATAAAAAAAATCCTAGGGTTTTTTTTTTTATAAAACAGAAATCCTTAGCAATTGTTCAGATGTTCATAAAGAATTTATAGCAGGCATAAAGACTGTGTTGATGTGCAGTGCTGTGTCTGAGGGGGAGACCCATACATTTCCTTGTATGTGAAAGATGGTGGCAATAGGGTAGCTGACTGTATATTATGATGAACAGTAGAACTGAGAAACTACTTTGGTGGAAAATCCATCTATTAGGAAATACCATTTTCCTGAATATCACTAGCAGGTGTTCTTCATGGATTCAAGGGATCAGACCAACACTCTCTGTAAGTAAATTAGTGACTATGTAATTATAAAGTATATTGGGGTTTTAGTTCAGCATTCTGATAAAGCAAGAGAGGCAATAACCTTGCATTCCTTAATAAATCTTCTGATACAAATGGCTAAAAATCTGGCCAAATTGTCTGCTGATGTAAATGGGCAATATTTCAGCTACATCAGTGTAACTGTTTTATTTTACACTGGCAGAGAATGTTGGGTTTTTTGCAATATCATAAGGCAAAATCCAAAGACAAGCCCAGTACACGGTGCCAACATAATGCAGTACTAATGCAGAAAATAAAGCTAGTGTGTAGGGGTCAGCTGGGGTGGAGCCTGGTGGCAATAGTTGAGTCAGAGATCTTTTCAAAGCAAAATAAATAATATGGATTGTGAAACAACATAATGGGACCTCAATATTCACATAAAGTGGAGTTAAAAATAATCTTTTACAAAAAAAACCCCAAACAACAAAACCCAGAGAGATAGAAAGGGAAGTTTCTAGCATACAAAGTGAATGTATTATAAGGATTGGATTTCTGTATTTTCCTGATATTTCCAAGAAAATGCCAGTTGTTTAACTAGATTGCCTTTCTGGGACAAGCCATGCAAAATTTAACAGAACCAGTACCTCTACTAGATAGCCTGAATTCTACCCTTCTAATCTGTCCTCTATAATCCACTGGATGAACCACTTTAGTCATCTTTAGAGTATGAATGGAAGTTGAGATGGATGTGAGAAAATTAAGACAATCTCTCTCTCTGATTCTTGGTTCTGCTCAACCACACGGAAACTGAAATCACATTTTCTACACTCCAGAAGAGTGCTCCAAACATTAGGCCAAAGCCTATTCTAGGCAAAATCCTTCTAAAAGAATTTGTTTTCCTGCTGATACCAAGCTGAACAAACAGGAACTCAAGAGGCATGAGGCAGCAAAGGAGACTCACTAGAACCAGAGAAGGGAATAAATAGGAAATGTTCTAAGGAGTTCAGTGTCTAATCGATTGGATTATATTTCTACCTAGGAATTAAAGTACTTAAAACCCACTCATGAACATTTTTAGCTGTGAAACAGACAGATTTGTTTACCTCACTGTGACTGGTACATTTTCCCATAAGATTTGGACTCTAAGTAGACCAATCAACAGTCTCAAAAATATTCCTAAAAAATAATCACATAAGAACAAAAACAAAATAAAAACATCACCCTCAATGCTATCAGCAGAGGCCAATTTTGATAATTTTTGAAAGTTCTTGCTACATGATTTTGAAATCAAATTTTATTTAAAATCCTGCCAATCTATGTTATGAAGACTATCTGAATCTTTATTATATCCGAATCCTTTTACTCTCTAGACTGCATCTTTGCACTTTGGCAGAAAAATTATAATCTGGTCAGAGAGTATGAAAAAGGGTCAGGATTGCATTTCTTTATCACACAGTGATTCTCTTTCCATTTATTTTCCTCTGTTATTGCAAGGACTAAAGTGATTATTTAAGTTGATGCTATCTTGAGTGGTCGATATCCTATCTATGGATATTAATACCAATCAAATGAATTTGTTCACTCCAATAATATCATAGAGCCATTACATGTTCAGTACTTTATTAATGTAATCTAAAAAAATCCAAATTCAGATGTCTTCAGGGTCGAGGTTAACATCTAAGATAGGTGTCTACATTCCCATTATAAGCCATAGAGTTCTAAACAATGCAGTCACTGGAATTGAGTGTATCAGTTGGTTGGCCAAATGCACGCATCTACTTCAGAGAGAGATGAATGGCTCCCTTGGCTGCATTGACTGGACCTAACTTGCATGTAAAAACCCACAGTGAAGAAATCTAAATTTCGCTATTTGAATCTAGACCTGAATTCCCCCTTCTCCCAGTAACGCTAGGCTGTCTGCTACAATGATTTTTAGCTTTTCCCTAATTAAAGGCTATTCAGTATTTTTATTTCTTTATATGCAATTTGTTCATGTAAAAGAAGTTTCATTGTGTGTGAAATATTAATTGATTCAAAGATGGTAAAATAATTCAGCTTAAGAAGTTATATATGTCATTGCCTAAAACAAAAGCTCAGCCAAGACATGAAGAAGCTATATCATATCTTTGTTCTCTTTTCTTCCAGGGTCCTTCTTCCCTTTCTAATTTGAATATAAATTTCTAAAGGAAATTTGAAACATTAGGCAATTTCCACCAATAATATGAAATGGAAAAGGCACAGAACACAGTTCACAACTATTTATATCAACAAAGTAACTTGTTCATATCAGAAATACGTATAGACAGAGGCTGCCCTTTCCTTACTACATTACTACACAGTTTTATACAACCCAAAAGATAAATGACACCTGTTACCTTACAACCTTTTATATTTATTTTTAAACACAGATGAAAGTTTCAAACACTGTCCAACTAAACTACTTGAAAACATTCATAGGAAACCCTGGATTGTGAAGATACCCTCATCATACAATAGTTGCATACAAAAACATAGCTTTAAAACACATGTATTTCTTTAAGTATTGTGCTATATAAACAGTGGCTATATAGAAAGAGACAACTTAACCTGCAGCCAAAATTCCCAAAGCACCTTGAAACAGCTTGTCTCTGCAATTAAAGGTTCACTCATTAAAAATTCTCCAATCCTCAAGCTCTGACCCTCCAGGATTACTGCTGGGCTAGTGCTCAGGGGGAGGATCCTAGACCTATAAAAGGTATGCTGGGCTTGAGCCCAGAGCAGGACTGTCTCCTGATCTTGTTGATCCTGTGTGAAAGCCAGGTGCACAAGCCAACTGTACATAAGTAAAACAAGGGGATAATGAGATTGCAGAGAAGACAGTAGTATAAATAGTTGCGAATAATATACATTGTTTTTCCTAGACCAAGCTAGTATCAGTATAGGCCGTATCTTGTACAGGCATTGACTGAAAACCTTTAGGAGGACAGTAAGAAAGCCTGCTGGCATTTTGGTGTGAAAACAAAAGAGATAAGTGAGGTGCATTGTCAGACTATTGCTACAAATTGGGCAGGCAACATGCACAATCAGGTGAAAGATACGAAGCAACACAATGATGCAAGGTAGAGCTTGAACTCAGTCTTTAAAGGTATGTTCATAGAGACATCACATTCAGCAAGCTCATACTCTTTATAAGCAGCTGAACTCCTGTAAATCATGTTGGCTGCTTACAATGTTGGTAAATTTTGCACAGAATCATTAAGATTGGAAAAGACCTGTAAGACCATCAAGTCCAATCATCAACACACCACCACCATGCCCACTAAACCATGTCCCACAGTGCCACATCTACACGTTTTTTGAACACCTCCAGTGATGGTGACTCCACCACCTCCCTGGGCAGCCTGTTCCTGCAGACAAGGACTGATAGTGCAGATGGTTGTCTCTGCCATACGTCCTGTACTTGCAGACAAAGATGAGGATGTCTTCTAAATCAGGAAAATTCAAAAACTCATTAATATGCCCTTTAGGTAAGTAGGTGATGGGTACACTGATGCTTTTTTCCATTTCTTTCCCATTTGTTGACTGTCTCAAGAGTATCTTAGTGCATTAATACTTTGCATAGCAATGCTGTTTCTAGTTTGAGCAAATTAAGTGGCAGTGAGGCTGTAAATCTCATTGTTCTGGAAATGCAGCATGTCACCCATTTTCTCCACGAGTATCAGGCACTTGCATAACTTTCCTTCAGGAATTTTATGGGTAAAAAAATCATAGTCTTGCAACTGTGTATACATTTCAGTTCATCTAAGTGATTATTCATCTTTATACAGAAAAACACACAGAGATTTATGAATCAAAATTCTATTTTAGTTGTTAATTTCAGCCAAAACTATGTTCACGGGTTTTTTTAAAAGCAAATTGTTGTGATTGTGGTCCATAGCTTCATTCCCTTTTAAAGGCCAGTTGTCCTGGTCTTTGTACATACTAGAATTCAAAATAACTTCCCACTTGGAGAAAGGAGACAGTGTATGAGTGGATTTTGAGCTCAGTCTACAGTAGGTGAAGTCTATTAGAAAAATTGTGGAGAATGGGATCAAAAGTCAAACATATTAAATCTCATGACAGTATCACAGTAGCTGTTCTGGAAGAAACTATTTTATGTATCTAGGTATTTGACAACTGTCACAACCAAAAATTTATGTGAAAGCTAAAATTAGGTCTGTTAGAGAAATTTCAGATTATTTCAGAACTGTTATATCCAATAAAGGCTACTTTTATTTATTTGAAATACTGCCTTGCATTTGAAGAACAAAAGGAACAGCCAAATGATATCTTCTTTTCATGACTATGAGATGTTATTTTCACCAGTAACTCCATACTTTTCCGCACTGGGCCATTAGAAGATAAATCAATTTTAGTAACTTCAGTAATTAAAACTGTACTTAAGTGGTCAAAGAAACTTCACATTATTATTACAAAGGAAGTGACAAGCTAGAAGACTTTGTTTCTCTAGGGAAGATATTTATTCTTTATATGAATGAAACAACAGCAGCAAATATATAGCAATTATATGCTTTATATAGAATGCAGGTTGTTGAACAAGCCACGAGATAGGCAAATAAATATTCCGATTCCTTTTTAGTCCATGTTTCATTTTTCACTTTGATTCTCTGTTCCTTTCTCCTTTCTTGAGCTGCTCCATTGTCTTATGCGTCAATTCAATGTAATAGTTGAGCTTTTTTTTTTACGCAAAACAGTTTTACAGTTTTTGAGGTGGCTTACTCTAGAATATCTAATGTCATCTGAAAGTCATGCATGTAACGTCTCAATTACAAACTTAAAATTGCTACATATTCATGACAAAATAGGAAAATGATGTCTTACGTACGTAATTTTATTAATTTGTCTTATTGTCTTTAGATATCTTTTCAGGACCTTTCAGTTACAATGAAGATATTCTCCTATGACATACAAAGAGCTCTCTCATTCATTGATTGTATTGCCATGAATCCAACTGTCTACAAGACCATTATGTGAATAAGACATAATTGCTAGTGGGGTCATGTAAAAAATAAACTCATTTCAATATGTCGTTTTCAAAGTATATGAAATTCTACAATATTTTTCAATATTCTGTTCCTCCGGTATAATGTTTATTTGCCATGTAATAATGTAATTTGCCAACTTTGGAAGGAAGAAAATGAAAACCCAGAATATGCACATATTTGTGTCCTGTTCTGTCCTGGATTTAGTCATGCTGAAGGAAATGGTGACTCAGTCACCCCATTCTGACAAATCCTTTTTATTCTTTGTATTTAATAACTAGGGAGACAGATTTTTTCTTAAAGGTCAGATGCCATACACTGGAGCTACATCCTCTGCTGTCAAAACTGTTAGTGCTCTCAGGTCTTCTCCATGTTTCTGAATTGAGGTGCAGTGTTCCCATTATATATTGTTTACATTGTCCCCTCTGGGAGTTGTGTCAGGATTCCTTTCATTCAGCATCTCTTGCATTGTAAGCGACACTAGTGTAGTGTGTCATTATGCCACTTCTATTTGGTGTTTCACACATATAATGTCATCTTTAGCTCCAAAGTTTACACATCTTATTACACTGTTCCTTCAACCAACTCAGGGAAGAATACATAGTTGTGAAGGCTGGCTAAGGATATTGGATAATTATTGGATAATATGTTTCTATATTCTTGGGAATCCCGTTTAATTAGCGCTTACTAGATTGCCAAGCGTAGAAAGCTCTAAAATAACTTACAAAGTTTTTTACTATGTTAGCACAGTTTGCTCTTTTGTTTTGTTTTCTATTTGAAAATGACAAATTATTTCCCAGGAACAAAAATGAATTACCATGATAATGAACAACAACTCATTCTGGACACTGCCTTCAAATGCATCAGAAGTAAATGTAGGTTTTGATTCTACCTTTGTTGTTGAACAGTTATCTGATTAATGAGATCAAACCAAACCCTTCTTTACAGAGCTTCAACAGTTAAGACAGACTAAATTTCCAGGTTTCTTATTCAAGCAAGTCTCTAAACAGTTCCACTTAGAAAATAAACATACAGTATAAAGAAAAGAATGCAAAAGGTATTCTGAGTTATAAATTTACCTCATAACAAAAATCTAACAGCAGAAATTATGCCTGTACATACACTGTAGTGCCAAGAAGTTAACACAGCTCAGTTCACATCATAGACAAAACAAATACTCCATGAAGGCAATTACATTTTTTTTCCTCAAAGTTTTCATATTCTAAAATCCAGCAAAACATGACTGTTACAGGGGGAAAAAAAGCACAACAACCAAAACCAAAAGGATGCCTAAAAACCCCAAACAACAGACAACTCCAGTCTGAAATACTATTTTAATAGTGCAGGAAATAATGCAAGAAATAGCACCTCCTTCCTGTACCCCCAAGAAACTATTTCTTTTCAGAACCATCGCCTCAACAGGTGATGCTGAATCATCTGCAGTCCTTACCCTTGTCTTGCTGGTTACCCTGTACAAAGAAACTGAAAAGAGCTGTCTTCTCCAGTGACAAGCCTGTGTTTTGAATTCTGTTACACACAAATTGTAATCCCCTAAACATTTCAGGTCTTTTGGAGTCCTACCAAGTAAGGTGTTTCATAGTGAAAATAGTTGTTACCATTACTTGAACGTTGAGTCAAATTGTTAGCTGCCATTACTTGAAAATGACAGTGCTGAAAAAAAGGATTTTTTACTCTTTTTCAACAGCTGTATCTTGCAAACTTGTTATTATTTTTGTATTCCGTTCAGCACATGAAAAATATCCTTTCTTTTTTTTAATAGACTTTCTGACTACTTTCTTAATATAATCAGCTTTATTTACCATAATTATCAATTTCCTAATAAGTTTCTGTAAGAACATTATTCTCCTGAAAAGTCAGTTGGTATAATTTTAACTGCTTTTGAATGCCTTCAGATTAAAAAGATATGGGTATTTTTTTTTATTTTTTTAAAAATGGTACTCTTTTCATTCCTATTAATTTTTTAAAATCTTTCAGAACAAAAAAATCCTTAGAACTGAGATAATGTTTTGAATTAATGACAGACAAGCTTAATTTTCTTTTTTTCTTAAGCTGTTGTCTGATTGTGAAAGGTTACTTTTTTGATCTCCATCTCCTGTCAAAGAGATAGCCAGGAACTTTGAGGAGTGCTTTAGTTTTTTGGTTGGTTTTATTGTTTGTTTTTTCTCTTACACCCTGAAGATGGTAGAGTTACTCTAAGGAGACATTTGTACATGTGGCAGGAGTATAGAGGACATTGTCTTAGAAATTTCATTGCTTCTAAAGCATTCTAAGTAATTTTTCACAACCACCGGTAAAGGCCTATCTCTTTCACTACAAATTTTATGATGCTATGTGCATCTCACCATCTACTGCTGACTTCATGTAAGATATCTATTCTTAGAAGTCTCATTAAAACAACATACATAAAATGGAACAACAAACAACAAACAAACTTTTATAGAATGTATTTGAGTGTATGAAAACAATTAAAATAATTATATTGTTAACACTAATTCATGTATGAATGACAGGACTGCAAAGGAATAAACAAACTTGTAGTACACTATTATTATTAAAGTTTCAATTACTAAAAAGCATGCACAAAAAAAAAGCAAAAGTAACTTCAAAACACTAAAACTGTTGTAACTAGACACTAGATTAGACTCAGCAGAACATTTTGTGAACAGTTCCCACCATCGATAGAAGACTTCAACTTTTCCTGATACTACAACACCTTGAAATGTTTTTTTTTAAATAGCCAAAACAGAAGGAAAAGAATGTGATTCAGAAGAGTGTCACAATCTCTCAGTGGAATATTATTTGCGAATATAAGGTAGGATTCACCTAAACATATAGACTTTTGTATCAATCTGAGCTGCCAAGACATTCTTTGTAGTAAATTCAGAGAACAAAGCACTTCTAAGACACTATTTACTTCCTAATTCATTGCCTAAAATTAATCAGATTAACTTTGCCTGCTTCTACATGTGGAGAGGATACATCACATAAAGATAGACAACCAAGTTGCAGATGTTTCCAGTCATCTTAATGAGCTGAGCTCCCAATAAAACTTTACCTCCCAAATCCTCAAGAGGTGATATTGTTGCCTCATAAAATATTCCAACTCCATAAATTGAAGCTTGTAGATACAGTTAGCATTATTAAACATTCAAGTAAAAAAATATTTCTAAATACGAACACTTAAATAAAAGGTTGATATTTTGCCATTTTGAGAATCATGTTGGGCAGTATGAGTGATCAGATCTTCTGTTAGGATTAAAAGACTTTGAGAATTTTTTTTTCATTTCATTCTCATGCTTTGGTATTAAAATTTTGTGCAAGTAGTCTGTTACCTCCATAGTCAAATGATTTAACAACCAATTTCTATTCATTCTGGTTGAAATTCAGTTTCAAAGACAAGAAGTGTAATCTGCTTTCTTCAATTTAGTATCTTACTTAGGCCCTTTTCATAGATACAGAAAAGTGATCTAGTCTACCCATGTCAGATATGAGCCTTATCCACCAAGTATGGGAAATACCATGCAATGTTATTAAATACCATGCAATGTTACTGGAACTTCAGGCTAAGATGTCCTCTTCTGAAGACAAGAAGTAAATTAAGTGACAACAAAGTGGTGATTTCAGACAATGCAAAGACGACACCTTGTTTCCAGACGTGTCCTATCCACCAAGACATGTTGAATCCTTGCATAGTACTCTCCACTGTTTCTTTTCATCAAGCTGAGAAAACATGTGGCTGAGAATGCAAGATTTCAGAAATAGCAGAGAAAAAGAAGAGGAAGCTGAAATTTAGGATAGAAAAGGGCAGAAGTCAGATTCAAAACCACCTGAGCACAGAATTCCTGGTCACATTTCCCACAATGTTCAGTACAGGTTAGGACCCCAGTTTCACTCTTCTGAAGTGAGTACTTTAGCCACTGGACTATTATCCACCACAACCAACAGGTCAAAAGAAGCTAGTTATAATCCTGACCTTGTCTAGCTTCTAAGGTTTTTCCAAGAGATTTAGGTCCTCAGATCCTTATCCGAAACCTGCCGATCTGAGTGCAGCAGGTAGGTAAGGAGGTGACATCCCCCCTACGCCCTCATCGCCCAATTAATCTTACGTTTTGTGGTGGTTCTTTCTTTCTGTTCTTTCTCAAAAGCTGTCTGTCTTGTTTACAGTCAGAAAAACAGCTGCTGTGAGTTAAAGCTTGCTCGGGGCAGGGGGTAGTGGTTGTTATTTGTTGTTTTGTCTGGTTGGTTTATTTTTCAGCTTCTGTTTTTCCTATAACCTCTCATGTTCCTAAGCACTGAAAATACTATTCTATTTAGTGCTGCTTGACCTTTAGAGTCTTAGTCCTTCCTTTCCTGACCCTTTCCCAACTTGAATCTAGATAGACTCAAAACAGCCAATTATTCTAAATCAGAGAATACTTGATTAAAGATTTTATGTTTCATGTTAACATGTTTCAATAAAATAATGATGATAATACATACACGCTGTATATCTTTTTAACAGAGTGATCCTCCTGTGATCTCTCAAAAGTATTAGGTAAGATCAGGCCTATTCCTGACAATACCAATTAAAAAAAAAAAAAGCATGAAGAGAGAGAAAATACCTTCCTACCGACCTTACAAAACGAAAAAAAATAGTGAAGGAAAGAAATAATAATGCTTTCACAATGAACAAAAAATAATTCACGTCAAATTTTCAGCAAGCCTTTGTAGGTTTAAAAGTAGATTTTTACAAAACACTAAAATGCCTCACTGGATGAATGAATATGCTATAATTGCATCCTTGGGTTTGGAGGTTGGTGGTTGGTTTTTTTTTTTTCTTTTTTCTAACAATGAATTTCCAGTGCATTGTAAATGAACAGAGATATTCATGGGATTGAAGTAGAAGAGAAATATTTTACTGGATCAGATCCAACTGCTCAGCACCTTACAGAATCAAGTGTCAAATTAATTTATTTGATGATTGAGCCTGTCATTTTCAAAAGAAAAATGTTATATATATCCTTATGTGCAGGTCATCTGGTAATATACTCTGACACAGATGACATTGAAACAGCCTAGGAGAGAACAAGAGGACTAAAGTAATCTTCCTGTTTCCGTATTAATATAATTTTCTTTTTCTCTCTTTGCCACTCCACTGTTTTACACTGAAATTTGCCTCTGTCAGGCCCGTGAGGGCACCACCAGCCCTGACTGTCCCTGCCCAGCCCCCTGGGGCTCCCCCCACCCCACCCAGGGCCCAGGACCCCCTGTCACCCCCACAGGGCCATCAGCCCCTGCCCCAGCAATGCTGTAGCAGGGCCGGTCTCCAGCTCCCCACAGCCCTGCCCCACCCAGCCATGGGCACCGCCGAGCTGGGCCCACCCACGGGCACCGCCGAGCTGGGCCCACCCACAGGCCCACCACACAGGCCTCGGCCCATCCCCAGGGAGGCGCCCAATGCCCCGGGCTGGGGCTGCCCTGGTGCCTCCCAGTGCCCTTCTCCTGGCTGGGGGTGGGACAGGCCCTGGCTGCCAGGCCCTGCCCTGACCCACCATGGGGAGCCCCCGACACCCCTGGACCCTGCAGCCCCCAGACAATGTTTTCCATCAGTTCTCCTTATGTATATTTTTGTATCTACAATATCAAACATTTCTTGCCCCCCCCCCCAAGCCTGACAGCCACTTCCAATTCCTGTGTGGCACTGGCCTTTAATTGGTCTTGTTGATTTTTCCCCATTCAAATAACTTCTTATAGAGTTGTTGACATTTTTCTGAATTTAAAAGAAATAAATCAAAATCTGAAAACAACCTTAAAAGTTGAGTGTATTGTAGACCAATCATTATTGTTTGGACAGGAGTTTTCCTTTCAGTTACTAACTTAAAATAGTTGTCTGTAATCACCTCACTATATTCTCCCCATTTTCTCCATTCTCTTTTTTTGCGGCTTATGCCCACCATAGCTGCAAGAGAAAGATATAAGCCTATATAAATGTTGTCAGTAACTCTCACTGCATTATGTCCTATAATCTTTCTTCCCCGCTTTCTTTTAAGGTTCTTAGCTCTTACCAAAAAAAAAAAAAACCAAAACAACCACAAATGAAGATTTCTTTTATAGCAATTATTAAAAGCAGAAGGGAGAAAAAAATTTTTTTTTTTTTCCTTCAGAAGGAAGGTGTTTAATTTCTTTTAAGTGAAGTGACTGAATGTAAGTACTTATATAAGGAATATAGTCTTTCCTGTTTCCCTAGTACAGTCAGTGAGATTTGAGGGGTCTCCTAGAGGGTGATTCAACTGAATCAGTCTCCTGTTCTGGAGCACTCCCTGAAGGAGCTTCTTTCCCTTGCTAAGTGCGTACAGAGCCTGCTGAGACATGGCTTCTTGCTTACTTCACACTCTCACTGTTTTCCAGTCAGTCCCTCGATATAAAGTTGCTGAAAGCCACAAAGAGGGATTTCAATATGAATTGTGACGGTCCATCAGTCATGCTAGTAGTATAAATATGTTCATGGAAAGACCAAGATCTCTAATTTTATGGGGGTACTACTGTTTACACTTTAACTCTTTGGGAGCCATAAAGAAAACAAAGACTTTCCAGAGGAACCTTAGATATATCCACAGAGAAAGTAAAAATGAAAAGGTGTGTGCCAGACCTTTCTATATACTTAGCATCCATTTGAGGGCCCACCTATAATGCCTATGTCCTTTGTCCTGGCAGCGAGGCCTCCCTTTTATGCAGAACCCCTTCCATGTAGTCTTGTTCCTGACTTCAGTTGTGAGACCTCAGACCTCAACCATCCTTCATTCACACCCATGGTCTCCTTTATTTTAAAGGACAAGTTGTCATTTTTAGCATGATAATTCTCTTTGGATTCAGTTAGATTAGTTTCTGTGGTTAGTTGCACGCAGTAGATGACCAGTCCTTCCCTCTTCTTGGCTAGTGTGCAGATCATATGGTTATCTATGTGAACACAACATCTTGTATACACAACTGAGTTCATTCTCCAGGGCAAGATAAAAGGATAAATTATATTTTCTAACTAAATGAATGGAAATTACAAGAAACATACATGTCATATCACTTTTTGTTATTAAGCTGTAATATACTAACAAAACACAGTCAGTATTCATAGCACTAAAGAAGAGTCTTAAATATCTACCTTTTCCCTTTGTGTTTATACAGCATGTGTTCTCACTGGTAATTTTTTATTGTAGTCTTTGAAGGCTGGGATAAGATTTTAGGACATAATCTCCACTAAGTAAGTAATGATCAATAAATATTAGACAAAAATTTAATAAAACAATTCAACACATAAATTAAGTATATATTGATAATGAAAAAGGCATTTCTTCAAGATATTCAAATGCAATTCACTTTAATTTGATCACAAAGACATTCATGAACAAACATGTATTCAAGTTCTTATTCATGCTTAAGGAACCACTACTTCAAATAGCCAGAGCTTAGTATAGATACGGCTATGATTGATAGTTTTTGTTTGTCTGTTCGATGACCATAAAAAAGTTCTGTCTTCTAAAGCTACCACTGAAATCCCTACTTCTTCGCTGAAAGTCTTACATGGGAAAAATTAAATTGCAGAATTTGATCCTTCAGCTTTCTGTTAACATTTAAGTGGGGAAAAAAAAGAATTCAGAGGAGAAAGTAATTTATGGCAAAAAATACAAAACCATTCAGAATGTGCTTAGAATGCATTTGAGAATTATTACAAAGTGTTAGCACACTGACTTTTTGTACACCATGCATGGACCAATATATGGAACTGTTTTTCATTAAAAAGGCTACTTGTTAATATCAGTGGGGAATGTCGTGATTCCCACTGAAATATACACTGCTCTTCAGAAACAGGTCATTGTTTTTCTTCTATTTCTGTCAAGGCCTTTGATAAGATTTTTCTCTCCATGAGGAAATAAATGTACATTATTTCAACCTATTCCACAAAAATTATCATGGCATTTGTAAAAAGTTACATACCTATCTGTGTATGGAAGATAGGCAGAGAGATAAACAAGTGAAATTTAAGCCCAACAAATTGGGTAGATGAGGATTAGAATCACTTAAGAAAATAACATATTACTGCTGAGAACTATACATAAAAATGCTACACCTGTTCTATTTTCCACATTCATACATAGTCTAGAACTTGCTTACATGGAACCTAGGTTTCCACTATCACAAATTAAGTTTGAATATCCTTATCCAAAAAATTTTCAGAGGTTTTCAAAACAGTTCATTTAAAGAAAAAGATAATTACAATTTATAACACAACATAATTAGAATATGAAAAATAAGCAAAGCTCTCAAACATAATTGAGCACTAGTACAGGCATGACTTTAGAAAAATTAATACAGATCAAAATATATGCATGTATAATGTGATGCTATTTATTTATGCCTTCCTTTAAGAAAACTGTTTTGAAAGTAAATAGATTTTATGTATTTTTAATTGGTTCTTTGTTCTTGGATCAAGCTAGGTTCTCCAGATCAGATTATTTTCTACATAAATGAGCCTGTCAATCATACCACCAGGGCTTTTACTAGGCAAGTTCACAGCCAGCTTAGTGATAGCCACAGAACACAATACTGCTGTCACAAATGATAAGCTTTCCCTTCAGTGTACACTTACAGCATTCATTCAGTTATTCTTGCTGTCCAGCCTCTGTCATATAAAAGCATTGATGCTTTAGATAATTAATCAGTTACAAAAAATGCAGCAGGAGGTAATCTGCACAGTAACTAAAAGGGCATGATATTAAAACCATACATTTAAAAATACAGAAACACTTAATAACAACTCTAACAGTTGGAAGTCCTTTTGTCTTAAGCCTCATGACGAAATCCAGCCTGAATTCAACAGGGTAATTACCTAGTTCTGATTTGGTTGTATTTCCCTTTTCTTTCACCTGGCATCTGAGTATTTTCTCTGCTCCTGGCATTAGGTTTTGCTTTCTTTCTCTTTTGATTTTTAATTTTTCTTTTTTGTAGAAGCCAATCATCCCCTTGAACGTGGCTGTCCAGGCAGTCCATGTGCAAAATACACAGCATGCTTCAGAAGATTATTATGGCACAATGTACAATCAGACCTTGAAACCATGTCAAAGTTAACCTTCAGCTCTATCGTCCTTAGGCAGTATTTAAGAAAAGGTCTGATGCTCATACATATGAAAAAGAGTCAGCTTTGACTAAGAGGATTTGAATGCGATTCCTAGGTTACCAGGAAGAACAAAGATACACAGTATAAATAGGAGGAATACATGAAAGCAGTCAACTTAAGGAAATACGACATTTTATGTCCCTGCATCAGTGGATTGAAGATTACTGCTTTATGTGGCAGAGGCGATAGAATATACTGAATAGAATTAAAGAAGAAAAATATCAGTGGCTTGAACCAGAAAGGTTTTGTTTTCTTTTCTGCATTGCAACTGGTATATCACCATTTTACATAGACTGAGTGCTACCCAAAAAACACTACACACAACCAAAATATGTAATGAGACAGACCAAAGCATAGCCAACTCTACAGAAAAACAAAAAAAATCACACTGTTTCAAAAGTGTCTTCTTTTTTTACAAAATTTACATTCATGATCACTTTGATTGCATTTGAGTAATCATCTTTTGAGGGATGTTATATACAACCTACTTGGCACCACAAAAAGACAGGGAGCAGTATATGGAATATGACAAAGTTAAAGTAGTATCTTTGAGAAAAAAGAGATAGAAGAAGCAGGAGATAAAAGAGTCTGCTGAACATATTTCAGCCCAGTTCTGTATCAAAGGGCTACTGTTTCACAAACCTGGGCTGTGCAGTTTCCCAGTCACAAGCGGAGTCCCCCAGGGCTCAGTTTTGGGACCGGTCTTGTTTAATATATTTATCGATGATCTGGATGAGGGGATTGAGTGCTCCCTCAGCAAGTTTGCAGACGACACCAAGTTGGGCGGGAGTGTTGATCTGCTTGAGGGTAGGAAGGCTTTGCAGACGGACGTGGACAGGCTGGGCCCAGGCCAACTGTATGAGGTTCAACAAGGCCAAGTGCCGGGTCCTGCACTTTGGCCACAGCAACCCCATGCAAGGCTACAGGCTTGGGGAAGAGTGGCTGGAAAGCTGCCCTGCAGAAAAGGACCTGGGGGTGTTGATTGACAGCGGGCTGAGTATGAGCCAGCAGTGTGCCCAGGTGGCCAAGAAGGCCAACGGCATCCTGGCCTGTATCAGAAACAGTGTGGCCAGCAGGAGCAGGGAGGTGATCGTGCCCCTGTACTCGGTGCTGGTGAGGCCACACCTCAAATCCTGTGTTCAGTTTTGGGCCCCTCACTACAAGAAGGACATTGAGGTGCTGGAGGGTGTCCAGAGAAGGGTGATGAAGCTGGTGAGGGCTCTGGAGCACAAGTCTTATGAGGAGTGGCTGAGGGAACTGGGGTTGTTCAGTCTGGAGAAGAGGAGGCTGAGGGGAGACCTTATTGCTCTCTGCAATTACCTGAAAGGCGGTTGCAGAGAGGTGGGTGTTGGTCTCTTCTCCCAAGTGACTAGCGACAGGACGAGAGGAAATGGCCTCAAGTTGCGGCAGGGGAGGTTTAGGCTGGATATTAGGAAAAATTTCTTTACTGAGAATGGTGAAACACTGGAACAGGCTTCCCAGGGAAGTGGTGGAGTCACCATCACTGGAGATGTTCAAGGAACGTGTGGATGTGGCACTGCGGGACATGGTTTAGCGGGCATGGTGGTGTTGGGTTGATGGTTGGACTTGATGATCTTACAGGTCTTTTCCAACCTTAGTGATTCTGTGATAGAGTCATCACTATTTTTAGAGATACTCCAAATTTATATTTATTGTATTGAAAATGTCTGAGAATGGAACTCTGATCTATTACTTTCATGTTTTAAACTTCAGGCTGCAATACACCAGCTCATGCTCCTGTTCTCTTGCTTATGCCAGCTCTAATGCTTATGAGGCCATAGGTAAAATGGATGAGTTTGCTGAAATCTACAACTACCATTTGCAGAAACTGTTTTCAATCAGATCTGTGAAATGCTTTCTCTCAGCCCACAGCTGCATGTTTGCTAGAACAGGTTAAAGGAAGGAATTTTACCTCTGGTTTACTCATTATACAGTTCAAGGCAAGACCTCCCAGATCTCCATCCCATCTCCTAATCCATCATTAAAAGGGAAATGGAAGCAGGAAAAATACAGTGTTTAGAGGCTGTTACAGGGGTTTCAAAGTCCGCAAGCATTTCATATGATCTGAAATTTTCAGACAAAAATAATGACCAAGCAACAACTTTTACTTAAAGCTGCATATAACAAAAAATAAAATACAGAGTAAAAGAGCAATTACTGTATGTTAAAAGAATGAAGAATCAGGAGGTATGGCTTTATACAAGATCTCACTCTTACACTTCAGGGTGGGGGAACCAGATTTTTTCCCCTAAGTTAAACAGCAAATACTGTTAAAAATGTTTCTTGAGTACTCATATTTTTGGTTGTTTCCAAATACGGAATACTTGATGGTATTCAGTAATTACTTGGCTTTACAATATAACAAATTATTATCTTCATCACTGGTGTCAGATGCTTCAATATTTAGAATGTTCCTTTAATTAGGAAATCTCCTATTTTATAGGACACAGAAAAAAGTGCCCTAGGGAAACATCCATGTAAGAAATTTCTTGTAACAGCTGCTATTAGAAATGTTTGACCTTATTTTGACTGTAGCCAAAATTAAGGAACTGTGTAAAACTGGTAAAAAAAAAAGTGGAAAAAGGAGTATAGGAAAAAAATAACATTCCAGTCAATAGGTTCTTCACAACTTCTCTGTTATTTTGGCTATTAAGATCCTCATATTTCAAAATGGCCAGTATTTTAATAATCACTGTATCTGCAAACCATACATTCTGCCTGGCAACAACATCCTATTCTGAAAGATAAAAATGTAAAAGATGTTACAACTTAGGCCCAGAAGAGATATGCCAAATGTTAGGGGTTTTTTAACTAGTCCATATTTTCCAGAAGCAATGTGCTCTTTATATATTATATATTTATTAAGAAATCATATAATAGTCACACCTGCAATTTCTCCAAAACTGGATTTTCTTAATTAAAAAATATTTGATTGTTTAAAGTAATGAAGACTTTTTATTTAACAGTGTGGCAATATTTACACATTTTTTATTAATTTGGTAAACAAATTTCTCAGATTCAAATAAGCACCAGTGTTATGCAGAACACTTTGGAAAAAAAACTGGGTATGTTCAAGCAAATACTTCACTTTCTTTTCAGTTATCAAACAGGTTGGGGGAAAGGCTAAGAAAGATTTTAAAAATTTCCATTTGTATTAAAAGAGTATATTTTATTTCCTTGACAAAAATTAAAAACCTCTTAAACTAGTTTCCTGTTGAATTAAATATTCCCATATGGCACAAAAGGTCACCTAGGGATTCTTTCTAATAAAAGCAAAATAAACATGCTGAAAATTTTTTTTGGTGGAATTGACTCTGTCCATACCTGATGTGTTGATCATGTTGAAGGTTTCTGTAGCAGCTGTTTCTTAATAGTCATTGCCTATTACAGAACATACTAGCCTAGGATTCAAAGAATGGTACTTGTATTCTTGAATTCACCATTGATCTTCTGATATCTTTATGAAGTTATTGCCTCTTGCTATATTCTCACTACTTCTGCTTACTTTCAATGTGAGTATATATATTTCCCTGCGAGGAAGCTCAGTAAATGAACAGTTTTATCTAAGATGATGTAGTCTGATTCCTAATCTCCTGAGTGATGTACAAAGTTTACAGAGTTTGGCTTAAATAAACTTTAAACACTTTTTTTTGTCTTGAAGAGTAAATTTTATTTGAAACTGTTTAATAATGTTCCACCTCACAATCACTACAAAGCAATAGAAGTAAATATGTGATAACTTTTGGAGTGCCTAATACTCAGAATTCTGGGTTACTCCCTAAACTAGCTCACTAGACATTCGAGAAAACTAAAAAGTAATTTTTATGTGCAAGCACTGCTTCGCTGATTTTTTTTTTTAAGCTGAAGTTCTGATAGCCCTTCCAGTACATCTCCCATATATTTTGTAAATATTCCAGACTATTGTCTCACATGCCTAGACATGAAAGGAACTGTGCTGTTTTCTACCCTTCAAAATAATCTATGTATTCAGGATTCAAGTTACACGGACAATAGCCCTACCTTAAACCAATACGTTTTTAAACATTTCGTAAGATTTTGTAAAATGTTGCAATTGCTAAAATACAAATAATTGTTTACAGGCAACATAACCAAATTTGTTTAACATCTGCAGGTCAGCCTTGCCACTTGTAGGATATCATCATTGTCAACCTTTTTTGATTGATTAATCTATTTCTGGGAATTATCAAGGAAAAATAAAACAGGAAACATGGAAAACAATTATTTAGAATACAAACTTACAGCACACTGAATTGGATGTAGGTCTTTGAATATTGGTACAATTCAAGCTGATCCTGCAGTTGTCCTCACAAATTAAAAAAAAAAATAATTCAGAAAATCGCAACTTGCTTACCAGCATGCTGAGTAGAGTCTAACTTCTGTTATCATACTCTTGAGTACAGGAACTTTCTGCTGAACCAGCCTGCTTCAATTACATTGTTAACTAATGCCATGTGGTAGTGATCAGTGAGACTAACAAAGACCCTGCTCAGAATTTTTTTACAGTCTTGCTTTTCCTGTAAACAGTGAACATGTTTCATTTTACCAATAAAGGGAAGATGCTCTGTTGTTTCCTAAGTAAATAGTATATTATATTGTATATATATTAACTACATTAATATCTGACCAACATTGCTATTTCTCATTTTTCTGATCCTGTCTTATGTTTGCTTCTTCCTATAAACAGAAAATTGCATAGATGATTCATTAGAATTTCCAAAGCAGTATATCTCTGTTTCCCTAACCCATCAATTCAATTTACCTCAGCCAGGGTATATCAAAGTCATGCACACTGAGTACTGCCTTCAGAAAAAGAAAAAAAAAGTGGATAGGGTAAAATGTCACCAGTTTAAAACTTCTGAGGTAACTTGTCTTTTTATTTTTCTAAATGTAAATTTTCCTCATTGAGATGACATAGAAGATGTTTCCAGATATGGGAATTTTAATATATTCTTCTTTTAGGTACCATCTTTTGACAGATACCAATATGAGACAATTTGTCCTTGATGAGTCAGCTATACAGGTAACTGATTACCAGACTGAGATACTTCTTTGTCTGATTGATTTGCTTCCTGTTATTATCTTTGCAAATGACAGAGTGAAGTTATTAAAATGAAAGGAAGACCTTCTCTGCAGTAAGAGAAGATGTTGCCTTTTAAGGAAAGCAATCAGAAGGTGAAAACTGGTTGCTTTAAATTGAAAGGTAAAAGTCCTATTGATTTAATCAGCAGGAGGATTTCATCATGAATGTAAGAAAAATTTGTCCCACAGGTTATTGAATATATTGAATGCAGTTATGAAGAAGAAATAATAATCCAAGCTCTGTATTATTTTAGTAAGCATGCACAATGGATTTTTTCTTCTCTGTAAATTTTCTCTTTCAGAAGACTCTTTTTGAAGTAAATATCTAGAATATATTCTCATAAATGTTGTCCATGTACGCATCCTCCATGAAGGTCACTGGGGGAGGGGGTGGGGGCAAACTATTGAGTTTTAATAAAAATATCCCTTATGAAGATAGATTTTTATTAAATAACTTCATAAAGAGGCCTAAGAGATAAAAGAAATCAGCAACACTCATAGAAAAGTAGAAGGCTAGCTAGGCTTGATTCTCTTATCAGACACAGGCATGGCTAGCTGGCTTCAGTAGGCACTATAAAGATGTCAGTAAAATTAGCTTGCATTTCAGCTGAGCCTTGACTACAATCACAGGAAAAATCAAATAAATGAGAGTCCATAGGTTTTTCACAAAGGCCCAATTTTTCTTTCCTGATAAAATAACCAACAGTTTAAACTCTGCACTTCTCACAAGCAGCAAAACTTCCATGCATCAAGATAACTGATTCAAATATCTTTCCTTTAAAAACAGATTTTAGCATTTGCAAAGGCAGATGAGCCCATTTATGAAAGAAAAAAATTGAGAGCTCTGGCATCGTAGAGACCAAGCAGATGCAAACTGTCATGAGCTCCGAGCAGGTGGTTTGTAAGCTGGGATCTGTATTGTACCTTCATCATGAGGTGTCAGAGCAAAGCCATGGATCTGTTGGTGCCAATCAGACTGATGATACTCTGACAGGTCTTAGTCTCATGCACAACAGAAGGAAAGCTCTTTTTTCTTCATACTTCAATAATTTCTGTGCCATTAATAGTTAGGAGCTGCAGTCACAGAGAAGGACAGCTGTTGCATTGGATAAACCAACCACCAGAAAGATGGTTCCTTCCCCAGAGACTTTGTGATGTAAATTGGATAATCACGCTCAGAGATCCTGGTTATGGTCGTATGGGGAAAAGCAATTGTCCTTCTATCACTCTACTACTATGAACAAACAGGTTTGCCCCATTTATCAACCTGTAATCCAGGTTAGAAGAAAATAGAAATCTTTTACTTCTTTGAGAAGTCATCAAATGAAGCAATGTAATTCCTCCCAAGAGCGAGGGAAAAGTAGAGATGAAATTAGGACCTTATGAGTCATAGCTTGTTCTTTCTTCTATTTTGGGAGCACAACATCTGTAAGCTACCTTTTATTCAAGGATATTCAGAATTTAATTCCTTGTATTTTTATCAAGGACTAATCCAAGTCCTTGATGAAAAACAATTGAGAGTCTAGGGCAGAATGTGTGTTTGATTCTTCCTATTTCCCACAGTAAAATAAAAATGATAGGTAGAGTGTGGGGTTTTTTTGTTTGGTTTTGGGTTTTTTTCCCCTCTGTCCAAGAAACAGGAATGCTAGTGATATTTCTTTGGTAAATGGAAAAGGATACAGAAGTTAAGAAGCTTCACAGTTAAATCTCCTGAAAGTTCACAGCAACAAAGTCATCTGTACCAAAGGCATAAAGCTTTAATGGTGATATTTCTCCTTAAAAGATTCTCAACAGAACATAAGTTTCACTGATTATGTTTTGCTAGGGCAAACACAATGCCATTGAAAGTATATGGGCATGAAATTTTTGTCATGATTAATTAGTCTCAATGGTACGGGTTGTGGGATAGACAATCTTCTGTGAATATCAGTGTATTATTTGATACTGTTCTACTGTTCTGAAATACATTTTGATAGAAACTCGATTAGTTATGGATGAGATTACAACAGAAACATGAGGGAGTTAGGTAGCTACTTGCTATTCAAACGTAAAAATATTTTCACAGAGCACAATCAGACATTATTTGTTATACATTGAACACAAATGAATGTGAAAAAGCATACTTATGATGTTATTTAAAAAATAGAGTCACATACCTGAGTAAATGTTAAACATTGGTTTAACATTTCTAGCAGAAATGAAAACACAAACTTATGCAGCATATTTACAGAGATTGGTTTTGATTTTCTTTACATGTCTAAGATCTGATTTTATGCAAATTAACATTGTATCAGTGAAGAAACCTATGTTCCTTCCGGTTTTATCCTCTTAAGTTCTGCTAAAGGCTATAAGCATTTATTTTACCCTTTCCCAGATCCCAAAGGGCGTACTTAGTTTTAGGCAAAATTCATAATACATTCCACATATGGCTTGGGAAATGGGGAAAAAAATAAAAATGGAAAATTCTGAAACCATTTTTTTTGCCTGTTTTAAGCCTTCCCACTTTTCCAACAGTAATTTTATTATGTCTCGCATTGCTATACATTCTCCTAATCATTGTAAACTCTAAATGAACCAGTGCTATTGCAAGACACCTGGCACTAAGGAATGCCAAAAGAACACATTATTTTGATTCCCTAAATGGAAGTCATCATTTTCAATTAGAAAGCAGAGTGAAAAGATGAAAATTGATGGCCTGTCTCAGCTGCTAACCTTTACCTGCAGATATGTATTGAAGAATGCATGTTACATCCATCACCAGGAAAAGCTTTATTCATTCAATACCAGTACCTTATACAGGCTTTTGGAGCTACTAAAGCAAAAAATTAATTGTCTGTTCTGAAATGGAAACCCCAAAAACACACAGGGAGCATGTTTTTAGCTCTGTATAATGTATATTCATACAGTGGCTAGTACAACCAAGCTGAGGCTTGATAGGGTATTGTAAAGCAGTCAACACATTTTGATCCTTCAGTGCCAGTCAGTCTGTGATTGCAAGGAATGACATGGAGGTCTGAAATACTTCAGGAAAAAATGCATTTGTTTTGTGCTATCCTTCCAAGAGTACATTTCATTGGCTGGTGCAGTCATGCCACTTTAACTCTATGAACCATTGCACAATGCTTCCCTGCCTCCTCACGAGCAGCATACTGACATTACCAGCTACCTCACACACACTTTTGCTGTTCTGCTTTTGTTATCAGGCTCATTTCCAAGGATGGTTAGATTGAGTTACATTTTTTTCCTTCTCATTTCTGTATAAAATATTGCAACCCCCTGCAATTATGGAAGATTTAATACAAAATGAAAGATTTAACATGTATTTCTTTTTAGTCAGCCAGAATCTTTATAATAGTATTAAAAGCATGCATTTACACTTTTGAGGGACCTATACAAAACTCTGTTTAAAACCACAGACTATCATTTTGGTGGCTTCTTATGAAATAAAAGGACTGAATACATTGAAATCTTGACTCATTTGAGTTGACTAGTAAATTTCTTATTGACTTAAATGCACCTAGAACTTCATCCACAGTTCTTTTTCTATAGTAAGCTACAATATAAGCAATGTATGTATTATCATTATACCATCATTGCATTTCAGCCTGATGCTCTAAATTAGAGTTGTTAAAGTCTGAGAATCTGAAAAATATTGTGAAAATACTTTATATCTGTATTAAGACAATGTTTTAAATTACAGGTGGACTCTTCCTTCTCCCCTGTGGTTGTTCTATTATATAAAAGCATTCCAAACCTTTCACCTTCTTTCCACTGACATGAAATCAAGTGTAAAGTTTCAGATTTCAGTACATGAAATCCTTATGATCCAATCTGACAAGAGAACTTATGTATATTGCATAATAAATTTTAAAAAGAAAAAAGAAGTGAGAAATTGAAATTATGGGCAATATCCAGTAGAGCCCTTATGATTTATCCCACCACAGGATCTATCCCATAGATATGAACAGCATTATAAAGGAAATCCCATGTTCTGACTGACTTGGTTCTCCAGAATATGAAGAAAAGAGAAGAAAAGAGAAGAAAAGAGAAGAGAAGAAGAAAGGGAAGGGAAGGGAAGGGAAGGGAAGGGAAGGGAAGGGAAGGGAAGGGAAGGGAAGGGAAGGGAAGGGAAGGGAAGGGAAGGGAAGGAGAAAGGGAAGGGAAGGGAAGGAGAAAGGGAAGGGAAGGGAAGGGAAGGGAAGGGAAGGAGAAAGGGAAGGGAAGGGAAGGGAAGGGAAGGGAAGGGAAGGGAAGGGAAGGGAAGGGAAGGGAAGGGAAGGGAAGGGAAGGGAAGGGAAGGGAAGGGAAGGGAAGGAGAAAGGGAAGGGAAGGGAAGGGAAGGGAAGGGAAGGGAAGGGAAGGGAAGGGAAGGGAAGGGAAGGGAAGGGAAGGGAAGGGAAGGGAAGGGAAGGGAAGGGAAGGGAAGGGAAGGGAAGGGGAGGGATCGGGTCTTGCCTTTCCACTCAAAGATTTCTTGCACAGATTCAAGAGTGTTTCAGATTTCCCACAGTCTCTTTCCACCATTTTTTCCTTTCTCTTCTGGACATTATAATTCCTTAACTGCTAAAAAAATGATATACTTTATGCTTTTGTAAGAATTATTATCACTGTTCACAATGTATAGGCAAATGAAAATACCAAGCAAACCTAAGCAGCATCTGATTTCAAAAAGAGCCTTAGTAAAAAACTTGACAGCTGCCAGTAAGCCTTTACAAAATGTATCTGGAAATGGGCTTTCATGCAAATTGCTAAGAGCAACTTGACACTTTCAAATGCAAGCTCAGCTCTACAAGCCTTATGGCATGCACTCCAATCTGTGCTGTGCTGTGGCTTCCAACCTCTTTTAGAGTTCCCAAAACTGCAAACTTTAATCAGATTAACTCCTGCAAAAAGGAATATCAGTTGCATAGGGAAGAAAATGAACAACAGTGTGGTCAGTAAGTTCTAAGTCCCTGCCACAAATTGTCCTGCACAACTGCCTGCTGGCCATCACAGGCTTAGATAAGTGTGAAAGAAAAATCAGCTGGATAATTTATTAAGTCATTCATTTCTGCAAGATTAGATTTTTGAGAGAAACTGCAGAGCAGGCCAGCACATCCTTGGAAGCATGAGCAACCAGTAACTTCCATTTTCTCCCCTTAGAATTTATACAGAAATTCTGTAGTTGTGATAAGAACAACTGTAACTCCAGATTTATACAGCTTTGCCAATGACAAAGGTGAAATGGAAGGTTTTATAGCAACAGTTGTTTTTTTTCCTGAATCAGTACATACTGTGTTAGTTGTTGAAGGAAATTTAACTTCACTTGAACTTTAAAATCACTTTCTTTTTTTACCAACTATCATTTTATAGTGACAGTTGCTTTATCTCAGTTTATTTCAATAGCTTGTTACACTTCTTTTATCGCTGATTAAAACAATGACAGTAAGGCAGTACTTTCAGGTTTATACCAGGTTATCACTGTCATTGAGTTAATTTCTGAATTTTGTAATAGCAACATAAAGTCCATGAGTTAAATATGAAAAACAAACAATAGGTGCTAAGCTATACTCCAAGCTTTTAATTCACTCAGCCTACTTTATAGGTATATGTGAGGATGGAATTTGAGCCTAACTTTGATCTCTTCTTGCAAACTTTCAGTCAAAACCTCCACTCAGTACTAACGAATTGAAACTACACTTAAATATATTTCCAGTCTAAAAAAAAAAAAAAAAAGAAAAAGTGCTAATATGGTCAAGATTTGCTACTTTTAAAGTACAAATTTTCACTATTGCCTGTCTGCATATTCTGAAATAATTCCTGTTTGTTTTTCTTAATTTTTTTTTTAAGAGGCATATTATTAATATGGAATGATTACTACCTGAATAAGTATAAAACTACACAGTTTCAAGGACAGAATTAAGAATTAACAGAAAAATATAGATAAATCATCTAAAAGCATGATATCTGAAAATAAATGACACTCTGCATGAAATTCTTACTTGTCAGTGTTATTACAGAGAAAAAAAGGAAATTAATGAATTAATAACTAAATTAATAGGTAAGATGAAAAAATAGTTACATTTCACAGTCACATTTCAATTCATAATATTGCTTTAAATTAATCTAGATAGAGTCACGCTTACCTTGACATTGCCATAAATGTTCAAGTGACGACTGCCGTACTTCCACATGTATGCAATACTACGAAATGTAAACTAAGTAAACTAGAACTACCTCATAGCATGTTAACATTTAGTGCCAATAGGTCACTGTTTAATATAAACATTTTAGAGTATCAATAATGATATTAGGAATTCAAAATATCAAAGGAAAAAATAGGGAATACATATTCAACTTTTTTTTACCTAAGATTGAGAAAAAATGTCCTTTACATTTTATAAAAACATGTCTTTTGTATAAACTGATTATGTATGGAATCTCCACAAGATTTACATGGATTATATAAAAAACCCACCTTAATACTAAAATATATCATGAAAACAGAATTTTGACCATCAGTCAATGTGACAATTCACTGATACATATACGTTTTATCATATTCAGAAATCTTACCAAATAATCTTTCAATTACATAAAAATATACCTCACAAAAACTTGTCTAAATGTTTCTGAGTTTCAAATGAGTTATAGAGATTTGAACGAGTTATATTTACTATACAGTCATGTTTAATATTTTCACTGTAGTTCATTTGCACAGGCAACCTCATAGAATGTTTTAAAAAAATAGCTTTTTAGTTTGTAAGACTCTAAATGACTATCTCATTTTCAAAACTGCACGTAACACACGCCTATATCAATACATGCAGCATTTTGTGCATTTGATTCTTCCTTTGGAAGTAGCTAATGCATGAGATCAGACCGGTTTTTCAAAGTATCAACATTTGATTTGGTTTCCTTCACATATTTATTATAAAGATAGAGAAGTCCTCACTGTTGTCCATCTAAAGTTCAGGTACTCTATCCATACTTGAACATCAATACAAAAAGTTGTCTCAAAAAGATATAGAACACCTAACGGTTACTCATAATTTCTGAAGATGTTTATTAACTCAGGACACTCTTCTTGCACTGCCTAAATACCAGCATAAGTATACAATTCCAAAAACCAAACCTCTAATTCTTTCACACACAGTAGGGACAAACTTGTTAGAAGAATATACTATAAATCTTACTTAACACAAAAAGTGGTTAAAGAAAGTAAGTATGCTCAGAGTGACAAAACAACCTTCAGCTTACTCAGTGAATTACCAAAACTCAGTGAGTTACCTAAAAATCATATATTTTTTACTTCTCTTACATTGTCTTGTAGCTTTTTGTTCTGTTTTATTATATAGGCTGTGATAAAAATTATTTTCTGAGAGCATGCTTTAGTAGCTTAGTCATCTCGGTCAAGCCATCAAGCCTGGAGGAAGCAGATTTTGTATGCATTTAGGTGAGAGGAACTCTCTGCCAAAAGGTTCTTGCTAAATTCCAGTTTTTGACAATCATATTTCAAGGAATGTCCATACTTTCAACTGACTACAGAACTATATAGAAGTTTTCTAAGCTTGTTGGGAGTTTCAGATGCTATACAAGTAAGACATACGAGAGCATAACAAGCTATTAAGTACATTTGTGATTGTAAGACACAATCAGTCACAGTGGTATCGTGTACTCACTCTATGAAAGGAACGTATCTAATGTTAGAACTCTATGAATGTACACATACCTTCTGATGACACTGTAACTTATGTACTTGTTGCTTCTGATGTTTGAAACAGAAGATGTAGTGACATGACAGTCCAAAAACAATGGGATGTGGATGGAGTTTATCAGATGCATTTGCACAAACACAATTTCTGTGACTTAACAATAGATTTAAAATAAGAGAAAAAGATAAGATTTACAAAAAATAATTAACAAAGAACATAATTTTGATGTCTACAAAAACGTGTTGATAGCAATGGAATTAACGCTTATGTGTCACTGCTGGGAATTTAGGAGTTCCACTGAAGTAGAAAATCAGCTACGACAACTGACATTAGCTGACACAATTATTGGCCATCTAAGAAGACAGGCCAGGGACCAAACTGGCCAGGAAATCTTCTGCATGCAGCTTAGAGATGTAGGTAAGGCAATGTAGTGAAGTCTGCATTGGCTTCAGCAATGCAAACAGTCACTATAAGCTAAATTGAGCTTAAATAAACCACCTTTCTCGTGTAAGCATGAAACTGTGATTTACTTAGCATGCTCCAGCTCCTGGGTCATTCCCATGTGTACTGATCTACCTCTGGCCTTTTCTATCAGCAGATCACCTTTAAGTTTCCTATACTAGTGGAGTCACATGCACTGGAGATAGAGAAGGGCTGTCTGGAGGCACAAAGGGAATAGGTATCTGCATTTCTGAATTTAAATACCCACAAAATAGTTGTTCTGTACAACAATTACACTAGTGAAGATAAAATTTGACATATTGTAGACTATTGTACCCTGCCAATATTAAAGAATCTGGCTAGCGAGGTCATATACTATTTACTTGCTTTGATTACTGCTGAAGAGAAGAGAAGAGAGGAGAGGAGAGAGGAGAGGAGAGGAGAGGAGAGGAGAGGAGAGGAGAGGAGAGGAGAGGAGAGGAGAGGAGAGGAGAGGAGAGGAGAGGAGAGGAGAGGAGAGGAGAGGAGAGGAGAGGAGAGGAGAGGAGAGGAGAGAGAGAGAGGAGAAGGAAGAGAAAGAAGAGAAGGGAAGAAGAGAAGAGAAAAGAGAAGAGAAGAGAAGAGAAGAGAAGAGAAGAGAAGAGAAGAGAAGAGAAGAGAAGAGAAGAGAAGAGAAGAGAAGAGAAGAGAAGAGAGAGAAGAGAAGAGAAGAGAAGAGAAGAGAAGAGAAGAGAAGAGAAGAGAAGAAGAAGAGAAGAAGAAAGAAAGAGAAGAGAAGAGAAGAGAAGAGAAGAGAAGAGAAGAGAGAGAAAAGAGAAGAGAAGAGAGAAAGAAGAGAAGAGAAGAGAAGAGAAGAGAAGAGAAGAGAAGAGAAGAAGAGAAGAGAAGAGAAGAGAAGAGAAGAGAAGAGAAGAGAAGAGAGAGAAGAGAAGAGAAGAGAAGAGAAGAGAAGGAGAAGAGAAGAGAGGAGAAGAGGAGTGGAATGGAACGGAATGGAATGGAATGGAATATAGTTCAGTTGGAAGGGACCTACAATGGTCAGTCAAATCCTAAGCAGTTCATTTACAATACACCCTGTTTCAGTGCATTGATGTTTTAACGTGCAAACCAGGCACTCAGTGAGTAGAGAAAGCTAAGTTTCTCAGTAACTTGCAAAAGTACTAAGCCTCCTTGTAAACTGAACTCTGATTTATATTACACTGCGTAATATGATCATTTATAGAGAGCTGTAACTGCATGTGGATATCATAAAAGGAAGTCCAGCCTGTTAAGACAGAGTACTTAAAATGGATGCTTATTGCCAAAAAGGGAGATAGATAAAAGATGGACTATTCTTATCTGCATGATTTGGAATTCTAAGAAGAAAAAAATATTAAATTGCAAGTGGTCTCGGAAATGCTAAGTCAATTTTACAATTTTGAACTCTGAGTGCATCTCATTTCCTGCAGTAGATGTTTCATTTAACTCTGGCTCGCAAAATACCTGATTCACATTTCAAGAATTCATCTCAGGTTTTGCCTTTTCTTTTTTTTCTGTAATAATGCTCTGGCTTCCAAAATGCCTGATTCATATTTCTAGAATTCATCTCTGGTTTTGCCTTTAATAGCTCACACAAGAACACGAAGTTCATATTTGAATATGAAAACTTTATTGAAGATAGCTTAAGATTTTTTTCTTCAAAATATGTAACACCATGACTGAATTTAACTGCATAAAGAAATTATGCTGGTGTTTTGGGGATTTGGTTTTATTGTTTTGGGTTTGGGTTTTTTTTGGAGGTGTTGATTTGTCAGATTTAATTTTTATTGTTACACAAGCTACACAGGGATTCAGCATATTGAAGTCTCACCATGAGACAGACAATTCAGGTCATGTCACTGTAAAACAATAATAGTGATAAATCTCTCTTCTGTATTTTTCCTGCCACCATAATCCTGAAAAAGGCATTAAAACAGTGTTTACATCTAGGTTGGAAAGATGTTACTTCTTAAAGCATATCCATGAAGACTAAGGATGTAGATAACGGACGAATTGAGCAGTGTCTAGACTGAGTGAGTCAGGTCGTGCAAACCATCCCATTTTCTGTAATACCAGAACATTCTTTGAATTAGGATATCTATTTTGCCTAATCCTCCCACTCTGCTGAATTTCCATTATTTCAGTTAAATAATTCCCTAAATAGTTTGGGAATTTTGAAAATTCAAGTCAATTGTTGAATAACTTAAACTTATTATAAAAAATACTATCATCTTAGTGCTCAAAGCATGGGGTGGGAGTGGGGAGACAGCAGGATTTAGTACTTCTGTGTGTTACACTATTGAATTTATCAAGATACGGGAGCACTGCCTTGCACTGGGACAAGTTAGCAATTTTCTCTAGCTCCAGCAGTGTCTTCAGTTGTCACCATGGTGAGGTATGAGTAGGAACAGAAAATGCTGAGCTGGGCAGAGGCAGGATCCTCCCAATCCCTAAAGTGCACAAGGAGTTAAACACAGCACTGCAGCACTCTACTTTGAATAGTGAAGTAAGTAAAGTAAAAGTGAAGTGAAGTGAAGTGAAGTAAAAGGAAAAGCTAAATCTTCCTATTTTATGTCCCAAAAGGATTCTATCTGGGGAATATATTTTGATAAATGTAAAGTTATACTCAAAGGGAAAATATGGCCTTCTAAAGAACATCAACAACCCTATATTATTGCTGCATGCATCCTTGGGGGTCTAGAAATCTCAGGAAGAATAATTCCAGAAGTATTTTTATTCAAAGGATAGAGAGGGATAATTAAAAAGTTGGAAAGTCTTGGGCCAAGCTGTCTGCTATTTTGCTGTAGTGCTACTTGAACACAGAGAGAGAGAGACAAATGAAGTACTTATTCCCAGAGCAGCTCTGTAGTCCTCCAAGACAGAGAGGAAATGTGGTTCTTCTGTATTCTGGAGTTACAGATAAATATTGTTCAGTGCACAATCTAAAGGTTTATATTTTAACCAGATGCAAGACGAAAAGATAGAGGCGAAGATATTTGTCTCTATCATCCAGTTAAAATGTTTTAGAGCCCCGAAGGTGTCCATGTTACAGCTACCACAAGTAAAGCCTTTTTTCTGTCTGGGATGCCTGCTTTCTGGTTAACCTGAGACTGGAAGTTTCAGTATTTCAGTTATAGCCAACAGGCAATCAGACTTCTGCCTATAAAAGATGAGGAAACCTTGTCTTTATGGTGTCTGCTAAAAACTGGTTTTAAAATTCAGAAGGTGCAGTGTTGTGTGTTAAACCTAGGTCTTTTCAAACCATAAGACTTTTACTAAGTTACAGGATGATCACAAATTCCATTAAATATAATTAAAATTATATTATATCAGAAAGCAGTAAAAGAAACCCATATAGTTTATATTCTGTTACCTTGACAAATATTCCATGGCTGTATAGATATTTCTTGAGGCCAAACTCAGTGAAGGATAGTTAGGTAAAGTAAGGGGTCTGTAACAATTTTCATTTTCCCTCACTTATGAAGATGTATTTCCAAAATCCAGACTTTCTTAAACATATGTAATCACTGTTATCAATTCGTTCCCAGGATCCCAAACTGGGATTTGTTCCCACAGTTTAAACCTCAGGAAGCTGATGCTAGCAGTGGCGGCAGCAGCAGCAGCAGTTGCTTCCTGCCAAGAGCAGTGTGAGGCTTGTGAGATACCTGGGGGGTGTCTAAGGGAGTTTCTGGGCCCCCAGCACCCTTGGGCTGCTGGTGGGGGAGGTACCAGCCAGCAGGAGATAGGTCTCATGAGAGGGGTGGGCGAGAGTGGGATGGTCACAACTGTCCTGATGACCAGTTCAAACCACAGGAAGCTGCATATAACCAACCCCTGGGGAATGCCAGCCATGGGGAACACCGCAGACAGTCTGTGCAAACAGGGAAGGCGTTGGTTGGGAGCAGTGTCAGCTGTTTGTGCAGCAGTTCACGTGGCAGGGCACAAGGGAAGAGCTGCTAACTCTGACAGTGTTTGGGCTGCTGCCTGTTCTGCTCACCCACAGGCTTAGGCTGCAGCCCCAATGGTCGCCCCAGCTAGCTGATGGCTGTGCAAGCCTATCCAGAACCTTGAGGTCTCCAGGGAAATAGAATTAGAAGAATAATGTCTTTCAAAAGAATTATAATTTTATAAGTGGGCTATTTTTTCTGAGAACTCTAAGACGACTGTGGTATGCTGAAAGAAAGTGGTGTCCACCCACTACAACTGCAAGGCTGTGGCTGAAACCTGAATGGAAGCACTACAGCCTACCTATGCTGACATATCCACCCAAACAGACCTCCCAAGGACTGAAATAGCTCTCCATACTTTAGGTTGCATGAAGCTCCAGTATCTGGAAGTCCCCCTAAGCAGCTGAAAGCAGTGGTGGATGTGATAGCTGCAGGTATGCCCAGATGGAGGAACAACTTGGACAAGTAGCTGTGTTACCAGAGGAGCTCAACAGGCAATGCAGTATCCAGGAATGTGAGCAGGAGATCGAAACATGGTACTGTGCACTGTCCCAGCCTGAGTGACAGCCCTACCTTAAGGCTGTGCAAGGAGAAGATAAGCCTGAATCCAACCTCGAGCTGTCTGACACAAGTAACTCACAAGATGAAGGAGACTGGACCCTTGTCTCTGCTCAGGGCAGAAGCAGAACCTTTCCCCATCCCCTGAAGTTCTCCTACATAACAGACACAATGTTCTGGGGTTGGAGAATGAAAAGCATGTGAGTAATAGACAGGATCCAGGAAAAGTCAACCATGCAAACTTGATCCATCCACCCACCTGCATTAGAACAACTGCCACCAGAAATTTGAGATTCCCTACTGAGAGCCAAAGCACCCATTTGCCATCCAGACAATTTCTAGAGAAGTTCGCTGCCTACCAGGAGCTCGCATTCATGACACCTCTGAGAGGCTGCCAAGCCTGATGAACTCTACAGAGTATGATCTGTTCCTACTGTTCCATGTAGGGTCTATTGATAATGCAACAAGGCAACTTAGACTGTATGCCCCTCAGAGCAATATTAGAAGGATCAGGAGCACAGGTGGTGTTCTCCTCTATCCTCCCAGTCACAGGAATTGGTTCAGGAAGGGACAGGCAAATTGAACAGGTGAATGCCTGGCTGTGTAGCTGGTGCCATACTCAGGGTTTTGGCTTCTATGATCATGGATGCACCTTTGTGAAGCCAGGTCTCTTGGGAGCTGATGGGATTCATCTGACCAAGTAAGGCAAGACCCTCTTTGCCAACAAGCTGGCCAGATTTATAAGGAGAGCTTTAAACTAGATTTAGCAGGGAAAGTGTATGGAGTTTTGGGTAACAGAAAAGAGCCATGGGCTGCTGGTACATTAAGAACCAATGGGAACACCTATGAAATGCCCCAAACGAATTAGGGCATTTTCCTCTAAAAAGGTGACATTGTTGATAGCCCGACTGAAGTGTCTCTATACCAATGCCTGCAGCATGGGTAACAAACAAAAGGAACTAGAAGTCACTGTGCAGCTAGAAAGTTATATTTTAATCATTGTCACTGAAACATGGTGGGATGAATCACACAACTAGAGTGCTGCAATCAATGGCTATAAACTGGAGGGGGGGTTTACCCTCTATATAAAAAAATGGATTGACTACACACAGCCATCTTTGAAAAACTGCAATGAACAGGTTGAGAGCTTATGGGTGAAAATTAGACACCAAGCCAACAAAGGAAACCTCGTGGCTGGTGTTTACTACAGGCCATCCAATCAAGGGGAGGATGTCGATGAAGCGTTCTTACTTCAACTACAGGAAGCATTATGCTCGCAGTCTCTGCTCCTGCTGGGGAGTTTCAGTCACCCTGACATCTGCTGGAAGAGCAGCACAGCAAGCTGTAAGCAGTCCAGGAGACTCTCAGAGTGCATTGAGCATAATTTCTTAATCCAGGTGATAGCCCAACCAGAGGAGAAGCATTACGGGGCTTGGTGCTTACCAACACAGATAAACTAATAAGAGTGGTCAAGACTCGTGGTGGCCTAGGCTGCAGTGACTTTAAAAAGAGTAATAAGGAGTACCCTGGGAACTACCGACAAGTCAGCCTCACATCTGTGCTTGGTAAGATTATGGAACGGATCCTTCTGGAAGACATGTCAAAACATACAGAAGACAGGGAGGTGATTAGAGACAGCCAACTTGGCTTCACCAAGAGTAAATCACGCCTGATTAATCTAGTGGCCTTCTAGCAACTGATGTCATCTATTTGGACTTCTGTAAGGTCTTTGATGTGGCCCCCCACAACATTCTTGCTGCTAAATTGGGATCATATGGGTTTGATGGATGGACTGTTAGATGGATAAGGAATTGGCTGCATGGCCACACCCTCAAGAGTTACAGTCATCGGCTCAATGTCCAAGTGGAAACCAGTAATGAGTGGTGTCCCTTAAGGGTCTACACTGGGACCAATACTATTGAATATCTTCATTCATGACATAGGTAGTGTGATTGAGTGCACCCTCAGGAATTCTGCAGACAACACAAAGATGAGTAGTGCAGCTGATGTGCTAGAGGGAAAGGATGCCATCCACAGGAACCTTGACAGCTTTGAGGAGTTCAACAAGTCCAAGTGCAAGGTCCTGCACCTGGGTCAGGGCAATCCCCAGTATCAATATAGACTGAGAGATGAATGGATTGAAAGCAGCCCTGCAGAGAATGGCTTGGGGATACTGGTGGATGAAAGTATTGGACATGAACCAGTAATGTGCACTTGCAGCCCAGAAAGCCAATCGTATCCTGGTCTGCATAAAAACAAGCATGGCCAGCAGGTCGAGGGAGGTGATTCTTCCCCTCCACTCTCGTGAGACACCACCTGGACTACTGCATCCAGTTCTGGGGTCCCCAGTACAAGAAAGACATCGACCTGTTCAAGCAGTTCCAAAGGAGGGCCATGAAAATGGTCAGAAGGCTCTAGAGGAATACCTCTATTATGAAGAAAGGCTGACTTGGGGTTGTGAGCCTGGGGAAGAGAAGGCTCCTGGGAGACCTTATTGTGGCCTTTCAATCTATAAAGGGGGCTTATAAGAAAGATGGAGAGAGACTTTTTACCAGGGCCTGTAGTGACAGGACAATGGGCAGTGGTTTTAAACTGAAAGAGTGTAGATTTAGTTTGGATAGAAGGAAGAAATTGTTTATGATGAGGGTGGTGAGACACTGGAACAGGTTGCCCAGAGACGCTGTGGATGCCCCATCATTGGAAGTGTTCAAGGTCAGGTTGGATGGAGCTTAGAGCAATCTTATCTAGTAAAAGATGACCCTGCCCGTAGCAGGTGGGTTGGACTGGATGATCTTGGAAGGTGCCTTCCAACCCAAATCATTCTATGATTCTATGATTTGTCTGGCTAGTATCATCCAGTGATTATCTGTGCAGTCCTAATAGATTTTCTATCTACTGCAGTTAATGACTCAATACAGACTGAAAGGAAAAGAATTTAACGTACCTCAAAGAAAAGATTTTTGGTCTGTTGTCATGGATCTAAGATTATTTTGTTATTCAAACTAATGCTGACAGGAGAATATTTATAAATGTCAAGAAGATGCAGCTCTTGTTCCATTTGAAAGACAGAAGTATTAATTTCTCTCAATATTATAATTCATTATTATGGAGTTCCTTATATTTAGGAAGATAATTTTACATTAGTCCTTGAAACCCCTTGACTCCATATTACCTTAAATTACATCAGTGTATATAGCCTGTTTTGTCTGTATTACCTCTACATCTTCTGCCCTAAATAACAATTTGCACCCAAAAATAATACAGATAAATAGTAACATTTTCCCTCTTTCTACCATTACCAACTGTTTTGAAACTGGAGAGTACTCATTCTTGATTGATTTTTTTCTTTTTATTTTATTTACATGGAATTGAGAAGATTTTAATGAGAAAAAGATACAAGTTATCAAAACTTATTAAATCACTGAGCCAAGAGCAAATATGATATGACATATTTAACATAAACCAGCACTAACATAATTATAAATATCCAGCCATTTTTGTGAAGGCAGCTGTCAAAAAGAAGGGGACATGTAGCCTAGCCCAGTTTCCATAAAATATTGAACAGAATTCAAAATGAATATAATACAGTCAAACTATCAAACAGCAAGAAATTTCTGTTTTAAAAACAAAACTGACCCAAGGATCGATGATCGATTGATAGATAAATTAAACAATAAAATATTTCTCTGCCATTGGTGATGAAGAAAAGAGTCACTTACCTAAAACACCCAGCCTGTAATTGAGAGTGACAACAATGACATTTCCATAACTTGCAAGAATGCTGCCATCAATCATATTGCCAGTACCCTCCATGTAAGATCCACCATGGATGTAGACCATAACGGGCTTCTTGCTGTTCTGATCATGAATGTCTGAAAAAATTCAAGTAAGGAAAACAGAATAAAGTAATAAAAAAAAAAAAAGGAAATATGGCATTAGCAATTTATAACATGCTAAAAATATTCTTAATTATTTCCTATGTTTTCAATGTCATCACTACCAATTTAATCAACTAGCTTACACAGTTCAGAATCATTCTACAAGCCTAATATTTATGGTTTGAATATCTCTTTTGGTTACTTCAAATACTGTTTCCTTTGAAACGTTCTCAGAACACTTGAAATGCCTTCAATATTACAAGGAATTTAATTTGAATATAAATGTCTAAAAGCCTAGAGAAAAATCAAATTATGGAATAATCTTGTCTTTTTTTAGAATATTCTGATTCAAGTATATGCCAATTTAGAAATATCTGTACATCTATTAATAAAATTACAATAATGATCCATACTTTCCCATTTCTCACTGAGACATAATTGTTGAAATTATATTCCCAATAGTTCGGTAAGGGATAATATCACAAAATCAAATTGTTCTGATAGAAGTAAACATAGTAAACTGTTCCTTCTTTCAAATATCCTAGGAGTTAACAAACAAAGAGAATTTCTGTGAATTCATGGCCCAGATTTTTTGTATCTAAAGTAAACAATGTCTTTTGTGTTGTACTTTTCCTTGTCATGGTAGCTAAGCCTTGAATTAATGCTACTTAATGGTATGGCTGATCTTTTGTATACACAGAAAAGTTCTTGACTACTTTCAAACAGATAAACAGCTGGGTATTTCTAAAAGAAAGTTAAATGCAATTGGTAGTAATATTTACATACTTTGGAGTGAGTTATAAAGATGCACTAAACAATGATTTGGGGTATATTTAGGACTGGATCCATATCTCTTTCTCTAATAACCAAAAAGTTAGGCTCCTGACCCCAGGGATGGTTCAGACTACCTAAATTAGGAACTTAGCTTCTCTGCAGTAACAGTGGGAACAGGGGCTAAGCTCCTTTAAAAAGCAGAGGGCAATTCAGAAAGTTGCCATTAGATATATACACCTTTTACAAATAATGCCGTGTATCTGCATGTGGAATAGGATATATTCAATCATATAATATCAATTCATATAGAATATGATATATTCAATCATATAGTACAACATACAAGGGAAAGCAGAGTCTCTGACTTTTCAATCAGGATTAAAAAAAAAACAACAACAAACCTGTGTTGTCTTTAGGGTAGGATAAGCATATCCTGGAAAACAGTGGAAAAGGGAAGTGGAGGAAGAAAAAGCTGAGCTAAATACCTAGAGGTAGGGAACCTGGGTTTGAAAGCCTTCCAAAACTCTTCCCTCTCCTCAGGTTTGTTAGGAAATACTCTAAGATACCAAAAATCTGATCAGCAATGAGACATCACATACATAATAATTTGTATACATGGAATTAATTTGAGCATATTTAAAGGTAAATTATGACTGGTCATATTCCTATGGCCCACTTTTACTTTACTCATGTGTATGCACTACCCTAAATATCAAAAATTGTCAGCTGAGTGCAAGGAACATATGTTCAGGCTCCAATGTACACCTGTCTAGTTGTCAGAGTTTAAGGCTTCTCGTAGAATCTGCCTTCTTTACATAAAAAGATACATACTTTACATGTTGTATTTATGTGTTGTACTTGAGCAGCAGAACAAAAGTTTCTGTGATAAGATCTTTTCAATTGTTGTGACTGTAAGAGTGCAGCCATTAAACATATCATTTAAAGCAATGAGGTACATTCTAGTGGATGTATTTTTTTAATTCTCAGCATTTTCAGCAAAATACATGACTGTTTTTCTTCTGTGAAGGCTCAGCTAAGCCCTCAAAAAATGAAAGCAACAATTATTTAACACAATTTTTTGTGTTACTGAATTACATTTCCCTTCTCTCTCCAAAGTCTCATGTCATGATTCGTTGTATTTAGTCTTTCCTTATTACATAGTTCTACCTCAGGGTTGAATCTTTCCCTGCTGAAGTCAATGGGAGGTTTCCTCTTCCCCTTCAATGGGAACATGATTAGCTTCAACATAAAGCAAATGAGCTCCATGTTTTATGTGTTTAGATCTAAAGTGAATGCCCTTGTTAATCATGAAACCGTAACGTTTTGTGAAGTTTTAAGAAGTCTGAATAATAATGTATTTATAAACCAACATCTGTCTTAAGTTTTTAAAGCAATTTTGGTTTTGCTTGTTACTTATCTTTTGCTTTAAAATTAACTACAGAATTCGGCATAGCAAATGATGATACTATAATTTTAAAAAATCGCATTTTGCTCAGAAATAGGAAGGTGATATTCAGAAAATAACAGTAATTTTGGAGTATTCTGCACAACATTTTTGTGTTGTAAGAAATAGTGTAATTCAGCAATGAAGGTGGTACAGTAGTGTGACTCAAAGACCAGAGATTTTTTTTTATCGTATTTTATATATAGATAGAGTAGCTACAATTGAGCTAATCTCCCAGGAAAAGAGGAGATATTGTCCTCACTGCAGTATGCATGATTCTAAGGGGAATAGAGAGGACAAATGTTTCAGAGTTATTTGAACTGTTGTCAGATAGAAGAACTCAGGAAAGAAGACATGGAATAACACTTCGGATTGGCCAAGCATGAGACGAATAAGAAACACATTGCTCCAGAAACAGACCAATAAACTACCCAAGGTTGTTATCTTCTCAATTAATTTGAAAATATTTTTCTTAATTTGGTAAATATATAAAATAAACTGTCAGTGTAACTTTAATGAAAAGGAAGGGTGAGAATAGAGGAAGATTTCATTATGTCTTTCTATTTTGGTGCATCCTAAATAACTTTGCTGTGCCAAGACAAGAAAAAAGTATTTCCTTGTAAAAATTTTGGGCTACTTCACTGTGAACTTTAACATTTCCTTTCAGGGAATCCAGTCCAACTCTGAGAAAAGTCAATGAAAATTATAGTAATTTATTTCAGTGAGAATGTGTTCAGAGTCAGAACGAATGTATCTCAGAGTCTAGCTGGTTACAGGAAAAAACAATAAAGCAACATCAACAACTTCTTTTATTTTTGTGTCCTGAAATAAACCACATCCTGTGAGGAAAAAAAAAAAAGTAAATAAAAATAGCAAAGACAAAACATAATTCAACTGCGTCAATGTACAGCATGTGCACTGGGGAAACAGTGGAAGTGAAAGGAAGGATATATGTGATATTTTTTATGAATTTCAAACAGGTGAATTTTCAAAATGTGTAGGAGGGAAAAGAGCACATGCATGTTTTTAAATTCCATTTTCTCAACCTAAGAAAGAACAGGGGGGAAAAAGTATGTGGTTTCAAATAATATTTATGTTACTCACTTCACAATTATTTGGGAATAACCTTTACACCTATGTCACAGGGGAACTGCAGTCATCTATATGCTAATTTGGATTTTAAAAAGAAAAACAATGAAAGGAATTTCTAAAGAAGAAAATAAAGAAGCACGTTGAAGTGTGCTTCTGCAAATAAGGGACTAAAAATCATGTTGAAATAACAGCAATAACAATAACAATTATTATTATTATAAAAATTAAAAAGTTTATGTTCATGCATCAGGGTCGAACTTTGAAAAAACAAAAAATACCTTCATCTTCACCACGATCATTACTGGTTATATCATCTGCGCTTTTCTTTGTGTTGGCTCCTGGGATCATAGTGAGGAGGAGAATAAAGGGAAAAAAGAGAATTCAAAAACAGTAGGTTCTCAAAAATATAAAAAAAACCACTAGTACAAAAAAAGGAAAATGTAACAAAAATGTCAAAATCTGTTACATTTGAAATTGAAAAACAAAAAAGATGCAAACTGCACACAAACATAAAATGTCAAGAAGAACAAATTGAAAATATTTGAAAAAATGTATCTTATTCTGTGACAATGCAGTTACTTCAGTTAAAAGTGATTTCTGCAAAAACAAAATTAATAAGCTATTAAAAAAGAATAATATAAACCAAAAAAGTATATTAAAAATTTAGCAAATTATTGTTTCTACATAAGAAATGTAATTTATTTCATTCTGTTCTGTAACCTTGAAGAAATAATGCCTTCAGTCACTATCTTCAATGACTTAACATTTTATTCATCCTCATCAGGATTTATTAAGAATTAGCGACAACCTGAATTTTAGATGGAACTAATGCAAATAAAATTACCATTGAGTCTTACACAACTTGAATGGACCAAGACAAACCATAAAGACCTCCTTAAAATTTAATCTTGCTTCCCATATGAGCAAAAATATATTTAAAACAACAGACTGTAAACAAAGGTGAAACAGAGTTGAGTCAATCCCAGACATGAAATTGGTCCAAAAGTAGCCTTGGCTCATATTATATCATATTTCATGCTCTTTAGAAAAACCTAGAAATTAACTGAGAACAGTTACTTACCATGATAAAGAACTTCCAGTTATTTATTAGAAGATTTAGGAAAGAATACATTATAAATTGTATTCAATATGCTTTCTCAAAATACTTTTGAGGTGTATACATGCGCACACACACACACAGACACACATACACACACATGTCTATACATGCCATAGCCTGTGCTTATGGGGAGCAAGAGGAAATAAACATAGTTTTCTGTCTCTCCTTGAGCAATACTTCTGGTTTCTGACCAAAAAAAAATTACACCAAGCTATTCTTGCATGCAACGTTTCCTTATACTGTGCTTGCTCCTGTAACAAGTAGCCCTCTGTAATGTAAAGGGTTACTTGTAAAGAGTGAAACATGAATAGGAAACTCAATTTCTAATTCAGTTTAGAAATAAACTACGGCTACTAAACAAATAAAATGGTCTAAGTCACCAGTCTAACCATTTTTTCCTGAATTGTCTTTATTTGGAAGTGTGTTTTCAAGCCATACTGGAAAAGAACAGTATAGTATATTAACTTGTTTATGTATGAGTTTGTGTATGGAGTCTGAATATGTCACAGAGACATCATATTTAGCTAAAATAACTATTTCATTACTTCCTTTTATTCTACTGTTTAAAATGTCCTTATATCCCTCAAAAATCAATGTTTCAAGTAAATCTCAGTCCATGATTGTAAGACAGAATGTGGTTAGTTGTTACTAAAGTACTTAAGATTTGTTACTATATACATTTAATATTCTGTACACTGTCTTCTTGATGCAGACGGAATATAGATTTTCTATAGAAATTTTCTAGAAACACTGCCATTATACATGCAGTGATGGTGCTAGTGAGTCAAAATGTGAAAAGCAGTGGCTGAGACTCCATCTCCACACAAAGCCTGCATCTTCAATGCAGTTGTACACAAGTTGTATATGTAGTATACGAGTGCATTCAATTATATGTATCCAGTACATAATTAACTAGGTAAAATATCACTGTCAATGAAATACAGATGTTCTCTAAACTATCAATTTATTTGAGAAATGTTAGATCCAGGCTCTAAATCTCAGTTACCATCCAAGGTTTGCCCCTTTTTTTTAAATACTTTTCCAAATTAGTTTTAGCCCTATGAAGATTGAACCCAGTGAGGTAGTCTTGTAATTGTTTGATAAAAAAAAAAAGATCATTGTATGCTAAATATGAAATCAACTACCACATATCATTCCTATGCATTGAAAAATAACAAAATCAGTGTGACCACATATATACAGTGCCTTTAGACAAGAACTGTCTGTGCAATGATTTAGACTGTAATCCATATTTAAAGTATCTTGAGTGAAGGAAGTAGATGTGTCCCAAAATGTTTTAGTTAAACTACTATGCCCCCCGCAAATCATCAATATATATCAGTAGCATATTGCAAGGATTTTCTCTCTAATGTGCTGTCTGAAGTGATTCTGGTTCAGTGTACTTCAGAAAGAACAATCCAAGTGTAATGAGAATTTAGAAAATGTCATCACACCATGCTACTAGATGTGATGAGACACAAATGTCACATAACACAGGTATGCAACATAAGGTTATAGGCAATATTTGGAACATTCTTTATTTCTTTCTTCAATCTTCACAGCTTGAAGAAATCATGGAGTAACCAATTTTCAGAACAACTTAATCTAATTCTAAAATGTATTTAATTGCAATGTGAGCGGGAATGCTGTTTCTCCTATGTGTTGCGGCACGATCATTTATTTGTCTATTGGTAACTGAAATATATTTTTACAACTAAGTTCTTGGATTTGAGGGGTTTTTAAATTCATTTTGAGATCTGATAAAATGGATTACATTAATGAGTTCTCAGTCTGGGTTTCTGTGTTCCTACCACATTGGGTTTTTTTCATACTGCGGATACTAACCATAGAATCATAGAAGCATAGAATCATTTGGAAAACACCTTTAAGATCATCGAGTCCAACTGTTAACCTAACACAAATTCACCACTAAATCATGTCTCTAAGCACCACACCTACACATCTTTTAAATACCTCCAGGGATGGGGACTCAACCACTTCCCTGGGCAGCTTGTTCCAATGCCTGACAACCCTTCCAGTGAAGAAATTTTTCCTAATACCCAAACTAAACCTGCCTGGCACAATTTGAGGATGTTTCCTCTCATCCTATCTCTTGCTACTTGGGAAAAGAGACCAACACCCACCTTGCTACAACCCCCTTTCAGGTAGTTGTAGAGAGCGATAAGGTCTCCCCTCAGTCTCCTTTTCTCCAGGCTAAACAACCCCAGTTCCCTCAGCCGCTCCTCATAAGACTTGTGCTCCAGACCCTTCACCAGCTTCATTGTCCTTCTCTGGACACGCTCCAACACCTCAATGGTTTTCTTGTAGGGAGGGGCCCAAAACTGAAGACAGTTTTCGAAGTGTGGCCTCATCAGTGCTGAGTACATGGGGATAATCACTTCCCTAATCCTACTGGCCACACTATTTCTGATATAAACCATATGGGTAATAATGTTGGTATGGAACTGCTTGAGGACAACAGAAGTTTTATTGTTGGAATTACTTCAGTAGCGCCAAAACCAGAAACATATTATAGTAGCTTCCAGAAACATATTATCTCATACAGAGAGGAAAATTGGAATTTTCCAAACATGTTGTCTGTTTTTTGTTAAAAATGTTGATTCATTTGTCCTGAAACTTCTGTAAGATGATATTCCCTGTCATAAGAAAAAAAAAGACTTGCTATTAGTCTAAGGTTAGCTTAAGGTTGTGCTTCAAGTTGTTAATCTAGGAGACAGAATGGAAATGTGACTCAGATTCTCCCGTGGGTCAGGAGAATTCCCTGCCTGCATTGACTACTTGTGCCACAGATCAGCGCTTCCCTCTGCTTTGGGACTTCTTTTGGGGGTGTTCAGGGTTGGGGCATTTTTCTTCCTCATATATATAAAAATCAGAGGAGCACCAATTTTAGCTTTGGATTCCCATACACCAAACTAACATTATCACTGGATTAATAGGATTGGCCCTTCTGCAGTCTAAGAAGTGTTTACTCATTCATCCAACTTGAAACATAAATGGTAAATCTTAACGTCAATTCTGGAACCAGCAGTAGAGCAGAGAGGAGGACACATAGCAGTGGTGATCTAGCACATTAAAGACTGAATTCCAGGAGTATCTCTATTAACCAACCTAGGGTTTGACTGGAGTTCTTGGTTTGCAAAGCTTGTGTTTCACTTTTCATGCTGATGAAAAGTACCAAAGAAAAATATTTCAAAATGTTAATAGGATAGGAAATAATTTTCTGAATGGTCAAGGCCAAGAACTATTTAATTACACAAATTAAATATGTTGCAGATATCGTAGTTCTACTGCAGATTACATTTGTATAAAAGTTCATGTTTTAGAAAGTTCTAAGAGGCCGTACTGTTAATGACAACTAGAAGAAGATGTGACTTCATAATGTACATATTAAATTCCAGGTGACCTCTTTTCATTTGTCCTACAATTCCATTCATCGCTGAGTGAAAAAGCCATGCCATAATTCCTTACTGAACTGTGTCAAACCTCTTTTGCAAAGGATTTTTGCTCGCCAGAAAATGTTTTGGGGTTTTTTTTAGGATATAGTGTGACAGTTCAAATACAGAATAATGTAGGCATATATGAGCCATTTCCAAACTAGTGCCAATCAATGTAGCTGTAATAAAGCAGGGTTTCATGTGGGCTACTTTTTTGCTCCCTAAGAAGCTCTCTGTGTAGTGCAGTTGTAAACTTTAATTCAGTAAGCATCTCTTTTTAAAAGGTTTTCATTCTGAAACACTGACCCATGTGCTAATTAACTTTTAAAAAATACTTGATTTAATTTATCTATGGATGTAAAGTCATCTTGTATTCCCAGATTCATTCTTGATGCCATGGATACATCTATCACAAATGAAGAAGTCATCCCACTGTAAGCACAGTTTCTGGCTCACATTTCCTTTGATAATGATGAAAAATATCATTCAGAAACAGATTTTCTGGGGTTGCAAGTCTTCCCAGATGTATTCATAATTTATGCTACATCTTCCTCCATTTGGATAATACGTATCATATATATGTAATGTAGTCAGGTCCCATGCATGCAGCTTACCAGTGCTTGCATTTTAGGTATCTGTTCTGAAGCCTCTAATGGCAGCAAAAAATTATCAACTACTGCTTAAGCTGATGCTATTTCTTTGCATTTTATATGTAATTGCTCCATCTGTCACACAGTATACCTCTTGACCCCATTTAGTTTTTGGAAAATGCTCAGTTTTCAGAAATCACACAGCACATTATTAGTTGTATGACCTCCCAGTTTCACGTAGAACATGCTCAACCTTCTGAAAACTTTCAGCTCAAGCCAGATTAATACAGGATTTAATAGTCATTCTCTCAGTGATATGTCTTATTTATACAGCCATTTCAATAGATCTCTGAAGCTTTTGGTTTCCCATCCCATGATAACTATTATAATTTTACAATCAGCTCAAGTCAACAGTTCATTACAGTCTTGAGAGAACAACAGGAAAGCAGAACTGTACTTTCCTTTCTGCATTTGTCCCAAAACTGGTGGGTTAGCTTACAGTGCACAAGCCTTAAGTCATTTCACGTCCAAAAAAGGGGTCTATCAGTGGGGGAGTCTGGCTGTCATAATACTGTCCCTGGCTCACGGCTATGGCCAAGGCTCTCCAGCTACCTTTATAGCTGTACCAATAAGTTCTCATTTGGCAGTTGAAGAAAGATCAAACGAGGCATTTGGCATTTCAAATAAAAGTGGAGGAGAACAATTATTGAGAATTACAGCTTGTCAAAGTGTCTTAGAAGTTGACTGTGGATCACCTACGTTAGGAGACATCACAAAGAAAGGCAACATATCTATGTACCTGTATTTTTAGAAGCCTGTTGGTTTGAATTGGAGAAAGAGAAATATATGCATATTGTCTAGATTTAAATAACCTTTATTTCTTAATTATTTACTGAATACTGGTGACGTGTGTGCAATTGTGTGTGGATGTATACATATATGCAAATATATACACGTACATGTGCATGGAAATGCTCTATGCAGTTAACAGTCTTCCAGAAAGAACAGTTTTATTCTCTGGCACTCCCTTCCCATAATGGTGTTAAAATGAAATTATAATCTGTCAACAGTGTGCATAACTCCAGCAAACAGCCACATTCAATGATTTCAAAGCATTAAATTAGATGCCTTCCAGTTCTCTCCTAAATAATATGAAGACTTAGATTCCTACTGTTCTAGGTAGTTTTTAATGTGGAAGCCAATGAAAGCTCAGAATTTTACTTATATTTGCCTGAATTAGATTTGTTTGGTTTTGTTTTAATTCCTATATTATCACTGAATAGCAGAAGACACATGATTGCAGTGGTCATTATCCTGATAGTATTAACAATAACAACAACAAAACCATTTGGGTTGCAACTGCTAGCTCTGCATAGCAGCAACATATAACTAAGGAACATGTAACATAATTGAATTTGTGTTCTTAATGACTCCAGCTGCAACACACACAAAAAGAATAACCCTATAATTCCAGACCACAGCAAATGTGTAGATGCTGCTATATAGCCAGGAAATGTTTCTTTTCAAGAAAAGAGATTTAAATTACAATTTTGTGTCATATTTGAAATTGGAGGGACTGTAAGAAAATGCAGAAAAAATCCCTAATTCTAATATTACCTCAGCTCTGTACTCTACGTTGCCTATAGTTTTCAATTACATGATTACACTTACCTTTGTTTTCAGAAAAATTGCTTGCATCTCTCCATGCATTAACTGTTTCACATACAGAGAATGAAAGCGGGATGAAATTCTTAATATTTTATAAATGGCAGGACTCTGTATACTGTGCCTCCCAAATAAAATCAGAAATAATGACTGCTCCATGCCCTAAACTGTGTGCTTCCCACAAGCTGTTTTCCTGGACAACAATAAGTGCATTAAATCAGTCCATCCTTAAGTTTCACATGCTTTAAATGAGGTTATATCTTCCAACAAGTTAATACAGGTCAATGGAGTATATTAATTGTCACACAAAGTGACTGTGCTGTCCTGTACAGTTCCACAGAAGGATACAAGCACTTTTCAAAAGTAGGGATGTTGTAGAAATAATTATTTACTATCATTTAATAAGAGTTATTAGTTCTGTGATTGATATGGGAGTTCCTTTCGTTACAAATTTATTCCACACCAGTATGTTGATATGGATTCATCTCAATGAAGAAAATGTAATACTCATACAGATTCCAGGGTAGGGAAAATCTTCAAACTATCTGTATAGATCATACGTGATCCTGACCACTGGTTTAGAACAAAAAGAGCTATGTTGCTACATGAAGTTTTGGCCTGTCTACACTCTGATTATACTATTTTGTATTCATCAGCTAAATGCTATTGACTCTTATTCCAAGTAAGATGAAAAGATAAAACCTTGACTTATGTAACTTTGGGCAAATGGGGTATCTTTTCCCTTTTGTCAAACTTTTGAAAGCTTCCTATTAATTTAATTTTAGGAAAGCGAACCATTCATTTTAAGAAGATTTTTAAATATAGGTCTATGAGGAAGATAAACACTGGCATTTACACTGCACACTTGTCATGGTTACTAAAAGAAACACACCTGAAAGCTATTTCTTATTCTGAAAATATTTGCATTTATTAAGATTGTATTTATTAATCCCAGAAAAAATTATCAAACTAGTAATTTTTATCTTTCATCCTGTGTTAATCCATTATGGTATATTCTTTACCAACAAAATGACTTTGAATAAAAATTACTGAGAATAATAATTTTTAAAACTATTAAATTCAGGTTTGACAGATTGCTTTTATTGATAATTATTAATAGAGAAATCATTATTATTTTAGAAGATTAATAACTAATATAAAAATGAGGTCGCTACATAAATTCATTAATATTTTTCATAAGGATTTTTGTTACGCAAGTTACACCACATCTAGAACTTAATGTCTTCTAAATGCAGTACATTGCTTAGACATAACTGTCTATAATGGCTCAAAAGAAAGAAGGCATTGTGCGGCCTATCCTTTCAGTGACCTCCAACAGATAAGGGGAGTGTTTCTTGCACTTCCAGTGTAACTGAATCTGCTCTATTTGATGGAGGACTGGACTGAGCCTGCAATGCTTACTGATTGAATAATGAAAGACTCATTAAAAAGCATAAATCTACCATATAGTTGTTTAAATTAATTCAGACAGAAGCATGTATTTTTCTGTACAAGCATCAGGAGGAACACTGTCAGAATGAAAGTGTGGCAGTGACCTCAAATAGCTTACATTTCTCTGCTAAATTGGTGCACTTGATGAGGTGCGAATGTAAAAATGCTAACATGACTGAGTGCACAATACTGCTATGTAGAAGCACAGCATTTGCTTTCACCCATCTCATCTCCGTCATCAGCGAAGCTATTTTGAATTTGGAAAAGATACATACCTACATGCTACTTTCTTGAATTACAACATCCAAAATATAACAATCAGTTTGATATACGGAAATGTTTAAAAATACACTCTTTCCCTTTGTGTTATATATACTGGCTCTGTGCTGGCAAAGCTCTTAGGTGCATAGCTTTAAGCATGAGAAGTCCTGTTGACTGCAAAGAAAATACCAGTATGCATAAGCTTCAGCACTGTGATGAAGCTGGCTTCAGTCCTGTCTGAGGACCGAGAACATGAGTAAGTCTACAGGAAACACTACAGTAAAGATCCAAGAACATGAGAGCCGCTGTAGGATATATAAATCCTACTGCAAAGTTTGTCCAGAAGTATGTGTAATATACTGCACTGGCAAGTCAGAGGGTGTGAGATATGGGTAGAGTACAATTAGTTGCAGAGGGGCATGAGGTTGTTAGCATGATGATTATACTACAATTAAGTGTTCAAGAATGTGTAGGACTTCTAAATTAGAAGGCACAAATCAACATTTGTTATTAAGCAAAATTCCCAAGGCTAGATCTAACGACACTCTAGGTAATCTAGATGATAACTAGACTTTGCAGAAAGAATTCAGTAATGTGGACCTAACACTACCTATAACTGAAGGGTGAGTACTTTCAAAGAAGCTTAAGAGAGATAAGTACCTATGTCCCATTTAAAATGAATGTGAATGAATGTGTAAAAAAAAGTGAATCAACAGCCCGTTTTAATAACTAAAGGTAACTGTTGCACCCTCTCCGCAAACAGCTGAACAACGCAAGCACATACCCTGCATTTAACAACTGCTGGTGAAGTTTGTGCAAACTCTCCCTTTGGGCATTGGTAGGCACCACTGGAAGCTGTGAGCTGAATAATCAACTCTTAAGAATACCTCTAATTATTTGATGCAGCTATTTTAATTCTTCATTTTGAACACAAGCTCAATTTGCAGTTGCCTTCGGAGAATTCAGGAAATAATTGTGTTTGTTATTTCAGTGGATCCTGTATTGATGTAGAATGTAATTTTATTCCATGTAATAGATGATATAATAGTTTCGCACCATATTTACTTCTAATTTTGATGTTTACTGGATCTCTGACACTTTTGTTTTTATTTGGGAATCATGGAAGTGTTAATTACAGGTAAGTAGGAGGTCTGTATAAGACATCTGAAGGAGATACATGCAAAACTTCATTCACGGCTTTTTTTTAGTCTTTTTGTTTTTCAACACATAATCCAGTGTTTTCAATTTTTTCTCTACTAGTTTTCAATGATATCTTTATCTACACACAGCAATGTATTAATACCTACTGGAATTAGCAATAGCAAACCAACTAAACAATTAGACTATCAAACAACTAAAATGTTAATAAAAGGAGTTGAAAATTAAAAGAAAAGATGGGATAGAATATACTATAGCTATTTCAGGGAAAACCAGATCTAAGATGGATATGATGAAGAGCTTTATAATCTGAAATATGAATATTCTAATACTTCCAAAAAAGAGTACAGGCACAGAAAAGATTTTCTCTAGGACTGAATAGCAGATGCCTAGGAAATAAGATAGAAGCTGGAAAGGAAGGCTCTTTTAAACATTTTATTCATTATTACTTAGTACTGAAACCATATATGACTTTGCCAAACAAAAATCAGTCTCCTTGTCCCAAAGAACTTACACTGTGAGAAGATACCAAGGAAAATACTGACTGCCAGGTCTTCTAAATAAAACACACAGAAACCATACTTTTAAAGAAGGAAATCTTGCATTCTACTTTTTCATTATTTCCACAGAAAGATAGTTGAAGACCGCAAGATATTAGGATTGGGTCACTTAGAAAATGTGCAGCTCTATCCAAGTCAGGAGATTGATTTACAGCGTAACAAGCAAGTTCATGAGCAGACCACTTCCCACTCTCACTAAGACCCTGGAAATTAAATGGAGCAGATCTAGACTTAAACAAAAAAATCTAGAAACAGAACAGAAATTACTTTTATGTTCATATTATAATTTGTGAGGTTTCAGCACGCAAAGTTAGCTCATGCATCATTGATGAAGGCTAAGCAGTTGTAGGACTTTATGCATAAAGTCATCAGAGCATTTTGATTTTCATGAATTTATACTAGCAACAACTTTAAAAAATACATTCAGTCCATCCTAGTTGGAGCTTGAAAATGCAGTATTTCTGGCAATACTTTTCTGTCCTCAAATTGATAAGATTTTTGGATGTTTTCACAGAAAAATATTAGGGAAGAGGGATGAGGAGGGGGAAAGCACGGACTGAAATTGCAGCATTCCATATTATTTACATTCTAAGTGCTTCAAGGCATAAGTTCTGAGCATATGATGAAGCTGTGAGATTTTATCTACAAATGTTAAAGCTGAACAAGGATTGTTTTGATTCATACATGCTACATAATTATTAATTATATTAAGCTAGCATCAAAACATCTGGTCAGAATCATGATTTAAACTTTCAAACTTCAACACCACAGCACTGATCTCACTAGTATCTGATCCATCTAATCTCCATTACCTGATAATATCAGTTAGCTGGTTTTGATGCATACTATGTTTGTGGATTACAAATGTGTTCTGGTGGAATAATCTTTTCTCTATTGACCAAAATTAATAAAAATTCATGTCTCATTTTGGTTTTCCATTTTGAAATGTTCCAAGCACAATTTAAGCTTAGTATTTTCAATGTTGGGTTGCTTTACTCAAAATTTAGAAAGGAACAACAGTAGTTTGTAAATTAGCATTATGTGACAGAAGTAGGAAATTAGAAGCAAATAATAAAAAGTCCCGTATGATATAGTTACTACATGGCATATGCCATTTGGTACCATATAATATTATATAATGATATAATATCAACATAATGTAATATGATTTTACTACTCCACCTGAAGAAAGACAACTTGAATTTTGCTTTTAAAGGGAATCATATATGAACTATATAGAATTGTATGTGAAATGATACAGCTTATGCATGCAATTACTTCTGAGAAATCAAATTCCAGTCCTCTTTGGCTGAATATAAATAGTTTTTGTGAAAAGGAAAAGGACGAGTTTTTCTTCTTTTGGTTTATTTAAGCACTATTATTGTATGTGTGGTGATGTTATCTGTTGTGATGTTATCTGTTGTGATATGTACTTCAGTTCCTACAGGAAAAAAAAAATAGAACTTAGTACTGCATTTGTATTCAGCTGTAAAAGAGATCTGAATGTTTCCTTGTCTCAATCAGTGCAATTTACAATTTAAAACACCTACCATCTATTTGAGGAAATTAACTATAATTGGCAGTTTTGCTCAGGAAAATAAGACATGGAGCTTAAGTCTATTGAAGGTCACTGATAAAGTGAGTTAGAGAGGTTGTCTGAAGGTAGAACTGGCACGGCATTGGTCCAAATTATACCTGCCTGTATGTTATTACTCTGTAAGTTATATCAGTACTGAAATACACTTACAGGAACAAAATGTAAATACTGGCACCACAGCCAACTTCCCTACCACTAACAGCATCAACAAGAAGGTATCAGACCTAAAAACACAGCAAAAAAGATCGCTGTGATCAAATCTCTCAGGGTATAGCTTCAGTTTTCTCCTGGCATTGACAAAACCTCCTGTCCAAGCTCAAAGCCTCCTGACAAAGTCTACATGGTGTAGTAGAATGAGCTTACTCTGTGCACTTCAATTCTCTCCTCCACTCTAAAGAACACCCAGTTTCTGCCAACTGTTTTTCACCTGATGCAAAATTTGAAAGGAAAAAAAGCACCAGGTGAAAGGTGATTTTTGTAGTAGTTGCTCTGCTGGGAAACTGCCAAAAGGCAAATTTCATTAGTTTCACTGTGTGTGTATGTGGTTGCACATGTGTGTCTTTGTGACATTTGCCATGTTCTCACACTCTTTTTAACCTCCCATGCCTGGATCTTTTAGACACACAGGAAAATGCTGAGAATGCCCATTGGATTTTGTTTTGCTTTTCAGGCACCACAGTGGGTAATTTCATACTTCTTACCAGCCAACCCTGATAAAATTGGCCATAAAAAGCAGAGGAAAGAAAAGAAAGAAAATCAAATGAGGCAAATCATGCCTGACTAATCCAGTGGTCTTCTACGATGAAGTAACTGCATCATTGGATAAGGGAAAAGCTAAGGATGTCATCTATCTAGACTTCTGTAAGGTCTTTGATATGGTTCCCCACAACATTTTTGCTGCTAAATTGGAGAGATATGGGTTTGATGGATGGACTGTTAGATGGATAAGGAATTGGCTGCATGGCCACATCCTCAAGAGTTACAGTCATCAGCTCAATGTCCAGGTGGAAACCAGTAACGACTGGTGTCCGTCAAGGGCCCATACTGGGACCAATACTATTTAATATCTTCATTAATGACATAGCGGGATTGAGTGCACCCTCAGCAAGTTTGCAAATGGTACGAGGTTGAGTGGTGCAGTTGATATGTTTGAGGGAAGGGATGCCATCCAGAGGGACCTTGGCAGGCTTGAAAAGTGGGCTCCTGTGAACCTCATGAAGTTCAACAAGGCCAAGTGTAAGATCCTGCCCCTGGGTCTGGCAATCCCCAGTACCAATACAGACTGGGGATGAATGGATTGAGAGCAGGCCTGCAAAGAAGCCCTTGGGGATACTGGTGGATGAAAACTTGGACATGAGACAGTAATGTGTGCGTACAGCCCAGAAAGCCAGTTGTACCCTTGGCTGCATAAAAAGAAGTGTGACCAGCATTACTGAGGGGTGTGTTTCTATTTTGCACGTTTTCTAAAACCTATGACACGTTGGTTTTGGCATATGTTTAATAATTCCTGCAACAAAACTATGATGGGACATTCTGCAAAATTTGCATCTAGAGTTCAGTGCAAACAACTTTCTATATTTTAGCATTTAAATAAACCTTTGCTGTCACCCACATTTTAACTCTGATGATATAATTTTCCTAGTGATCAAACTGCATTACCCTTCTCTGTCCCATATTGACTTTACCACATTTCATTTTAGTATCTCATTTCACAGGTCTCTACATGGCTGACCTCGGCCCTTTATTATCAATTTCTGTTGTAAAAAGCAGCAATTCCAGTAACAACCCTTGATTTGTGATTCAGACTCTTGCCTTTGAAAACAGCGTCCAAATCCATTAATATCAGCAGTATAGTACAAAACAGACCATTAAAATAATTTATAATGTTCCCTCTCTCAAGAGTAGCTCACAGATTTCCACACCAAGCAAGAGACATCTTCTGACAAGTTATTTTCTTCCCACTCTTTCTTCATTCCTTTACATGTTACTGCATCCTCTAGCGCCATCCCTTTCTTCACAAGGGTTAGCTTTCTAAGATGATGCTCTTACTTCTTCCTTATGAGACTTTGATCCTTCTTTTCCCTCATTCTTTTATTTCATGATGCTCTATTTTTTCAGTTAACTTTACCCTTGGGTCATGATTAACTAACCATAATACATATTCTACTACCCTAGACTACCAAAATCAACCCCATGCCATCTTCAGTTATTGCCCACTTCAGCATTCAGTAATAACTGAACGCTATTTCAGTTTCTCTGATTTCATATTTGTTAATATTACTTTGTTCTACATTTACTCTCTTTTTCTTCTCTAGGTATCTAGTCTTACGAGAAGCAACAAGATGGATTTCTCTCAGAGTACCCAGGAATTAAAGACACATAAAAGAGAGCTACAACAAGCCATATTTTGATAAACTGAAGTGTCAGAAGATTAAACATTAGCACCTATACCCTTAGATGTATTAAGGATAAACCAGTATTTTAATCTCAAAAAGGGTTTGAGGATAAAATTATTGAAATAGTGAAATACTTCAGTGTCTAATTAAAATAAGCTATTAGAATAGAAAATTAGTAGGAACAGATAATGTGCATATTAAAATTAAAAAAAAATGTTACTATAACCTAAGGAAAAAAGCAATTAAAAGTATCGTAAAGCATTTAGATATATTGATAGACAATAACCCACAGCTGTCTTTAAAGAAAAAGCATCACTCTTTGATCTGCTAGAAATCTTTAGGCCTCTCCATAGAATACTTGATAAAAGAAACTTCTCGATAAAATTTATTTGGGTTTTCAAAAAGACCTTGATAATCCCTTTTCCGTAGGAAGATGTTGAGAACATAATTATTCACAGAGAAAGAGGTGAAGTAATGCCATGGATTAAAAACAAGCTACACAGAGTATGTTAAGTTGTAACCAGAGGTCAATTTTCAATGTAGCAAAAGATTAATGGTGTAGTGAAATATTCTCTATATTAATCTGATGTTGTTTAACATTCTGTTAATGATCTGGAAAAAGGGATGAATTATGATACTGTATAATTTTCCCGTAACAGAAACTACATGAGCCGAGGCCAGAGAGAATATGAATATCTTCAAAGAGAGTTTATAAAGCTAGATGAATGACGGATGACACTTGAGGTGCTACTTTTTGAACTGAAGACAAACATACATCTAAATGCCTATGAAATATGACCTATTCACTCTGCAGTCAATGGAGATAAAGAATGTCTGCCCCGGGTTAAGATGAATTGCAAACAAGGGGTGCTTTTTTCTCTTTTTTTCTCCCTGAATAAAAATTAAGCTTAGCACAGAGATGGAGGTACCTATACAGTAGTATGTTTAAAAACTAGTAGTCATGCACAGTGGAAAAAATAACTTGAGCCAAATACACAATTTTTATATTCCAAATTATCCATAACTTCCAAAGAAAAAGGCTTCAGCATTACTCTAGTCATAGCAATGAGAACCTTAAAAAAATAGCCAAATACAACACTCAGAATGTCAAAGCATAGCATGAAGTAATTCTGAAAATACAGTAACTTTGTTCATTAATGTATAAGAACCCGGTATGACAGGTCTTATCAGGAATGATACATTCACATCCAATTTCACACAGAATATAGCAAAAATAGAAAGTCTTCCATCAGTACTCTATATTGCTGGAAGACAAAATGGTTTTGTATGAAAAGAGATTCACTTAGAACCCTCAATTACATCTAGAAAGCAGAAAAATAAGAGGGATACCATTATTGTATTGTTCACTTACAGCATGTATGCAGTGAGACAACTTTTCTGTGAATACAAGGAGTGTTGAATTCCTCTAAACTGAATATATTTAATAGCTATTAATCTTCAACAGCTCAACAATGGTAGATACTTAAAAAAGCAATGAAGTCATAATGCACAGAAATACCATACATTTATTAGCATTTTGTATTAACTTTTAAGCATGTTACACCATATAACTGACACCAAAAACTCAACAAAAGACAAAACAGGCAATTATGTCTGATTTTATTGAGATAAGTGGGACTGCTTTATGTTCAAAATTAAGCTTATGTGGCAGAGATCACAAATTGTGTGTTTTACAGCATAGATCAGCCACCAAACTCTCTGGGAAGAAAATTCCAGTGAAGTTTAGTTGAGACACAAGTCTCTTGCACCATCAGGATTCTTTACCTTGATGCATGAGAGAGCTGCCAGTTTGAGAGAAAGGAACAGGATAAAAAATTTTGCTCTGGTCTCATATAACACTTTCAACCTCAATTTTTAATGGTGTCATGGAGTAAACTGACTTTTATGACAATGTAGTTATTCAAGATGTGACAGGAGTGTAATCAAAAGCAGGTGCTAGAGTGACATTAGGATCAAAGACAGGACTTGTTACTCTCTGTAGTCCTCACCTGGAATCATAGAATCATAGAAGGTTTTTTTGTTGTTTTGTTTTTATTCCGCCTTTAAAACTTACTGTACTTCCTCTTCCAACTTCAGCATCATAAAAGAAATACTATTTTGTTAGGGGATAAAATGTGGGCCTCTGTTCATCTTTAGAAAATTATGCGTGCTTCACAGTTGTCCTAAAATACTTTCTCAAAACATAAAAGCCAAGCACACTATTACTTATACACAAGTACACAAATGAAGTGCATCTTAGTTTCTAAGGTTAATTCAAATTTGCAGTATAAGTATGTGCCTCCTAACTTACTTTCAGAATGGACACAGTAATAAAAGGAATACACAAAGTTCTGTCCTGAAAGAAGCAATGGCAATAGGAAGCACAAAGCAAATCACCCTAACATCCACACAGAAGACAGGCTGAACTGATTCAGAGCTGCAATAGCATTGTAAAAAATGCACCAAGTTGCAATAAAAAGAAAAAGCAAAGCTGTGAGCCTGGCATTTCTTCCCACATGCAACTGGCAATGCAAATCAAAAGTATTTCAACTCTGTAGATTTAGCTACACAATTAAAAAATTTGAATAAATGATTTGTACCCTTCAGGTCTGTGAAACATTTTTAAACATACCATGATTTATTTTTTTTACTTTTCAACAGAAATCTATGATTATTAACAGAAAGCAACTGTACCTATATGTACATAGAAAAAAAATAACATCTGTCTTTAAGGATTAAGGCTGCATTGTCCATAATTAGAAAGAAGACTATTAATATAAGTAAGAATAAGACAGACATGAGCATTCACAGACTGGATATGGGGATGGGGTATTAATTACTAGACGAAGAATGACATCACATTCCTGGAAAGGGGCAGAGGGACACAAGGGAATGCTGATGTTTCTTTAAATCTCCAATGTATCACGACGCTTACATCATGCTGCGTTGGGTTACATCATGTTAGGACTAGTGATGTAACCCGTCGCAATGCAATGCACACATCGCATTCAGTCAGCACTTTTTCAGCTTGTCCAAGTGATCACCATGGCCAAGAGAGGTTTGGTTGTGTTAATTAAAATTATTGTATTTCTGTGGTATTTCTGGTTGTTCATGAATAGAAATTTCCTTGTTTTAAGAAAAAGGAAGGTGAATAGAACTAAAATGTATTCTGAATATATAAACCAAATGTTTAGAACATGTAGATAGGCTTGGTCTGATGAGGATATGAAAAGCCACCCACTATATTATATAGTAAGCTTAGGAGCAAGTAAATCAGGGGAGAAATATCAGGTGCTTTACTCTCACTATAAGCATGTTTCCTCTTTAAGGATAAAATACATCTTTCTGTTCAGTTTCTTTTTCTTTTATGGAATGTGTTAAATAGAACTTTAAGGTAGGGTTTTAGGGTAAGCTTTTCCTATATGTCATGGGTGTAATGCTCTTGTACTACCAAACCAGGCTTTGGCTCTAGGTGAAGAAATTATTTCCCTGCAGCAGCAGACTGCTGAAGGTATCAAAACAGCCCAATCGCCAGTGTCTCCAATGCAAATGCTGGAGTCTGTGGCAGCTAAACTGTGGCTGATGGTGGAGCTGGTGCCCAGCAGGGTATTCAGATAGCTGGAGCAGCAGCAGCAACTGTGATTAGAGCCAAATATTGCACACCAGCTGTAATCATTTGTCTAATTGATAAGACTAAAACCAAGCAAGCCTAATCTCTTTCTCACCTTGCCCCTTCTTTTCTTTTCTTAGTCTAGCCTTGATGCCAGTCCCTAGGGCTAGAGCAGAAACATTTGCATTTATCTATGGGCAATTTTTCCAGATATCTTCTATTTGAAAATGTGATAGATATTTGAATGCACAGTTGTAGCTTTTCCCTGTCATAGACCATAGTAAGTTTCTTATTTCCCACTTTGTTTTTCCATGCTATCCCTTGGGAAGCACTCTTTTTTCTAAATGTTTAAACATAGGAGAGATGAACAGAATATTCACAAAACCATTAACTTTTTTATTAATCACATACTCCTTAATACTCAGGTTGAGATGGAGAAATGGCCATTAGCGTAGGATGTAAAAAAACTGGCAAGGAGAGTCTGATGTCATATGCCAGTATGCTCTCTTTTTCTGCTGCCAGATTTGAGCATAAATTGCGTCTAATCTACTGAGCACACTGCATTTTCACTATTATTTTTGATTATGTTCAGTTAATGCTTCTCCCATTCTGCCTATCTTTGCAAAAGGTATACACAGAGTGTGTGTATATGCTTTCCATCCTGCACACTTTGCTCATAGCTTGCACAAACACACACATACATGCACAAACAGAAAATATAATTTTCTCTTAAAGAACTGATTGTAAATGGAATAATTTTTAAGGTTGGTCTTCAATTTAGATGTGAATAGGCATCCTCTTCCATTGGCAGCTATAGCCATGAAAGCATTTACCATTTCTTGACTAAATGCCACCCTTTCTGTACCTTCTGTCATCTGGTTATTACTGTCTTCTTGCTAGAAGCTAATTCAACTGTACATGTGATTTCTCCAGAGCTCATCTCAGACAAAAATGTGTCAAGTTGACAAAGAATGACTCTTTAAACTGATTAAGCTAAAACACTCTGACTGAAATGGGTTAGGAGACAATCATCTGAGTAGCTTCACTAGCAGAGGCAGCAATTGCTATCTTGGAGGGTGACAAGCAGTGACTTTGTTTGCTGGTACAGCTGCAGTAGGAAAAGGATGTATCCGCTTCTCTGAAATATTATGCAGGTGAGAAGTCATTAGCAGAGAAGGAAGGATTAAGAATTTCTGGAGGAAGATAAACACTAATTCAGTCTCTAAGAATGGAGTCAGAAAGCAGAGTGGTATTATGTCATCAGGAAGCAGAAGCTACAATTGATAAAAGAGTAGATGCCAATGAATGACAAGCCTCAAGACACTTAATACAACTAATTCTTAAGAATATGTGACTCCAGGTTGCAACAGAAATATTTAATCTGATTTCTGTTCATATGCTTCCTAGTCTTTCTCCTTTAATGACAAGACATGCTATACATAAAACAAATCAAATAACCCTATCTTAAAAAAAGTACTAATGAAATGCCTGGAATCAGATCACAACACAGTCAAAGTGACTAACTATGATTGACAAAAGAAAGACAAACACATTTCTGGAATGTGGTCTTGATTCTGGTACTTTGGAAAAGTTTATATACATATCAGACATATAGCCGCTCTGAAATCAGGTCAATTTGGAGTCAGTTTTACTGGAAGTAGAGTAAGAGTAAAGGCTTACATCTTAAATGACCCATTCTAAAGCGAAAAAAAAAAAAGTAATGTAAACACAGTGCTGCAGGCAGAGTAATTGTATTAATACAGGTAGGTTTACACGGAGAATACAATCTTTAGATGCTGTGTTTGAACAGCAATCAATTTTTAACTTTGCTGTGTTAAAATAACTGAATCCCTGAAGCAAGAAGGGAAGAAAGAGGGGACTGAGCTTGAAGGTTGTCTGTAAGGCACTGTACATTCCAGGGCTCCTTCTGGGACAATGCTAATTTTGCATCAGCTTTCACTCAAGGCTTTGCCTAAAGGCACAATCTAGCCATAAATAACTATTCATATAATTGACTCCAGTGAAGACTCATTCTTTTCTAAAGCGAGAATGTTAAACTCTGAATCAGGTCAGAATCCCATAAACATCAAGTAAGCTGAAAAGTCTTCCTTTGTAGATTATGTAAAGACTTTAAAGGAAAAATTTAGGTTTATGGATGAACTTTCTCTAAGGCTTATGCTAAAACATCTAGATTTCCTTATAATTAGTAGGACAATTTATTCTGGCATCTTCTATCACCTTAATGAAAAGTAATATGTCCTTCCTGCACCCAAGCAGCAAGGATTCATGACATGACAAGCTAAGTTATAATAATCAGGCTTCTACTAATGAGGAATATGTAGAGTCTAGCAGAAGGAAAACTTCAGCAGTTTGTCGTCCACAAGAGAAGTCATTGGCAAACGATGTCTTAGTTTATGAAGTTTGTGTCATCATATTTCACATTTGCAATGGAAAAAACAGGTGGAATATACACTCTGAGAGCAGACTCTATGATGCAGAAGTTGCAAAAATGCTCCTGGCATAAGAAAATCAATTCTGAGTAGGTAAGTGTATTCTTTTTTTTACTCATGTACAGCTTCACAGATATTTATTTATAGTTGCATTCGCATATTTGCAAACTAACCATTATGTCAAATGTATTTGAAATTTAAAATGAAGTGCATAACTAGTTGAGGTACAGCAGGGCCATGTGGAACCTAATAATGCCTTTAAAAGTTCCAGTCTCATGGAGTTTTGACCTCACCACAAATTTTTTTGCAGAACATGACTTACTATCTTGAATGCTGTAGATATACTCTTTTCACCTCATGTTCTCTGAAGAGAACACTGAAAATTATTTACCCTAAGTCATTACATCGTCAGTATTTTCACTTGCTATAATACTGAAGTCCTAATCCCGATTTTAAACATGACAATCTTACTGTTTATTGAACCTGTAGAAACACATCTTCATATAAGCGGCAAAAACAACTACTGACTTTAGGATAGGGGCAGATTACATTCATTAACATTATGAAACAATATGTCTGTTTCCACATAAAATATCATTATTATTTTGTGTAGATGGAGTGAGATGAAGACTATTTTATCACATCCATTTGCTGTAATAAGACAATATCGTGGAAAAAGTAGGCCTTCAGCAGCTTAGGAAAAATGAACTAGAAAAGGACAAAGTTAGTACATTAAAATCCTGCCTCCTTAGCCCTCATTAAATTTAGCATCTTCTCTTTTCTGAAATGGATTCTCTTGTATGTGCACATGAGTGTGTGCTTGCGGATCCTAAAAATTCTAAAAGGGTCAACAGGTAGCAGAGAGGCAAATAGGTTATTTAATCTTTGGTCCTTGCTTTACCCTCAGTACAACCAAGCGTAATGTGAGCTTTGCCATAAAACCTGTTAGGTAACTGTCATGTTTATTCTAAAAACATTCTTAGAATGACAAACCATAAGTATGTCCAGGTACTGCTTGTTCCATTGCTTATACACATACTGCAAATGAAAACCTGGAAACGACATAAAGGAAAGCATGAGTTTAACACAGAACTATAATCTCAAGTCCACCTGCAATTTAAAAGAGAAATAAAAACATTAAATTTCTACAAGAAGAAACTGCACATCTTGTGCTGCTAATTCATTACTTCTGGGAGTCCATTCAAATAAATGGGATACCTATAGACAAATAGAAATTATTTTCTAGGGACTAAATTTTGAAGAAGCTGTTTTAACAGCAGAATATGGTCCCAAAAATCCATGACAAGCTGCACAATGTTGCTCATATAAGTTACCCTTAACAGTTTCAGCATTGAAGTCCCTTTCCAAAGTTGCCATACATGACTGGAAGAGAATGTATAGAAAGCAGATAGCAAGTCCTACCAACAGGAGCTTAATTAACAGTTCAGGTAATTAAAAAAATGAACCATGTTTATGTGAAACCTCTGATGAGGCCTTTATTACTCCCTGACATGGTGTACAAAGAAAGAAATGCTTGTTCTTCTTGACTACTTTCCTTTATCACCTAGTTGCCTCAGACCACTCTGCAAGACACTAGCTTCAGCCCTGTTCCATTGAGAATTCATTCTGGAAACAGTGTGATAGCTATGGGCCAAAAGCTGCTGTCAAGTTCACTTTTGAAAATACAGTACAACTTAATCGAAGTCCATATGTGGCACACATGGTTGACTAACCTTGCTACATCTAGTATCATATAAAGTAGTTGCATTGCCTGGGGGGCAGGAATTGAACAGGAAACCAATAACCTATGAGAAACACTAGAGGAACAAGAAAGGTAACCATTTGAGGAAACTTCAGAATAAATAGTCATAGTGGAGTATTTTCATGCTTTATACTACGTTCAAAGGCATCAGAAAGAGTCAGAGAGCAATAAAAGTCAGAAATCCATGCATGAGTACATAAACTACACATCCAAATTTACTAGAAACCTGTAGAATACTAATTTCATGAGAAGAAATGAAGAGTATCAGTAAAGAAAAGAAATAGGTTAATTAAAATAATAAACAGAGTATACATAATGACACTTTCATTATTTTTTCAAAGCATCCTGAACAGCTATACAGCTTCTGACCTAAATTCAGATGTGAGGTTTAAATTTGCTCAGAAAAAGTGAACTGCATATTGTTAGATCTTGTAGATCCTGTGATGCATGTCAATCCCCAGTTAAGAAAGTTATGTTTGGTGTCTCCAGTTTATAGCTAAAGTAACAAATGTGACAACTAGGAGTAGCTCCAAGTCCAGGCTCCAGATTTCACATCCTGAACTGTTTTGTAGTTTTTTTCCTACACACATCAATGACTCTTTGAAGATGGTTTGATCTCTAATTAAACTCAAAGTGAGATTTCTGCTCTCTTTCCATGTACTACATGTTAAATTACTAGGAATAGCCTGAAATCAATGTAATTACTCACAGAAGTAAATACCTATTGTGCAATACTAGAAAAAGAACAGAGAAATAGGGAGCAGAGAACTAAGCCCTAGTTATCTACATATACTTAGAGGCTGTAAAAATTTTGACTTTCAAAACCTGACTTAGGCCCCTAAAAAAAAAGAAAAAAAAATGAGCCTCAGCAGGCACTAGAGAGAGGAAGCCTCTCCAGGAAGCATTTTATGCCACCAGTGACAGGCAGTATTTATGAGCCCTCACTAAGTAGTTTAGTTCTAAAACAGGTATCTATAATTCTCTTGTAAACACAGTTTCTACTATTCAGCCTATTATTTAAAGAAAAAAAAAACAACCCTACAGATTACATAACCAAGTGGTAAAGCACTGACTAGATAGAAAACTGAAAAAAGAGTATTACTAAAATGCAGATTAGCTTTCAGAAGAGTAACACACTTGTAAAATAAAGAAGGTTACATAAACAAATACATAATCCAGGCAACACACAGAAGTTTCAAATATGGGGAAAAATAAAATGGCTTTAATGCATCCCTAAGAGATTGTCTGCAATGTGTGTAGTAGCAGTGTACAGAGATCCCCAAGCTAGCACCAAACAGGCTTATTGGCGACTAGAAGCAGAAAAACTGTATCACATTCTTCCTAGTCAAGCTAATTAGCGCTGATAAATGCCAAGAACACTTAGTTTAGGTGGAGCAACTCATTATGTTCCCTACACAGCACTGCATACTGTAGATATGTAGGTTTATCTGGGGTAAGCTTACGGTAAGCATAGGAATATTTAAAACAGTATTGTATTTTATAGTGACAACATTCTCTCAAGGTTTTGCCTCTAGTAGCTGAACCTCTTCTGTATTATATTCATTCTCTGAAACACCTTGTATTTATAAGGTCTGCTTATATATATATATATAATTTCATGTGATTATTAAAGTAGCCTCTTTAAACAAAATGAAGAAACTTAAACTCTCCAATTAACAAACAGATCCTTTTCTTTTTGGTGGCATCTGATTTGAATATTTACCAGGAATTTGGTACTATCAAATAGCAATGTTTATATAAGGAAAAAAAAAAATTGCAGGAGAAAAAATCCTTTTTATTACAACATTACAAACGTACAATTTTTTTTATAATTTAATGGAACAATATAGGGGTACAACAATGGCTTTCTTTGTCAGGTACAAGTGAGGTAAATGTAGTATTAGTTTAAATGAATACCTGCACACAGAAAGATCTGTTTCAAATGACCCTCCAATACTGCCAAAATACATTACTATTTGCAAGAAATTAAGCTATCATTTGGTTTATTTCATTAAATGAAATATTATTTTTTCTAATTATTGTGAACAAGAAAAAAACAAATTAAAGCAGATTAGTTCCTGTCCCTTGTAGAAACAAGCTGCATTATTACAAAAATTTAGTCATAGACAAATATAGTTCAGAAGCCTAAACTTGCACTACAATTTTAGATTTCCAAATAAAAATTTATAAACTCTACTTTACGTAGCCTTTTACTTGAATTGTTTTCAAAGGTAAAAATAATAATTAAACAAACAAAAAACTCTATATGTATACTTGTGCAAGCTCAGCTAAAATAGTTCAACATGACTGAAAATGCACCACCAAAATGTAAGTTAATGAATTTGAATTCACCTCATCTGTATCATTCTATTCCTGTTCCTTAGAGTAAACATACTATTTATTTATCTGTATTATTTTCAGACAGCTTCAGACCAGCAAAGTCCCAAATGCCATGCCCTTCTGATGATTTTCAATTACAATCATCCTGGCCTCACAATCCTTTGCTGTAATTATAACCTTACATGCCACTGGCACTGAGCTGTACCTAGGAAATGAATCTGCAAGGTGGTCTGTGGTGAAAGGCTCACACCTGGGGTGCACGTCCACTGGCTCCTGCCCTGAACCACACATCCACACTTGCAATGACTATGTCCACTGTCATGAAGCTTTCCAGCACAGCACTTTATGTGCAGGTTTCACATGGAGTCTCACACGTTCTTAATTTCTAATGTTGAGAAGTCTGAGGAAATCTCAGACTTTCTGAGATATATTCTTGGGTAGCAACAAAAAGCCAAACTCTACAGCCAGTTAGAGAGATACAATAAAACAACAGGGAAGGGTGCCACATAGGCATGAAGGACACACCTTCAGTATACCCTCTTATAAATCCACAGTGTCCTGCTTCATCCAACTTTGACTAGCATTCATTTCTACGGAAATACCTGCAATATTCAAGTTGAACATTTGTACTAAGTTACCATCCTGACAAGCTTTGAAGGAAGCTAGTATCCCCACAATGTTTTCAGGTTTTTTTGTAATACTGGGTACTTGCTACAAAAAGAACTCTCTCTGGAAGTGCAATGTAGCTAAAATGAATTTTCCAAAGCATCTGATATATAGTTACATCATTAGGATTATTGCTGTGTTCAGTTGGGTCAAGAACAACAACATAGTAAGAAAACACTAGTTATGTCATACCTTTGTACTGAAATAGGTAATGGTAAACTTTCAGTCCAAAATTTAACACGATTTTATCCTTAGATCACAGTAGATTTCTCATACAGAAAGTCATTAACTATTTTCTTCTTCTAATTACACCATTAAATCTCTTTTCTATGAAAAATATTTTACTCTGCTGCTTTAATTAAGGTTCTAGAAGAGAAATCAAGAGTCCTTTTGGCTCTCTTCTATATCTAATGTTGTTATTCATATGATACTGCTGTTCTTACTTCACAGGCAAACAGTAAATTTGGTCTATGAGAGTTTTGCTGCTCTCTGTTAGTTATAAGTGCTAACCGATACTACCCTGTATTCCATGCATATTGACAATTTCTTGGTATTTTTTATACCAGAGTACATACGTTATTCTTTACAAATAACAATTCTTTTATCAAGCTATTAATTACACAAATTGGTTTGAAACATCCCATGACAACCAGGATGGAAGGTCATCATTGTTGTGACTGCCATGTGCATATCTGGTCTATAATTTTTCTGAGAAAGACTCTAAGATTTATTTCGCAGTTAAATTTTTCACTTGGTTTCATAGACCAATGAGCCTCCTGGAATTATGTCTCTCCTTCTCTACAAATAATTACACTGTTAATTAATTTCAACTTCAATTTCAATGCCTTGTGTTGCTAAAAGTTTTGCAAAAAACATCTGCAGTCTGAATAGCAGAGATACAAACTGATGTTGCCTCCGAGAAAAGCAAGGATTTACTCAGGAACTCTACCTTCTCTACTGCAATAATTGACAGCTCAACCAGCATGACCATAATAACCAGTCCAGCCCAGCTGGTGTGTAAATCAGGACTACCCAAAAGGATACCATCTCTTGCTGTCTTGAATTGCCACATGGGACATGGAAGGATCTGGGAATATTGTGAAACACAGGGAGTCAGAGGAATTGAATAGGAGACCAAAGGTACAAATTGCTAAGAAACAAGTATTAATTGTTTTGTATCCAAATGATTATTATTTATTATTACTATATAAGAGCTCTCATAATACTAAATACCAGAGAGGGCAGGGCAGGGAAAAACCACAGTTCTCTATTCTTATGAAATTCATCTGCTAATATATACAAATTAAGATATGGTGATTCCACAGGACCAAATTAAAAGCTAGTTCTAACTTACATTATGAAAACCTTTTTGTGATTTTCTTTTGCTTTTATGTTTTTCGTATTATACACAGTGGTAGTAGTGTTTTGCTCACACAGTTTAGCATTGGTGGCCCACATAACAGCTGTTGGCAGCAAAGAAGCAATACTATCCACATAATGGAAGGGTGAAAATGCATTAAATATTTGTATTAGGTTGGAGCAAAGCATAAAACTTGCACAATGCAAATGGCCAGCGAAGAAAGAAAGTCTTATTTATTTAGTATTAAAGAAAAAAAAGGAAACAAGATTTAATGAGAAATCCAGTGAGAACTGAGTGCAGTGAAGTTTACTTGCATTCCAACAAAGGTGTCAAGAAATAATCAATCTTAAAAGTGGAAAGAGAGAAAAAAAATAGAAGACTTGAGGAAGAATTTGACAGTGTCAAAGGAGGTTTAAAAGAAAGAGAAAATTATTTTAGCTGCTTTTGTAACTGATATTGTTTATATTAAAGTATTTACTCTATTTCTTCAAAACTTCAAACTTTCTTGTTGAGGTAGTTTCATTTCCCACACCTAGAGCTAACAATAGGTAAGCATTACAGAAGAAATTAGAAACCAGGTGTTTCCCTCCCTCAACAGCACCTGAACAACCCTTTCTGTGCTGTCTAGATCAACAAACATTCAACAATCTGATGCCCTTGAAATGGAAATGACTAAAAATACCCACTCTGGAATACCCCATTTGATGGTGGTTGAAGCCCTTTCCTCTTGTGAGGAACGAGGAACGTGTGGGTTCATGGTCCCTTAGCAGAGGAAACAGATGGATTGCCTACCATTCTCTAGATAAATGCCCTAAATGTTGATAGCGAATGAAAAGGAATCCACTGCTCTTCTATTCTCCTCTTACCTGAACCCACTCCAGGAAAAAAGTGTTAAAAGTCTGAGAATATTTGCTTTTAAACCTCATATTATCCTACAGACTACAACATAGTTCATATTGTAAATGTGTGCAATGCAACAAAGGGACTTTGCCCCTTGGTTGCAAAGCTGTAAATAAAATACAATTAAAAAATTATTTCTCCCATTTTAGACAACCACTATTTAAATTCTAAAAACCAGTTTTGCTTAGGCAAACCCTCACCATTGGCAAAATACCTCTGGAATCTGCATCTGCACCAATAATAACACAATGAAATCACCAGTTCTAGAATTCATTAGACTTAGGATTTATTTGATATACTTTGAAACAATATGGTCTTAGCATAGAACAAAACTTCAGTCTGTACAACATTGCTTTTTTTTCTACTCTGATATTATTAATTTCAATTAATTCCACACATGCTGCTTTGACCCTATCAGTAGAAGAAATACATTGCATGTGTTGCCAAGAAATGAAGCTGAGTGGACAGAGCAACAAAAACAACAATGTATGGTCTCAGGTAGATTTCTCCTCTGACGCTCCCCTTTGAGCCTACCAATTTTGAGCCAATTGTATGAGGTTTAACAAGGCCAAGTGCCGGGTCCTGCACTTTGGTCACAACAACCCCATGCAACGCTACAGGCTTGGGGAAGAGTGGCTGGAAAGCTGCCCTGCAGAAAAGGACCTGGGGGTGTTGATTGACAGCCAGCTGAACATGAGCCAGCAGTGTGCCCAGGTGGCCAAGAAGGCCAACGGCATCCTGGCCTGTATCAGAAATAGTGTGGCCAGCAGGAGTAGGGAAGTGATCGTGCCCCTGTACTCGGCTCTGGTGAGGCCGCACCTCGAATACTGTGTTCAGTTTTGGGCCCCTCACTACAAGAAGGACACTGAGGTGCTGGAGCATGTCCAGAGAAGGGCAACGAAGCTGGTGAGGGGTCTGGAGCACAAGTCTTATGAGGAGCGGCTGAGGGAACTGGGGTGTTCAGTCTGGAGAAGAGGAGGCTGAGGGGAGACCTCATCGCTCTCTACAATTACCTGAAAGGGGGTTGCAAAGAGGTGGGTGTTGGTCTCTTCTCCCAGGTGACTAATGACAGGACAAGAGGAAATGGCCTCAAGTTGCGCCAGGGGAGGTTCGGGCTGGATATTAGGAAAAAATTTCTTTCCTGAGAGAGTGGTGAGACACTGGAATAAGCTGCCCAGGGAAGTGGTGGAGTCACCCTCCCTGGAGGTGTTCAAGGAACGTGTGGATGAGGCAATGTGGGACATGGTTTAAGGGGCATGGTGGTGTTTGCTGGTTGATGGTTGGACTCTATAATCTTACAGGTCTTTTCCAACCTTAGGGATTCTGTGATTCTGTGAAATGCCACCTGTGCAGTCCCACACACGCTTCCCACAGACTGACTGAAAACTTTCTGGTAGGAATAAATTGTCTAACCAGACTGGTAATAGGAAGGTGATGCTAGCCATCTAACAAGCATTTTTCAAATCATTGAAAACAAAGATACTAAAAATGTGCTTTTCAAGTTAAAAAAAAAAATCTAACTCAACATATTCATAAAGTCTCTACTATTATATTTTATATAATAGTGAGCCCAATGACTTGCATTACACTAATGTACACCACAGATGGATACATTCCTGATATGAATTATAACCTTTCACTTCCGTTAGGATTTTTTAGGAGATTGAATTGCCCTTACTGACAAAAAATATAAAATAAAATAAAATAAAATAAAATAAAATAAATAAAATAAAATAAAATAAAATAACAGAATTGGGATGCTTGAAGTATTTGAAGTAGTCTCACTTCAAAATCTCAGCCCTTGGATCTTGTTATGCTTTGTCTGTTACATTAAAGACTCTCTTAGTATTTGCTATTTTCTCCCGTCAAGGTACTTAAACACTTAATCAAGCCACTTGCAATTATTTTTTTTTTTGGTAAGCTAAACAGATTGAGTCCTTTAAATCTTTTGCTGTGAGGCATTGTCTCTGGCCCTTAAATAGCCCTTTTATGCATTCTTCAGTCTTAAATAATTTTTAAAAATGTGGGCTCTACAAGTGTCCTAAAAATATTGAGATTGAAAATACCAACTAAAACAATTGTTACTGTATTTCACAATAATAAAACACTAAAATAATGATGACTAGAAAAAGAAAAAAAGAATAATAACCTTTAAATAAATGCAGCGTCTTTCAAGCATATTAAATTGGAACATAAATCTGACAAGTCACAAGGCTACTAATATAGTAATTATTGGAATATACTGATTATTGGCAATGCGTATGCTTAAAACAGGACTTCCTACCTGGAGTTTATTCTGCTTATTGTGAAGCTAAATTTAGACTTACCATTGTCAACAAAAAAGATCAGTACCACATTATATGCTCTGTGGCTGTTTAAGCAGAAAATAACTGGGTGGGGAGGAGTAAAAAGAGAAATTTTATTTATATCCAAATACAGCAAATTGAAGAGTTCATTAAAAAATGACAGAATAAATTAAATTATAGAAAAGCCTTCCTAAAAGCCAGCTAAATTGCCATACAACTTGGACACTGCTCTGCAGGCTTTGAGGCTCTTAGTCTGCTAATTTAAAAGGTTTAAACCTATTTATTGCTAATGAATGTGCTATGCTGACAGCTCTAAAGACAGAAATATTCTGTTTATCTACAGGATGGGTACAGCAAAAGAACACGAGTATGACTATACTGAGTCAGATGAAAGAGTTGAGTTTCTTTCTTATAGTGAAGATATTTGAAACAGTAAAATGACACTTGCATTTTATTTCCAAATACTTATTTCCAGTTACTTACATGCCCATGCTGGAAGAAACGAAGGTGAAAGAAACAAACAAAGAATTACTAAGCTAACTAATGTTAACTAAGGAAGTTGTCAGTTTTGTAAGGGCATAAGTTTGTGGGTTTTTAGCAGTCCAGTGAAATCTCAAGCATACAGGCTGATTCCGAAACCTCCAGTGAATGCAGTGCTGTAATTGTGCAATAGGTAAGTAGGTAATTACAAGTGATGAGGCAAAAACTTTGATAAGTCTTCTTTTTTTCTTTAAGCAGGAACATCTATCTGGATAGTTAGAAACAGCAAAGAAAAGGATGAATAGGTGGCTACTGATGTGCAACAGATAGGCAGGCAGCCATTGTGTGCAACAAAGTACAGCACTATTATTTTCAAAAGCTCCAATAAGAAATACTGGACAAGAAATTAATGAATTGAGGAAAAAGAAGTCCACAAGATATCAAAGATGTAACAAAAGGTTTTTTTAAACTCCAGGAACTACTGATGTTTCTATAGTAAAGTTCATATGATGTATCAATGAAGGAAAACAATCAAACAAAAGAAACAGCTAGGAGTACATCCTGGGTAATATCACAACTAGAGAAGAATGAGAATGAAAAATTCAAGAGAGAGAATATGCAAGATGCTTAAGACTCGTTTATTACCCAGGCAATAAATGCTCATTAATAACTGCACAATTAATACATTCAAATGCAAATGGAAATAAAGTCCCTTGAACTACTCAGATTTCATCAATCAAAGTAATTATGACCTTCACTGTGATGGAAAACTCTCATCAGCCCTTAAAAGGGATCAGGTTGCACCTTCAGCTGAAACATTTGATCTCACATTGCTAAAGAATGGATTAGATAAGAAATTTGGCAAAAGTAATGGATTTTATTTATATGTGTGTATATATGTGTGTGTGTATATATACAAACACACATACGTATATATACACACTTGGGGTATATTAGATACTAAGAGTTTGTTTATGCAAAATCCCATTTTAACTGCTCTTGAAACAAATACATTTAACCTAATACAAAAAACTGCCTGGGCCTCATTTCCACTTATTGCAGTATAATTAAGATTTTGAAATATGACACAAATCCTTTACAAGTCAGTATTGGCCTATCATACAGCTGGCACCAAAACTAGTCTCTGTGCAGGTAAAAAACCCTGAGAAGACATCTCAACATAATCATAGTATAGTACAGATTAGGACTTTTCTGGAAAACACAAATACACTTATGACTAGACAAAGGACTGCTTTTGGCCTGCACTAAAAGATGAAAGAAAACCTACCAAAGATGCCTATTCAGACCTGTAAATAAAAGTCCAAAAGGAGAAAATAAAAAGCTAAGGGTTGATGTAGAAAAGTACCTTATTTGCAGAGGAAGCAGAAAGTAGATATACTAAGGGGAGCATAGCTAAGAAATAGTGAAGATGCTGTGCTATTTAGGAAAAAAACAAAAGTAGGAAAGGTCGTAATGAAAAGTCTGTATCCCATCATAGCTTTTTTTAACCATCTATTTAGTATCTGTACTGTTATTTCTGGAAAAATGTAGGTTTTCTTTACCAGCTTAGACCTACTTTGCCATGACCCAGTCTCACCGGAGAGGATGAACAATACTCTCTGTATACTCTTTGAGCTGGTAGGAATTTGGGCCAGGCCTTCCCAGTGACTGTAAAAATTGCTTTTTTGGCAGTTGCTGCTGCTTCTTCCTTCAGCAACTTTGCCTAGCAAGTCAGTTCTGCTCAGTGAGGTCCAAACTAGAGAAGCGTATTGTCATGGACATTTGCTGTTAGCAGTTCCCCGCTTTGATAGAGCTTTGGATTGCTTCCCAAAGGTACTTGGTTTTCTCCATTGTTAAGCCCAAGTATTTAACTTGGACACTACTGAGTGACTTGGCTGCTATCAGATATTCCTTTAATGGGTGTTCTGACAGAAGACTGGCAAGATCCAACCTACCATCTGCTGAACTTAAGAAAACAAATATAGTGCTTATATTTTATCTAACAGAGCATACAACTCCCCCCTAAAATCATAAGAAGTTTTCCTTTTGGGAAGAACTGAGAGGTCTACCAGCGTCCTTAAACTAATTTCCTCCAAGCTACAGCACTGACAGCCCTTGTCAGAGAATAAAGGAACACTTTATTTTTCTTTACTCATTTCTGTGGCTGGTGACCTTACCTATGAAGTGTAACTTTTCAACAAAAATGTAGAGTTTGTCCTTAGCTCTCTTACCTGCGAGCTTATCTATGCTAAACAATTGTGCAGCGGGGAGTACTGAAGTGTAATGCAAATTATCAGAGTATACAGACAATTTTGCAAGAAATATCAATCAAACATGAAAGTAATTTTCAAAGCAATTATCAGGCAAATAGGTTAGTGCTTTTTCATTGTTCATGAAAACTTCACAAGAGTGTATGCACTTTCTGGACTGTAGGCAAGCCAACATATTTTTGGAAAACAATATATAAGGCTCTTAAAACTATTTCTTCATAAACTTCAGAAACTATCATAGGCTATGTATGAGTGGCATGAAGGCTGCAGGAGTATGTCACTCTCTGTGTTGTTAAAAAAAAGTGCTAATAAATGCAGGTCTCAAAATTTCCACAAAGAACATAGCAAAGCACAGGTACAATCTATCTGTGATTTCCAAATGACCAAATTCATATTATTGATAAGAAAGGAGAAAACTTTGCTAATTCATTTGATCAATATATCATGTGGGGGTGGGAGGACTCACCCTTGTTTTATGCTGATAAACATACAGAGTGATAGCCCTTGCTATTTTATTCTGTTTCAGCTGAAGTTCACATTACCTTCAGGTATGACTAGGATAAAATTACCAATTACATGTTCATATGTCATCTTGATTACTAGAGCTGACACATGTTTAAATTCTCAGGGTGTGAATCATTACTATTACAACACATTAAATAAACTGTGGCTGTTCATAGTATGTGTACCTTAAACTCACAATAAATATAGGATAAAATGCATTAGCTTAAGCATCCTTCATTAATGCTTTTTACATCTAGGTTAAAAGTCAGGACATTTATAGTAGATTAAGAATGTGCACATAGTCAACTCATGTAACTATCTCTTGTACTGCAATAGCCCAATTGTGTCTGAAGTCTTTTCAGTCATTCTTCATTGTGGGGAAGACAGAGCAATGCACCTGCCAGTAGAGAGGGAACACGTCCACCATGGAACGATTTAAACTTGGAAATCACACCAAGCTCACAGGCAGGGTTACAGCTAACTGACCAGAGAAATCAAGCTAGGGAATACACAACCAAGTGCTGTACTAAGGAAATGGGAACCAGGGAAATGTGTGATATTTGCTAGTAATAACTACCTCTTGGGTTACGTAAAAAACAACATTTTCTAGTTCTACACAAAGTAAATGTGCTGCATGCAAAAAGAATACAATGTCTTTGAAGAATTAGGCTCTGAAAAAAAAAGTAGTTTGTTGCCCCCTCTAAGGGTTGTTTAACAGCCACAAAAAAGTGAAAACAGTCAGCAAGGGTTAGGTTCTTTGGTCTACACAGTCTTAGCTGAATGAAAAGGGCATTAAACAAGTTCCATGCATAAAGAATGTATCTGGAGGTCCCAAAGAGCTGGACCCAGTGTACAAGTACATATCCCATTAGGTCCAGTCTCAGGAGGGTGTTTATAGGTCATACGAAGCATTTGTTTCACAATGATCTACAAGGGTTATGTTAACTAGGTCATAGCCAGCTGGCAGATCTTCTAGAGCAAACACTTTATATTGTACTCCGGAGTAATTTATTAAATGAGCAATAATTAAGAAAATTGAAGGACTGACAGAAACATTCCAAGCCATTATGTTGCATCTACAAACAGCATACTTTCCTCCAAAATCCATTTCTGACTTCATGCTTTTGGCAAGCTTTATGAAAGAAAACTATTAACTATGCAGCTTTTTTTCATTCATCAGCAATTTATCTGATCCCTTCTGAGTTTAAATACATTACACTGGTAGCTTATATGCCTTATCCAACCACAAAGTTTTTCCCATCTTTCAGTATTTGAATGCCTCAGGATTCTCTTCTGGCATAAGTCTTATTTCCTATATGTCTTTTATCTCTTGGAAAAATTCTATCTGACATGTCATTTCTGACTTTAGTTTGTGAAGATTGAGAGTAAAGAATTAAATGAGAGTAAATAATTAAATGTAAACTTTGATAGCAAGGCTTCACACTTCTATCAGTAAATGAGTCAGATCATCTTTTAGATGACCTAGTTTTAAAGTTCTTAATTCTTTAAAATCGTCATGGTACAATGGCTCCCAAATCTATTGCCCTTTGGACCTTCCAGAGTTTTGCTACAATACAATGCAATGATATGCAAAGTGCTACCAGTAAATGGGTCACAGAGGGGAATAAGATAGAGCCTAGAAAAAACTATGCACACAAATAAAAGCAAGAATGTAGTCTTTTAGGTTGTAAGTATATAGGAAGTAACTTGAACCTTTTATCACCCACAGACATTTCCTCCCTGCAGTTGTTTCTAACCCTAATCAGAAAAAATCAATATGATCCTAATTTTCTAAATGGACAACCAAGACACAAAGGCAGCAGATAGACTATCTCACATCTCTCTCTGTTAGAAATGCCCTCAGACCAGCTCAGTCCCAATGTACCTAAGCAATACAATTCCTTTGGGAGATTTAAAAAAAAAGGGGGAACAAAACCCCAGGTAATTTTGCTTCACATGTCTGTATTAAACAAGAAATCTGTAATAAATCTGTACAAGAAATGGAGAAATTGGAAGGCAAATTAGTAAGGGTTTGTGGTTCCAACTACAAAAGAAATAGAAAAGTCACAAAACAGCAAAAAAAAAGGGTTACTAAGTACCTCATGATGAAAAACACACTTCAAACTAGCTCCATTTATAATGCAGAAAAAACTGCTGAATCATCTGGTTTTAGGAACTAATGGTGACTATCTTACAATTTCTGTTGAGGCAAAGCAGGAAAAAGATCACCAGAGAAAAAAACTAATATAGACAAGCAAATCCAAAAGCTATTTATCTGGATTTTGAAAGAAGTCAGTTAATACACTAAGCCATCCTGATTTACTGCATTAGATATGCAAAACAAGCATGGTAAAATAGCATGCATTTAGAAGTTTGATACAGTATTAAGAAATAACACATCCGGAAGCAGCACTCACAAACAGCTTAAACTATTAATTTCATTATATCTTTAAAACCTGATACATGCTGGTACCTTCTAAACTTATCATTACTTACTAACTTCTTCAATTATTTAAGAATAATAGAAAATTATCTTAAGTATTACAGGGCACATTTTCAAAGGTGCTAAAAGCTGAAAATGACTGGTTGAACTAAAGCAAGATAGGTGTTACACGATGGAGATCTTTCACTGGCTTCCTAGATGCTCAGGCATTTTTATAGGCACTTTATGAATTTAGAGAACTGACACTTTCAGTATCTGAACATTATCCCCCTCTTGAGTCTTGCAATATCCCAAATACTTGCTGGGCCTATTTATACAATGGGGTGTGGGACAAACATTTCATGATGACAACCAAAATGCAAACAAGAGCTGTTCAGCTAAAAACGAAAAATGAAAACAACAACAGCAAACAACTAAATTAAAGAAAACCCTAATGTACCACCGTAGGATACATTAGGATGCTCATGTACTACCCTATAGCCCAAATGCAGCTTGCCAGGCATAGCTGAGTGGCCCACCAAAGGGGCCCACCAGTACACAAGGACTAAGACATGACTGAGAATCAGGCTTTCTCTCTTCACCTGATCCATTCACACTCACTCAATAGCTAATTTTCTGGTCCACCTATTTGACAGCTTTCTCCCTTCCAAAAATTGTTTAGGAGCCATAGCTGATGTTTTCTCACCTTTTGCTGCTTTTTGTGTGTAATTTTGGTTAAAAAAAAAAAGATAAGAATATCTGGGTAACACCTTTTGTGGAAATGAAAACTGAGGCTACATCTACTTTATGGTATTCATTTTTAAAGTGAGCAAAGGTATTCACTTATAACATGAGCAAAGAGTGGCAAAAGTCAGTAACAAGCTGTTGCAAGGAATAGTGAAACGGAATAAAGAGAAAAGAAATATGGCTTGAACATCCCTCAGCGATTTATTGTGAAAATGGCTACACTTAAGAATAAAAGCTTACTTATTTGATCCATCAGTAGATGGATCTAAACTAAACCATCAGATGATATAGTTCCAGGAATAAGACTGAAGATATTATAGATAGTCCCTTGAGAATGAAAATAAAGAATAAACCATGCAGCATGATTTTTAGAAACTTTTCCCATCTTTTAAGTTCACATTACCACGTTTATTTGTATTCAGTTCTTTCTTCAGTCTGTTTTAGTTAAAATATTCCGACTGAGAGATTGTTATACTAAGCTGTTCTCTTCTGTAAACTGTTTGTGTCATTTTCTTTGACTTAAATACACTTTGAGGTAATTGTTAGTGACAAAGCATAGCAATTATTCCATATGGATAGTTTTACACATCATCACAGTAAACATCTGATTTGATCCAGCTCCCAAGGACACACCCAGTCATCAGTGGCAACTCAGCCTATTGCACCTGTTCCCTGAAAGCAGCACAAGACCTATTGTTTAGGTAGAGGGAATCCTGACAATAAAAGCATCTCAAATCAGCAAGACCATAAATGTACCAGTCCTTTTGAATCAGATACATTATGCCCGGAAGTGTAATTTGGCACATTGGTTGACTTAATATAGCTTAGTTATACTGTTAATTCCAAAATAATGATAGCATAACCTTTAAACACTTTGTACTGTCAGTGAGGATGAAACTTCAGCATGCTTAACATTTTTGTCTGTGGATGCAAAACACATTTGGCATTTTGCATGATTCAGCTGTATAACTGTAATACAGAAAATGGGGAGTCAATGGCACCATTGAAAAAAAAATCTGCCTCTGTCTAAGTTGAGGTTATAAATTAGAAGAACAAAATTATTCCTTTTTACATAGGAATGTTTCTACTAACTCACCATAACTGAACAGATAAATTGTCTACTTTGGAATCAATTCTGCCATCGAATGCCTTATAAGAATTTCAAAGCAAGTATTATTATTTGGTATTCAATTACAAACTGGTGCATCCTCAGTATGCTTCTCATCTAAACCTTTATTATTTTATAATGATAAATTAGTTTGTGTAAGTTTGTCAGTGTAAGTGCATGTTTTGGTTGGATAGGTTTTATTCCATATATGAATTCCTCAGTCCACAAAAATAGAAGGAACACTTGCAACGTTACTAATTTTCAGCTTGGGAAAGGCGGATAGGATCCCTTCCGATCTGTTTAAAGGGCATAAACCAGCACCTGTTTGCATGTTTTACTACTGTATTCACCAGCGTCATGTGCGGCGCTCCCAATGATGCCGAGGTAGAAAAAATGAGTTTGCCGGTAACTTGTGCTCCCTCTGCTGGCTGCATAAAGCATGAAGAGCCAGCGAAAGCCTCACCATTGGGGCAGTATGACAAATGCAGAGTTATTACTTGAAATTTCCTAGTCACACTAAAAATACCACATAAAAGATAATTTGATTCTAATTTATTTGTAAGAGGATGAAATGTATATATTTGGATTGGGTTTTCATTTGCCCTACTGCATATTTACTAAATCAGACAATGTATCCGTGATTTCCAGCTATGATGGCTTGTAAACATTACCAGTGATTAATCGGATAGTCATTTGAGTCAGCACGAAGTAATTTCTCTCCATTAGATTAAATGTGTCACACCCTGTCAATTAAAAATCCATTTAACACCAACCCAGCACTAACAAGCATTTTGGAACGAGGCACCAGAAATTCTATTTGTGACTGAAGTTCCCTATTTGTAGTGTAGAAATTTGGCTTAGCATTGCAAATAAATGTATTCTTCACTATAAATTTGCCTACAGCAAGAACTGTAAAAGACAAATTTTCCTTTTATTATAACATTTCTGTAATGGATTTTTAACACATCAGCACCAGAGAGCTGTAAGCATTAGTTCATTTTCATGGTTGTATAATAATTATTTCTAATTGTTTGCCTCTTTGGGTACCAGGAGCAATGTCCACATTAAAAAAGCCCTATACCCTAAGAAAATAAATTCATCCATATTCCCTCAGATGATGGTAATATCACAAACACAAATTAAATATATGCTATTTTTAACACTCTTTTTTCTGTTTGGATAACAACTAATACATTCAACTAATGCTATCACAAAATGTGAGCATATGTAATTGATTATATGCCATTCTGAGACTTTTAACTTTATCTGGAATCTTAAGCAAGAAGCACTGATGTAAAGATTTGAATACTGGAGATATTCTTTCACATTAAAAAGTATGACAAACCAAAGCACCGTGCAACAAGCTATTATGTTCAGGAGAGATTTTTGTCAAACATTTTTGTCAGGAATTCTGAGGAGGAAATGATGAGCATTTGCTTTATTTTGAATTTGTGTTAATTTCTTTTGTAAATACCTAAACATTTCTAGAACATAATTGCATGGTTGCTTGGTTCACATACTACTTATGACTATCACATTGATGTGGGGACAATTCCTTTAAGTATTTCCACAGATGCGGACTGATTTATGAGCCTTGTGACTTAGTTGAGATACTCAGCAAGTGTCGGTTTTATCTGAGGCCGCAATTAATGTGCTAAGCAAGGGAAACTGAACCAAATTTGAATCAAAAGATACAAGTAACTTTCAAAACTTTCTGACCTATGCAAAAAATACCTGAAGGAAGATCAATGAGATCACAGAACCTTAATAGGAAATCAAAGCTAATAAAAATGGTATAGCCATGCCACTGCTAAGATCTGAGCATTTTCCACATTATTTACTACCCAGAAGCCTGCTGAGGACCCACTGCACTGCCCTAGGACAGAGGCACTGCCTCAGTGCTAGTAGGTGTCATGTTGATTTGTATTTTGTCAGAAAGCAAGAAGACACAGAGTGAAAAGCAGCAGCATACAAAGACATGTTTTGCAGGAATGCAGAGGAAAACTACATTAAAAAAAAAGAACCCCACACCAAAAAAACACAAAAGCACCCTGAAGAGACAAGTGTGAATCAATGGGCAGTGTGAAGTAAAATCGCCTGTCTGATCTGTGTCATGACCCACATGACTAAAGACTGTTTCTTTTGCATCACTGAGCCAAATGGCCCAGCCTCTACATCTCCAAAGGCACTGTTCTTAGACTAAAAGGATGGTAACATTAATTTGTCTTTGCAGAAGAAACATTAATTCATCGTGTTTTAAAGAGCATTCCTCCCATTCTAGCAGGCTTTTCAATGTGAGGCAATGATGAGACTCTAGGAAACTGTGCCAAAATCCTGTTCAGATTAGATAATGTCATATTGAATGCTGAGCCTTCTCGCTAGATCCCACGGCGTATCAATTCCTGAAAAGGCCATTTGGGTGCAATCCTGTAAAGTGCTGTGGAATGGGCAACTCCTAGAGGGAAGGACAACATTCTGAAATCAGCAACTAAATCTGAATTTAGCTCTAAGGATTTAAGAACTTTATTTGATCTAGATTAGAGTCCTGTTATGTGGTGTCAGAAGGTATTTGTGACTGTTAAAAGCAAGAATGTAAAATAAGGGCCTGGATTACCCACAGCTTTATCCTGGTAGGCAGAGGGGAGTCAGACATATGCCTTCTTCTTTCTCACAGATGCTACAACATTTCTGGATTAGGAGGAAGGGATATATTGGACCCTAACAGTGAAAGAATTGGCTTGAGGTGCTGACACAATGGGGAGTTTATCTTTCACAATGGAGAGCTGTTTTCTCTCTGTTGCTAAAAAGTTTATGTTTATGTTCAACTGGGATTATATGCAGTAATTCCAACGTTATCATTTTGTACTATAATCGTTATCTATTATTAATCCCTCTCACTTTGGAAAGCGATACAAGCATTTTACAAAAGGGTATGTCTTATTGTGTATAAGTTTTGTACAGTATAAGCTGAAATGAATTTAAATAACAAGAGAATTTTAATAACTAATTTGTTTTTTTCCAAAGCAGACAAAGAATTGACTGAAAGGGTGGAGGTTAATAATAAACAAGTCATTGGCAAAAACTCTGGCAATGTTGAAACCAAGAACAAACTCTTGCTATTTTCTGTTTTGTCTCAGAAAAACATTATTTGTAATATGAAACGGTTCAAAAATTATCATTGATTCAAAAAACCACTTCTAAATAAGTTTTAAAACAGATTTAAAATGTTTTTAAGAATATAACTAAATTTGATTAATTTGCTTTTAAAAATACTTCAGAAAACAGAAGTAAAACTCTATGTTCCTATACCAATTACACAAATTATAGTTGACTTTAAAAAAAACATAATAAAGATTTTGAGGAGGAATCAAAACTATAAATGTGTAAACAAGAGAGATTGGGTTCTTAATTTCTTAAAGCTATATACATAAATCCTGAATTTTATTTCTTAAGCAGCTACTTAAATTTACAAAAGTAGTGAAGAACTAATAGAACAACTGGAATTTTGAGATTACCTGATAAATGTCAGATATGCATCTACTGAGACTTGAACCTACATGATGTTTAGGAGAATGTACTCTCTAGAAATTCAGGTTTATCTGGAAAATAAAAGTTACTACTACTATTATCACCTACTAATAATTCAACAAAAATAATGTTGTACATTATTTTACCCATCTTGTACACTTTGTTACTATTTTTATGTATGGACTCTTATTCCTCATATTAATAAAGAAGCCATTGAAGAGCTTACTTTTCTTTATTCCATGCTGTCAAATAATTGTAAAGATGGGACTCATCTTTCTCCTATCTCTCCCCCCCCTCCAAAAAAAAAAGGGAACCCCCCCAATTTTTTATCAATTAAGCTTTATCAGTATAATTTTGATAAAAAGACTTTTTCCAAGTTAAACAGACACTGAAATTCAACAGCAAGGAGAAGGCTGTAAACACTCAGTTATATACTAAGCAGACATCTGACTAATATGAAAAAGTTGCACAGTATGCAAGCTATAGAAATCACCTAACACATATCTTCTTTATCAGCTTTGTTCAAGTGTTTAACTTATTTATTTCTTAGTCAAATAGACACAAAGTCTAAAGATGCAGGTACCTTTCCTTCAAATCACTGCTCAGAGAAGGAACACTGTTGATCTCTTTGCTACTGCCCGAGACTTTTTTCTTCCTGGTAGCCCACAGTTAAATATACCACTAATCCTGGACAATAGTTTCCCTAATCTAATGAAAAAATCATGACCTGCCCATTCAGCCTTAATAAGAAGTATCATGGCCTACCACCTTTTATTGTCACTTCAGCTGTATTTATTGTGATGTAAATGAGACAATAGCTTACAGAGCATTTTTAGTGAGCAAACCTCTGAAGATGCTAAATACTTCATTAGTTAATTCCTAACAGATATACGGTGGTTGAGTAGCTACCCACTTGTGTAAAATGTACCCTCTATCCATATACCAAACTAAATGAAGTATATATGCTTACTACTGATCATGCAAAGAAAACAGAAAGACATCTTTTTTTATTTTATTTTCTGTTTTGATCTGAACCGAGCAGGTTTTAAACAAACAAAAAACCAAAGACTTGTTCATGTTGTTCTTTGGGGTTTTTTTATCTGGCCTTGCTGTTAATACAGTTTTGAAGTTTATCATGAAAGAAATCTAAATTAAGGGTCTTTTCTCTTTGTTTTCTGTTATTTTTTTTTTACCCAGTTATGATAGGAGTTAGCAATCTCCTTCAGCATCCACAGACTCAAATGATAAAGGCTAGGGATTAAGCACAGCCGATTAACAGTGTGTCCTCTTCAATCTAGCATTTCCACTGTAGATAAACCCATATTCAGACTGAAGTTATAATAAACAGACTGTCCTCAATATCATTTCCCTAGATGACCTCCTCAAAAAATTCAAGTATTCTTGTGGAAAATTACAGTTTATAGTAACTAGAAAAGCAGAGAGAACATATACCCACACAAATGAGTCTGAAGATCAAGCGTAATGTTTAGAAAGCAATTTGAATAAAATTAAAATTTTACTATAAATACATTATTTGTTTCAGTTCTGAGTAATTTCTTATGGTTATAGGTTTGACATATAAAATAAAAGCAGTTTGCTAAATTTTATCTTTATTGCTTATACTGTGTATGTTTAAAATAACTGCATTTTTACTTATACTTATTATGACCAAAAAAAAAAAAAAATCTCAATGGATTATAGTGGTTGCAATTCTTTCCCTTCCAAAGGCAAAGGAACACTAAAAATTCTCTAGCTACTCCAGATTCTCTGAAATATAAGTGATACTCTAAGGAAAGTGTCAGTACAAACCATTTGTCCAATGAACAACAGCAAAAGAATAAAAATTCACATGGACAGAATTGCAGAAATATTCTGTTAGGTATGTGTTTTGATTTCTATCATAAATAATATTTTCACCTAAGATGAAAAAAAAGCTCCTAAAAACAGAGATACTTTTTGCTTTGTAGGAACTATTTAACGCGGAAAGTTCTGACAGGATTCTGCTGCTATTTGACATTTGAAATCCAGAATCTTAAGGACCAAAAAAAAGTCTATGATCAATACAGATATAAACTGTGTAACAGGGCATTTTAATTTCTTTACCTAGATGCTCCAACTATTTTAAGGAACTATAGACCTTTGTGTCATTTAATTTCATTGTACTTCTTTAGGCAGAAGCAGCAACATTGCAAACTATTTTATTGTAAATAATTAATCTACCCAGTTAAAGGGACTGTATTCTACTCTTATTTCCATTACTTTATACTGGCAGAATTCCAGTGAAGCAATTCTGAAATCAGATGAATGCACGTATGCATTTATTCTTAAATTCTTTATTCGAAGTACATGATCAAAATTTGGTTCCCTTTGACAAAACCACACAAGTGATAAGAAACAGGTCATGCTAGATAGTACAACCCCCCCCCCCCCAACAAAACAAAACAAAAAAACCCACCAAACCTGAGCTGCCTTTTGATTAGTTATTCACTAGAATTGGTTTAAAGTAAGCCCTGCATGTGAACACAGTTAATTCATTAGAGTTGTTCATCAATTCTTTTCACCGAAGTTTTGGAAAAAAAAAGATAGCTTAAAATGACTCAGATTAAGTTTCCCAGTCAGAACATTAAGTCAGTTTGGATGATTCCATCCACCTTTCCTTCCAAACACAAAACAGTTTCAAAGCTCTTTTAGATAAATCTGTACTTGAGAAAGAATTGAAAATGTGAATTTAACTCAAAGTCACTCGCTTTGAGACCTTGCTTCAAAAACTAATTTCATGGTCTATCTTCATAATAACGTAGCTTAGTTTTGCCAACTAAGACTCATATAATGAAGCATAATGTGTTTAATCAGATTGTATGGACTACAATTTAAGGCTATTTATGTTTAGGATGATTTGCAGACACACTAGCTTAGGAGATGTGATCTGTAGGTCAGTTCTCCTTAATCATCTTTATGAGCAGAAGGCTGCATATTTTCCTTACCAAAAAAGCCACACTGACTTATATTTAACTAGTGATAGGATATATTGCATACAAATAAAACATCATGTATTCCATTTATTCATTTTTAAGTTTCTCATTCCCCATTGAAACCTGTTAAAAATGCTTGTCATATTGTACAGGAACAATCTTGCCTTCAGCTCTGATTATTCTCTCATTATTCAGCTATATACTCTTTTATGCATGGGCTTATTTTATGAAGAGGATATATAAAAGAAAATGGATTCCCTTTACATGCTATTTACTGTAGAAAAAAAATCTAAAACCAGGAGGAAGAGTAAGACATACACTTTTTGTGGAATTAAGTGGACAAAAAGGTCTGCAACAGGTAAAATTAAATTTATCAGTCCTTTCTGTTTTTAATCTAACAGCAAATGTCATTAGCTATTACATGCCAGATGACAAATTTTATAGGTTGTTAGTCATTCAGCACACAGTATTTTATTAATATCCATTTGATACCAAATATTCTTTTCCTAGACATTTGTATATATTTTTCCATGTCTAATTTCCTGTCTTCCTTAATTAATGGATGAGACTTCTTATTACTAGATTGGAGGAATATATGAATTTATTAACACCGGGCTGTAAAATAAGACTGAGTGAGCAGAGCTGATATTCCTTCAGCAAGAACAAATAAAGTCTTAACCTGAAATGTTTTCTTAGAGCAAACTTACCCTAGTAACCAATTAAAAGCTGCAGGATAAAATCCAGAACATAGACAAATTTGGGAAAGAATGATCTTTGTTATTATCCAAGGAGTGAGATAAAATGCAATGAGACTCAAGAAGGAAAGAACTGAGTGGAAAGATCTGCTCCTTTGTCTACATGCACGCGCACACACACACATACACACGCACACACAGAGCCCCATACACATAGCTTTTCTTTCAGAGCACTTTTCATTTAAGCAGCTTGGTAGTATTTATGTTTGCAGACCTCCCAGTATTCCAAAACCTTACCCCTTTATTTTTAGCTTTCAGGTTTTTGCTTCAGCTGATGAGAACAGGAAAAGAAGGTGGTAAGTTTATTGCTGGCAAACAGCTTAGAAATTCTGAGTATAGAAGCCAATCAAGGCAGATGGGTTATAATAATCAAAGTACAACATTTGCATATTTAGAGTAAGGTTACTGAGAAATAACAATGCCTTTGTTATGCAAATCAAACCCTCAGCTAACATGAAGGGATTTGCATATCTGGGAGAAATCTGTCATGTTATGCATTGGTAACTACATTCTAAGTGACTGAAAGAACTGGCTTTTAGCAGAATATTAAATACAATTGCCAGTAGAATTTTTTATTTCCTTGTAATATAGAATGAACTTTACTCATTTGGGGCCTGATGAAAACAGGTCTTCTTGTCTATAGGAAGAAATATCGTTCAGAACCACAAAAGATACATTCAGCATGCCATAAAGCTAGAATTTTTACGATCGAGATCACAAAAACATTCAAAGAGTTGTATGTTACCAGTTGTGTTCATCCTTTTTGTCTATAGAAGGTGGTTTAAAGTAGCCCTCTTGAGAGAGGATTGCAGAAAACAGATGAAAGTTTAAGGCCACCTGTTCAGCTCTGAATAATAAAATCATGTTTACCTCATTTTAAATTTATTGAATGAAGAAAAACAAGTTGAAACTGAAAAGTTTCATAGGTAAAAATCCTGGAAAAAAACTGCAGACTGAACTACTATAACTACTTTCTATTATCTATTTAAATCAAATAGAGTTAACAGCAGGCTCAGAGGTATTATAATAAAACTAAAGAAAAAAATAATTAGGGAAATTCTCCTTTAAAAATGAGTATGTGGCAGTATTCGTACCATTCATGCATGGGAAAATAATTATGTTACTTCTGGTTAATGTTTATTTCCCCTTTCCTCTCTTGTGAATGATGCTCAGCTGTAGTTCAGATGTAAACTTAAGACTGGCTTATGCACCCTGGCCACTGCCTGCAAATGAAATTGTGGTTTGGTGTTACACTGAAACATGAGAGAGAATTCATGCAAGCGTGTTCAATCTACAAAGTATTACTTATAATGCGTGATCAGAGGCATGATCCATTTCTACAGATAAAACATGGAGGAAATGGAGCAAGATGCTTTAAAGACCTGGCTACTACTCGTGTCCAGAACTGGTGAGTGCACTGCAGCATGGTCCTTAAGAGTACTTACCATCTTCTGTGGGCACATAGATATTCAAATATAGGCAGTCTTCATTTTGATCTTGAACATATGTCACCACAGTATCCAGATTGGCTGTAAACCAGACTGGCAGCATGTCGTTGAGCAGTGACCTCTCATCCAGGTACTGTGGGCAGACAGCGGCAAACTGTGTGGCGTTGCGGACACCCGTCCAAGACGACGGTGGCTCCGGTGGCTGAAATCGCCTTTCCCCAGTTGGAGGAGAGGCATAAGGAACACCCAGGTACTGCTCCACTGGACCAAGGATCTCATTGGGCAAAGGTGTTCTTAAACCACGTATTTTGCCATAATTCGTGGTAACAACTGGGTATTGTGCTTGGCCATCGATGAGAGTAAATCTTATAGCCAGTGCAGTTATCCATAGGAGGAAGTTAGAATTCAACATGACACACACTGGGGTGAAGATCAAAGGCAGCCATAGGAGTCCCATTGGTTTCGACATTATTTAAATCAACATCAGCAGGGCTCTTTTTTCCACAGCCAGGAGAAAATTAATCAGTCAAGGACAGTGAAAACTAACAAAATAAAAAAGTAGTTAAAAGGAGATGAAGTGAGGGAAAGACGTAACCTTGCTCAGGCAGCAAAAAACCAAAAGCTGATGTGTGGTAGGTGTCTCAGCTGACTGGCCGTAGAAAAATCCCAAGGTCAGAAGAAACAAGGGAGTGTTTGTCCCTAAGGCCCATCCCAGACTTCAGCGTTGGCTTAATCCTGGCAATGCACAGCACTTCCCAGCAAGTAGCGCAGGGATAGATCCACTGTTATTCCACTTCCCCAGTGAAATGGCTCTTTCCAGTGAAGTCCAGCCCACTCAGTCAGCCTGTGGCCAAGAGGAAACAAGCAATTCAAATCAACAGACACATTCATATTGGCATAAATCTAAATAAAAAACCAAACCCCAAGCCAAACAATTAAATTCATACATTAATTCCATGCCAAGGCCCACAAATGTTTTATGAACTTTAGGCACCATAGTTAGCTATATGTTTCCAAAGACATGTAAGGTAAGAGAGCAGAAAATTGAAGCCACAAACTTGTCAGAGGTTATACCACAAACCAAACATTTCTGCTCCCATATATGCTTCCAAACCAAACCACAGCCCAAATGTTGCTGCTTTCAGGAAGGGTATCACATTTAAGTGTTAGCTCCAGGGTATTTTCTGCCCTAAATAAACAGCATCTCCCTTTTAAGCATGTTTGCACTCCCACAGCAAACATTCATTACATGTTTTTCTGCATTGGATAATCTTCCTTTGTTATGATATAATTTCTATATATAAGTATTTTTCACAGGTATGCCTATTCTTCTGTATGACAACCTAATTTACCTCCATCTAATTCATAAATTCCAATTAATTTAATACCATTACATTAGTTTAAAGGAAGTGTGAGAACAGTTAGTCAAAATTAGGTACAAAGTTATTCATTTTCGTATCTGTTTTCTTTGTTCTATGTCTCACAAAAAGGAACAATGGAAACTGAAAAGAAAAACAAAAGCGTGATACAATCTATCAAAAGTCAGATTTTTACCTACATAATGTTACAACTATCTAACGTTACCTTCTTGCATGTTCCTACTTTTAATTTTTAGATAGAAGGCAAGTCATACAACAATTCTGTTAATTTTTAATGAAACACAAGTCACTCATATATATGTGCTAATCATTACATGTAGTAAAAATAAACACACAGCACTTGTTAATATTTACATTCTTCTCCCTGTACAAAGAAATAGAGGAGTTCCTTTTTACCCATTATTCAACTCAAAACAACAAATCACAATTCCACAGCTAAAAAAATCCTTGTTATAGGAAACTGATACTGATATTTTACATTTGATAAGGTGAACACACATTTATATATGAAACATATATAAGTGAACTACAAGCTCCTGTTTTCAGTCAGGACTCTGTCTCATGAAGATACAAAATCAGTTTTCAAGAGCAGAAAAAAACAAGGTAAGTAGCTATTGACAGTGATTTCAAATTACAAGGGAAAAAAACAAAACAAACCTATAAAAACCCCAAACAACCCAAAAATAACCACAGGAGACACCTATGCTGATTTTTTTTAGACAAGGAAAGGCATCTGAAAGAAAGATATTACATTCTCTCAAAACTCCTGGAATTCTTCAATGACTTCATTTTAGCACTTGTACTGCAAAATTTTTGAAACAACTGAACATCAGAGGCCAGAAAAATATCATATTTTTTTTTTATGGTGAACTGAAATTTTTATTGACATTTTCACTGGTAGATAATAGGCTCAGATGCTGCCTCCAAAGGACTTGCAACTTAAGCGTAATTTCTGAAGGACAAATCAGTAACAGCTGTAAGTGTTGTGTCCCCGAGGGCACCATCAGTCCTTGCAGGCCCTGCCAAGCCTCACCTGGAACCTGCCCCCATCCTGCCCATGGCCATAGGACCCAATTTCAATCCAGCCCAGGGCCATCAGTCCCTGACTGAGCTATGCTGCAGGGAGCCCTGTGCCCAGATCCATGTGCAGCCTGGATCTTGCCCTGACTGGGTCCCCAGGTCAGCCCTGGACCTCACTCCTCACCCTGCCTGGCCTCATGATTGTTGGGCGCTGGCAGGGTCCTGTCCCTGTCCCCAGCCCAGCCTCGATGGGGTGCTTTAGGAGGATTCCCCATCAGCGAGAGTATTTCCCTGCCAGCTCTGCAGTGCCCACAGCTCCTGGCTCATCCTCCCCCGTGGGGCAGCTCCTGGCACTCAGCTGCTGCTCCCTAGCACTCAGAGTGGTCAGCCAGCTACTGGTCACCTGAAATTCCTTCTCAAGCACCGCCTTCCCTTCTGATATCTGCTACCATCTTTAACAACAGAAGTCAGCAGCAGGCAATTGATTTTGGGTAGTGTTCCCTCATACTCTCTCCCATCCTGACTTTGGTACACTTTTCTGACCATGCAGCACAAAGCAGATTTTCCAGTTGTACCCACTGAGGATTTAATCTGTGCTCAGGGAGGAGCAACAGATCCTATTCCCCTGACACACACACCACAGAAGTTTGTAGTAACATTATAAGAAAAGGAAATGTGGAATGAAGCACTGAAAAAATTGGCATGGTAGAAGGAAAGACAGTAAACCAGATGATGAAAAATGGATAGAGAAAAAACTTGCCTGGGCAAACAGCAAATGAAAAAAAAGAGGAAACAAAACAAGAAAAGAAAATGGGAATGACAAATAAACAAGAGTGAACACATTACCAGCATGGAGAGAACGAAAAATGACAACATGAAGGAAAGTGGAAATCCTCAGTTGATAAACAAACTAGAGATAATACACAACTGTCAAAAATGTGACTTAATAAATAATATTTATCCATACTAATTACGGGGTGCCTTTGGATCAAATATCTGTTTATATGCCGTTATCTTGAATAGGATAAAAGGACAGGAAAAAGGAAACACTCATTATTGACCTGAAACTGAATTTGCTATCTGATTCCTTATCTAGGAAATAAGACCAACAAAAGTTAGCTTTGTGGGACTTAAATCCACTCATACAATGTGTTTTATTTTCCCCTGTACCTTAACAGGAGCATACACAAATTCACATTTCTGATTCGTGCACATATAGACATTTAGATTTTAAGGATCTTGAACCCATAAAGAAATGTACTGTTGGCTAACACACAGTATATAGCTAGTTCTCTCAGCCCCACTGTCTGCCCTAAAACAGACCTGCAGCCTTTGCCAACTAGTGTAAAGACATAAACAAACAGCAGATAGTGACAAGTGCATTAACACAGGCAAGATATATACCATAAAAGAGCAATTCTAAGATGGTAAGTCAGAGTAAACCCACTATTTATTGTAACGTGTTCAGGTTATTAAAAGTTATTGTTGTTAGCCAGTTAAATGACAACAGAAGCAATCAAAGTTTTTCATAATTTCTTATTAAACAGGTCTCTTCAAAAAGTTTACATAAGTAATAAATTATGTATGACCACTGTATACAATAAGTTTTTAAACAAAAGTCTCATGAAGACAATTGTTTTGCAAAGACAGTATTAGGCAGAAAATATCCCACTTCTCAGTTTATTGACTTATTATTAGAGAAATTACCATTTTCATAAGGTTAGTTTCACACATGAAATACATACACATTCATACACAGAGAAAGATACATGGCAAAATTTTCAATAAGGGTATCAAGAGATAAGGAAGAAGGCATGCTAGCTATACATTCATGAACTAGCTGATTTTGCTATGTGCGTCATTTAAAAGGCTGGAAGATGTAAACAGAAAGTCACAAATCACAATTAGAGATTAATCTTAAATAGAAAACTATGCGTTTTAGAATGTTTTTAAATACTATACCAAAAACAGTTTGATGCACATCTATATGTATCCAGTCAGCTATTTAATACACCTTTACATACTGAGTCTGCAGGAAGAAAAGTACTTGTCATTTGTTTATTTATTATCCCTAACAGGGTTGTATTTTTTCAACATTTTTTTTTTTTTTTACTTCTTCAAGTGTTAGAAAAATGTGTACAAACTTGCTTGCAAAAACTTGCTAGTTGGAAGCATCACCCAATCAAACAATCAAAAACAATCAATCCAAATCAAAATATTCAGTTTAAAATGGCAACTTCTGGTAACACAACACATAAAAAGAAGTCAAAGAAGATCTGAAATCACATACATTCATACGTGACTTCTTTATTGGCAAAGGAGTGTAATTTGAGGCTAATGAGACTTTTATGGCCTTTGAAGTAAATGCAGATTGAAGTTAACATGGATGTGTATCTAGTAAAAACACTGCTTGTACTCAATTATAAATCTATGTCCCAAGCCACACTTAGAGCTGCTTAAATAGTCTATGAATCAGGCCTTCAGGGCTAACCTGATGGTTTCCAGGATCTGCAGTTAGCACTTCTTCAACCTGAGCAGTTGAGTATGTCAGTAGCTCTATACAAATTCTGCACCAGCTGGGGAAAAACGGCTTAAAAGTCCTCTTTGCTCCAGGGTCGAATAGCAAACTCTAAAGTGATTTCAAGTTTTTTTGACCTGCTTGTCCAGGTCATGGACATTCACAACAAAACCAAACACAAATATAGATTATATGAGCACAGGAGACTGAGGACTGCACAGATTTCCTGGAGGTTCTCAGGCTTTATCTAAACCAACTAGTGCACTACTGTGTACCTGAGCTTTCAGTTGCTGACCACCTTCAGTCTCTGTCCCTCCCTTGTCCTCAAATTCCCTGGGGCAAGGTTTCTGATGTGTACATAGGTCTCATCTCAATACAGAATCAGGGTTAAACACCCACATCCCCCTCTTTAGACATATGCTCTGAAAGCATAGTCGGCTTGATTAGCTGAACCCTAAGTGTCACTGGCTAGTCACCAGAACAAAAATAACAAATAATGTAACCAATAAGACTTCAGATTCTCCTCACAGTGATATTTTGTACAGTATTTAATGCATTTCGCAGAATATGGGGATTTCAAAAATGTTTCATTTACCAAGAACATGAACCGTGGCTTTTCTTCTTTCCCTTTTCTCCCTCCCCTTGAAAGATATCGTTTTGAAAGTTATGAAGTAAAGTGGTTTTATGTTGGTTTCGGATTTGTTGTTTGTTTGTTTTGTTGGGGTGGAGGATGTTTGTTGGGTTTTTTTAAATAAAAGTAATTTTAAAAAATTATCCTGTTTTAAACATACATAAAACTCTATAATAAATTAATGTAGTGGCAGGAGACTGTAAATAAGAACCACCCAAGACATAGCAATTTGTGAATATACCTACAGTATTGATTTTAGCAATACATATATATAATTTGGAACTTTAACAGAAAACTAATTACACAGTTGTTTTCTGTAAAAGCTCTTCCCAAAGCAGGTTTAAATGCACCTCTACCTCATATTCCACAGTGCAACCTCTTAATCGTCACTGTATTTGAAATGTTTGCTCAATAACAAAAGAACATTTCTTCCAAATATCTAAATGCATACTGGTTTTGTCTACCAGCTTTCAAATAAAAAATTAGTTATAATTTCTTTAGGTTTGTTTTTTTCCCTAGCTTCTAGGAATATTTTCTTGATACGTTGAAATGAGCAAAGCTTCATTCTTCCTCATGCTACATAAAGTCATTCAGAAAAGTCAGACAAAATCATAGTGAACAACACAAAGGAACATCAGTCATGAACTAATGTGCAGTTTCTGGACTGGATTACTTAGAAGGTTGGTGAGAAGTTTATTAACTGAAATTGGCAAATCATATATATTTTTAAATCTCAGAATTGTAACTATAGTAATGCATGGCTTCAAATTAACATGCAGCAGAGTCTTATGAGAAATTATTTTTCCTGATAGAACCTGTCTGTTTATTTTGTTGGATTTTTGTAAACATAGCTTTTAAAAACATATTATTAAATTATTCTTAAAAAAAAACAAACCAAAAACAACCCCCCCCCCCCAACCAAATCCAGACTAATAAACCTAACTTAACTTAGCATTATAAACCTCACTAGGGATGAGTATCTGAACTACATATCTACATTATTAATGGATTAGCCAAGTTATATGTCAGCATGACTTCTGTGGTAGTACATTGCTGTTCAGTCACAGCAATTCAGCAGGTAATAGGGATTGAAGGGGCTTTTAGTGATTCAGAATGCTGTCACTTGTCTTTTACATCCGATTCTAATGTATCTCTTATTAATTCACTGTTAACATTGTCTTGAAGATTTAAAGATTAGAAATGAAAAGAAAGTAAAATATCAGCGATACAAATTTAAGAACAATGATGTATCCTTTCTTAGAGTGAAAATAAATGCCAAACATACAAACTTCATTACGGACCTTGAAGTTGATCTTAGATTTATGGTTAGAAATAACTGAGGACAAAGGTAGATAATTTATATTATTTTTTTTAAATATGGAAATAAAGCCTGAAAAGCAATACAAATTATATACAAATATTAAATTAACTGGTTTTATTTTTTTCAAATAACATGATGCATTTACCCTCCTATGAATTTCTCTTAGATAGACTCAGACACTCAGTCAGTAGATCCCTCAAGTTAGAAACTACAATCACCGTTTACTTTTCAGAAAATGGACACATGTTTATTTCATATCATTGCTTCTTGCCTGCAGCTACCACTCTTATTCTGAATTTCTAAGTCTCATACACTATCAAAAAGAACAATGGGATTATATTAAAAGGCTGTGTGGTCCTTACATTTTTTTTTTAAACTGCAATTCTCTCAATAATGAAAACAATTTGAAAAGCAAGTGGAGGGAAAGAAAAAATGTAATCACTCCTTTTCAAGAAAAAAACAGAGAAATACACTTCTTAAACATTCTGTAAAAAATCAGGTGTTTGGCTCTAATTATAAAAAGCTGTTGTTGAACAATCATAGATATGATCTTCCCTTATCTTTACCCCTGTATTTAAAATGACAAAAAACCATTATGGCCAGGAGGACCCAAGAACAAGTGGAAATGCTCAGTTAAGACAGTTGCACTTCTCTCACTGACTTTTGAACTCTAATTTCAACTGGTATTGCACATAAGAAGCATGGAAAAATTTCAGTGATTAGAAAATTTTCATGATACCTTCTGCTTCTTGAGATAAATTGATGAAGATTGCAAATAAATCTGAGGTATCAATATTAGGAGGGAAAAAACATGGCATAAACTGTTTATAAACATAAACTTTAAATTACTAGTTATCCCAAAATTCCAGATGTGTTCTACTCAGTTCGAAACTTGACCATTCATGACATGAATTTAAGCTTCTTACGGCTGAATGGACACTGTAGCCGTTCAGATGTGTGAAGGTATAATGCAAGAAAGGTCATGACACACTCTCAAATAATAAAGAAGCAATTAACTCTGATTGCAAGGTAGTGTGACAGAGTACTAAGTCTTTTTTGTCAGAAAGAGTCCAATGCTTAAAATGGACAATGATCACAAGATACATTTATTTATTTGATAGTCTTTTTCTGATTGTGGCTGCAAAGTCTTAAGAAAATACTACTCTTCAAGTACGTATTTTAGGCAAATGTACAAAAAATACCATCAGTACAGTCTAGCACAACTGTTGACTTCATTTCCAGCTTTTACTTCTGATATGACCTTGTAAAAGAAATGTAACACTCTCTGAGCCTCTCTTTATTTCTTTTCTGCACCTCTGTTTTCTTAAATTCAGATGTGTTACTCCAAAACAAAAGGTTATATTCTGAAAGACGGTGTTCAGCCCTGAGATTCTGTAAGGCAAAATCTCCTGTGGAGTAAAATTTCTTATGTCTGAAGTAAAAAAAGAATTTATGGATATAAAAAAAAGGAAAACATGCATACAAAAATCATTATTTTATACCTTTTTTTTTAGGTTTGCAGAATAGACCTTTATAATGTGAATAAACCTTCAAAAATATCAAAGTTTTTACCTATTACCACTGCAAGACATAGAAAAATTAAAGATTTCTAACATGGAATGGGCCTAACTTCTCTCCAGTAAGAGAGGTCAAATGACTGAAAAGGAAAATTCTTAAGGGAATCTATCAGGTTTTGTCTAAATATTAAACAGGGAAACTCACAGGTCTCATTCCTCTCTTTCTGTCTTCACCATTAAGCCTATGTGCATGCCCTCCTGAAGGAGGGGGCAAGGACTCTTGTCTGAACCAACTGAGAAACTGTCTGAGGGACTGTAGGCAATTTGATCTCTTGAGGCTATTTAATGATTAGAATTTGACATCTTCCTGATGTCATTCCAGTCTAAGAAGAGGAAACATTAAAAATATTACAATAACCAAAAAACAGGGTGGGAAAAGCAATTTAAACCAGCTGGGTATGTAGCGCCCCCCCCCCCCCCCCCCCCCCCCCAATATATTACATGGCCAAAAAAACCCAGTTGCTGCTCTATTTCTAGAGCATTCCTAGAACTGAATTACACAGGAGACACAAGCATGACATTTTTATTGCATTACCTAGTTCAGTTGCCAAGTGGTGATACTGCCTTCATTCATATGATAATGTCAAAATTGCACACTCGTCCTAGAAATGGGAGAGTTGGGTGACTACCCTTGTTAAGCTGAAGAAGTCTAAACCCACACCTCCCATCTTCCAAGTTACAAATATTAGATTTCAAATAAGAGTGGGATGGCTATGAGGACTGTGTGCAGCACTGTCAATCCTAAACTGAAAGAGTTTTGCTCTGAGATTCTCACCCTTGGACTATGAGAAAACTGTAACTTTGCAGCCACATAAAGCTGACACTCCCCCAGACATTCTCACTTTCAAGCAAGGCTTATGCAGTTTGTAGGAGAGTCATTTCATGAAATACAAATTGGGACTGGGGATTATCACAGAATCACAGAATCACTAAGGTTGGAAAAGACCTGTAAGATCATCAAGTCCAACCAAAAAAAAAAACAAAACAACAACAACAAAAAAACAAAAACCACACCACACAACAACAACAAACCACAACACACCAAAAACCAACCCACCCAACACCACACAGCTCCATGCCCATCAAACTACATCCCACAATGCCACATCCACACGCTCCTTGAATACCTCCAGGGAGGGTGACTCTACCACCTCCCTGGGCAGCCTATTCCAATGTTTCACTACTCTCTCAGTAAAGAACTTTCTCCTAATATCTAGCCTGAACCTCCCCTGGCGCAACTTGAGGCCATTTCCTCTAGTCCTGTCACTCGTCACTTGGGAGAAGAGACCAACACCCACCTCTCTGCAACCCCCTTTCAGGTAGTTGTAGAGAGCGATAAGGTCTCCCCTCAGCCTCCTCTTCTCCAGACTGAACAACCCCAGCTCCCTCAGCCGCTCCTCATAAGACTTGTGCTCCAGACCCCTCACCAGCTTCGTCGCCCTTCTCTGGACACCCTCCAGCACCTCGATGTCTTTCTTGTAGTGAGGGGCCCAAAACTGAACACAGGATTCGAGGTGCGGCCTCACCAGAGCCGAGTACAGAGGCATGATCACCTCCCTGCTCCTGCTGGCCACACTATTTCTGATACAAGCCAGGATGCCGTTGGCTTTCTTGGCCACCTGGGCACACTGCTGACTCATATTCAGCCGGCTGTCAATCAACACCCCCAGGTCCTTTTCTGCAGGGCAGCTTTCCAGCCACTCATCCCCAAGCCTGTAGCGTTGCCTGGGGTTGTTGTGGCCGAAGTGTAGAACCCGGCACTTGGCCTTATTGAACTTCATCCGGTTGGCCTGGGCCCATCGATCCAGCCTGTCCAGATCCCTCTGCAGAACCTTCCTACCCTCAAGCAGATCAACACTCCCTCCCAACTTGGTGTCGTCTGCAAACTTGCTGAGGGTGCACTCTATCCCCTCATCCAGATCATCAATAAAGACATTAAACAAGACCGGTCCCAAAACTGAGCCCTGGGGGACTCCGCTTGTGACCGGCCGCCAGCTGGATTTTACCCCATTCACTACAACTCTCTGGGCTCGGCCATCCAGCCAGTTTTTTACCCAGCGAAGAGTGTACCTGTCTAAACCACAGGCCGCCAGCTTCTCTAGGAGAATACTGGGCGGGGGGATTATCTTTACTATGCTACCACATCATCAAACTTTTTCCAGCTTACTCTTCCTCCTGTCTGTCTTTGCTAGAAAGTGGACAACTTCACCAGCAGAAGGGAAGAATGTCCTCCAACAGCATGTTCCCATGCTGCTCTCCTTCTTAACTTAATGGGCTTTCTCCTGCTAATTGCTGTCTTGAGCCCCTTGTATTTAAGAGGAGAGTTTGTCTCAGGAGTACAAGTCTCCACAAAATGTTACAAAGGATGGGATCACCAGAATCACTCACTAGATCTTAGGAGACAATAACGAGGCAACCATTCCTATGCTGCCTCCTGCCTTCCACTTTCCCTAACAAACACTGAGCTTAAAAACTCGCCTGGAAAAGAGTCCATGTCATATACTCTGCTTAATGTCCTGTCTATGGTGAATTCATAATGAAGTGTGAAATTCTTAACTTTCTAGTTGACATAAGTACTGGGAGTTGTGGATTATATTATATACTGTGGAACCCTAAAAGCTAAGCAGAATATTACCATACAGAAGTCCCATTATGGATCCAGATCTTAGTCTGTTTTTAGGCCAGTGCACTAAGCACTGGAATTTAGATGTAAGCAGTAAACTAAACAGGGGTAGAGCATGGTCTCCAGCACTGTCCTGCCACAGTATTCATACTGTGTAGCTGTGTCACCTTCCAGCCAATGCACAGGCACGACCAGGGAATAGGCCAGGCCGGAAGATCTCCTCAACAGACAGTACAAATAAGGCAAATATTTTTCTTTTTTTTTTTTTTCCCTTTTTTTTTTAGGTAAGAAAGATTTTCACTATAGAGGTGCAAGCTGTGCTATGCTTTGGACACATCACTAAAACTCATGTTTGTCTCAGTAACTTTGTATGAAAAAGTCAGTTATACTGTCTAAACCTGCATATACTTCAGGCAGCAATTCTTCCTACTGTAATGTAGGTATTTGACATTAAAAATTAATTGAAGCCAACCACCGTGAAAACATCTTGAAGACTATGTTTAAGGAGTCCAAGTCATTAGCCTAGATTAGACAGCTACCTGTCTGATAGTTGAAGTACAACAAGGTGACTCCTTCTTTCCCCTCTTACCAATATATACAGAATTATCTCTATAACTGTGATACACAAAGTTAAGAAACTTTTAATTTTCCTTTTAGTTTCATACGTGAACCAAGTCCTCGTGACTAAAACCAGGAAGAGCATATTCTGCTTTGAGTTTCTAATAGTTTTTGTCTTTCACTAGTTCTGCTGATGGTTGATTAAAGATGATGCAGCATCCATTGGTAAGAAATTCCGTATACAAAGTTTAGACTAAACTTCAGCTATCTTCTCATCTACCATTCAATTCCTTTAATCCTCCTCCTCCTCCTCCTCCTCTCGTTATAATTTCCATAACTATCTCTGTGTTATTTTGAAAACTCTGCTGCATAGTATCTTTCTTGAAGCAAAATCATATCTCAGTGAACAAGTTTATCCATTAATTTTCAGCATCTACACCTAACATTAGTCTTTACTAGCACAGAACAGATAGGTTTGAGAAAAAACAGTATTATGTTAGAAATGTATAGTTATTTTGCTTCTGTCTCTCAACTTGACAGGAAACACATTTCTGATTACTTTTTTGATGCAATAACTACTATTTCTAACAGGACCCATGCAACACTATTATCAACATACTGTTTAGCACACTCCACCTGTTTTCACAGGACTGCAAAACTACATGGGTATTTTCAAAATTACAGACAGATAGCAAAATGAATCCTATGATTTTTCACAGATTTTTTTGACCATATAACACATACATACAGCAACACGCACACTAACTGGTATAAATCACACATACATAGTATAAATTTCTGATCACAGTTGAAAAAAGAGAACAGAACAAGGAAAACAAATACACTAGCAGCTTTCATAATGAGGAGAAATAATTTCTAATAATATGATTTTGTGACAAAATATTATGCTCCACTACATCTCCAAGACCTGTCTTATTCTTGTTCTCCCCTACTTGAAAATGGGTCCTGTTATAAAAGTATCTTCCATCCTTTTCCTCTTTTGCACACGGCCGTCACAGTCCCCTGTCTAATTCTCAAACCTTTCTCACCAGAGTGCACACCACTAGCTTGTTCTTGTCTCCAAATCATAATTCTTTCCTATGGATCTTTTCTTCTCCCTGGTCCTTTGTTTTTAGCTTCCCTTCATCTCTTTATACATATATGTAAGATATATACAGAGAGATATATGCCCATCAATCCAATCAATGTCAAATTGATTTTTATTTTGTAAAGGGAATTTATTTCAGTTATTTCACAAAGGATTTCTGGTTTTGTTTTGTTTTTTTTTTTTCTTTTATCATATTCATATGCGATGACATTGCAGAAACAATAGAATAGAAGACAATTTGCAGCTGCCAAGTTATCTAGGAAGAACTGATCTATTTTTTCTTGTCCTCAGTCAACTGATTTAGGTCAGGATTGAGAAAAAAAATGCCTTGTCACATGGCAGGAGTTATGGCTTCCTGCGTGCTACTATTATATCATCTTAAGAAATCCCACTAATAAAATACCAACCAAAAATACATACCACAAACTAATGCAGTCAATTAATAGAACAGATGGAGGTCAGGGCAGACAATTAAATCCCTTTGGCAGAGATTATTCTACTACATATTGAAGATATGTCAGTAATTCCTGTCTGATCTGACTTACACTTTTATTCTTCAGAATAATTCCTTCCATAATGCCTTCTTTGGCATGAGAGAGAAAAATCCATCTTCTAAAGGTTTTGCTTGCTGCTCTATATAATTATGCATTTTTAAAGTGGTGGGAAAGTGCACATATGTTTTATCAGCATTATTTTTACTGATTCGTAGAACAAGAAAATCAAATATCTTTTTTGCCTTTGTTTAGACAGCTGCTACTTTCCTTCAAGTGTGCCCCCCAAAGGGATGATATACTATCACCTTGGCAAGTTGCTAATCACTTTCTTTTTGGAATTTAATATTGTCTCCCATATGCACTGGAGATATCCATCCAGGAGTCATGATTCATTATTTCCCTGGCTCTGATTTCCTGGCATATTGAAGTCTCATAACAATTTCAGCATATTTGTAAGAATTACCTTTCTTAAATTCTTGCAACAAGATAGTTGTATTTCTGTACATCAGATATACACTGGCAATACTAAAAAATGTAAGTAAGTGCTGTTCTCATATTCTGTAATATTGATTACATATTTCATATTTCAAACAAAAAGGGTTGCACTACCACAAACTCTGAGTTATTTCTTCTTTTCTCCGATTTTGTTGATTTCCTGCCTATATATTTCAAATACTAAACCATAAACAACTAGGTAAAAAGTTTTCAGCAAAGGGTTTAAACTAAATTCTCCATGAGATAATTTTTCACAAAAAACGCTGCATCAAATGGACTCTTATTTGTTTTTAACTCTGAGTTATTTGGAAAAAAAAAAGTCTGATGTTTCAGTCCAGAACATCATATCATAACAAGCACAAAAGTTTTGATAACTCTTTAACTCCTTTTTTTTAAAAAATTAACTCATAGCATACTGTGGTAATATTTCAAAGTTAACAAACTAAGAACTCTGTTGCAGTAATACTATGCTAATATTTAAAAGCACTGAAAAGTCCAAACTCTAAAAGACAATGAAGCTGCCAAGACAGTGATTTTTTAGTGTTATTGCTGTGATTGCTCTGTCCCAGCTCCAATTTCCATAGTGGAAATTCTAATACGTTAATTTTCTTTGTCAAGCTCATCTATTGAAAACACTTGCTTTGAAAATTAATAAACTCAGGTTACTTAGTTTCTGTGCTATCATCAAAGCTTTGTCTTTCAGATACATGTTCTTTAACGAATTCTACTTTCAAATTAATTTACAGTTTATGCTGAGAATAACAGATCTGAATTTCTTGTGCCCTTATGTAGCTTATTACTTCACTATTTACACTTTTGTTTTTAGTTGTGATGGCTTCTAATTTTATGGAAAACAGGTTCTAGTTCTACCATTGTTTGAAATTTGTATTGTAGCTTCACACCATTGCACTCAATCAGTTTTATTTCACTAATACTTAATAAAAAATCTGAAATAAAAATTATGTCAGTAGTCTTTAAAATATTTACTTCCATTTCATTTGGCCATATATAGTACATTTCTTGCAACCACCTTCCTTTAAACAGAACTGTAGTAACAATAGTTCTGTTTAGTCTCAGTCTTTAATTATCCATCCCCTAACTTTTCAAGTGACTGATCATCATTATACAAACTTGTAATAAAACTTTTTGTTTGTTTGTTTCTCCCTCCTTTTTGATACTTCCAGGTGATGAAAGTGAAAGGGACATACTGTTATTTTAAATCCATGGGAAGAAAAATTGAATTGCCCTTAAAGGAAGATCACAGGATCATAGATTGGTTGAGGTTGGAATGGACCTCTGGAGGTCATTTGGTCCAACACCTCTGCTCAAGTAGGGACACCTAAAGGTTGTTGCCCAGGACCATGTCTAGATGGCTTTTGAGTATCTCCATGGAGGGAGACTCTACAACCTCTCTGGGAAACCTGTGCCAGTGCTCAGTCACTCTCACAGTAAAAAAGTAGCTCCTGATGTTCAGAGAAAAAAAAAAAAATCAATATGTAACACTGTTACCCAGATAAACTACTATTTTCTTTAAAAGTAAATACATTTAAAAGATTGGGACATATTCAATAAATACTGTTTTTCACTTATGACTGACATAATCACTAGAAACAATATTCACCTTAATATTTTCAATAACAACAATAGCCTTCCAATTGATTTGTTGAATAAATGTTACCTTCTTAGAAAAATTCAGTATCAGACACTTCTTAAAATAAAAAGTCATTGAAACAAGCCAATCAACTATCATTCAAATTAAAAATAAAAGAATTATAATTCCCCAAGGATAGCTTGCAATTTCAAAGCAAAATGACATAGAAATACAGCATTTGAAATAAATATTTTGAAAACTGAATTATAGCTAAGTTAACATTAGTTTATGATCAACTTATGTTGTGATGTGATTTTAATTAGCATCCATTGCAAAAGAGGAAAAATTCTTTTGAAATTTTGTTATACTTATAGTTTCCCAATTTTAATAATTATCTTAATAGATCTTCATAATTCTGTCAAGTCTTGAATTTGAGGGATATTTTTTCTGATTCTCTGAAATCAACAGGACCAAAGTACTTCGATCAGAATAACATGAATTTCATATGTACAGAAAACTTAATTTCCCCAAAGGATTTTGGCAATGTGAATGCACTCACCTTGCAAAAAGCATCCCAGTGTAAAAGGACAGGAATGCCATTACATGAGTTTAGATAGCATTCAGATCAGCTTCAGAAAAGCAAACTTGGGCATGGAGATAACTTTTGCTTGAAAAAAGCCCTCTTTTTTATTCCTTGAATTAATAATCTATAAATACGGTGCAAGTGTTTTCTTACGCAGTGAAAATTAACTGGTAACTTTAATGGGAAATTTGCTACAGTAATAGATATTTTCTGTTATACCACCCATTACAAAGTAGGTATGCTTCATTTACCTACTAATGTGTTGTATCTGGCAGATCTTTCAATCCTTTTTTTTGATTTACGTTTCAGGTCATTCCATGTGTATATGTATCTTTTCTGGAGGGATGCATGACAAATGTAAAAAGAGTTAGTTTTTAGAGCTTTACACAAAGTTTTGTGTATTTTATATCAAAATATTATTAAATTAGAAATAGCTACAATGAAAGAAGGGAATTCAGATTACTGAAACACTTTAGTAATGTTTCATAATTAGAACAAAGTTATGCTCTTTGCAAGGACTCTTGCACTATAACTTTATGTGCAAAAGATATTCATTTTAAAGGCTGTCTACAAGCAATCCAAATACATGTCCTCTAGTCTAACATCCTATTTTGGTAACATTATTTTTAAGTAAGAGTAGACTCCAACTCAGAGTAATAGTTAGCTTGCTCATTATTCATAGGTAATTTTCAAAAACTTGCATCTCATCTTTATGAACTAAATTAATGATATATGTCTACCCAAAAGAGTAGTCACAGTGATATGACATAGCATAGGAAATATCACCTACGTACCTTTAAAACAAAGCACAAAGCCTCAAATGGTAGAAGCAATGCAATTTTTGAGTACAGTTAACTCCACTGACTGCAAACTACAATAGAATTAAATGCATGATTTAGTTCCACATAAAAGAGCTTTCTTTCCACCATGGAGAGCCAAAACACCATTTGAATAGATATTTGGTTGCAGATTATTAATTTCTTACACCAACAAAAAATGCAGATTTTAAAGATTATAACTAAGCACCGAATTTTGTCAGTTATTTGCTAAATTCATATCAAAAAAATTAAAGCTGGTTTTGCTAACATTCTGTGAAGAGTTGTGTGAGCTTTAAACCCATGTTCATGCTGTGAGCACAGATGAGCAAATCTCCATCACTAGCAATGTAGCTGCAACCAGGTGAAAAAGAGAATAGTATTAGTTCAAACCTGTTCAGGAGAACTAGACACTATAATGCCTGAAAAAAGACACTATATAAATTTTATTTGACCTGAGTAGTTTCACTTACACACAAATAATTCTGAACTTTTTTTCAAGTAGTGGATAACGACATTACCATATTTGTGTTGTGTTTCCTTTCTTTGGCTTTTTCCTTGGGAAAGAACAATGGAATGCAAAGCAGTATATATGCAAGAAATGTCTCTTCTTTTTTAATGAACCTTGTAGAAAGAGTATTTTAGATACTTTCATCTTCCATGTTATAAGATTCAATAGAAAAATGCTGTATATATGTATTTTGTGCACAATGTCAACAGAAAATCAAAGGAAAATACTGCTTTAAAATGTACAATAACAGATACCTGGGTCTAAATTGGCATGCAATTAAAGCTAAATGTATTTCATATTCACATACACAAACAAACATATTTACCTTCAGAATCAAATAGTGATATTCAGTTCTAAGACATTTCTACAAGCAGTTTGGCTTCCTGCTGGCAAAAGCATTTTATTTTTTTCTTTTGAAAAAGAAAGAAATATGCCGTCATCTTCCCCAGTCATCAACAGCTATATCAGTTTGTTTTAAGGGCAGTGATTAGCATAATTGTGGTGGATTACTTGCATTTGGCACAGAATAGAAATAATTCAGTATTATTCATCATTAAAGAAATATGTTACATTGTTTCCCCAAGCTATGCAATACCAGGATTTTTAAAGATACTTAATAAAATGAAGTACCCAGTCAGCTTCTCAAAAACAAAACCCAGACTATTTTGTTCTCCTCCAGCCTTCTCTGCAGCACCGGCATTCCCAAATTAATTCCTAGCAGTATGGAACAACTGTGTCTCATTTTGTCAGCATTCACTTCACCTAGAAGACAAAGACGACCTTGAAGACCTCTTCAGTCCTCTGCTTCCCATGAGATGCACTTCCAGAGGGTTGAGGTTAAATGCAAAATATCCTGGGTATTGAATAGAAGATTTGCATTCAGAATGGGGTTCAAATAGTCTTCCTGTGACTTACTAGTAAACCTTAGAAGTGCATAAACTCACAGACACCCTCTCTTTTGCATTGTAATGCTCTCTGAAGTCCAAAGCCACAAAAATTTCCAGGTAAACTTTTATATGTGACATGCAAAATCCCCATAAATTTTCTAAGCACCTGAAAAGCTCACTGAAACCACAGTTTTCCCTAGACACACAAAAATACACTTCTCTACCTGCCCAGGTGTCCATGACACATGTTTGTTCACAGATCAAAAACTAGGGGCAACTTTCAGTTCTAGATAATAGACACCTATTTTTTTGCTAAGTGAAGTAGTTTACCTGTGAGTTAGGTGTATAGCAAATCAATAGGGGTCTAGACATTTTAGTTAATTCAATCTAGAAACATGTCCAGAACATGGAAATATAGATGCGTAAGTTTGAATATGCAACACTTCTACGTAGAGCTAGCAGATATGACATAGGACTTATGGGACATCCAGGCCCTCTGGAGTGGTGCTGAAAGCTTTATTCCTAAAGCTGTACTAGAAATCTGTTTTTAAGAACCCAAATCTCTCTCAAAGAACCAAAAACCTTAATTCTCCCGATTTGCTGTTTGATAAACAACCTTGCACCATGGCTAGCTCACACATCCCTGAAATTAGCTGAAAATAGCCACAATGAGAGGATTATTCAAAAGGGTTTCTTAAAAATTCAGGAAAAAAAGAAAAACTTTCCGATTGTATCATTACTGATTTTCCACATATTTTATCCCCAAATTCCACTTCTGATGCTGAGCTGCCTATAGTGCTACCTGTACTGCTATACGTGTGTTAAAACTAATCAGTTATGTATGTACTAGGCCATTTACTTTAATACTCTTGCATGTCTTATAAGCATGCATATGTAATCACTGTATGATATTAGACAGAAAAGTCATAGAATCATAGAATGGTTTGGGTTGGAAGGGACCATAAAGATCATCTAGTCCAACCCCCCTGCCATGGGCAGGTATACATTCTGCTAGATCAGGTTGCTCAAAGCCCCATCCAACCTGGCCTTGAACACCTTCAGGGATAGGGCATCCACAGCGTCTCTGGGCAACCCGTTCAGTGTCTCACCATCCTCATCATAAAAAATTTCTTCCTTATAGCCACTCTAAATCTACACTCTTTCAGTTTAAACACATTGTCCCTCGTCCTGTCACTACAGGGCCTCGTAAAAAGGCTCTCTCCACATTCTTATGAGCCCCCTTTATATATTGAAAGGCTGCAGTAACATCCCCCTGGAGTCTTCTCTTCTCTAGGCTAAACAACCCCCACTTTCTCAGCCTGTTCTCATAGGCAAGGTGCTCCAACCCTCTATCATCTTCACGGCCCTCCCCTGGATCCGCTCGAGCAGGTCCATGTCTTTCTCGTGCTGGGGACCCCAGAGCTGGATGCAGTGCTCCAGGTGCGGTCTCACAAAATTGAAGTAGAGAGGGAGAATCACCTCCCTCAACCTGCTGGACACGTGTTTTTTTATGCAGCCCAGGATACGATAGACTTTCTGGGCT